>NW_027507784.1:268421367-269621367 GCF_037356315.1 Lithobates pipiens
CCAACACTCTGCAACACTGTGCAATACTCTGCCAACACTGGCCAATACTCTACAAAACTCGGCAATATTCTGCCACACTACAATACTCTGCTAATACTCTTCAACTCTGTGCAATACTCTGCAACACTTGCCAATATTCTGCCAATACTCTGCAATAAATTTTAAAAGAAACAAAGATTTATTTATTTTTGCCGAATTTTCAGTCTTTTTTGATTAATAGTGCAAAAAATAAAAAACACAGCAATGATTAAATACCACCAAAAGAAAGCTCTATTTGTGTACAGTGTATTTCATTTGGGTACAGTGTTGCATGACTGAGTAATTGTCATTCAAACTGTGAGAGCACCGAAAGCTGAAAATTGGTCTGGTTAGGAAGGGGGTTTAAGTGTCAAGTGGTTAATATATGTGTATGTAGAATATCTCTATAGCACCTGAAAAGTCCCAGTATATTCCTAACATATTCAGGAATTTGAGCAATAAAAGGAAAGGATGTGGTTCCATAATACAGCCCAACTCCAGGATTTAAAAAAAAAAATCCAATCTTGAGGTGGGGGGGGGGGGGGGGAGAGAGGTCCAGGAACAGGTAAGTGTATTCTTTCTGACTATGGGGTGTAAACATAATCAGTAAAACATACAGGGCCATCTTTAACCACCTCCCGCCCGCCCTATAGCCGAATGACGGCCGTAGAGCAGGCGGGTTCCTTCGCCTGGCCGTCCCTGGACGGCCTTGTGTTTACTTCCGCAATGCGCGCCGCCGGGGGCGCGCATCGCGGAAGTTTTGTATTCGCCGTGTCTCCCGGAGACAGGCAAATACAGATCGCCGTGAACGGCCAATCAAAGCGGCCGTTCACAGTGCGATCGCAGCTGCCAATGAGATATGATCTCATATGTAAACATATGAGATCATCTCCCATTGCCGTGTCTCTCCCTCCTCACAGAGACAGCGTGTGAGGAGGGAGAGTGATCTGTAAGTCAGCCCCAGTGCCATCTGTCAGCCCAGTGCCATCTGTCAGCCCAGTGCCATCTGCCAGTAGTGCCAGCGCCTGCCGTCAGCCCCAGTGCCACCTGCCAGCACCAGTGCCACCTGCCAGTGCCATCCGTCAGCCCCAGTGCCATCAGCGCCAGTGCAACCTGCCAGTGCCGCCAGTGCCACCTGCCAGCACCAGTGCCATCCATCAGCCCCAGTGCCGCCAGCCCCAGTGCCACCTGCCAGCGCCAGTGCCATCCGTCAGCCCCAGTGCCGTCAGCGCCAGTGCCACCTGCCAGTGCCATCTGCCAGCCGCAGTGCCATCTGCCAGCCCCATTTGCCAGAGCAAATAGCCAGCATCATCTGCCAGTGCCAGCCCCAGTGCTATCTGTCAGCGACATCTGTCAGCCCCATCTGCCTCCAGTGCCATCTGCCTCCAGTGCCATCTGTCAGTGCCACATGTCGTCAGTGCCACGTGTTGTCAGTGCCACGTGGGGTCACTTTGTGGGCATTTCCATTGTCCTGGTGCTCCTGGGCCTTCAAAACTGTAATAGGTGGTTGAGAAATAAGATGTGTAATTTATGCTCCTAGAACGCCTGATGGTGCTATTTCAATATTGGGCCTCTGTATGTGGCCAGGCTGTGTAAAAGTCTCACACATTTGGTATCGTTATACTCAGGAGGAGTAGCAGAACGTATTTTGGGGTGTCATTTTTGCTATGTACATGCTATGTGTTGGAAATATCTTATAAATGGACAACTTTGCGTAAAAAAAATGCGTTTTCATTTTTTTTCCACATTTTTCCAAAACTTCTGGAAAAAAAATGAACCATTAAAACGACTCATTATGCATCATAAATTATACGTTGGGGTGTTAGCTTTCCAAAATGGGGTCACTTTGTGGGCATTTCCATTGTTCTGGTGCTCCAGGGCCTTCAAAAATGTAATAGGTGGTTGAGAAATTAAATGTGTAATTTATGCTCCTAGAACGCCTGATGGTGCTATTTCAATATTGGGCCTCTGTATGTGGCCAGGCTGTGTAAAAGTCTCACACATTTGGTATCGTAATACTCAGAAGGAGTAGCAGAACGTATTTTGGGGTGTCATTTGTGGTATACACATGCCATGTGAGAGAAATAACCTATTACATTGAAAATTTTGTGAGAAAAAAATAAATAAAAAAATCTTCATTTTGCAAAGAATTGTGGGAAAAAGATGACAACATCAAAAACCTCACCATGCATCTTAGTAAATACCTTGGAATGTCTACTTTCAAAAAAGGGGTCATTTGGGGGGTATTTGTACTTTCCTGACTTGTTCGGGTCGCAAGAAATGAGATAGGCCACCAGTACATCAGGTGTGATCAATTTTGTGCGATTCGCACCACAGCTTGTAGACTCTCTAACTTTCACAAAGACCAAATAATATCCACTAATTTGGGTTATTTTTACCAAAGATATGTAGCAGTATAAATTGCGGCCAAAATTTATGAAAAAAAAATTATAATTTGCAAAATTTTATCACAGAAACAAAGAAATATGCGTTTTTTTTCAAAATTTTCGGTCTTTTTTCATTGATAGCGCAAAAAAATAAAAACCCCAGAGGTGATCAAATACCACCAAAAGAAAGCTCTATTTGTGGGGAAAAAAAGGACACAACATTAATTTGGGTACAGTGTTGCATGACTGAGTAATTGTCATTCAAAGTGTGAGAGCACCAAAAGCTGAAAATTGGTCTGGTCAGGAAGGGTGTTTAAGTGCCCAGTAAGCAAGTGGTTAAGTCAGGGCAAAGGGGGCAGCTTCCCTGGGTCCTGTCATTGTTGTGGGGCCCAAAGCAGCTCCCCCATGCTTGCCAACTATCCCAGTTTAAATTCTCTTGTCCCTTGAAGTTTTAGTCCTGTGCTGTGTCCTGATATCTCAGTGTGAAGTGCTGCCACTAATGCTGCCCAGTTCCGTCCTATTGTTGTGTACAGATGACTCACCTGCAGACCCTGTGTTTACATGTAAATATCCGTCATTCTAATGTAAATAGCTGCGGCCGGTGGTATTGATATGTAAATAAAGGTGGCAGTCATATGTATATCATGCTCCCCTGCAGTGAGGAGATGATGTGCTGTAACCGCTAGCAACCATTCAGTGAGCGGTATTACTGTACAGTAATCTCTAGCAACCAATTAACAAGTAGAAATCATTTGCTGTAACCTCTAGCAACCAGTAATTAAGCAGTAATGATATGCTGTAACCACTGGCAACCAATCGCTTCCTGATCTGATACAGTAAACTGATTTTAAGTCTAGCTGCTATTTATTGTATGTCTCAGAGCAGGTGGAGAGTGAAATTGCATGGAGGGGGGCCCAAGAAAATTTTTGCTCAGGGTCCAATCAATATTAAAGACGGCCCTGAAAACTTACACAAGTGCCGTGGGGAACCAGTCAGTGCTGGAAGAAGAGAATAGTGGTTGTGATAATCAGACATTTCCAGAGGAAGGAGATGAAATGACGGGTCCTTCACTTCCTCCAAGTCTCATGTGAATTATTTTTCCTTTAAAGGTAAAGAAAAGATTTGGGGTCATTTTGACCCCCCCCCCCCCCCCCCCCCCCGATCTCTCTATAAAGAGGAGAGGTGATCCTTATTTCTGTTATAAGGGATGATTACATTTCTTGTAATAGAAATAAAAATTATGACAAAAAATAATTAAAGGGACAGCGTAAAAAAATAAAAATCTAAGAAGCGCCCCCATCCCTCGGTGCT
This sequence comes from Lithobates pipiens, assembly GCF_037356315.1. NCBI lineage: Eukaryota > Metazoa > Chordata > Amphibia > Anura > Ranidae > Lithobates > Lithobates pipiens. The sequence continues at coordinate 268,425,084 of NW_027507784.1, forward strand.
TGGAAGTGATTACATATGTAAGTCACACACAAATATGTAAACAGGCCTGGGGTCTCTACAGAGGAGTTCCACCCAAAAGTAGAACTTCCGTTCATCTGTCTCCCCGCCCCCCCTCCGGTGCCACATTTGGCACCTTTCATTGGGAGAAGGGGGGTACCTGTTTTTTGACAGATACCCCGGCCCCCACTTCCGCCAGACCTCTCCGTGGCGCGGTACGTGTGAAGTTCGGCTCCCTCCACCGTCAGACCAGTAAGAGAGCGCAGCGAGCATGTGCAGTAGGGAACCACCCGGGAAGCCGCAATTAGGGCTGTCACTTTTTCTTCAAGCCAAACCCGAACACTTTAGCGGCGCACAGTACAGGGTCTTCTCATCCAACATCAGTACCTGACCTGAATTGGGCACAAATTCACAGAAACAGAATAACAGCAAGGGGTTCATCCAGTCTGCCTTATTAAATAATTTACAGTGGATCCTTGGATTACAAGCATAATCCACTCCAGGAGAATGCTTGTAATCCACCAAAGCACTCGCCTCGCATATCAAAGCGAGTTTCCCCATAGCTGCAAAAGGTAAGGGGGTTGGGGGGGGGGGGTGTTCGGATTCCATATTAAGGTCTATGGTTTTGTAATGGAGCATCCAACAAGCTCAACCATATGATGGTCAGGTGCTCTGCAATCTTTTGCCCATATAGTGTAATAGATCAGACGTTGGCAACCTCCACCACAGCTCAGAAGATGAGACTGAACTCCCGATCATCAGCTGAACTGTACTTCAGTAAAAAGGAAGGGTGCGCAGTGCTCTCTACCTCCCCCTACAGTGCAGTATTGGCTCTAAATGACGGTATTGTTCTGCAACGTTTTAAAAGGCTGCATGTGTGGGTGTGTGCATGTGATTGTATGTACGCGTGTGTATACATGTGCTTTAATGTGTGTGTGTCCTATTTAAGAATGTACTATCAGAACTGATATTTTTAGAACTGGTTCGTAATAGCAGCAATGACTACCACTCCTCTGAAAAGCATTCCATGCCCAGATTGCTTTTCAGAGGCATGACAGGTGGTGGAGAGGCAATATGTTGCCTCCTCCCCACCTATTTTTTTTTTAAATCAAATAAGTTTTTATTGTAAAACACTTATGGTACAAACCAAACATAGGAGTAAAGTACAGTCTTACAGTAGCATTGGTTTTTACATCCAAAAATATACAGGAAATATAAAAATACAAATAGGTTCGGTTTGAAGACTGTTGAGACATGGAAAATAACAATAAAACCAAAAAATAAAGAAGGAAGGAGGTAAAAAGAAGGAACCAAAAGTAAAAACAAAAGTAACGTTCTCTCATAGACCACTCCGCATCAGGAAACAGCCACATAGGTACCTTAAATATATACTACGGCCCACAGCCCATCACACAGTCCCACTGGTGTCTCCCTACACCCCGTACAATTACCGGATAAGGGAGAGACATAGAATTAGACCCATCCTGGAAACATGACCATTTATGTACCTCCATATACCGGTCCTAGGACCTTCAGTCAACCCTGTAAAAGTCTGTCCTGTATAAGTTGGTGGGGAGCTAGTCCCGGGACCTCCAGCCAACCCCCCCACATGGCATTAAATTTGTGCGGTGCGTTTCTGTGTTGGTATGTTATCTTTTCTCTGATCAGCATCTGGTTCACCTGTTCTATCTATTGCTGCCTGGTGGGAACCCTGTGGGTCATCCACAATCTCGCTATCAATTTTCTAGCTACATATAGTAACCTGATAATGGCTGTATGGGCCGAGGGCGTCAATGATTCCTCATCCAGGGCCCCCAACAGGCAGACCAACGGACACCGCGGAATACCAACAGAGAACACTGAGGATATAGTGTCAAAAATTCCCGCCCAATATCGTTTTAGTTTCGGGCACCTCCAGAACATGTGCATAAGATCCCCATGGTCCCGCATACATTTAGGGCAAAGGGGAGACCCTCTAACACCCCAACTGTGCAGTTTAACTGGAGTTCTATAGGTCCTATGTAGTAAATATAGGTGGGAGAGCCTATGGGAGGCCGATACCGACACCAACGGAGCGGAGGACAAGCAAAGGTTACAGGTCTCCGCGTCCAGGGGCCCCAGGTCCGCCTCCCATCTCTGCCGACATGGAAGACGTGCCGGGTCCTGCACCGCGTCAAGAAGCATAGCATACCCCCTAGAGATCATGCCTTTACGGTCAATCTGCATAAATATCCCCTGCACCACAGGATGGTCTGTTAGGGAGAGCTGCACACTCCGTGCCTGTGTCTGCAGCGCATGACGTAACTGTAAATATTTAAAAAAATCCCTACGTGGGATGTCAAACTCCGCTTGTATTTCCATAAAGGACTTCAGTACCCGTCCACTATACAGTTGCGAGAGATACTGAAGACCACTCCTACTCCAGTTACCAAATCCCTTGAGCTTAAAAAGTTCACCATAATTAGCGTTCCGCCAAATAGGGGTGAGGGCAAGGAAGCCACGTATTCGTAGCAGTTTTTTAACATGAGACCACAGGGTATTCAGCAGTATAATAGTCGGGGAACCCCTGTCCATATGAGGGAAGCCTGCCTCCAATCTAGACAATGCTGTGTCCGGGGCGACCGTGTCAGCCAGTATCCTTCGGATCGGGTCCAATGGGTCATCCAACCCCCACCCACCCAGGTGCTGGAGCTGCGAAGCTAAAAAATACATTCTAGCGTGTGGAAGTGCCAACCCCCCTTCGTCCTTATTATATTGCAAGGTAAGTAAACTAAGTCTGGCCGTCTTTCTACACCATATTAATTCCCTAAACTGAGAGTCAATATTATCAAACCAACGTTTCGGGATCCAGGTCGGGGAGTTATGACAAATATAGAGCAACTGCGGGGCCCACACCATTTTAATGAGGTTTACCCTGCCCACCACCGATAACGGTAGTTTACACCAGATCTTACATTTATCCCTGAACTTAAGTAACAATGGCATAAGATTCAGTTTGGCATATTCCGTCACCTCGGGGGATATCTGCACCCCCAGATACTTAAAGGATGTAACCGTCTGGATCATGCTTGCACAAGGGGGTAAGGGAGCCGTTAGAGGGGACAAGGGCATCAGTACAGATTTGTCCCAGTTAATCTTAAAACCTGACAATGTACCAAATAGGGTAATCAGGTTCATGGTGGCCGTAAGGGAGCCCTGGGTGTCCCCCAGGTATATAAGCGTGTCCACATCCATTCCAGTGGGCCTGCAGAAACCCACAATATCCAGAGCCGATCTCATTCTGGCTGCAAGTGGTTCAAGCACCATGGCAAAGAGCAGGGGCGACAGAGGGCACCCCTGTCTCGTGCCTCTATACAGCACGAATGGGTCGGAGAGCTCTGCATTAGCTCTGATTCTAGCCGTAGGCTTGGCATATAACAGTCGGACCCAGCTAATAAATGTGCTACCCAGCCCCATCCGCTCCATCACTTTCCACAGATAAGGCCACTCAACACTATCAAAGGCCTTAGCCGCGTCCAGCGAGAGGATGGCCTGATTACCGGGGTTATCCACAGGGACCTGTAGGTTTAAGAATAAACGGCGAATATTTAGGGCAGTGGAACGTGAGGGAATAAATCCTGATTGATCCCTATGGATCAGTTTGTGTATTACCAGAGATAATCTCGTTGCCAAGACCCGAGCCAATAGTTTAACGTCTGTCGTGAGCAAGGTGATGGGCCTATATGCGTCCGGTGATGTTGCTACCTTACCCGGTTTCAGAAGTACAATTATAATTGCTTCATTCATAGAAGCAGGTAGGACCCCCGTCTCTAAGGCGTTGTTAAACACTTTTAAAAGGGTTGGCAAAAGAACCCCGGCATAACGCTTGTATACCTCGGATGGGAGGCCATCCGCCCCCGGAGCTTTGTTATTATGAGAGTGTTCCAGTGCAGAAGCCAATTCCTCCTCCGTTAAGGGGGCGTTCAACAGCTCTCCGTCCGACGCAGACAGGCATGGAATATCACAACCATTTAAAAAGTCCACAATCTCCCCATCACCGGGCTGCACCTTAGAGGAGTACAGGTCTGCATAAAAGGATCTAAATACCCGCAAGATCCCAGGGGTGTCCGAATGGGTCACTCCCTGCGAATCGCACAGTGAGTGAGTCATAGGCGCGGAACCCTGGGCCCTCGCCAGCAGAGCCAGCATATGGCCTGTCGATTCCCCCTCCTCAAAGTGTGTTTGTTGTAGGAAAAACCTTTTATTTTCTGCCAGTTGTAAAGTTACCTGTCTAGACATAGATTGCGCCCCCAACCAAGCCCTCTTAGTGTCCTCCGAGGGGTTGTCAACATAGGCCTGCTCCGACTCTCTAAGTGCTCTACCGACCTCCATTTCCCAAGCTTTAGTGTTCCGTTTTATATCAGTTATAGTAGTGATAAATTGTCCCCTAAGGAAGGCCTTAGCTGCATCCCAGACTACATCTATAGATGCCGAGCCTAAATTGTCCTGCAGGAAAAGTTTAAGGGCACTTGCAATGGGGTCAGGCTGCGGGAATAGTGCAAGCCAAAAGGGGTTAAGCTTCCAACTCCTAGGTGCGAGGTCAGTTGATAGGGACATCTCAATCCACAAAGAGGAGTGGTCGGATACATGTCTAACCCCATAACCAGAATCTCTAATTAGGGGGAGGAGGGCGGAGTTTCCCAGTCCCAGGTCTATTCTGGACAAGCTCCCAAACGCTGGAGAGCAACAGGAATATAAACGGGAGTGGGGGTGGGCTTTCCGCCAGACATCCACCAACCCAAGTTCAGCCAACAGAGCTGCAAAAGGAGTATCGCCATTAGGGCGTGAGGGGACTACCGGAGGAGTTGGAATCTTATCCCACAGGCCGTTGACATAGTTGTTAAAATCACCCATTGCCAACAGGGGTATGCCAGGGAACTGTGCCATGAACCCAGCTAGGCGCCTAAGAATCTCTGCCGAATACGGCGGCGGGATATAAACATTGGCAATAATGCATTGTATAGTAGCAAGCTTACACAGCAAAAAAATGTACCTCCCCCCGGATCAATAACCTGTTGGGAGCAAGAGAAACGTGCATGCTGTCTAGTTAGGATACTCACTCCTCTTGCATAGGCAGAGTATGTGGAATGGTATTGGTGGATATACAGTCTAGAACCCAGGCTAGGAGTACCAGCAGGAGCAAAATGTGTCTCCTGCAGACACACAATGTCAGCTTTCATATCTTTAAGGTGCCTAAGCACCGCCAGCCTCTTCACCGGACTGCCCAGCCCCCTAACATTCCAAGAAAGAAATCTAATCTTAGCCATCAGAAATACAAAACATAAGTGCAAGTAGGAGTAACCATAATAACAGTCGTAAACCACCAGGGAGGAAAAAGGCAATTAACACACATTTATCAGCGACTAGCGACTGGGAAGTCGCATCACCTGAGATGTCCCAAAACTGGAGAGAAAAAAGTCCGACAGGAGCTGTCGCAGCTAGGAAGAGACGCCCAGAGGGGTGCAGACAGGCCGGAAAATAGTCCTTGTGCGTTGCGATCCTGAGAGAGTTAAAAATGATTGCGTTTTTTTTCAAAATTGAGGCTCTTTTTTGTTTATAGTGCAGAACAATAGGCAGAGGTGATCAAATACCCCCAAAAGAAAGCTCTATTTGTTGGAAAAAAGGATGTCAATTTTGTATGGGTGCAACATCGCATGACCGCGCAATTGTCAGTTGAAGCGATGCAGTGCCAAATCGCAAAAAGTGCTCTGGTCAGGAAGGGGGTAAAATCTTCCGGGGCTGCATCAGTTAAGAAGCTTATCAAACTAAAAGCCCCATATCTTTTGCGTGCATATTACATGCCATACAATACCATACTATACCGCTTTTCCGCACTTTGAACAGGTCCGTGAAGTGCTTCACTAGGGCAGCCGGTGGTTTGTCGCTTGTCAGTTCCTCGGGAAAACCACACTTTGGGCGAACAGGTCCTGCTGTCTGTCCTCCGTAAAGGGGTACACCTTCTTCCCCGTTTTACAGTCGAGCGTGCACACACCGACGGGACAGCAGTGAAGAGCTTTGTAGTATTTTGAGGGGAGTTTACTTAAAATGGACAAGACAGAATCTGAAGCCGCTGAGCATAACAACTACTCAGCTTCTAGTTTTCATTTTCAAACCTTCATTAAACAAGCTAAATTGAGAAGGTGACTGATTACAATGCACAACTACTCTGGGTCCTGTCTGCCCAAATTGAAAATAGAACAAAAAAGAAAAACATTTCTTTTTCATTGTGGATAGAGTAAGGGAAGCCTAGGACCTTTGTCAGATTTTCTTGGCATCTGTGTCCCATTGGAGAGACAACCTCTGTGCTAACTAACCTTTGAAAAAAAGATTGCTATACTTGCCTATTTTCCGGTCCGGTCACTGCCACTAGCTGGCACAGAAGAACTCACGTGACCGGACCAGACTGGCCTGAAAATAAGTATCTTTCTTGCATGGATGTTGGGGGGGAGGCTATTTAGATTTAAGCTGGAATTCCACGTTAAGTAAATTTCCCCAAAGTAGCCCAAAGGAGGACTGTCTACAAGCTCTCTTTAGCCCATTGCACAGTAAATCCGTGAACGCTACAGGCTATATAACCACGGCAAACTAAGGAAGAAAATGCATGTAATTCTTTTCTTTGGATCTAGGATTGAGTGTGCTACATACCCTAATTCTAGAAAGGAGTACTGGGGTTGTACACATGGCCTGGCCACCGCAGCAGCTTGACACTTGTCATGCTTTTTTTTTCTCTACTCCAGGATTGAGTGTGCTACATACCCTAAGTCTGGAAAGGAGTACTGGGATTGTACGCTCTTATGAAACGTCACTTCTAGGTTTGGCCACTAGGGGCGCACGTGCCCCCTGCTCGCCCACAATCACTTGAGAACACACAGATCCCGGTTCTCTGAGGGGAGAACATACAGATTGTCTGTTCATACAGAATATGAACAGTGATCTGTCATCTCCCCTACACAGTCCCCTACCCCTTCAGTTAGAACACACAATAGGGAACACATTAACCCCTTGATTGCCCCTAGTGGTTAACCCCATTCACTGCCAGTGACATTTTTACAGTAATCAATGCATTTTTATAGCACTGATCGCTGTAAAAATGCCAAATGGTCCGAAAAAATGTGTCAAAATTGTCCGACGTGTCCGCCATAATGTTGCAGTCCTGATAAAAATCGTAGATCGCCGACATTACCAGTAAAAAAAAAAATCATTGAAAATGCAGTACAACTATCCCCCATTTTGTAGACGCTATAGCTTTTGCGCAAACCAATCAATATACGCTTATTGGTAATTTTTTTACCAAAAATATGTAGAAGAATACATATAGGCCTAAACTGAGGAAAAAAATCTTTTTTTAATATTTTTTGGGGGGGGTACTTATTAGAGCAAAAGTTAAAAAAGATTGCGTTTTTTCAAAACTGAGGCTCTTTTTTGTTTATAGTGCAAAAAAAAAAAATAAATAAATAAAAAAACGCAGATGTGATCAAATACCATCAAAAGAAAGCTCTATTTGTGCGGAAAAAAGGACGTCAATTTTGTTTGGGTGCAACGTTGCACGACCGCACAATTGTCAGTTAAAGCGATGCAGTGCCAAATTGCAAAAAGAAGTTTATCAAACAAAAAGCCCCATCTCTTTTGCATGCATATTACATACCATACAATGCCATACTATACCGCTTTTCTAATATCACATGCATACATACACACATAGGGCTGCAACTAACGATTATTTTCATAATCGATTAGTTGGTCGATTGTTGTTTCAATTAATAGATTACTAACCTTAAAAAAAAGGGTAATTTTGCTGCAATTTGCATTTTTGCATATTTTTTTGGCCAATTTGTTGTTGGGCAGATTAAAAAACACAAATTGCCGCAAAAACGCATTACATGCTTTTCTGCAGCTTCTCCATTGAAGTGTATTGAACCAAAAAAACAAAATAGCATCGTTTTGCGTTAAAAAAAAAGTCCTTGTCTTTTCAAAATACACAGCAGCTGAAAAAATCATGGATGTGAACGTGTCACATAGGAAACCATGTAAATGAACTGTAGTGTGTTTCTGCAAAAAGCACCAAACAACACAGAGGTGTGACCCAGGCCTGAGATGTTTAGTAACATAATGGGGTTAAAAAAAACTAAAATTATTACAAAGAAAGCAAATAATCGCTACTGTAAGGGGTTCATTTTTTACTATGGGACAGTGAAAGTAATATTTACAGTAGCGATTTGCTCTTTCTGTACTATAAAGGGCTAATTTCTTTTTCTTGTTTTTAACCCCATTATGTTAGTGACCAATTAATCGATTATGAAAATAGTAATCGATTAGTTGTCGATTAATCGATTCATTTTTTCACCCTTATACACACACATACTAGAGCCATATTGTTCATTCACATCAGTCCCTGCCCTGAAAGCTCTTACAATCAAAATGCCCAACCTTACATACATACACACACACACACACACACACTGACTGACTGAAGATTGCCCAAGCTGTCCACACAGACAACAAAGGTGAGAATTCTCAGCAGTGTTGTGGCGCAGAATCTAGGGAACTACCTTCTCTTCTCCAAAGCTCCTGTTGGTGGCGATAGGCTGCCCTGCAAACATTTTCCATGTTCCAGTCATCTGAATCATTCTGGTCTGAAAAAAAAAAACACATATAAATGGATTTTTTTAAATGAATGAACATATCATATTTAAAATCTCTGTTCCATTGGTTTGCGCAGAGCAGCCCCAATCCTCTTCTGGAATCCCCCACTGGTGTTCCTGGCTCCTCCTTTTTAGCAAATGCCCGCATAGGAAGCAGCTTCCTACAGGGGAAATTGCGCAGGCTCGATCACGACCTGCCCACACAGGCTGCGAAGGTGAGGATTCTTATATTGCAGCTCTCCCCAAATATCATAGTAGGTCTTATTTTCGGTGAAATGCGGTATAAACGAACATAATATGTTCATTTATATTAGGTTAATGGTTACCACCTACATGGTGGCACCATCCGCAGCCTCCTGGGACATGTCATAGGTCCTAGGAGGCTGCAGGACAACTTACAAATCATAGTTCAGCTCATACATGTGTGGTGGGGGGCCCTCTGTGAAGTCGCAAGGAGTCACAGCTGGTATCCCACAGTCAACATGACAGTGCAGGGGACCTGAAGACCGGAAAAGAACCTGCCTGGGTGAGGCTAGCACTGGATCCCTGGACAAGTAAATGTCTGTTTTTTAAAAGTCAGCAGCTACAGTATTTGAAGCTGCTGACTTTTAATTCTTTTTTTAAGATGACCGTAGATCCTCTTTAACCAGTTGCCGACCAGCTGCCACAGTTGTACTGTGGCAACATGGTTCGGCTGCACGAATTGCCATTATGTTACGTCGCTTCTAGATTTGGCCACTAGGGGCGCACGTGCCTCCTGCTCGCCCACAATCACTCGAGAACACACAAGTTCTACACAGTCCCCTCCCCCTTCAGTTAGAACACACAATAGGGAACACATTAACCCCTTGATTTCCCCCTAGCGGTTAACCCCTTCACTGCCAGTAACATTTTTTTACAGTAATCAATGCATTTTTATAGCACTGATTACTGTAAAAATGTCAAATGGTCCGTAAAATGTGTCAAAATTGTCCAACGTGTCCACCGTAATGTCGCAAACACAATAAAAATCTCAGATCGCCAACACTACTTTTAAAAAAAAATTTAATAATTAAAAATGACGTAAAACTATCGCCTATTTTCTAGATGCTATAACTTTTGCGCAAACCAATCAATGTAGGCTTATTACAATTTTTTTTAACAAAAATATGTAGAAGAATACATATAGGCCTAAACTGAGGAAAAAATCTTTTTTTTATATATTTTTGGGGGGTACTTATTATAGAAAACGTTAAAAATGATTGCGTTTTTTTTCAAAATTGAGGCTCTTTTTTGTTTATAGTGCAGAACAATAGGCAGAGGTGATCAAATACCCCCAAAAGAAAGCTCTATTTGTTGGAAAAAAGGATGTCAATTTTGTATGGGTGCAACATCGCATGACCGCGCAATTGTCAGTTGAAGCGATGCAGTGCCAAATCGCAAAAAGTGCTCTGTCAGGAAGGGGGTAAAATCTTCCGGGGCTGCATCAGTTAAGAAGCTTATCAAACTAAAAGCCCCATATCTTTTGCGTGCATATTACATACCATACAATACCATACTATACCGCTTTTCCGCACTTTGAACAGGTCCGTAAAGTTCTTCACTAGGGCAGCCGGTGGTTTGTCGCTTGTCAGTTCCTCGGGAAAACCACACTTTGGGCGAACAGGTCCTGCTGTCTGTCCTCCGTAAAGGGGTACACCTTCTTCCCCGTTTTACAGTCGAGCGTGCACACACCGACGGGACAGCAGTGAAGAGCTTTGTAGTATTTTGAGGGGAGTTTACTTAAAATGGACAAGACAGAATCTGAAGCCGCTGAGCATAACAACCACTCAGCTTCTAGTTTTCATTTTCAAATCTTCATTAAACAAGCTAAATTGAGAAGGTGACTGATTAAAATGCACAACTACTCTGGGTCCTGTCTGCCCCAATTGAAAATAGAACAAAAAAGAAAAACATTTCTTTTTCATTGTGGATAGAGTAAGGGAAGCCTAGGACCTTTGTCAGATTTTCTTGGCATCTGTGTCCCATTGGAGAGACAACCTCTGTGCTAACTAACCTTTGAAAAAAAGATTGCTATACTTGCCTATTTTCCGGTCCGGTCACTGCCACTAGCTGGCACAGAAGAACTCACGTGACCGGACCAGACTGGCCTGAAAATAAGTATCTTTCTTGCATGGATGTTGGGGGGGAGGCTATTTAGATTTAAGCTGGAATTCCACGTTAAGTAAATTTCCCCAAAGTAGCCCAAAGGAGGACTGTCTACAAGCTCTCTTTAGCCCATTGCACAGTAAATCCGTGAACGCTACAGGCTATATAACCACAGCAAACTAAGGAAGAAAATGCATGTCATTCTTTTCTTTGGGTCTAGGATTGAGTGTGCTACATACCCTAATTCTAGAAAGGAGTACTGGGGTTGTACACATGGCCTGGCCACCGCAGCAGCTTGACACTTGTCATGCTTTTTTTTTCTCTACTCCAGGATTGAGTGTGCTACATACCCTAAGTCTGGAAAGGAGTACTGGGATTGTACGCTCTTATGAAACGTCACTTCTAGGTTTGGCCACTAGGGGCGCACGTGCCCCCTGCTCGCCCACAATCACTTGAGAACACACAGATCCCGGTTCTCTGAGGGGAGAACAGACAGATTGTCTGTTCATACAGAATATGAACAGTGATCTGTCATCTCCCCTACACAGTCCCCTACCCCTTCAGTTAGAACACACAATAGGGAACACATTAACCCCTTGATTGCCCCTAGTGGTTAACCCCATTCACTGCCAGTGACATTTTTACAGTAATCAATGCATTTTTATAGCACTGATCGCTGTAAAAATGCCAAATGGTCCGAAAAAATGTGTCAAAATTGTCCGACGTGTCCGCCATAATGTTGCAGTCCTGATAAAAATCGTAGATCGCCGACATTACCAGTAAAAAAAAAAAAAAACATTAAAAATGCCGTACAACTATCCCCCATTTTGTAGACGCTATAGCTTTTGAGCAAACCAATCAATATACGCTTATTGGTAATTTTTTTACCAAAAATATGTAGAAGAATACATATAGGCCTAAACTGAGGAAAAAAATCTTTTTTTTAATATTTTTTGGGGGGGTACTTATTAGAGCAAAAGTTAAAAAAGATTGTGTTTTTTCAAAATTGAGGCTCTTTTTTGTTTATAGTGCAAAAAAAAAAAAAAAAAAAAAAAAAAAAACGCAGATGTGATCAAATACCATCAAAAGAAAGCTCTATTTGTGCGGAAAAAAGGACGTCAATTTTGTTTGGGTGCAACGTTGCACGACCGCACAATTGTCAGTTAAAGCGATGCAGTGCCAAATTGCAAAAAGAAGTTTATCAAACAAAAAGCCCCATCTCTTTTGCATGCATATTACATACCATACAATACCATACTATACCGCTTTTCTAATATCACATGCATACATACACACATAGGGCTGCAACTAACGATTATTTTCATAATCGATTAGTTGGTCGATTGTTGTTTCAATTACTAGATTACTAACCTTAAAAAAAAGGGTAATTTTGCTGCAATTTGCATTTTTGCATATTTTTTTGGCCAATTTGTTGTTGGGCAGATTAAAAAACACAAATTGCCGCAAAAACGCATTACATGCTTTTCTGCAGCTTCTCCATTGAAGTGTATTGAACCAAAAAAACAAAATAGCATCGTTTTGCGTTAAAAAAAAAGTCCTTGTCTTTTCAAAATACACAGCAGCTGAAAAAATCATGGATGTGAACGTGTCACATAGGAAACCATGTAAATGAACTGTAGTGTGTTTCTGCAAAAAGCACCAAACAACACAGAGGTGTGACCCAGGCCTGAGATGTTTAGTAACATAATGGGGTTAAAAAAAACTAAAATTATTACAAAGAAAGCAAATAATCGCTACTGTAAGGGGTTCATTTTTTACTATGGGACAGTGAAAGTAATATTTACAGTAGCGATTTGCTCTTTCTGTACTATAAAGGGCTAATTTCTTTTTCTTGTTTTTAACCCCATTATGTTAGTGACCAATTAATCGATTATGAAAATAGTAATCGATTAGTTGTCGATTAATCAATTCGTTTTTTCACCCTTATACACACACATACTAGAGCCATATTGTTCATTCACATCAGTCCCTGCCCTGAAAGCTCTTACAATCAAAATGCCCAACCTTACATACCTACACACACACACACACACACACACTGACTGACTGAAGATTGCCCAAGCTGTCCACACAGACAACAAAGGTGAGAATTCTCAGCAGTGTTGTGGCGCAGAATCTAGGGAACCACCTTCTCTTCTCCAAAGCTCCTGTTGGTGGCGATAGGCTGCCCTGCAAACATTTTCCATGTTCCAGTCATCTGAATCACTCTGGTCTGAAAAAAAAAAAACACATATAAATGGATTTTTTTAAATGAATGAACATATCATATTTAAAATCTCTGTTCCATTGGTTTGCGCAGAGCAGCCCCAATCCTCTTCTGGAATCCCCCACTGGTGTTCCTGGCTCCTCCTTTTTAGCAAATGCCCGCATAGGAAGCAGCTTCCTACAGGGGAAATTGCGCAGGCTCGATCACGACCTGCCCACACAGGCAGCGAAGGTGAGGATTCTTATATTGCAGCCCTCCCCAAATATCATAGTATCACAGTCCCCTCCCCCTTCAGTTAGAGCACACAATAGGGAACACATTAACCCCTTGATTTCCCCCTAGCGGTTAACCCCTTCACTGCCAGTGACATTTTTTTTACAGTAATCAATGCATTTTTATAGTACTGATCACTGTAAAAATGTCAAATGGTCCGTAAAATGTGTCAAAATTGTCCAACGTGTCCGCCATAATGTCGCAAACACAATAAAAATCTCAGATCGCCAACACTACTAGTAAAAAAAAAGAATTTAATAATTAAAAATGCCGTAAAACTATCGCCTATTTTCTAGATGCTATAACTTTTGCGCAAACCAATCAATGTAGGCTTATTACAATTTTTTTTAACAAAAATATGTAGAAGAATACATATAGGCCTAAACTGAGGAAAAAAACTTTTTTTTATATATTTTTGGGGGGTACTTATTATAGAAAACGTTAAAAAAGATTGCGTTTGTTTTCAAAATAGAGGCTTTTTTTTGTTTATAGTGCAGAAAAATAGGCAGAGGTGATCAAATACCACCAAAAGAAAGCACTATTTGTTGGAAAAAAAGGACATCAATTTTGTATGGGTGCAACATCGCATGACCGCGCAATTGTCAGTTGAAGCGATGCAGTGCCAAATCGCAAAAAGTGCTCTGGTCAGGAAGGGGGTAAAATCTTCCGGGGCTGCATCAGTTAAGAAGCTTATGAAACTAAAAGCCCCATCTCTTTTGCGTGCATATTACATACCATACAATACCATACTATACCGCTTTTCCGCACTTTGAACAGGTCCGTAAAATGCTTCACTAGGGCAGCCGGTGGTTTGTTGCTTGTCTGTTCCTCGGGAAAACCACACTTTGGGCGAACAGGTCCTGCTGTCTGCCCTCCGTAAAGGGGTACACCTTCTTCCCCGTTTTACAGTCGAGCGTGCACACACAGACGGGACAGCAGTGAAGAGCTTTGTAGTATTTTGAGGGGAGTTTACTTAAAGCGGGAGTCCGCCGGGACTCCGCGTTTTTTTTTTTTTTTAAAAGCCAGCAGCTACAAATACTGCAGCTGCTGACTTTTAAAATAGTGACACCTACCTGTCCAGCGCGCCCGCGATGTCGGCACCCGAAGCCGATCTCTAGATCGTCTCTCGGGTGCTGCCGCCGCCATCTTGGGTATGGGAATCAGGAAATGGAGCCTTTCGGCTTCATTTCCCGGTTCCCTACTGCGCATGCGCGAGTCGCGCTGCGCAATAAGGGCGGTCCCCGCTGCCTCTGGGATCTGTGTGTTTCCCAGCAGGCAGCGGGGCACTTGCGGAAAGGGGCGGGCACTTACGCCCCTTTCCGCAGAGAGCTATCCCGGAAGTGGGTGCAGATAACTGTACTGTACAGGTATCTGCACCCCCCTCCCCCTTGAAAGGTGGCAATTGTGGCGCCGGAGGGGGGGAGGGTTCCGATGAGCGGAAAGGTCCACTTTAGGGTGGACCTCCGCTTTAAAATGGACAAGACAGAATCTGGAGCCGCTGAGCATAACAACCACTCAGCTTCTAGTTTTCATTTTCAAACCTTCATGAAACAAGCTAAATTGAGAAGGTGACTGATTACAATGCACAACTACTCTGGGTCCTGTCTGCCCCAATTGAAAATAGAACAAAAATGAAAAACATTTCTTTTTCATTGTGGATAGAGTAAGGGAAGCCTAGGACCTTTGTCAGGTTTTCTTGGCATCTGTGTCCCATTGGAGAGACAACCTCTGTGCTAACTAACCTTTGAAAAAAAGATTGCTATACTTGCCTATTTTCCGGTCCGGTCACTGCCACTAGCTGGCACAGAAGAACTCACGTGACCGGACCAGACTGGCTTAAAAATAAGTATCTTTCTTGCATGGATGTTGGGGGGGAGGCTATTTAGGTTTAAGCTGGAATTCCACGTTAAGTAAATTTCCCCAAAGTAGGACTGTCTACAAGCTCTCTTTAGCCCATTGCACAGTACATCCGTGAACGCTACAGGCTATATAACCACAGCAAACGAAGGAAGGAAATACATCTGCTCATATAGTAGTAAAATTTTGTTTCTAACATTTCATCTCAAGAACATTCCTTTGATTTCCTAATTCTTAGTGGGGTCAATGCGACCTTTGTTTTGAAATGCAGTGAGGAGAAAATTCAAGGGAACAAGATGGACATTTTCTCTCAAACTAACAAATTTATAACAGTGTATGTAGTTATCGATCAGGAAAGTCTATTCATTTGAAAATTCAATGTTAAAAGCAAGCGATAATTTGAAGTACTTTCAAACAGCTTTCATCCAGTCATCGAACATACTGAGATTTTTTGTATGAATGTTAATATAAATAATTGTTCAAATGTTCCTTTGAACATTTACTAGTAGGTGGCGGGCTTAAACAAACAAACACACACACACACACACAATCAATGCAAAGGACCTACCTCACATACATTCACACAAGGATAGGACCATACTATGTTTTGTCATCAGTCTCTGCCCTTAACCACTTTCAGACCGGACCATTTTGCTGGTAAATGACCAGAGGTCTTTTTACAATTTGGCACTGCGCTGCTTTAACTGGTAATTGCGCGGTCATGCAATGTTGTACCCAAACAAAATTTGCGTCCTTTTCTTCCCACAAATAGAGCTTTCTTTTGATGGTATTTGATTGCCTCTGCGATTTTTATTTTTTGCGATATAAATGGAAAAAGACCGCAAATTTTGAAAAAAAATGATATTTTCTACTTTTTGTTATTAGAAAAATCCAATAAATTCAATTTTAGTCATACATTTAGGCCAAAATGTATTCAGCCACATGTCTTTGGTAAAAAAAAAGTCAATAACTGTATATTTATTGGTTTGCGCAAAAGTTGTCACATCTACAAACTAAGGTACGTTTTCTGGAATTTACGCAGCTTTTAGTTTACGACTGCCTATCTCAGTTCTTGAGGTGCTAAAATGGCAGGGCAGTACAAAACCCCCCCAAATGACCCCATTTTGGAAAGTAGACCCCCTAAGGAAATTGATAAGTGGCATGTTGAGCCCATCAAATATTTTATTTTTTTGCCTCAAGCGATTGAATAATGACAAAAAAATATATATTTTTTTTTTTTTACACAAAGTTGTCACTAAATGATATATTGCTCACACATGCTATGGGCATATGTGAAATGACACCCCAAAATAAATTCTGCTGCTTCTCCTGAGTACGGGGATACCACACGTGTGGGATTTTTTGGGAGCCTAGCCGCGTACGGGGCCCCGAAAGCCAAGAACCGCCTTCAGGTTTTCTAAGGGCGTAAATATTTGACTTCACTCCTCACTACCTATTACAGTTTTGAAGGCCATAAAATGCCAAGATGGCACAAAACCCCCACAAATGACCCCATTTTAGAAAGTAGACACCCCAAGCTATTTGCTGAGAGGCATTTTGAGTCCATGGAATATTTTATATTTTGCCACAAGTTGCGGGAAAATTACAAACTTTAATTTTTTTTTATTTTTTTTTCACAAAGTTGTCACTAAATTATATATTGCTCACACATGCTATGGGCATATGTGAAATGACACCCCAAAATAAATTCTGCTGCTTCTCCTGAGTACGGGGATACCACATATGTGGGACTTTTTGGGAGCCTAGCCACGTACGGGGCCCCGAAAACCAAGAACCGCCTTCAGGTTTTCTAAGGGCGTAAATATTTGACTTCACTCCTCACTACCTATTACAGTTTTGAAGGCCATAAAATGCCAAGATGGCACAAAACCCCCACAAATGACCCCATTTTAGAAAGTAGACACCCCAAGCTATTTGCTGAGAGGCATGTTGAGTCCATGGAATATTTTATATTTTGCCACAAGTTGCGGGAAAATTACAAACTTTTTTTTTTTTTTTTTTCACAAAGTTGTCACTAAATGATATATTGCTCACGCATGCCATGGGCATATGTGAAATGACACCCCAAAATAAATTCTGCTGCTTCTCCTGAGTACGGGGATACCACATATGTGGGACTTTTTGGGAGCCTAGCCGCGTACGGGGCCCCGAAAACCAAGCACCGCCTTCAGGCTTTCTAAGGGCGTTACAGTTTTGAAGGCCATAAAATACCAAGATGGCACAAACCCCCCCCCCAAATGACCCCATTTTGGAAAGTAGACACCCCTAAATTTAGGGGTACACTAGTGAGACTAGGTAATAAATGGCGGGTGCCCTGAAACTATAAAAAAAATAACTAACCAACCAGCGTCACCTGTAACAGTTATATGGTGATCACTGGTGAAAGGGTTAACTAGGGGGCAATCAGGGGGCTTTATGCGGTAGTATATGGGGGTCCCTGGTGCTATAAAAAGCTGCGGCGAACCTAAATACCTACCTGCCTAACTAGCGTCACCTGTGACACTAATACAGTGATCAGAAAAACGATCGCTTATTAGGCTGGGTTCACACTGGAGCGATGTGGGAACGCCACGAATGCGCGGCGGGTTCCCGCATCACATGCCTCCCGGCGGCAGTTCACACTGCCCTATGCGAACTGCTGGGAGTGTCAGTGAAATGTTAATGACACCTCCAGATCAGTTCGCATATCGCAGTGCGATCTGCAAACTCGGATCGCATGGTGTGAACACCCATGCGATCCGATTCTGCTGCGGACCAAAAAAAGGGTCCCGTGCGAGTTTGCGGCGGGTGCGACACGAATTCAGCCATACTATCTGTATGGCTGAACTCGAATCGCACAGAGATCGGATGTGATTTGCACTGCAGTGCGGTGCGAATCACATCCGTTCTCATAAACCGCTGCAATGTGAACCCAGCCTTAGTGACACTGGCGACGGGGGGTGATCACGGGGTTAAACCTTTATTGGGGGGGTTAGGGGGGTACCTTAGAACTAAAGGAGGCTAACCCTAACTGCCCTAACAGTTATTACAGTCACAAATGACATCCGCCGGGTGATCAGGGGGTTAAACCTTTATTAGGTAATAAATGGCGGGTGCCCTGAAACTATAAAAAAATAACTAACCAACCAGCGTCACCTGTAACAGTTATATGGTGATCACTGGTGAAAGGGTTAACTAGGGGGCAATCAGGGGGCTTTATGCGGTAGTATATGGGGGTCCCTGGCGCTATAAAAAGTTGCGGCGAACCTAAATACCTACCTGCCTAACTAGCGTCACCTGTGACACTAATACAGCGATCAGAAAAATGATCGCTTATTAGGCTGGGTTCACACTGGAGCGATGCGGGAACGCCACGAATCCGCGGCGGGTTCCCGCATCGCATGCCTCCCGGCGGCAGTTCACACTGCCCTATGCGAACTGCTGGGAGTGTCAGTGAAATAATGACACCCCCAGATCAGTTCGCATATCGCAGTGCGATCTGCAAACTCGGATCGCATGGTGTGAACACCCATGCGATCCGATTCTGCTGCGGACCAAAAAAAGGGTCCCGTGCGAGTTTGCGGCGGGTGCGACACGAATTCAGCCATACTATCTGTATGGCTGAACTCGAATCGCACAGAGATCGGATGTGATTTGCACTGCAGTGCGGTGCGAATTACATCCGTTCTCAAACCGCTGCAATGTGAACCCAGCCTTAGTGACACTGGCGACGGGGGGTGATCACGGGGTTAAACCTTTATTGGGGGGGTTAGGGGGGTACATTAGAACTAAAGGGGGCTAACCCTAACTGCCCTAACAGTTATTACAGTCACAAATGACACCAATGCAAAAAAAAAAAAAAAGCAATTGGTGTCACTGTGACTGGGGGGGCAGGGGTAATTGGGGGGGTGATCGGGGGGTAAAGGGGGGGTGTGAGTGTGCCTGGCATGTTCTACTGTATGTGTGGTGTGTTGGTGCAACTCACCGAACCTCTCTCCTCGGTGCCGGAACGAAAAATACCGACACGGAGGAGAGAATACATCACTTCCTCTCCTGTGTTTACATTACAGGAGACGAAGTGATGTCACGGAGGATTTCCATTCGTCGAGAGCGATCGCGAGGGGGTGGCCATGAATGAATGGCCGCCCCCTCATCCCGGATCGCTCTCGAAGGAATGCCGACCGCCGCAGGCACCGGGGGGGGGCCCGATCGGGCCCCCCACCCGCGGGCAGGCAGGGACTTATATATACGCCCATATGCCTGCCCGTGCCATTCTGCCGACGTATATCGTCGTGCGGCGGTCGGCAAGTGGTTAAAGAGCTTACAATCTAAAGGTCTAATATCACATGCATACATACACACACATACTAGAGTCATATTGATCATTCACATCAGTCCCTGCCCTGAAAGCTCTTACAATCAAAATGCTCAACCTTACATACATACACACACACACACACATGCACTGACTGACTGGAGATTACCCAAACTGTCCACACAGGCAACAAAGGTGAGGAGTGTCAGCAGTGTTGTGGTGCAGAGTCTAGGGAACCACCTTCTCTTCTCCAAAGCTCCTATTGGAGCCGATTACCTGCGAACATTTTCCCTGTCCCAGTCATCTGAATCACTCTGGTCTTAAAAAAACACATAGAAATGGATTAGAATTTGTTCTAAAGCTTCATTTTTTTAAATGAATGAACATATCATATTTAAAATCTCTGTTCAATGGGTTTGCACAGAGCATTCCCAATCCTCCTCTTCTGGTGCCCCCGTGACTTGCCTGAGCTGTCTTCCCCGCTCTAAGCACTGCAGAAAGGGGGGTGGAGATCCCCCACCGACAGCCAGAAGAGAAGGGGAGAGCAGCGGGAGATCAGCTGAGCGGCACTTCCATGGCCGCTCCGAGCACTTCAGAGGGAGGGGGGTGAGATCCCCCACTGACATCCAGGAGAAGAGAAGGGCAGAGCAGCGGGAGATCAGCTGATCACCAAGCGGCGCTATAAGAAGGTATTTGACTCAATTCGATTACAGAAACACCTTTTACATTAGAGGATACATAGCGAGGATTTTAGCAGTTTACAATTACTTTAAGCTGGGGGTTATTTTTGGGGTAGGGCTTATATTGCAGCCCTCCCCAAATATCATAGTAGGTCTTATTTTTGGCGAAAAATTGTATAAATAAACATAATATGTTCATTTATATTAGGTTAATAGTTACTACCTATATGGTGGCACCATCCATGGCCTCCTGGGACATGTCACAGGTCCTAGGAGGCTGCAGGACCACTTACAAATCTCAGTTCGGCTCATACATGTGTGGTGGGGGGCCCTCTGTGAAGCCACAAGGAATCACAGCTGGTATCCCACAGTCAACATGACAGTGCAGGGGACCCAAAGACCGGAAAAGAACCTGCCTGTGATGAGGATAGCGCTGGATCCGTGGACAAGAAAATGTCTGTTTTTTTAATTCAAAAAGATTTTTTTTTTTTATGATTTTTTTTCCATGAATTATTTGGATGATCATGGGGTGGTCATAATGTTTTGGCTCACCATGAGTGAGTTTTTATTTTTTATTTATTTTTATTTTTTTCAAATTTTTGTTTTCACAAATTATTGATTTTTTTTCATGGGGTGGTCATAATATTTTGACTGATAATGTTGTGGTCATAATATTTTGGCTGATTATGGGGTGGTCATAATGTTTTGGCTGATAATGGGGTGGTCATAAATTATTTGGCTGATCATGGGGTGGTCATAATATTTTGGCTGATCATGTTGTGGTCAAAATATTTTGGCTAATCATAGGGGGTCATAATGTTTTGGCTGAGCCAAATTCTTATAATAACAATAATAACATATAACATAAATGGTCTTGCTATGCAAGAACACTTAAATAAGTAGAAAAGCTAGACCCTGCTGTGGGGATGTACAGGAGTGCATGGCACCCCCTGCAGGCAGTCTGATTAATGTAAATTGGGAAGCAGCGGCCCCACAATAGTAAATTAAAGCAATAAGAATAAAATAAGAATAGATATAATAAGAGTAAAATATACAATTATAATCATAACAATACAATTAATAATAGAAAATAATAAAAAATAATACTGATAATTAATGATAATATTATAATAATACATAAAATAATACCAATAACAGAAATAATCAATAATAAGAATAGCTTATCAGGTGACGTCTTCTCTTCTTCCTGCTCTGCGTCCTCTCCTCAGCCCCGCCCTCAGAGGGCGGTCCTATGTGACACCCCTGAGGGGAGGGGCCGCGTCCCTATGAGCGCTGTCTTTAGGAGATCTTGGCTGTAGTTACTTGGTCGGCTCTAGATGTCTCACTAAATCCACAAATGTAATGAACGGATTGGCGGAGTTTACAGCTGTGTGTTGTTTTACAGCAGAGCGGTGGCGCCCTCTATCAATCATGAGCAGAGACATGAGGGGGGTGGACTCGGACGTGTCTTTGAATAGCGATAGGCGAAATGTAATTGGACAAATAGACCATCTCTGGTCACATGACCAGAAAATGCTTTTCTCACCCCGCCCACTGTACAGAAATCCCGTCCATTGGAGGAGAGTGTTCTGTACTGAGGAGGCGCGTCTGTTATATGACTCCGCCCCTCCTCAGTGAGGTCTCTGGGGGCGGGTTTCCCCCATTCCCAGATGTGCAGGAAGTGAAGATGAGATGTGTATGTGTAACTAGCTATAGATTTATCCAAAGATAATGTGTGCCGTGGGCGCCCCCTGCTTGTCTCCGCCAGCTCCACTCTCTGCGTCCTCTCCTGAGCTCTGCTCACAGCCGACTAACGGCTTTTCTGTGTTACTAGTTATATAAACGGTTGGAGCTTACGTCATGGCGTGGAGGCGTTGCTAGGCGATAACTCCGCCTCTGCACAGTTTATGGGCGTGGCTTATCCCTGTTCCGATGGTCCAACGGTAGCGCGCATTAGGCTGTAATGCTGTACAATGAATGGGGGAATGTGCCATGTGGGGGGGGGGGGGGGGGGGCAGGCGATGCTTTCATTGGCTGTGCACACCCACTGTAATACTCAATGTGAGCCCCTCCAGCCAACATGACTGATTAGTACAAAGAAAGTGAATGATGAAATCATAGCAGAGCTTGGATCATACACAGAAAGGGGTCTCCCAATAGCACCACCTCCTCCCAGGATCAGAGTGCCCTGTGCATCAAAAATGGCAAATGAAGCCACCAAGGGCTGTAAACATTCCATGGCTGCGATGGTTCACAACTAAGGATAGGCTTGGGCATGTTCACAACCCCACGTGCAGAGCCCACCAGGAAGAGGACACTGCGCAGCGCTAATCACAGGCAGTGAGACATCTCCTGATTCGCGGCTGCACAGATTGGGAAAGGTCTCACTGCCTGTGATTATCGCTGCTCAGTGTCAGTTCATGCGGGGTTGTGAACACGCCCGCGCCTATCCTTATTCACAACCACAGTAAAAATTAAACCCCTTGTCGTGTTTGGTGGCAGCACTGCCGCTGAACATGACCCATTCCAGTGGATGGGGCCAAACTGCAACTGCTTGCAACGCATGTGGTTCTGCACAGTGGGTTGGCATTTTCAGGTTTAAATCACCTCTTGTCAAATGTCTTCTGAAAAGCGATCTACCACACCAAAATTTTCTGAGGGACAGCAAGAGCTGCCTCATGTGAAGAGAAACCATAGGGCAGGATTGTATAGTTAGAATTGGGTGGTTTCACAGACTTTCTATCATGTTCTTGGACCATCAGCACCAGGTCTGGCCCAAGACATTGTGCTGCCTGGGAACAAGAATGAAATGTTGCCCCCCCCCCAGAAAAAAAATCACACCCACCACAAGGCCCTCACATTTATTATTTTATAGCGTGATAACTAGAGCACCTGTCATGGCTTTATACATGTATATAGGTGTATAAAGAGGACCTGTCATGGCTTTATACATGCAAGTAGGAGTATAAAGACGACCTGTCATGGCTCTATACATGTATATAGGTGTATAAAGAGGACCTGTCATGGCTCTATATATTTAAAGGCTAATAAAGAGGGCCCGTTGTGGCTCTACACATGTTTATAGGAGTATAAAGAGGATCTGTCATGGCTCTATACATGTATATAGAAGTATAAAGAGGACTTGTCATGGCTCTATACATGTATAAAGAGGACCTGTCATGCCTCTATACATGTATAAAGAGGACTTGTCATGGCTCTATACATGTATAAAGAGGACCTGTCATGGCTCTATACATGTATAAAGAGGACCTGTCATGGCTCTATACATGTATGTAGAAGTATAAAGAGGACCTGTCATGGCTCTATACATGTATAAAGAGGACCTGTCATGGCTCTATACATGTACGTAGGAGTATAAAGAGGACCTGTCATGGCTCTATACATGTATATAGGAGTATAAAGAGGAGCTGTCATGGCTCTATACATGTATATAGGAGTATAAAGAGGAGCTGTCATGGCTCTATACATGTATATAGGAGTATAAAGAGGAGCTGTCATGGCTCTATACATGTATATAGGGGTAGAAAGAAAACCTGTCATGGCTCTATACATGTAAAGGAATATAAAGAGGACCCGTTGTGGCTCTACACATGTTTATAGAAGTATAAAGAGGACTTGTCATGGCTCTATACATGTATAAAGAGGACCTGTCATGCCTCTAAACATGTAAAGGAATATAAAGAGGACCTGTCATGGCTCTATAGGAGTATAAAAGGGCCTGTCACGGCTCTATATTCGTGTGTATAGGAGTGTAAAAGGACATGCCATGGCTCAAAACATGTATGTAGGAGTATAAAGAGGACCTGTCATGGCTCTATACATGTATAAAGAGGACCTGTCACGGCTCTACACATGTTTATAGGAGTATAGAGGACCTGAGGTCCAGCGATGCAGTGCGGGCCAAGTGCCAAATGGGTCAATAGAGGTCAGGGCATGTTAGGACCCTGCCACTGGATATCCAATGGGAAGTGTCCCTGTCTCCAAGTGGCAAACTGGACATGGGAAAAAAAGACCCTTCCACTCTTTATTCTAATGGAGAAAAGATTCTGGACCCTAGACATCACATCACTGCGGATTTAGGTGACTATTTTGGAAGATGTCCCTAACTGGAGCACATCTTTGATGCAGAGCAGTGGTTGAGGATCTTTTATTGATTGATGCTTTTGTTATGGGGTATTTTTTTAAAGGTATACACCCATCATCACCTAAAATTAACTCCTCAGATGCAGGGGAGCTCAACGTTCCTCCTCAGTATTTCCGATTTTCATCTAGCCATTGGTGGTTATTTATGAAAGACAAATCCACGTTGCACTGAAAGTGCAGTCACTTTAAATCTAAGGGGTAGATCTGAAATGAGTGGAAGCTCTGCTGATTTTATTATCCAGTCATGTGCAAGCTAAAGTGTTGTTTTTTATTTTCCTTGCATTTCCCCCTCGGATCTACAGTGACTTTACTTCCAAGTGCACTTGCAGTGCAAAGTAGATTTTCCCTTCTTAAATAACCCCCATTGTTGTATTATTATTATTATACAGGATGTATATAGGGCAACAGTTTACGTGGCACTTTACAATATAAAGGGGGACAGTACAATTACAATACAGTTCAATACAGAAGGAATAGGAGCAATAGCGGCAAGGCTTCTGAATGAACTACCAGAGCACTCATCAGGACCCTCGTAGTCCATTTCTACAAGGCGTCAGCTGAGGTGGCTGGCAGTAGCTGTAGTTAATTAATTCACAGAAAACTCTAAATGACTGACACGTGTGGGCGGAGTCCCGCACAGTTGTGCTGGTTTTGAATTGTGACAGCAGGTGCTGGGAGAAGATCCCCCACCCGTTGTCACACTGAGGCAGCAGGAGAGGAGGCAGGAGCTGGAACATGTTACATGTTCCTCAAATACGGGTGAAACATGTAACATGTTTTGAAAGGTGAACTTAGCCTTTAATCACTTACAGCAGGGGTGCCCAACCTTTTGAAGAGCGAGGGCCACCTAAGCAAATTGGTAACTGGTCGCGGGCCACAATGAGTGGAGCATGTGCATGGCAGTATACTCTACTCTTTTTTTGCGGATCGGATTGGAGGTAGGCGTTTGTAAATGGACACAAGTCCATTTACATCTGCTACTCTTTAGAGGTGAATGGAGGGTCCAACTGTGTCGGACTGACCGTGTGAAAGGGGCCCATGGCTCAGTGCAGGTAACCCTCAAGTGCACTGCTCTGCACCTGCAGATCATTTTGAAAGCAGCCCAGTAACCACTGCAGAAAAGATATGCCCATATATACACTGTGATTTTAGTAATAAACTTACTATTAATAACAGTATTCTATTCTATTCCATCACAGAACAGGAGGTCGCGGGCCACATCAGAGGGCTCTGTGGGCCACATGTGGCCCCCGGGCCACGGGTTGGGCACCCCTGACTTACAGAGTACGTAGCTCTTTCATTTTTTAAATCCTTGTCTATGTTCCTGTTTAGGCTGATACCACAACCACTGTGCAAGTAGTTTTCCTGTTTTAGGGTGGCTCCTTTCTCTTCTCTTTCTACGGAGCCACCCTTGCATACAAGGACTCAGGGCCGGTGCTACCATTAGGCGGACTAGGCAACCGCCTAGGGCGCCCAGCCGCTGGTTATTTTACTCCTGCACAGTGCACTGTCCTTGTAATTATCCTGCCATGTCAAGCAGCGCCGCCACCAACCCCCCCCACCCCCGTTCCGCTGATGTCTGTGTAATGTGTGTTTACATATTACAGTCCACACAGGCATCCCCCCTCTCTGCTCTGCAGCGTGACAGCCAGTAAACCCCTAGGCACTCTGTGTGTGTGTCAATGTTAATGTGTCAGCACTGTCAGGTAGCAGCAGCGCCCCCCACCCCCCTCCCCCTTCTCCGCTCTCTGTCAGTTTCAGTCTGTCATGTGACGTCATGACTCATATCTCGCAGAGGCCGCTCTCCAGACTCCAGTGTCAGTAAAGCAGCACAGTTCCCCCGGCCCCACCCCCCCACACTCTCCATAGCCTCCTGGGACATGTCACAGGTCCTAGGAGGCTGCAGGACCACTTACAAATCTCAGTTCGGCTCACACATGCGTGGTGGGGGGCCCTCTGTGAAGCCACAAGGAATCACAGCTGGTATCCCACAGTCAACATGACAGTGCAGGGGACCCAAAGACCGGAAAAGAACCTGCCTGTGATGAGGATAGCGCTGGATCCCTGGACAAGAAAATGTCTGTTTTTTTAATTCAAAAAGATTTTTTTTTTATGATTTTTTTTTTCAAAATTTTTTTTTTTTTCATAAATTATTTGGCTGTTCATGGGGTGGTCATAAAGTTTTGGCTCACCATGAGTGTGTTTTGATTTTTTTTTTCACATTTTTGTTTTCACAAATTATTATTTTTTTTTCAAAAAATATTATTATTATTATTTTTTTCATGGGGTGGTCATAATATTTTGGCTGAGCATGTTGTGGTCATAATATTTTGTCTGATTATGGGGTGGTCATAATGTTTTGGCTGATAATGGGGTGGTCATAAATTATTTGGCTGATAATGGGGTGGTCATAATATTTTGGCTGATCATGTGGTCAAAATGTTTTGGCTAATCATAGGGGGTCATAATGTTTTGGCTGAGCTAAATTCTTATAATAACAATAATAACAACATAAATGGTCTTGCTATGCAAGAACACTTAATAAGTAGAAAAGCTAGACCCTGCTGTGGGGATGTACAGGAGTGCATGGCACCCCCTGCAGGCAGTCTGATTAATGTTAATTGGGAAGCAGAGGCCCCACAATAATAAACTATAGCAATAAGAATAAAATAAGAATAGATATAAGAAGAGTAAAATATACAATTATAATCATAACAATAAAATTAATAATAGAAAATAATAAAAAAGAATACTGATAATTAATGATAATATTATAATAATACATAAAATAATACCAATAACAGAAATAATCAATAATAAGAATAGCTTATCAGGTGATGTCTTCTCTTCTCCCTGCTCTGCGTCCTCTCCTCAGCCCCGCCCTCAGAGGGCGGTCCTATGCGATTCTCTGTACTTCCTCCGCAGATCATGTGACACCACTGAGGGGAGGAGCCGTGTCCCTATAAGCGCTGTCTTTAGGAGGTCTTGACTGTAGTTACTTGGTCAGCTCTAGATGTCTCGCTAAATCCACAAATGAAATGAATGGATTGGCGGGGTTTACAGCTGTGTGTTGTTTTACAACAGAACGGTGGCGCCCCCTATCTATAAATCATGACTCGGACGTGTCTTTGAATAGCGATAGGCGAAATGTAATTGGACAAATAGACCATCTCTGGTCACATGACCAGAAAATGTTTTCCTCACCCCGTCCACTGTACAGAAATCCCGTCCATTGGAGGAGAGTGTTCTGTACTGAGGAGGCGCGTCTGTTATATGACTCCGCCCCTCCTCAGTGAGGTCTCTGGGGGCGGGTTTCCCCATTCCCGGATGTGCAGGAAGTGAAGATGAGATGTTTATGTGTAACTAGCTATAGATTTATCCGAAGATAATGTGTGCCGTGGGCTTGTCTCCGCCAGCTCCACTCTCTGCGTCCTCTCCTGAGCTCTGCTCACAGCCGACTAACGGCTTTTCTGTGTTACTAGTTATATAAACGGTTGGAGCTTACGTCATAGCGTGGAGGCGTTGCTAGGCGATAACTCCGCCTCCGCACAGTTTATGGGCGTGGCTTATCCCTGTTCCGATGGTCCAACGGTAGCGGGCATTAGGCTGTGATGCTGTACACTGAATGGGGGAATGTGCCATGTGTGGGGGGCAGGCGATGCTCAATGTGAGCCCCTCCAGCCAACATGACTGATTAGTACAAAGAAAGTGAATGATGAAATCATAGCAGAGCTTGGATCATACACAGAAGGGGGTCTCCCAATAGCACCACCTCCTCCCAGGATCAGAGTGCCCTGTGCATCCTGCTACCATAGGGGCTCACTCAGATAATGAAGTCAGGGGGTGGTAAAAACAGGCAATTGAGCTGCATTTTTACTGTCCCCAACTACCCATCAAAAAAGGCAAATTAAGCCACCAAGGGCTGTACACATTCCATGGCTGCGAGGGTTCACAACTAAGGATAGGCTTGGGCATGTTCACAACCCCACGTGCAGAGCTCACCAGGAAGAGGACACTACGCAGCGCTAATCACAGGCAGTGAGACACATCCTGATTCGCGGCTGCACATATTGGGAAAGGTCTCACTGCCTGTGAAACTCTCTGCTCAGTGTCAGGTCACGCGGGGTTGTGAACACGCCCGCGCCTATCCTTATTCACAACCACAGTAAAAATTAAACCCCTTGTCGTGTTTGGTGGCAGCACTGCTGCTGAACACGACCCATTCCAGTGGATGGGGCCAAACTGCAACTGCTTGCAACGCATGTGGTTCAGCACAGTGGGTTGGCATTTTCAGGTTTAAATCACCTCTTGTCAAATGTCTTCTGAAAAGCGATCTACCACACCTCAATTTTCTGAAGGTCAGCAAGAGCTGCCTCATGTGAAGAGAAGCCATAGGGCAGGATTGTATAGTTAGAATTGGGTGGTTTCACAGACTTTCTATCATGTTCTTGGACCATCAGCACCAGGTCCAGCCCAAGACATTGTGCTGCCTGGGAACAAGAATGAAATGTTGCCCCCCCCCCCCCCCCCCCCAAAGAAAAAAATCACACCCACCACAAGGCCCTCACATTTATTATTTTATATCATGATAACTAGAGGACCTGTCATGGCTTTATACATGTATATAGGTGTATAAAGAGGACCTGTCATGGCTCTATACATGTATATAGGTTTATAAAGAGGACCTGTCATGGCTTTATACATGTATATAGGTGTATAAAGAGGACCTGTCATGGCTCTATACATTTAAAGGCTAATAAAGAGGACCCGTTGTGGCTCTACACATGTTTATAGGAGTATAAAGAGGATCTGTCATGGCTCTATACATGTATATAGAAGTATAAAGAGGACTTGTCATGGCTCTATACATGTATAAAGAGGACCTGTCATGGCTCTATACATATAAAGGAATATAAAGAGGACCTGTCATGGCTCTATACATGTATGTAGAAGTATAAAGAGGACCTGTCATGGCTCTATACATGTATGTAGAAGTATAAAGAGGACGTGTCATGGCTCTATACATGTATATATGAGTATAAAGAGGAGCTGTCATGGCTCTATACATGTATATAGGAGTATAAAGAGGAGCTGTCATGGCTCTATACATGTATATAGGTAGGGGTAGAAAGAAAACCTGTCATGGCTCTATACATGTAAAGGAATATAAAGAGGACCCGTTGTGGCTCTAAACATGTTTATAGAAGTATAAAGAGGACTTGTCACGGCTCTATACATGTATAAAGAGGACCTGTCATGGCTCTATACATGTAAAGGAATATAAAAAGGAGCTGTCATGGCTCTATAGGAGTATAAAAGGGCCTGTCACGGCTCTATATTCGTGTGTATAGGAGTGTAAAAGGACATGCCATGGCTCAAAACAGGTATGTAGGAGTATAAAAGGGCCTGTCACGGCTCTATATTCGTGTGTATAGGAGTGTAAAAGGACATGCCATGGCTCAAAACAGGTATGTAGGAGTATAAAGAGGACCTGTCACGGCTCTACACATGTTTATAGGAGTATAGAGGACCTGAGGTCCAGTGTTCCAGCGATGCAGTGCAGGCCAAGTGCCAAATGGGTCAGTAGAGGTCAGGGCATGTTAGGACCCTGCCACTGGATATCCAATGGGAAGTGTCCCTGTCTCCAAGTGGCAAACTGGACACAGGAAAAAAAATAACCTTCCACTCTTTATTCTAATAGAGAAAAGATTCTGGACCCTAGACATCACATCACTGCGAATTTAGGTGACTATTTTGGAAGATGTCCCTAACTGGAGCACATCTTTGATGCAGAGCAGTGGTTGAGGATCTTATATTGATTCATGCTTTTGTTATGGGGTATTTTTTTAAAGGTTAAAGGTTCCCCCTCAGTATTTCCGATTTCCATCTAGCCATTGGGGGTTATTTATGAAAGACAAATCCACGTTGCACTGAAAGTGCAGTCACTCTAAATCTAAGGGGTAGATCTGAAATGAGTGGAAGCTCTGCTGATTTTATTATCCAGTCATGTGCAAGCTAAAGTGCTGTTTTTTATTTTCCTTGCATTTCCCCCCCCGGATCTACAGTGACTTTACTTCCAAATGCACTTGCAGTGCAAAGTAGATTTTCCCTTCGTAAATAACCCCCATTGTTGTATTATTATACAGGATGTATATAGTGGCAACAGTTTACGTGGCACTTTACAATTACAATACAGTTCAATACAGAAGGAATAGGAGCAATAGCGGCAAGGCTTGTGAATGAACTACCAGAGCACTCATCAGGACCCTCCCAGTCCCTTTCTACAAGGCGTCAGCTGAGGTGGCTGGCAGTAGCTGTAGTTAATTACCGTATATACTCGAGTATAGGCCGACCCGAATATAAGCCGAGGCCCCCAATTTACCCCCAAAAAAACTGGAAAACTTATTGACTCGTGTATAAGCCGAGGGTGAGACATGGCTGTCCATCCCTGTGTGTCCGTCCATCCCTGTGTGTGTGTCCGTCCATCCCTGTGTGTGTGTCCGTCCATCCCTGTGTGTGTGTCCGTCCATCCATCCCTGTGTGTGTGTCCGTCCATCCATCCATCCCTGTGTGTGTGTCCATCCATCCATCCATCCATCCCTGTGTGTGTGTCCATCCATCCATCCATCCATCCCTGTGTGTGTGTCCATCCATCCATCCATCCATCCCTGTGTGTGTGTCCATCCATCCATCCATCCCTGTGTGTGTGTCCATCCATCCATCCATCCCTATGTGTGTGTGTCCATCCATCCATCCCTGTGTGTGTGTGTCCGTGCAGCCTTGTGTGTGTGTGTCCGTGCAGCCTTGTGTGACTACGACTAATGTGCACTGCTTGCTCCAATCAAAAAGATATGGGGGAAAGGAAAGATTTGGCATTACAAGGAAGCAAAACCCACAGTGAGAAACTATTTCATGAAAAAATAGATCACCGGCCATTATGTAGGGGATTTGTATGGATTATTATTGGAGAATAAGGACATAGTTTATAGTTTGTTTGTTTTTGAATCTACAATGCCAATTAGTATGTGTAGAAATCCTGTATGGACTTGCTGCACTTTAAAGCTTACCAGTGTTTATGAAATCATTTTACACTTATACCAGTCACACAATACAATGCACACAGAGGTTGATCAATTAACTTCTAAAACAGCCCTTACTTTTCTTAATCGCTATCAGCAAAATAATTAAGGAGAACTTGACGGGAGGATCCCTTTTCTTACCTTTATACTGCTCCTTGCACAGAGCTCTGCTAGACTAATACCCACAAAGTCAATTCCCGAGCCTCCGTCCCGAGCCGCCGTCCCGAGCCTCCGTCCCGAGCCGCCGTCCCGAGCCTCCGTCCCGAGCCGCCGTCCCGAGCCGCCGTCCCGTGCCTCCTCCGTCCCGAGCCGTCGTCCCGAGCCTCCTCCGTCCTTCCAGGATCGCCGCTCTTCTCGGCGGCCATTCTAAAATTCAAAAGCCGCGCCTCCGCCTTCGCCTGTGATAGGCGGAACACTGAATTTCCCAGCAGCCTGTGTTCCGCCTATCACGGACATCCTCTCATATTCGTCGGTAGTACGAGGATGAGCGGATGTCCGTGATAGGCGGAACACTGACTGCTGGGAAATTCAGTGTTCCGCCTATCACAGGCGGAGGCGGAGACGGAGGCGCGGCTTTTGAATTTTAGAATGGCCGCTGTCTGTCTGCTCGATACGCTGATCGAGCAGTCAGACAGCGGTGACTCGAGTATAAGCCGAGGGGGCACTTTCAGCCTCAAAAAAGAGGCTGAAAATCTCGGCTTATACTCGAGTATATACGGTAATTCACAGAAAACTCTAAATGACTGACACGTGTGGGCAGAGTCCCGCACAGTTGTGCTGGTTTTGAATTGTGACAGCAGGTGCTGGGAGAAGATCCCCCACCCGTTGTCACACTGAGGCAGCAGGAGAGGAGGCAGGAGCTGGAACATGTTCCATGTTGCATGTTCCCTAAATACGGGTGTAACATGTAACATGTTTTGAAAGGTGAACTTAACCTTAAATCACTTACAGCAGGGGTGCCCAACCTTTTGAAGAGCGAGGGCCACCTAAGCAAATTGGTAACCGGTCGCGGGCCACAATGAGTGGAGCATGTGCATGGCAGTATACTCTACTCTTTTTTTGCGGATCGGATTGGAGGTAGGCGTTTGTAAATGGACACAAGTCCATTTACATCTGCTACTCTTTAGAGGTGAATAGAGGGTCCAACTGGGTCGGACTGACCGTGTGAAAGGGGCCCATGGCTCAGTGCAGGTAACCCTCAAGTGCACTGCTCTGCACCTGCAGATCATTTTGAAAGCAGCCCAGTAACCACTGCAGAAAAGATATGCCCATATATACACACTGTGATTTTAGTAATAAACGTACTATTAATAACAGTATTCTATTCTATTCCATCACAAAACAGGAGGTCGCGGGCCACATCAGAGGGCTCTGTGGGCCACATGTGGCCCCCGGGCCACGGGTTGGGCACCCCTGACTTACAGAGTACGTAGCTCTTTCATTTTTTAAATCCTTGTCTATGTTCCTGTTTAGGCTGATACCACAACCACTGTGCCAGCAGTTTTCCTGTTTTAGGGTGGCTTCTTTCTCTTCTCTTTCTACGGAGCCACCCTTGCATACAAGGACTCAGGACCGGTGCTACCACTAGGCGGACTAGGCAACCGCCTAGGGCGCCCAGCCGCTGGTTATTTTACCCCTGCACAGTGCACTGTCCTTGTAATTATCCTGCCATGTCAAGCAGCGCCGCCACCAACCCCCCCACCCCCGTTCCACTGATGTCTGTGTAATGTGTGTTTAAATATTACAGTCCACACAGGCATCCTCTCTGCTCTGCAGCGTGACAGCCAGTAAACCCCTGGGCACTCTCTGTGTGTGTCAGTGTCAATGTCAATGTGTCAGCACTGTCAGGTAGCAGCAGCGCCCCCCACCCCCCTCCCCCTTCTCCGCTCTCTGTCAGTTTCAGTCTGTCATGTGACGTCATGACTCATATCTCGCAGATGCCGCTCTCCAGACTCCAGTGTCAGTCCAGCAGCACAGTTCCCCCGGCCCCGCCCTCCCACACTCTCCTCGAAGTTGGAACGGAGTATGGATGGATGGACAATGCAAGCATCATGGGATGCATGGTGGCGGCTCTCTGGGCTTTGGGACAGGTGCAGTCTGGGCTGGCTGTAACAGGAATAGGCACCGTGGTGTACCGATCCGAAAAGGTTGACCCATTTGGATCATGAATCGGTGACGATCCGTTGCACCCCTAGATGTTAGGAGGGGAGAGGCTATATAGGTTTAAACTGGAATTCCACGTTAGTAAATTTCCCCAAAGTAGCCCAAAGGAGGACTGTCTACAAGCTCTCTTTAGCCCATTGCACAGTACATCCGTGAACGCTACAGGCTATATAACCACGGCAAACTAAGGAAGAAAATACATGTCATTCTTTTTTTTGGGGTCTAGAATTGAGTGTGCTACATACCCTAAGTCTAGAAAGGAGTACTGGGGTTGTACACATGGCCTGGCAACCGCAACTTGACACTTGTCATCCTTTTTTCTTTCTCTACTCCAGGATTGAGTGTGCTACATACCCTAAGTCTGGAAATGAGTACTGGGGTTGTACGCTCTTATGTTACGTCGTGTCTAGATATGGCCACTAGGGGCGCACGTGCCCCCTGCTCGCCCACGATCACTTGAGAACACACAGATCCCGGTTCTCTGAGGGGAGAACAGACAGATTGTCAGAATATGAACAGTGATCTGTCATCTCCCCTACACAGTCCCCTCCCCCTTCAATTAGAACACACAATAGGGAACACATTAACCTCTTGATTGCCCCCTAGTGGTTAACCCCATTCACTGCCAGTGACATTTTTACAGTAATCAATGCATTCCTATAGCACTGATCGCTGTAAAAATGCCAAATCGTTCGAAAAAATGTGTCAAAATTGTCCGACGTGTCCGCCATAATGTTGCAGTCCTGATAAAAATCGTAGATCGCCGACATTACCAGTAAAAAAAAAATAATCATTAAAAATGCCGTACAACTATCCCCCATTTTGTAGACGCTATAGCTTTTGCGCAAACCAATCAATATACGCTTATTGGTAATTTTTTTACCAAAAATATGTAGAAGAATACATATAGGCCTAAACTGAGGAAAAAAATATTTTTTTTAATATTTTTTGGGGGGGTACTTATTAGAGCAAAAGTTAAAAAAGATTGCGTTTTTTTCAAAATTGAGGCTCTTTTTTGTTTATAGTGCAAAAAAAAAAAAAAAAAAAAAAAAAAAAAAACGCAGATGTGATCAAATACCATCAAAAGAAAGCTCTATTTGTGCGGAAAAAAGGACGTCAATTTTGTTTGGGTGCAACGTCGCACGACCGCACAATTGTCAGTTAAAGCGATGCAGTGCCAAATTGCAAAAAGAAGTTTATCAAACAAAAAGCCCCATCTCTTTTGCATGCATATTACATACCATACAATACCATACTATACCGCTTTTCTAATATCACATGCATACATACACACATAGGGCTGCAACTAACGATTATTTTCATAATCGATTAGTTGGTCGATTGTTGTTTCAATTAATAGATTACTAACCTTAAAAAAAAGGGTAATTTTGCTGCAATTTGCATTTTTGCATATTTTTTTGGCCAATTTGTTGTTGGGCAGATTAAAAAACACAAATTGCCGCAAAAACGCATTACATGCTTTTCTGCAGCTTCTCCATTGAAGTGTATTGAACCAAAAAAACAAAATAGCATCGTTTTGCGTTAAAAAAAAAGTCCTTGTCTTTTCAAAATACACAGCAGCTGAAAAAATCATGGATGTGAACGTGTCACATAGGAAACCATGTAAATGAACTGTAGTGTGTTTCTGCAAAAAGCACCAAACAACACAGAGGTGTGACCCAGGCCTGAGATATTTAGTAACATAATGGGGTTAAAAAAAACTAAAATTATTACAAAGAAAGCAAATAATCGCTACTGTAAGGGGTTCATTTTTTCTATGGGACAGTGAAAGTAATATTTACAGTAGCGATTTGCTCTTTCTGTACTATAAAGGGCTAATTTATTTTTCTTGTTTTTAACCCCATTATGTTAGTGGCCAATTAATCGATTATGAAAATAGTAATCGATTAGTTGTCGATTAATCGATTAGTTTTTTCACCCCTATACACACACATACTAGAGCCATATTGTTCATACACATCAGTCCCTGCCCTGAAAGCTCTTACAATCAAAATGCCCAGCCTTACATACATACACACACACACACACACACACTGACTGACTGAAGATTGCCCAAGCTGTCCACACAGACAACAAAGGTGAGAATTCTCAGCAGTGTTGTGGCGCAGAATCTAGGGAACCACCTTCTCTTCTCCAAAGCTCCTGTTGGTGGCGATAGGCTGCCCTGCAAACATTTTCCATGTTCCAGTCATCTGAATCACTCTGGTCTGAAAAAAAAAAAAACACATATAAATGGATTTTTTTAAATGAATGAACATATCATATTTAAAATCTCTGTTCCATTGGTTTGCGCAGAGCAGCCCCAATCCTCTTCTGGTATCCCCCACTGGTGTTCCTGGCTCCTCTTTTTTAGCAAATGCCCGCATAGGAAGCAGCTTCCTACAGGGGAAATTGCACAGGCTCGATCACGACCTGCCCACACAGGCAGCGAAGGTGAGGATTCTTATATTACAATCCTCCCAAAATATCATAGTAGGTCTTATTGTCGGTGAAATGCGGTATAAATGAACATAATATGTTCATTTATATTAGGTTAATGGTTACCACCTACATGGTGGCACCATCCGCAGCCTCCTGGGACATGTCACAAGTCCTAGGAGGCTGCAGGACAACTTACAAATCATAGTTCAGCTCATACATGTGTGGTGGGGGGCCCTCTGTGAAGTCGCAAGGAGTCACAGCTGGTATCCCACAGTCAACATGACAGTGCAGGGGACCTGAAGACCGGAAAAGAACCTGCCTGGGTGAGGATAGCACTGGATCCCTGGACAAGTAAATGTCTGTTTTTTAAAAGTCAGCAGCTACAGTATTTGAAGCTGCTGACTTTTAATTCTTTTTTTAAGATGACCGTAGATCCTCTTTAACCAGTTGCCGACCAGCTGCCACAGTTGTACTGTGGCAACATGGTTCGGCTGCACGAATTGCCATTATGTTACGTCGCTTCTAGATTTGGCCACTAGGGGCGCACGTGCCTCCTGCTCGCCCACAATCACTCGAGAACACACAAGTTCTACACAGTCCCCTCCCCCTTCAGTTAGAACACACAATAGGGAACACATTAACCCCTTGATTTCCCCCTAGCGGTTAACCCCTTCACTGCCAGTAACATTTTTTTACAGTAATCAATGCATTTTTATAGCACTGATTACTGTAAAAATGTCAAATGGTCCGTAAAATGTGTCAAAATTGTCCAACGTGTCCGCCGTAATGTCGCAAACACAATAAAAATCTCAGATCGCCAAACACTACTTTAAAAAAAAAAATGTAATAATTAAAAATTCCGTAAAACTATCTCCTATTTTCTAGATGCTATAACTTTTGCGCAAACCAATCAATGTAGGCTTATTACAATTTTTTAAACAAAAATATGTAGAAGAATACATATAGGCCTAAACTGAGGAAAATATCTTTTTTTATATATATTTTTGGGGGGTACTTATTATAGAAAACGTTAAAAAAGATTGCGTTTTTTTTCAAAATTGAGGCTCTTTTTTGTTTATAGTGCAGAAAAATAGGCAGAGGTGATCAAATACCACCAAAAGAAAGCTCTATTTGTTGGAAAAAAGGATGTCAATTTTGTATGGGTGCAACATCGCATGACCGCGCAATTGTCAGTTGAAGCGATGCAGTGCCAAATCGCAAAAAGTGCTCTGGTCAGGAAGGGGCTAAAATCTTCCGGGGCTGCATCAGTTAAGAAGCTTATCAAACTAAAAGCCCCATATCTTTTGCGTGCATATTACATACCATACAATACCATACTATACCGCTTTTCCGCACTTTGAACAGGTCCGTAAAGTGCTTCACTAGGGCAGCCGGTGGTTTGACGCTTGTCTGTTCCTCGGGAAAACCACACTTTGGGCGAACAGGTCCTGCTGTCTGTCCTCCGTAAAGGGGTACACCTTCTTCCCCGTTTTACAGTCGAGCGTGCACACACAGACGGGACAGCAGTGAAGAGCTTTGTAGTATTTTGAGGGGAGTTTACTTAAAATGGACAAGACAGAATCTGAAGCCGCTGAGCATAACAACCACTCAGCTTCTAGTTTTCATTTTCAAACCTTCATTAAACAAGCTAAATTGAGAAGGTGACTGATTACTATGCACAACTAATCTGGGTCCTGTCTGCCCCAATTGAAAATAGAACAAAAAAGAAAAACATTTATTTTTCATTGTGGATAGAGTAAGGGAAGCCTAGGACCTTTGTCAGATTTTCTTGGCATCTGTGTCCCATTGGAGAGACAACCTCTGTGCTAACTAACCTTTGAAAAAAAGATTGCTATACTTGCCTATTTTCCGGTCCGGTCACTGCCACTAGCTGGCACAGAAGAACTCACGTGACCGGACCAGACTGGCCTGAAAATAAGTATCTTTCTTGCATGGATGTTGGGGGGGAGGCTATTTAGATTTAAGCTGGAATTCCACGTTAAGTAAATTTCCTCAAAGTAGCCCAAAGGAGGACTGTCTACAAGCTCTCTTTAGCCCATTGCACAGTACATCCGTGAACTGCATGAAAATGCATGTCATTCTTTTCTTTGGGTCTAGGATTGAGTGTGCTACATACCCTAATTCTAGAAAGGAGTACTGGGGTTGTACACATGGCCTGGCCACTGCAGCAGCTTGACACTTGTCATGCTTTTTTTTTCTCTACTCCAGGATTGAGTGTGCTACATACCCTAAGTCTGGAAAGGAGTACTGGGGTTGTACGCTCTTATGTTACGTCACTTCTAGGTTTGGCCACTAGGGGCGCACCCTGCTCGCCCACAATCACTTGAGAACACACAGATCCCGGTTCTCTGAGGGGAGAACAGACAGATTGCCTGTTCATACAGTCCGCCATAATGTTGCAGTCCTGATAAAAATCGTAGATCGCCGACATTACCAGTAAAAAAAAAAAATAATCATTAAAAATGCCGTACAACTATCCCCCATTTTGTAGACGCTATAGCTTTTGCGCAAACCAATCAATATACGCTTATTGGTAATTTTTTTACCAAAAATATGTAGAAGAATACATATAGGCCTAAACTGAGGAAAAAAATCTTTTTTTTAATATTTTTTGGGGGGGTACTTATTAGAGCAAAAGTTAAAAAAGATTGCGTTTTTTTCAAAATTGAGGCTCTTTTTTGTTTATAGTGCAAAAAAAAAAATAAAAAATAAAAAAAAAACGCAGATGTGATCAAATACCATCAAAAGAAAGCTCTATTTGTGCGGAAAAAAGGACGTCAATTTTGTTTGGGTGCAACGTCGCACGACCGCACAATTGTCAGTTAAAGCGATGCAGTGCCAAATTGCAAAAAGAAGTTTATCAAACAAAAAGCCCCATCTCTTTTGCATGCATATTACATACCATACAATACCATACTATACCGCTTTTCTAATATCACATGCATACATACACACATAGGGCTGCAACTAACGATTATTTTCATAATCGATTAGTTGGTCGATTGTTGTTTCAATTAATAGATTACTAACCTTAAAAAAAAGGGTAATTTTGCTGCAATTTGCATTTTTGCATATTTTTTTGGCCAATTTGTTGTTGGGCAGATTAAAAAACACAAATTGCCGCAAAAACGCATTACATGCTTTTCTTCAGCTTCTCCATTGAAGTGTATTGAACCAAAAAAACAAAATAGCATCGTTTTGCGTTAAAAAAAAAGTCCTTGTCTTTTCAAAATACACAGCAGCTGAAAAAATCATGGATGTGAACGTGTCACATAGGAAACCATGTAAATGAACTGTAGTGTGTTTCTGCAAAAAGCACCAAACAACACAGAGGTGTGACCTAGGCCTGAGATATTTAGTAACATAATGGGGTTAAAAAAAACTAAAATTATTACAAAGAAAGCAAATAATCGCTACTGTAAGGGGTTCATTTTTTCTATGGGACAGTGAAAGTAATATTTACAGTAGCGATTTGCTCTTTCTGTACTATAAAGGGCTAATTTCTTTTTCTTGTTTTTAACCCCATTATGTTAGTGGCCAATTAATCGATTATGAAAATAGTAATCGATTAGTTGTCGATTAATCGATTAGTTTTTTCACCCCTATACACACACATACTAGAGCCATATTGTTCATACACATCAGTCCCTGCCCTGAAAGCTCTTACAATCAAAATGCCCAGCCTTACATACATACACACACACACACACACACACTGACTGACTGAAGATTGCCCAAGCTGTCCACACAGACAACAAAGGTGAGAATTCTCAGCAGTGTTGTGGCGCAGAATCTAGGGAACCACCTTCTCTTCTCCAAAGCTCCTGTTGGTGGCGATAGGCTGCCCTGCAAACATTTTCCATGTTCCAGTCATCTGAATCACTCTGGTCTGAAAAAAAAAAAAACACATATAAATGGATTTTTTTAAATGA
Source organism: Lithobates pipiens (assembly GCF_037356315.1). Lineage (NCBI taxonomy): Eukaryota > Metazoa > Chordata > Amphibia > Anura > Ranidae > Lithobates > Lithobates pipiens. The sequence goes on from NW_027507784.1 coordinate 268,465,042, forward strand.
ATGAACATATCATATTTAAAATCTCTGTTCCATTGGTTTGCGCAGAGCAGCCCCAATCCTCTTCTGGTATCCCCCACTGGTGTTCCTGGCTCCTCTTTTTTAGCAAATGCCCGCATAGGAAGCAGCTTCCTACAGGGGAAATTGCACAGGCTCGATCACGACCTGCCCACACAGGCAGCGAAGGTGAGGATTCTTATATTACAATCCTCCCAAAATATCATAGTAGGTCTTATTGTCGGTGAAATGCGGTATAAATGAACATAATATGTTCATTTATATTAGGTTAATGGTTACCACCTACATGGTGGCACCATCCGCAGCCTCCTGGGACATGTCACAAGTCCTAGGAGGCTGCAGGACAACTTACAAATCATAGTTCAGCTCATACATGTGTGGTGGGGGGCCCTCTGTGAAGTCGCAAGGAGTCACAGCTGGTATCCCACAGTCAACATGACAGTGCAGGGGACCTGAAGACCGGAAAAGAACCTGCCTGGGTGAGGATAGCACTGGATCCCTGGACAAGTAAATGTCTGTTTTTTAAAAGTCAGCAGCTACAGTATTTGAAGCTGCTGACTTTTAATTCTTTTTTTAAGATGACCGTAGATCCTCTTTAACCAGTTGCCGACCAGCTGCCACAGTTGTACTGTGGCAACATGGTTCGGCTGCACGAATTGCCATTATGTTACGTCGCTTCTAGATTTGGCCACTAGGGGCGCACGTGCCTCCTGCTCGCCCACAATCACTCGAGAACACACAAGTTCTACACAGTCCCCTCCCCCTTCAGTTAGAACACACAATAGGGAACACATTAACCCCTTGATTTCCCCCTAGCGGTTAACCCCTTCACTGCCAGTAACATTTTTTTACAGTAATCAATGCATTTTTATAGCACTGATTACTGTAAAAATGTCAAATGGTCCGTAAAATGTGTCAAAATTGTCCAACGTGTCCGCCGTAATGTCGCAAACACAATAAAAATCTCAGATCGCCAAACACTACTTTAAAAAAAAAAATGTAATAATTAAAAATTCCGTAAAACTATCTCCTATTTTCTAGATGCTATAACTTTTGCGCAAACCAATCAATGTAGGCTTATTACAATTTTTTAAACAAAAATATGTAGAAGAATACATATAGGCCTAAACTGAGGAAAATATCTTTTTTTATATATATTTTTGGGGGGTACTTATTATAGAAAACGTTAAAAAAGATTGCGTTTTTTTTCAAAATTGAGGCTCTTTTTTGTTTATAGTGCAGAAAAATAGGCAGAGGTGATCAAATACCACCAAAAGAAAGCTCTATTTGTTGGAAAAAAGGATGTCAATTTTGTATGGGTGCAACATCGCATGACCGCGCAATTGTCAGTTGAAGCGATGCAGTGCCAAATCGCAAAAAGTGCTCTGGTCAGGAAGGGGGTAAAATCTTCCGGGGCTGCATCAGTTAAGAAGCTTATCAAACTAAAAGCCCCATATCTTTTGCGTGCATATTACATACCATACAATACCATACTATACCGCTTTTCCGCACTTTGAACAGGTCCGTAAAGTGCTTCACTAGGGCAGCCGGTGGTTTGTCGCTTGTCTGTTCCTCGGGAAAACCACACTTTGGGCGAACAGGTCCTGCTGTCTGTCCTCCGTAAAGGGGTACACCTTCTTCCCCGTTTTACAGTCGAGCGTGCACACACAGACGGGACAGCAGTGAAGAGCTTTGTAGTATTTTGAGGGGAGTTTACTTAAAATGGACAAGACAGAATCTGAAGCCGCTGAGCATAACAACCACTCAGCTTCTAGTTTTCATTTTCAAACCTTCATTAAACAAGCTAAATTGAGAAGGTGACTGATTACTATGCACAACTAATCTGGGTCCTGTCTGCCCCAATTGAAAATAGAACAAAAAAGAAAAACATTTCTTTTTCATTGTGGATAGAGTAAGGGAAGCCTAGGACCTTTGTCAGATTTTCTTGGCATCTGTGTCCCATTGGAGAGACAACCTCTGTGCTAACTAACCTTTGAAAAAAAGATTGCTATACTTGCCTATTTTCCGGTCCGGTCACTGCCACTAGCTGGCACAGAAGAACTCACGTGACCGGACCAGACTGGCCTGAAAATAAGTATCTTTCTTGCATGGATGTTGGGGGGGAGGCTATTTAGATTTAAGCTGGAATTCCACGTTAAGTAAATTTCCTCAAAGTAGCCCAAAGGAGGACTGTCTACAAGCTCTCTTTAGCCCATTGCACAGTACATCCGTGAACTGCATGAAAATGCATGTCATTCTTTTCTTTGGGTCTAGGATTGAGTGTGCTACATACCCTAATTCTAGAAAGGAGTACTGGGGTTGTACACATGGCCTGGCCACTGCAGCAGCTTGACACTTGTCATGCTTTTTTTTTCTCTACTCCAGGATTGAGTGTGCTACATACCCTAAGTCTGGAAAGGAGTACTGGGGTTGTACGCTCTTATGTTACGTCACTTCTAGGTTTGGCCACTAGGGGCGCACCCTGCTCGCCCACAATCACTTGAGAACACACAGATCCCGGTTCTCTGAGGGGAGAACAGACAGATTGCCTGTTCATACAGTCCGCCATAATGTTGCAGTCCTGATAAAAATCGTAGATCGCCGACATTACCAGTAAAAAAAAAAAATAATCATTAAAAATGCCGTACAACTATCCCCCATTTTGTAGACGCTATAGCTTTTGCGCAAACCAATCAATATACGCTTATTGGTAATTTTTTTACCAAAAATATGTAGAAGAATACATATAGGCCTAAACTGAGGAAAAAAATCTTTTTTTTAATATTTTTTGGGGGGGTACTTATTAGAGCAAAAGTTAAAAAAGATTGCGTTTTTTTCAAAATTGAGGCTCTTTTTTGTTTATAGTGCAAAAAAAAAAAAAAAAAAATAATTAAAAAACGCAGATGTGATCAAATACCATCAAAAGAAAGCTCTATTTGTGCGGAAAAAAGGACGTCAATTTTGTTTGGGTGCAACGTCGCACGACCGCACAATTGTCAGTTAAAGCGATGCAGTGCCAAATTGCAAAAAGAAGTTTATCAAACAAAAAGCCCCATCTCTTTTGCATGCATATTACATACCATACAATACCATACTATACCGCTTTTCTAATATCACATGCATACATACACACATAGGGCTGCAACTAACGATTATTTTCATAATCGATTAGTTGGTCGATTGTTGTTTCAATTAATAGATTACTAACCTTAAAAAAAAGGGTAATTTTGCTGCAATTTGCATTTTTGCATATTTTTTTGGCCAATTTGTTGTTGGGCAGATTAAAAAACACAAATTGCCGCAAAAACGCATTACATGCTTTTCTGCAGCTTCTCCATTGAAGTGTATTGAACCAAAAAAACAAAATAGCATCGTTTTGCGTTAAAAAAAAAGTCCTTGTCTTTTCAAAATACACAGCAGCTGAAAAAATCATGGATGTGAACGTGTCACATAGGAAACCATGTAAATGAACTGTAGTGTGTTTCTGCAAAAAGCACCAAACAACACAGAGGTGTGACCCAGGCCTGAGATATTTAGTAACATAATGGGGTTAAAAAAAACTAAAATTATTACAAAGAAAGCAAATAATCGCTACTGTAAGGGGTTCATTTTTTCTATGGGACAGTGAAAGTAATATTTACAGTAGCGATTTGCTCTTTCTGTACTATAAAGGGCTAATTTCTTTTTCTTGTTTTTAACCCCATTATGTTAGTGGCCAATTAATCGATTATGAAAATAGTAATCGATTAGTTGTCGATTAATCGATTAGTTTTTTCACCCCTATACACACACATACTAGAGCCATATTGTTCATACACATCAGTCCCTGCCCTGAAAGCTCTTACAATCAAAATGCCCAGCCTTACATACATACACACACACACACACACACACTGACTGACTGAAGATTGCCCAAGCTGTCCACACAGACAACAAAGGTGAGAATTCTCAGCAGTGTTGTGGCGCAGAATCTAGGGAACCACCTTCTCTTCTCCAAAGCTCCTGTTGGTGGCGATAGGCTGCCCTGCAAACATTTTCCATGTTCCAGTCATCTGAATCACTCTGGTCTGAAAAAAAAAAAAACACATATAAATGGATTTTTTTAAATGAATGAACATATCATATTTAAAATCTCTGTTCCATTGGTTTGCGCAGAGCAGCCCCAATCCTCTTCTGGTATCCCCCACTGGTGTTCCTGGCTCCTCTTTTTTAGCAAATGCCCGCATAGGAAGCAGCTTCCTACAGGGGAAATTGCACAGGCTCGATCACGACCTGCCCACACAGGCAGCGAAGGTGAGGATTCTTATATTACAATCCTCCCAAAATATCATAGTAGGTCTTATTGTCGGTGAAATGCGGTATAAATGAACATAATATGTTCATTTATATTAGGTTAATGGTTACCACCTACATGGTGGCACCATCCGCAGCCTCCTGGGACATGTCACAAGTCCTAGGAGGCTGCAGGACAACTTACAAATCATAGTTCAGCTCATACATGTGTGGTGGGGGGCCCTCTGTGAAGTCGCAAGGAGTCACAGCTGGTATCCCACAGTCAACATGACAGTGCAGGGGACCTGAAGACCGGAAAAGAACCTGCCTGGGTGAGGATAGCACTGGATCCCTGGACAAGTAAATGTCTGTTTTTTAAAAGTCAGCAGCTACAGTATTTGAAGCTGCTGACTTTTAATTCTTTTTTTAAGATGACCGTAGATCCTCTTTAACCAGTTGCCGACCAGCTGCCACAGTTGTACTGTGGCAACATGGTTCGGCTGCACGAATTGCCATTATGTTACGTCGCTTCTAGATTTGGCCACTAGGGGCGCACGTGCCTCCTGCTCGCCCACAATCACTCGAGAACACACAAGTTCTACACAGTCCCCTCCCCCTTCAGTTAGAACACACAATAGGGAACACATTAACCCCTTGATTTCCCCCTAGCGGTTAACCCCTTCACTGCCAGTAACATTTTTTTACAGTAATCAATGCATTTTTATAGCACTGATTACTGTAAAAATGTCAAATGGTCCGTAAAATGTGTCAAAATTGTCCAACGTGTCCGCCGTAATGTCGCAAACACAATAAAAATCTCAGATCGCCAAACACTACTTTAAAAAAAAAAATGTAATAATTAAAAATTCCGTAAAACTATCTCCTATTTTCTAGATGCTATAACTTTTGCGCAAACCAATCAATGTAGGCTTATTACAATTTTTTAAACAAAAATATGTAGAAGAATACATATAGGCCTAAACTGAGGAAAATATCTTTTTTTATATATATTTTTGGGGGGTACTTATTATAGAAAACGTTAAAAAAGATTGCGTTTTTTTTCAAAATTGAGGCTCTTTTTTGTTTATAGTGCAGAAAAATAGGCAGAGGTGATCAAATACCACCAAAAGAAAGCTCTATTTGTTGGAAAAAAGGATGTCAATTTTGTATGGGTGCAACATCGCATGACCGCGCAATTGTCAGTTGAAGCGATGCAGTGCCAAATCGCAAAAAGTGCTCTGGTCAGGAAGGGGGTAAAATCTTCCGGGGCTGCATCAGTTAAGAAGCTTATCAAACTAAAAGCCCCATATCTTTTGCGTGCATATTACATACCATACAATACCATACTATACCGCTTTTCCGCACTTTGAACAGGTCCGTAAAGTGCTTCACTAGGGCAGCCGGTGGTTTGTCGCTTGTCTGTTCCTCGGGAAAACCACACTTTGGGCGAACAGGTCCTGCTGTCTGTCCTCCGTAAAGGGGTACACCTTCTTCCCCGTTTTACAGTCGAGCGTGCACACACAGACGGGACAGCAGTGAAGAGCTTTGTAGTATTTTGAGGGGAGTTTACTTAAAATGGACAAGACAGAATCTGAAGCCGCTGAGCATAACAACCACTCAGCTTCTAGTTTTCATTTTCAAACCTTCATTAAACAAGCTAAATTGAGAAGGTGACTGATTACTATGCACAACTAATCTGGGTCCTGTCTGCCCCAATTGAAAATAGAACAAAAAAGAAAAACATTTCTTTTTCATTGTGGATAGAGTAAGGGAAGCCTAGGACCTTTGTCAGATTTTCTTGGCATCTGTGTCCCATTGGAGAGACAACCTCTGTGCTAACTAACCTTTGAAAAAAAGATTGCTATACTTGCCTATTTTCCGGTCCGGTCACTGCCACTAGCTGGCACAGAAGAACTCACGTGACCGGACCAGACTGGCCTGAAAATAAGTATCTTTCTTGCATGGATGTTGGGGGGGAGGCTATTTAGATTTAAGCTGGAATTCCACGTTAAGTAAATTTCCTCAAAGTAGCCCAAAGGAGGACTGTCTACAAGCTCTCTTTAGCCCATTGCACAGTACATCCGTGAACTGCATGAAAATGCATGTCATTCTTTTCTTTGGGTCTAGGATTGAGTGTGCTACATACCCTAATTCTAGAAAGGAGTACTGGGGTTGTACACATGGCCTGGCCACTGCAGCAGCTTGACACTTGTCATGCTTTTTTTTTCTCTACTCCAGGATTGAGTGTGCTACATACCCTAAGTCTGGAAAGGAGTACTGGGGTTGTACGCTCTTATGTTACGTCACTTCTAGGTTTGGCCACTAGGGGCGCACCCTGCTCGCCCACAATCACTTGAGAACACACAGATCCCGGTTCTCTGAGGGGAGAACAGACAGATTGCCTGTTCATACAGTCCGCCATAATGTTGCAGTCCTGATAAAAATCGTAGATCGCCGACATTACCAGTAAAAAAAAAAAATAATCATTAAAAATGCCGTACAACTATCCCCCATTTTGTAGACGCTATAGCTTTTGCGCAAACCAATCAATATACGCTTATTGGTAATTTTTTTACCAAAAATATGTAGAAGAATACATATAGGCCTAAACTGAGGAAAAAAATCTTTTTTTTAATATTTTTTGGGGGGGTACTTATTAGAGCAAAAGTTAAAAAAGATTGCGTTTTTTTCAAAATTGAGGCTCTTTTTTGTTTATAGTGCAAAAAAAAAAAATAAAAATAAAAAAAAAACGCAGATGTGATCAAATACCATCAAAAGAAAGCTCTATTTGTGCGGAAAAAAGGACGTCAATTTTGTTTGGGTGCAACGTCGCACGACCGCACAATTGTCAGTTAAAGCGATGCAGTGCCAAATTGCAAAAAGAAGTTTATCAAACAAAAAGCCCCATCTCTTTTGCATGCATATTACATACCATACAATACCATACTATACCGCTTTTCTAATATCACATGCATACATACACACATAGGGCTGCAACTAACGATTATTTTCATAATCGATTAGTTGGTCGATTGTTGTTTCAATTAATAGATTACTAACCTTAAAAAAAAGGGTAATTTTGCTGCAATTTGCATTTTTGCATATTTTTTTGGCCAATTTGTTGTTGGGCAGATTAAAAAACACAAATTGCCGCAAAAACGCATTACATGCTTTTCTGCAGCTTCTCCATTGAAGTGTATTGAACCAAAAAAACAAAATAGCATCGTTTTGCGTTAAAAAAAAAGTCCTTGTCTTTTCAAAATACACAGCAGCTGAAAAAATCATGGATGTGAACGTGTCACATAGGAAACCATGTAAATGAACTGTAGTGTGTTTCTGCAAAAAGCACCAAACAACACAGAGGTGTGACCCAGGCCTTAGATATTTAGTAACATAATGGGGTTAAAAAAAACTAAAATTATTACAAAGAAAGCAAATAATCGCTACTGTAAGGGGTTCATTTTTTCTATGGGACAGTGAAAGTAATATTTACAGTAGCGATTTGCTCTTTCTGTACTATAAAGGGCTAATTTCTTTTTCTTGTTTTTAACCCCATTATGTTAGTGGCCAATTAATCGATTATGAAAATAGTAATCGATTAGTTGTCGATTAATCGATTAGTTTTTTCACCCCTATACACACACATACTAGAGCCATATTGTTCATACACATCAGTCCCTGCCCTGAAAGCTCTTACAATCAAAATGCCCAGCCTTACATACATACACACACACACACACTGACTGACTGAAGATTGCCCAAGCTGTCCACACAGACAACAAAGGTGAGAATTCTCAGCAGTGTTGTGGCGCAGAATCTAGGGAACCACCTTCTCTTCTCCAAAGCTCCTGTTGGTGGCGATAGGCTGCCCTGCAAACATTTTCCATGTTCCAGTCATCTGAATCACTCTGGTCTGAAAAAAAAAAAAACACATATAAATGGATTTTTTTAAATGAATGAACATATCATATTTAAAATCTCTGTTCCATTGGTTTGCGCAGAGCAGCCCCAATCCTCTTCTGGTATCCCCCACTGGTGTTCCTGGCTCCTCTTTTTTAGCAAATGCCCGCATAGGAAGCAGCTTCCTACAGGGGAAATTGCACAGGCTCGATCACGACCTGCCCACACAGGCAGCGAAGGTGAGGATTCTTATATTACAATCCTCCCAAAATATCATAGTAGGTCTTATTGTCGGTGAAATGCGGTATAAATGAACATAATATGTTCATTTATATTAGGTTAATGGTTACCACCTACATGGTGGCACCATCCGCAGCCTCCTGGGACATGTCACAAGTCCTAGGAGGCTGCAGGACAACTTACAAATCATAGTTCAGCTCATACATGTGTGGTGGGGGGCCCTCTGTGAAGTCGCAAGGAGTCACAGCTGGTATCCCACAGTCAACATGACAGTGCAGGGGACCTGAAGACCGGAAAAGAACCTGCCTGGGTGAGGATAGCACTGGATCCCTGGACAAGTAAATGTCTGTTTTTTAAAAGTCAGCAGCTACAGTATTTGAAGCTGCTGACTTTTAATTCTTTTTTTAAGATGACCGTAGATCCTCTTTAACCAGTTGCCGACCAGCTGCCACAGTTGTACTGTGGCAACATGGTTCGGCTGCACGAATTGCCATTATGTTACGTCGCTTCTAGATTTGGCCACTAGGGGCGCACGTGCCTCCTGCTCGCCCACAATCACTCGAGAACACACAAGTTCTACACAGTCCCCTCCCCCTTCAGTTAGAACACACAATAGGGAACACATTAACCCCTTGATTTCCCCCTAGCGGTTAACCCCTTCACTGCCAGTAACATTTTTTTACAGTAATCAATGCATTTTTATAGCACTGATTACTGTAAAAATGTCAAATGGTCCGTAAAATGTGTCAAAATTGTCCAACGTGTCCGCCGTAATGTCGCAAACACAATAAAAATCTCAGATCGCCAAACACTACTTTAAAAAAAAAAATGTAATAATTAAAAATTCCGTAAAACTATCTCCTATTTTCTAGATGCTATAACTTTTGCGCAAACCAATCAATGTAGGCTTATTACAATTTTTTAAACAAAAATATGTAGAAGAATACATATAGGCCTAAACTGAGGAAAATATCTTTTTTTATATATATTTTTGGGGGGTACTTATTATAGAAAACGTTAAAAAAGATTGCGTTTTTTTTCAAAATTGAGGCTCTTTTTTGTTTATAGTGCAGAAAAATAGGCAGAGGTGATCAAATACCACCAAAAGAAAGCTCTATTTGTTGGAAAAAAGGATGTCAATTTTGTATGGGTGCAACATTGCATGACCGCGCAATTGTCAGTTGAAGCGATGCAGTGCCAAATCGCAAAAAGTGCTCTGGTCAGGAAGGGGGTAAAATCTTCCGGGGCTGCATCAGTTAAGAAGCTTATCAAACTAAAAGCCCCATATCTTTTGCGTGCATATTACATACCATACAATACCATACTATACCGCTTTTCCGCACTTTGAACAGGTCCGTAAAGTGCTTCACTAGGGCAGCCGGTGGTTTGTCGCTTGTCTGTTCCTCGGGAAAACCACACTTTGGGCGAACAGGTCCTGCTGTCTGTCCTCCGTAAAGGGGTACACCTTCTTCCCCATTTTACAGTCGAGCGTGCACACACAGACGGGACAGCAGTGAAGAGCTTTGTAGTATTTTGAGGGGAGTTTACTTAAAATGGACAAGACAGAATCTGAAGCCGCTGAGCATAACAACCACTCAGCTTCTAGTTTTCATTTTCAAACCTTCATTAAACAAGCTAAATTGAGAAGGTGACTGATTACTATGCACAACTAATCTGGGTCCTGTCTGCCCCAATTGAAAATAGAACAAAAAAGAAAAACATTTCTTTTTCATTGTGGATAGAGTAAGGGAAGCCTAGGACCTTTGTCAGATTTTCTTGGCATCTGTGTCCCATTGGAGAGACAACCTCTGTGCTAACTAACCTTTGAAAAAAAGATTGCTATACTTGCCTATTTTCCGGTCCGGTCACTGCCACTAGCTGGCACAGAAGAACTCACGTGACCGGACCAGACTGGCCTGAAAATAAGTATCTTTCTTGCATGGATGTTGGGGGGGAGGCTATTTAGATTTAAGCTGGAATTCCACGTTAAGTAAATTTCCTCAAAGTAGCCCAAAGGAGGACTGTCTACAAGCTCTCTTTAGCCCATTGCACAGTACATCCGTGAACTGCATGAAAATGCATGTCATTCTTTTCTTTGGGTCTAGGATTGAGTGTGCTACATACCCTAATTCTAGAAAGGAGTACTGGGGTTGTACACATGGCCTGGCCACTGCAGCAGCTTGACACTTGTCATGCTTTTTTTTTCTCTACTCCAGGATTGAGTGTGCTACATACCCTAAGTCTGGAAAGGAGTACTGGGGTTGTACGCTCTTATGTTACGTCACTTCTAGGTTTGGCCACTAGGGGCGCACCCTGCTCGCCCACAATCACTTGAGAACACACAGATCCCGGTTCTCTGAGGGGAGAACAGACAGATTGCCTGTTCATACAGTCCGCCATAATGTTGCAGTCCTGATAAAAATCGTAGATCGCCGACATTACCAGTAAAAAAAAAAAATAATCATTAAAAATGCCGTACAACTATCCCCCATTTTGTAGACGCTATAGCTTTTGCGCAAACCAATCAATATACGCTTATTGGTAATTTTTTTACCAAAAATATGTAGAAGAATACATATAGGCCTAAACTGAGGAAAAAAATCTTTTTTTTAATATTTTTTGGGGGGGTACTTATTAGAGCAAAAGTTAAAAAAGATTGCGTTTTTTTCAAAATTGAGGCTCTTTTTTGTTTATAGTGCAAAAAAAAAAAAATAAAAATAATTAAAAAACGCAGATGTGATCAAATACCATCAAAAGAAAGCTCTATTTGTGCGGAAAAAAGGACGTCAATTTTGTTTGGGTGCAACGTCGCACGACCGCACAATTGTCAGTTAAAGCGATGCAGTGCCAAATTGCAAAAAGAAGTTTATCAAACAAAAAGCCCCATCTCTTTTGCATGCATATTACATACCATACAATACCATACTATACCGCTTTTCTAATATCACATGCATACATACACACATAGGGCTGAAACTAACGATTATTTTCATAATCGATTAGTTGGTCGATTGTTGTTTCAATTAATAGATTAATAACCTTAAAAAAAAGGGTAATTTTGCTGCAATTTGCATTTTTGCATATTTTTTTGGCCAATTTGTTGTTGGGCAGATTAAAAAACACAAATTGCCGCAAAAACGCATTACATGCTTTTCTGCAGCTTCTCCATTGAAGTGTATTGAACCAAAAAAACAAAATAGCATCGTTTTGCGTTAAAAAAAAAGTCCTTGTCTTTTCAAAATACACAGCAGCTGAAAAAATCATGGATGTGAACGTGTCACATAGGAAACCATGTAAATGAACTGTAGTGTGTTTCTGCAAAAAGCACCAAACAACACAGAGGTGTGACCCAGGCCTGAGATGTTTAGTAACATAATGGGGTTAAAAAAAACTAAAATTATTACAAAGAAAGCAAATAATCGCTACTGTAAGGGGTTCATTTTTTACTATGGGACAGTGAAAGTAATATTTACAGTAGCGATTTGCTCTTTCTGTACTATAAAGGGCTAATTTCTTTTTCTTGTTTTTAACCCCATTATGTTAGTGGCCAATTAATCGATTATGAAAATAGTAATCGATTAGTTGTCGATTAATCGATTCGTTTTTTCACCCCTATACACACACATACTAGAGCCATATTGTTCATTCACATCAGTCCCTGCCCTGAAAGCTCTTACAATCAAAATGCCCAACCTTACATACATACACACACACACACACACACACACTGACTGACTGAAGATTGCCCAAGCTGTCCACACAGACAACAAAGGTGAGAATTCTCAGCAGTGTTGTGGCGCAGAATCTAGGGAACCACCTTCTCTTCTCCAAAGCTCCTGTTGGTGGCGATAGGCTGCCCTGCAAACATTTTCCATGTTCCAGTCATCTGAATCACTCTGGTCTGAAAAAAAAAAAACACATATAAATGGATTTTTTTAAATGAATGAACATATCATATTTAAAATCTCTGTTCCATTGGTTTGCGCAGAGCAGCCCCAATCCTCTTCTGGTATCCCCCACTGGTGTTCCTGGCTCCTCCTTTTTAGCAAATGCCCGCATAGGAAGCAGCTTCCTACAGGGGAAATTGCGCAGGCTCGATCACGACCTGCCCACACAGGCAGCGAAGGTGAGGATTCTTATATTACAGCCCTCCCAAAATATCATAGTAGGTCTTATTTTCGGTGGAATGCGGTATAAACGAACATAATATGTTCATTTATATTAGGTTAATTGTTACCACCTACATGGTGGCACCATCCGCAGCCTCCTGGGACATGTCACAGGTCCTAGGAGGCTGCAGGACAACTTACAAATCATAGTTCAGCTCATACATGTGTGGTGGGGGGCCCTCTGTGAAGTCGCAAGGAGTCACAGCTGGTATCCCACAGTCAACATGACAGTGCAGGGGACCTGAAGACCGGTGTGGTAAAATTTCCTGCGACTCATAAAAATTCCTCACCCCGTCACTTCCGGTGCGGCTCCGTCACTGTAACAGCTGACGGCGGGCATTTACTGCGCATGCGCCAAGTCCGTGATCTGAACGGCGCATGCGCAAGATCTTAATTTCAGCTGTGGTTAAAAATTATACACGGAGACTTGCTGGTGGGCGGGCGGAGTTGAACAGATGCTCAGGACGTCAGCAGCAGCCCCGCCCACCCCACTAACATGCCCCTGAATCATACACTCAAGTGGGCGGAGACTTGCGGGTGGGCGAGCGGAGCTAAGCTGCTTAGAACGTCATCAGCAGTCCCGCCCACCCCACTAACATGCCCCTGAAGCGCTGGATGTTTATGGTCGAGAAAATGTATGGCTTCAGCTAATATTAACAGCAATCGCGCATGCGCGGGATTTTTGATTACTGACCAGAAAAATTATGCACTCACTAATAATGGCTTTATTATATCATCGGCAGCACCAATATGTATAGTATTTATTAAATCTGAACAATAAGCAGTGTATTTATTAAAGCTGAACAATTAGCAGTGTATTTATTAAAGCTGAACAATTAGCAGTGTATTTATTAAAGCTGAACAATTAGCAGTGTATTTATTAGGCTGCTTTCACACTGGGGCGGTGCGGGCGTCGGCGGTAAAGCACTGCTATTTTTAGCGGCGCTTTACCGTCGTTTTAGCGGCGGTCTGCGGGCGCTAGCGGGGTGGTTTTAACCCCCGCTAGCGGCCGAAAAAGGGTTAAAACCACCCGCAAAGCGCCGCTGCAGCGGCGCTTTGCCGGCGGTATTGCCGCGCTGTCCCATTGATTTCAATGGGTAGGAGCGGTTTAGGAGAGGTGAATACACCGCTCCAAAGATGCGGCTAGCAGGACTTTTTTCACTGTCCTGCCAGTGCACCGCTTCAGTGTGAAAGCCCTCCGGCTTTCACACTGGAGTGACAGGGGCCGTTTTTTTTCAGGCGCTACACAGGCGCTATTTTTAGCGCTGTAACGCCTGAAAACCGCCCCAGTGTGAAAGGGGCCTTAAAGCTGAAGAATATGGGCACAATATTGGGGACAGTGTGTGTGTTTGGGGACAGTGGCTGCATTTGGGCACAGTGGCTGCGTTTGGGGCACAATGTCTGCGTTTGGGGACAGTGTGTGCGACAGTGTCTGCATTTGGGCACAGTGGCTGCATTTGGAATGATCACAGTCAATTGCGTAGTAAACGGCCAATGGCTGTTTACCAGCATCAGTGGCGAGCAGTGTTCCCGGGAACACGCCGCCACCAACGTGCACGCGCAGAGCGCGCCCGCGATCACCATGGAGAGGTGGGGCGGCCACCAACGTACACGCGCAGAGCGCGCCCGCGGTCGCCGTGGAGGGGTGGGGCGGAACCATCTGTGATCGCGCGGTAAACAGCCTCATGGCCTGTTCACCACCCTCGGTGGCGAACGGTGTCTCCATGACACGCCGCTACCAAAGGAACAGGGATGCAGGCGCATTCCCTGTTTAAAAGGAGGGCTGTCATATGACGCCCTCCCAGAACGAGAGCCGCGCCGCCTGGCTGTCATATGACGAACGGCGGACGGCAAGCGGTTAATCAGTATAAGTGTATAAGCAGTGTATTATTTGACAGGGGAGCTTGGATTGATTGACACAGCAGTGGGAGGGGCCAAGGTCATGTAAAAGCACACCATCGTTCTACACAGCTCTGATAGACAGTGTGCCAGTGGGACCCCTCCCACTGGCACACTGGTCATGTGGCCAAGGTCATGTGTAGTTCATGAAAATTCCAGAACAAGCCACTCAGGACGTTGGAGGCACTGGATGAAGAGCTGAGACAATCTTTACCCAGAGCATCTTGCAGACTTGTGTATTTTCACAGGAGAAGGAGAAGCAGCTTGCAGTTTCAAGTATTTGACAGCAGCAGGATATTTCCTGGCTCAAGGATTTTGACAGGCAAGTTCTTGGTTGAGGATCTTATGTGATGCAAACCCTCTGAAGTGATGGGGGGGGTCCTGTTATGTGATGGGGGGTCTTCTGATGTGATGGGAGTGTCCTGTGATGTAATGGGGCCTAGTCCTCATGTGATGGGGACCAAGGCCTGATGTGATGGGGGGGGGGGGGGTCCTGTGATGTGATGGGGGGTCTTCTGATGTGATGGGAGTGTCCTGTGATGTATTGGGCCTAGTCCTCATGTGATGGGGACCAAGGCCTGATGTGATGGGGGGGTCCTGTGATGTGATGGGGGGTCTTCTGATGTGATGGGAGTGTCCTGTGATGTAATGGGGCCTAGTCCTCATGTGATGGGGACCAAGGCCTGATGTGATGGGGGTGTCCTGTGATGTAATGGGGCCTAGTCCTCATGTGATGGGAAACAAGGCCTGATGTGATGGGGGGGGTCCTGTGATGTGATGGGGGGTCTTCTGATGTGATGGGGGTGTCCTGTGATGTAATGGGGGGCCTAGGCCTGATGTGATGGTAACCAAGGCCTGATGTGATGGGGGGGTCCTGTGATGTGATGGGGGTCTTCTGATGTGATGGGGGTGTCCTGTGATGTAATGGGGGCCTAGGCCTGATGTGATGGTAACCAAGGCCTGATGTGATGGGAGGTCTTCTGATGTGATGAGGGGGTCTTCTGATGTGATGGGGGTCCTGTGATGTAATGGGGGCCTAGTCCTCATGTGATGGGGACCAAGGCCTGATGTGATGGGGGGGTCCTGTGATGTGATGGGGGTCTTCTGATGTAATGGGGCCTAGTCCTCATGTGATGGGGACCAAGGCCTGATGTGATGGGGGGGGGGGGGTCCTGTGATGTGATGGGGGGTCTTCTGATGTGATGGGAGTGTCCTGTGATGTAATGGGGCCTAGTCCTCATGTGATGGGGACCAAGGCCTGATGTGATGGGGGGGTCCTGTGATGTGATGGGGGGTCTTCTGATGTGATGGGGGTGTCCTGTGATGTAATGGGGGGCCTAGGCCTGATGTGATGGTAACCAAGGCCTGATGTGATGGGGGGGTCCTGTGATGTGATGGGGGTCTTCTGATTTGATGGGGGTGTCCTGTGATGTAATGGGGGCCTAGGCCTGATGTGATGGTAACCAAGGCCTGATGTGATGGGGGGTCTTCTGATGCGATGGGGGAGTCTTCTGATGTGATGGGGGTCCTGTGATGTAATGGGGGCCTAGTCCTCATGTGATGGGGACCAAGGCCTGATGTGATGGGGGGGTCCTGTGATGTGATGGGGGTCTTCTGATGTGATGGGGGTCCTGTGATGCAATGGGGCCTAGTCCTCATGTGATGGGGACCAAGGCCTGATGTGATGGGGGGGTCCTGTGATGTGATGGGGGGTCTTCTGATGTGATGGGAGTGTCCTGTGATGTAATGGGGGGCCTAGGCCTGATGTGATGGTAACCAAGGCCTGATGTGATGGGGGGTCCTGTGATGTGATGGGGGGTCTTCTGATGTGATGGGGGTCCTGTGATGTAATGGGGGCCTAGTCCTCATGTGATGGGGACCTAGGCCTGATGTAATGGGGGAAGGGAATGCACTTGCATTGTCCAGTAGGGGTGCAATGGATCATCACCGATCCGTGATGCGAACAGGTCACCCTGTTCAGATCAGCACACGTCACGATCCGCGGAGTGCCCCGCGGCCTCGGCCTTAGGAAAGGCCGTGGCTTCGGCCTAGCTCCGTAGTGGCGGCCATCTTGGTGCACCCATTTACAATGTGATCGCTTCGTCAAATGACGGAGCGATCACTTGTAAACAAACTGGCGTCATAGTGACGCCAGTTCCTCTCTCCCCTCTGTGTACTGATCTGTACAGTGGAGGGGAGAAATCGGAAGGCAGCATCGCTGCGGGCTGCATCTGTTGTGTCCACAGAACTGCTCTGTGACAAGTGCAGTCACAGCCATCCCTCCATACCCAGCCAATACTCTGCCATACCCAGCCAATACTCTGCCGTACCCAGCCAATACTCTGTCGTACCCAGCCAATACTCTGCCGTACCCAGCCAATACTCTGCCATACCCAGCAAATACTGTGCCATACCCTGAAATATCCAGCCATACTCGGCGGTAGCCAGCCGTACCCAGCCATGCTCAGCCAATATTACAGTGGGGGAGATATATATTACAGTGGGGACTATTTTGTGGTGGAATTTTAACAGGTTTTTGCAAATTCAATTATTATTGGCTGATCCGAAAACTGATCCAATCCGCGACTCAGATCCGAGGAATGATCCGGTCCGTGAGTTTTTTGGATCCGTTGCACCCCTATTGTCCAGTGATAGGAGACTTGTAACAGCGAAGCAAGGGCGTACTGTTCCGGGGGCCAGATGGTCAAAAATCATGATTGTTTTTCGATCAATGCAACTAGCTGGTGTATCAAGAACCCATTAAATCACAGTGTGGCTGATGCTGCTGTTAGGAAGTTTTTAGTGTTTAGGAGTGTGTGCACTGTGCCACACTCCAAAGATTCCTCACCTACTTGTGGTACTTGTACTAATACCTGGGTTTCTGTGTAGCGCTCTTTCCTCTTGTAGTAGAGTCCTGGGCTCTTGGTGTTATCATGCACTATTATATTTTATTTATGTTTGTTATGTCTGCAGATATTGCTCAATAACCTATGACGCCACAGAGTGTATCTGCTCTATATTGTACTGAAATTTTTGTCATTCTCACCAAATATTTTTTAGATTATCATGAAGTCGAAGAAGGTCCTTATTGTGATGGACCCGTTGGGAAACGAACTTTCCTACCATTCAATGTTGCATGACAACTGGAGGTAAGTGTGCCTATTTTCAATAAGTGGACATAACATAAGTGTATTATTTTCACATTACGTTTGTAATTGTTTGAATTTTTTTTTTATTTCTTATATAACTCTAAACAGTCTCTTCTTGAGGATGAACAAGCCTGAAGACCAAGGAGCCAACTGGTCTACCTGGGTAATGGAGCACAGCAATCAGCAGGATTCCAGTAGCTGTGGTGTCTTAATCTTAATGGTACATTTGTTTTATTTTAATTGATTTTTATTTTTTTGGCTGTCTTCTCAGTATTTCAGTCTATTCTAAAAATGTTATTTGCCGTTACAAATGTTGCATGTTATATTACAGTTTGCAAAGGAGTTCCTGAAGACGAAGACCATCAATGCAGTCAGGACCTCTGCTGAAGCAGTGATGGATGCACGTCTTGAAATAGCTTGTGATCTACTCCAGTACAGTACATAAGGTAAGTTAGGTTACACCCTGGAAGAAAGCTTTGTCAAGCAAAATTATATTAATACTCAAAATCAATACAGCTTCAATCATGGACCAGCAAACATGTTTATTATGAAATCATTCCAAGAATGATAAATGTTAAAATCCACAATTTATTTGTTTTAATAGGTGCAACATCAGCTTACCTTGGAGACATCAGAAAACTCCTTGTTCAGCTCCTCAGGCCCCTCTTATGTGCAAGTAACCATGTGTCTATTAGAGACACAGGATGACCGGAAAAAAATTATGGTGAAAAAAACTTAATGGACACTTTGAGTGTGGTTTTGATTACTTGTATATTTGTCATCTATATCCCTTAAGAAATCTATGAAGATAAATTTATTCTACTTTATGAGACTGTTAAAGATGTTAATATAATCAGCAAACCACCAGTTACCGTTGGTCTCCTGCTATAGTCTGTTTGTTAAAGTGATTGTAAAAACTGTGTTTAATAAATATCTAAAAAATAACAAACATGCTATACTTGACTCCTCTGTGCATTTATAGTTCCAGTAAGCAGCCCTAAACAACCTCTTCTCGGGTCCCTCTTTGCTACTCCAGGCCCTTCCCTCCTATTGAGTGGCCTCACTGCCATCAGCTATCTATGAGGGAACCCAAGCAGAGTATGAAAGAGCTCCATGTGTCCATTCAGTCACGGAGACACGACTTGGCCCCACACCCTCTCCCCCCCCCGATTGGCTGACTGACAGCTGCAGGAGACAATGGCGCAGCTGCTGTGTCTCAGCCAATCAAGAGGAGTGTCCCAAACATTGCTGGGGAGAGACGGGCTTGGGTAAGTAATTGGGGGGGGGGGTCCAAATACAGAAGGATTTTTATCTTCATGTATAAAATGCATTAGGATAAAAAAACCTTATGCCTTTGAAACTCCTTTAAGTATGTGTCTCTCATTGTTAATTGTATTAATTGTTCTGTCTGTCTTCTCATCTATGTGTTTATACTTGTAATAATGTGTAGTGTACACTATTAATAGTATTAATGTTGTATTACAGCTCCTCTACACTGAAAACGGAGAGATAGTGCTCTGCCGATCGCTCAGTTGTCACAGCTCACCAAGCAGAGAGCTGCTGACCAACAGTCAGCAGCTCTCTGCTGTCCCGTGCTCTGCTCTCCTTCACTGGAGCGCTGACTGTTGAAGAGGAAGGAGCGTCCTGGTTAGGCTCTTAGCGGCTTGCTGAGAGAGAGGCTGAGCCGAGTGTCGGTCCAGGGATCTAATCAGATCCCAACTCCATGGTCTTGACGCCTGAGCCTGGACTGACTACTAGGACATCGGCAGAGAGGGAACCTCAGACCGCTCTTTGCTGAAAACGGGTTATAGGGTTGCAGAATGAACTGTACTCCTGTGATCAACAGGATAAGTACAGCCAAAATCGCTTTTGCTGTACATCTCCTTTTTAAATGACTGGTTAATTAGCGGCTGTTAATTATATTAATGTATACAGTCGCCTTTACATACAGGCAACTGATCTGGTGTACTATAAATTCAGTGTTTTTTTTTATTTTTTTAAATAAAAGGTTCCAGTTCTGATAGAAGATTTTGTGAGCTGGTCTTGTATGCTATGTTATAATATCATCTGGTCCCTATGTCTAGACCGGAGGAATCAGTATGATGTTGGATGCACACAAGCTGGGTTCCGTTTGAGTTCCATCAAACCTGTGGACTGTCGTGTGTGTGTGTGTGTGTGTGTGTGTGTGTGTGTGTGTGTGTGTGTGTGTGTGTGTGTGTGTGTGTGTGTGTAGGCCTGACATCAACTTCCCTGCTTGTACACAACTTCACTGGCCCACTAATGTCCTCCCTTTTCTCTGACCACCCCCCCCCGTGTGTCTTACCTCATCAATCATGTCACCCCCATATCATTTCTGATCACTGTAACGCCCATGTCCTCAATCATCTCTGGGCCTCCCTTCTCAAAACCACTGGACACGCCATGTCCTGCCCCCAGCCTTTGTTCAGGGGTCTCCCTGTGTCCAGGCTGATGGGGGGGGGGTCATCCGAGATATGGGGGAATCTTGCTGATCATTGTCATGGCCTTTATGCCATAGAGCGATTGCCATCACATGCCTTACTGTGCCATGTCATAGTCCTGGTCTCTCTGAAATAACTTCTGTTCATCTTCTACAGAACTGTCTCCCCAGATCACCCCAATATAAAATGGTCATAATCTGATTTAGCTCGAACTGATTAAAGCATGGCTTTTATGGAGGTACCTAGTGAATGAGGTCAGGGACCACTTTTCGAGAATAATGTATACATCAATAAATTACCTTCTGATTTTTCCTACATAATACGTGGACTTCTTAGTGCATTCAACTGTCCTTAGTAAGTGACTTTATCAAACAATGGGAAGATAACAGTCTGCCATGAGCAGTATTGACATAAAGGTGGGCTGTCATTGATTGGGTGACACCACACATCACTAGCAAAGATTGTGTTGGCTAAGTCTATAAACCTCTGATCAGCCCTGGCTCTTCAACTTGGATGAAAGGAAACGATGGCAGGGTCAGACGACAAGAATGTTATTTAGAAGTTATGATTTCTGTGCCTGGGTGTTTCTGTCTAACAATCTACATAATTTGTAAAGTGATAGCAGCAACATAGGTGTCTATTGTCCATTGGAACATATCCACATACATGAGACTCAATGTCAGAGAAGAAATTAAATGAAGAGGAGTGGACCTCAGGCTGCCCCCGTGCTATATACTGGCGACCTCACGTCTAAATAGGGGGGCCCGCTCCTTCTCCTTAAGCAACCAGTGAACCTAAAGTGGGTCAAACATGCACTTTGCCCTCAGGGGACATGGTAGCCACCATCCTTGGACACTATGATGATGGTGTATAAGCCTCCAATATGAGGGCTACAGGAAAACTCACACTCAGCTTCTTTGGCACCATTGGAGGAAAAACAGAGGAGGCGATCCAGCACTTGACAGAAATCACAGACACTGCTCTATAATTTTACTTGACCTCCCATATATATATATATTGTCTGCTGTGCACAGACAGATTTGTGTGAGCAGAGGCTCAGTTTGTCAGGCATTAGCTCCTGAACACACAGCTCTATGTTTTTCCTTGACCTCCCATCCATACAGAAGTACTTGGACACAGCGGTATGCACGTCTACAATGAGGGTGTGATTTTACATAACCTTGGCCCCTCCCACTGGCACACTGTCTATTAGAGCTGTGTAGAACGATGGTGTGCTTTTACATGACCTTGGCCCCTCCCACTGCTGTGTCAATCAATCCAAGCTCCCCTGTCAAATAATACACTGCTTATACACTTATACTGATTAACCGCTTGCCGTCCGCCGTTCGTCATATGACAGCCAGGCGGCGCGGCTCTCGTTCTGGGAGGGCATCATATGACAGCCCTCCTTTTAAACAGGGAATGCGCCTGCATCCCTGTTCCTTTGGTAGCGGCGTGTCATGGAGACACCGTTCGCCACCGAGGTGGTGAACAGGCCATGAAGCTGTTTACCGCGCGATCACAGATGGTTCCGCCCCACCCCTCCACGGCGACCGCGCTCTGTGCGTGTACGTTGGTGGCCGCCCCACCTCTCCATGGTGATCGCGGGCGCGCTCTGCGCGTGTACGTTGGTGGCCGCCCCACATCTCCACGGCGATCGTGGGCGCGCTCTGCGCGTGCACGTTGGTGGCGGCGTGTTCCCGGGAACACTGCTCGCCACTGATGCTGGTAAACAGCCATTGGCCGTTTACCACGCAATTGACTGTGATCATTCCAAATGCAGCCACTGTGCCCAAATGCAGACACTGTCGCACACACTGTCCCCAAACGCAGACATTGTGCCCCAAACGCAGCCACTGTGCCCAAATGCAGCCACTGTCCCCAAACGCACACACTGTCCCCAATATTGTGCCCATATTCTTCAGCTTTAAGGCCCCTTTCACACTGGGGCAGTTTTCAGGCGTTACAGCGCTAAAAATAGCGCCTGTGTAGCGCCTGAAAAAAACCGGCCCCTGTCACTCCAGTGTGAAAGCCGGAGGGCTTTCACACTGAAGCGGTGCGCTGTCAGGACAGTGAAAAAAGTCCTGCTAGCCGCATCTTTGGAATATATTCACCGCTCCTAAACTGCTCCTACCCATTGAAATCAATGGGACAGCGCGGCAATACCGCCGGCAAAGCGCCGCTGCAGCGGCGCTTTGCGGGTGGTTTTAACCCTTTTTCGGCTGCTAGCGGGGGTTAAAACCACCCCGCTAGCGCCCGCAGACCGCCGCTAAAACGACGGTAAAGCGCCGCTAAAAATAGCTGTGCTTTACCGCCGACGCCCGCACCGCCCCAGTGTGAAAGCAGCCTAATAAATACACTGCTAATTGTTCAGCTTTAATAAATACACTGCTAATTGTTCAGCTTTAATAAATACACTGCTAATTGTTCAGCTTTAATAAATACACTGCTAATTGTTCAGCTTTAATAAATACACTGCTTATTGTTCAGATTTAATAAATACTATACATATTGATGCTGCCGATGATATAATAAAGCCATCATTAGTGAGTGCATAATTTTTCTGGTCAGTAATCAAAAATCCCGCGCATGCGCGATTGCTGTTAATAGCAGCTGAAGCCATAAATTTTCTCGACCATAAACAACATCCAGCGCTTCAGGGGCATGTTAGTGGGGTGGGTGGGACTGCTGATGACGTTCTAAGCAGCTTAGCTCCGTCCGCCCACCCGCAAGTCTCCGCCCACTTGAGTGTATGATTCAGGGGCATGTTAGTGGGGTGGGCGGGGCTGCTGCTGACGTCCTGAGCATCTGTTCAGCTCCGCCCGCCCACCAGCAAGTCTCCGTGTATAATTTTTAACCACCGCTGAAATTAAGATCTTGCGCATGCGCCGTTCAGATCACGGACTTGGCGCATGCGCAGTAAATGCCCGCCGTCAGCTGTTACAGTGACGGAGCCGCACCGGAAGTGACGGGGTGAGGAATTTTTATGAGTCGCAGGAAATTTTACCACAGGGGCACCAAACAGCTGGTGGAACCCAGAGATGACGGGGGGCGCCGCTCAGCCAGGAAGCCAGGAGAGACAGCATCACCCAGAAATCCTGACAACACTGGCCCTGACAGAGGAGGTTTAAATAGCCCTCTCAGGCTCCTCCTACGGCCGGCCTTTCAACTTAACAGAGAGGCTAGTACCCTAATGCAGTTACCGCACCACCATACAGACATACTCTCAGGGGGTTAAATTGAACATAAATGCAATAGTAAATCATTAGGAACACATAACTATTAATTATTAGCATACCTCTAATAAGTGCTAATGGGACAATTTCCCCTGCTCCATCCACTGCAACATCAACACCAACACCATGGACACACAGGGGCCATAAATGAACCAACCTGCTTCCAGATTTTAGCCATGCAGGGAGTCCCCATTGCATATAAAGAGACAAAGAAAGGACCACTGATCAACACCGCCTACAGAGAGCTCCATGGCAAAAATGTACATTTACAATAGAGATTCAAAAAACATAGGACAGAAATGTTCTTATCCCATGTAAAAAAAATTAAAATTGACATATGCTGCATTTATTATCCAACCCTCCAAACACAATTATTTCAAACTCATAATTCCAATAAAATAGTTTGTATTAACAGTAAGTTGCAACTCGCGATTTAATCCATTGATTTAAAAAAAAAAAGATTTTAATAACTGCACACATAATGGTTTAGTTAGCATGTGCACGTCTGATTTTTGGTGGTCCTGCGAAAGAACTGCCTTCATGCAACACACATTATTGCACATGCAGTACACCAGACCGCAACAGTGTGAATGGGCCCATAGATTTTTTTTATGCATTTAATCTTATGTAACTGGAGGTGAGTAAACCCACAAAGGTGGGCAGGAACATCTATAACTCCAAGGTAAAAAAAAGAGTGAGACCGGAAAATTTTGCTGCTAAACTATTCAAGATGTAAAAGATGCAAAAGACTTTAAAGGGAACCTCTTCATTCCTCAAACATATAAACATGGTAGTTCCATAATTTGGTCCATCATTCTCTATCCAAAACATGCAAGCTAAATAGTACTGCTACGCATATGTAAATATTTTTTTTTTTTTCAAAAGTCCATTGGTATGGTCATCTTCATCTCTAACCACTACTTCTGGTGAATGATGTATGCCCACTTGTAGAGAACAGTGCCACATGACTGTCACAGGAAGGGAACAGTTGCATTTGATGTCTAGGTAGTGATTCATAACCTGGCTTCACCTTATTTATACTGTGTAAGGAGGACAATGGTATAGCCCAGGAAGTGTGGAAAAACAAGAGAAATATTTTATTCACTGATTATACACCAATGAGTTTATGTAAGTTAAATAGTTCATATTTTGCTCAATTCAATGAATTGCTTTAGTAAGGTAAGTAGAAAAATAGTCTTTATGTACTCGTTCCTATGCCAACAGAGTATGACTGCTTGAGCTAAGTGTACAATGTAATGTACAAAGCTTCAGTGTATTTTGTTGTTTTATTAAAGCAGACTTGAATCAGATGTAAAGCTCAGCAGGAGCAAAGACCAGGCTTAGATGGTCTCACAAAGTCCAGTTCTTCTGGTAGAGGATGAACAATTTACTAACTTCACTGTAACATTTGCATATACAGTGAATGTGAACTTTTTATTGTTTTTTGTGATGCACAATATAAGATACAAATGCACATTACTCAAAAGGAAACCTATTGGTGAAAATTTAAATAAAACTGAATAACAACAATAAAATGCCACTCACATGATTCAAACTTGTGTTCAGTCATATCATAATTCATGATAAACATTAGAAGTGACAGCCCTTCTCCCACACAGCCAATTCCCCTATGTTAGGAGGCATGGCTTCCTTCCGAAAATTGAGGAAGGAGGCCATGCCGTTCCGAAACGTGTTATGTGACCAAGCTACTGTACCTGTCACGTACCTGAAGGGAGACTGAAATGACGAGGTCGGTCTCCCTTGTATCTCCAGCCCAGGTCCCATTGAGAGTGAAACAGAAGGAGCCGAAGGACTGGAGGCACACAAGTGCCTGTAGGTGAAGATCTGAAGACTTGCAGCAGGAAGTCACAGCTGGTCGCAGGACTGTAGTTGTAGAGCAGGTCGCAGCTGGTCGCAGGACTGTAGGCCACAAGCACGTGCATGTGCACCAGCGCACGCCAGGTGGTCTCTCTTAGTTTCCTTACACTACCCGTATGCCTCCTTCGGTAATGACAAATCTGCTGGTCTCCTGCTCCGGTCCCAGCACCTGTCAGTGTGCCTCCGCCTATCCTTGCTTTTCGGCTCACACATTGAGATGGTCAGGGGAAGCCTCTTGGACTGCACACATTACATACAGCTGACAATCCAGGGGAACTGACTGTGGGAGAAGGGCTCTCACAACTCATGTTCCTCATGTCTCATGATATGACTGCACACAAGTTGGAATCATGTGAGAGAGAAGCACGGATTAAGAATGCAATGATATAAGGAGTGCTGGACATGACAGTGTGGATGAGGGACACAGAGGGTTAAGCTTTATGGGTGGAGTTCAGGAAAAGGTTTGCAGGAAACAAGTTCAGTGTAGGGGAGGGGTCACATAAAAGGGAGAGGTGTGGCTTTAAGGAATCATTCGGAGCCCAGTGTGACACAGAGGAGGCAGTTTTTTCGCTGCTCCTCTGCTATGGCGGACCTCGAGGGACTCTTCGCGCGGCTGCGACGGGCGGCGGAGGTGCACGGCGCGGACTGGCTGCGGGAACGTGTGGGTGACCTGACGGATGGCGATGTGGACGGCGGCGGGACAGGTGAGGTTCCACTGCGCGCGCGGAGGTCTCGGCCTCCGGCGCGTTTTTCTCCTGGGCCTACTCCTCGGCCGCCTCGTGACTCCCGGAGCCCGGGGGTGGACCGATCGGTCCCCCCGGCAAAACGGCAGGTTATCGGCTCCCCCCGGTCCGGGCGGTCGTTGCGCCGCCGAACGGAGGGGGGCGGGGCTTCGCGGCCGCATGGAAATGGCGCCGGGACCGCACGGGGCCCGGTGGAGGTGGGGGGGAGTGTGGATGGCTCTGGGTCGGCAGGCCAAGGGGGGGGGGGGGTGCACGTGGCGGGGGATCTGCGGCAGGCTGGGTCTGGGGCCAGCATCCGCGCGGTGGGGGGGAGGGGGGCGCTCCGGGGGGGTCGCATGCTGGAGGGGGGGGAGGGAGGGTCGCAGAAGGCTGCCAAGGTGCCTGGCAGGGCTGGTTTTAGACGCCGGCATGCCGGGGGCGGCGGGGGGATGAGGACATTGCCTGCAGTCCCGGATCGCAGGGACCGGATGGACCGCGCGGAGCACAGGGGGATTGCCGCATCCCCGGTGCGCGCTGGAGAGGTCGGTTCGGAGAGCGAGCTGTCCCAGGAGGAGGAGGGGTCCTTTTCTACACCCGGACCGGTACCGGTCGCCGAGGCCCCTGGGGGCCCGGGTAAGTTGCGGGAGTCTACATTGCTGGCGGATGCCTTGCGGGATCTGATGGGGGTGGCGCAGGGGGGTGCGGTACCCACGGGATCCCGGGACGTATTGGGGGGGGTTGCGGCAGGTTCAGCGCAGGGGGCGGGGCCTGTGGCCCCGGGGGGGCCGTCAGGTCAGTTGCAGGAGCTGTTGGGGGGGCTGCAGGCCCTGGTTGGTAAGTTTGCTGGGGGCTCCGGGTCGCCTCAGGTGGCCCCCTGGATGGGTACTGTGGGGGGGGGCGGGGGGTGGAGGTCATTCCTGCGCGGGATGCACCGCCTGCTGCGGTGTCGGGGAGCATGGATGCGGGGGCTGTGGGCTCGGGGGTCCCCCCGGTGCCCGCGGACCCGGGGGCGCGGTCTGACCTGGTTAGGATCGCGGATGCTGCCCGGTGCAAAGTCTATGTTTGTTTCGAAGGCCCATTGGGGGCGCATTTGAAGCAAGAGGTGCGGGACAAGATCGGCAAGGGTGAGTATGTGGAGATTTTCTCCTTGCTCCCCCTCGAGAAATTTAATTTGGACAGGGTTAAGCCGGACAGTTCCAAGAAGGACGACGAGGAGAAACGTAGGTATCGGCTGATCCCGCGCACATTTGCAAATTGGCTTCAGGCGTTCGCTATCTTGGCTAGCGTGATAGGGGAAAAGAACCCCGAGCATTGCTCGGCGTTATTTTGTTACCTGGACGCGATTGGGGAGGCTCACCGAGTGTATGGAGGGCTGGCTTGGCTGCGCTATGATGAGCAGTTTCGTCAGCGTAAGGCGGTGCGGGCTGACCTGCGGTGGGATCACAAGGACATAAGCCTCTGGATGAGGCTTATGTCTGCTCCGCGGGCGCCCACTCCGTTTCTTCAGGGGGGGGCCGGGAGTGCGTCTTCCTCGGGACTGCCGGCCGGAAAGAAGTGGGGGGTGTGCTGGCCCTTTAATGAAGGGGCTTGTAAATTCGGAGGCGCGTGCCGCTTCAAGCATGAGTGCTCCGGGTGCGGCGGCACCCACCCCCTGTCTCGCTGTTTCAAAAAAGGTCAGCGTGCCAGTGCCGCCGGTCACAAAAGGGATGACACCGGTGAACCTGGGAAGGATGCTTCCTTTCCTAAATAGGTATCCGGATGGTGCGGCGGCGCGTGGGTTAATTCTGGGTTTTCGGGACGGTTTTAGGTGGCGCTGGGCCGGATGGGTGGTCCTTTCGAAGTGCAGCCGTGGGGGGACCTGGTGGTCTCCCCGTTGGGTGTAGTTCCTAAGAAGGAGCCGGGGAAGTTTCGCTTGATTCATCACCTGTCTTTTCCGAAAGGGGGGTCGGTCAATGATTTCATTGACCCGGAGGCGTGTACGGTTTCCTACACGTCTTTTGACGCGGCGGTACGGTGGGTCAGGCGGTATGGTCGTGGGGCTCTCATGGCCAAGGCGGATGTGGAATCGGCGTTTCGCCTTCTGCCGGTCCACCCGGACAGCTTCCGGCTGTTGGGATGCCATTGGTGGGGCAAGTTTTATGTGGACTTGTGCCTGCCCATGGGTTGTTCCATTTCATGCGCCTATTTTGAAGCTTTTAGTTCATTTTTGGAATGGGTGGTGAGAGATGTTTCGGGCCTGGAGTCGGTCATCCACTATTTGGATGACTTTCTGTGCGTGGGCCCGCCTGCCTCCAATGTGTGTGCGATTCTTCTGTCCACGTTGCAGCACATTGCGGGCAGGTTCGGGGTGCCGTTGGCGGGGGACAAGACGGAAGGCCCGGTGACGGAATTGAGTTTTTTGGGAATCGTGATTGATTCTATGGCAATGGAGTGTCGCTTGCCAGAGAATAAATTACGGGATCTGCAGGCGGAGTTGGCAGGCATGCAGGGCCGGCCGAAGGTTCAGCTTCGGGCCCTGCAGTCCCTGTTGGGCAAGCTGAATTTCGCTTGCCGGATCATCCCTATGGGCCGTGTGTTCTGCCAACGGCTGTCGGGGGCCACTGCCGGGGTAACCGCCCCTACCCACTTTGTGCGTTTGCGAAGGGAACACCGGGAGGACCTGCGGGCTTGGCATGAATTTTTGGAGTCGTACAATGGGCGGGCTATGTGGATGTCGGGGCCAGTGAGCAACTTCGATGTGGAGTTGGTTACTGACGCGGCTGGCTCAACGGGTTATGGGGCATTTTTCCGGGGTCGGTGGAGTGCGGAACCTTGGCCACGCTCATGGGAGGTTGCGGGGTTGTTGGGCAATTTGGTTTTGCTAGAATTGTTCCCGATAGTGGTGGCATTGGAGCTGTGGGGGGCGGAGTTTCGTAATTTGAAGTTGCGCATCAATTGCGATAACATGGGGGTGGTCCAGGTCCTCAATCGGATGACTGCTTCCTCCCCCCCGGTCATCCGGCTGCTGCGACACCTGGTCTTTCGCTGTTTGCGGCTCAATGTTTACGTTTATGCTGTGCACATACCTGGGGTGGAGAATTCTTTGGCTGACTCGCTCTCTCGTTTTCAGTGGGACAAGTTCCGGCAGATGGCGCCGGGAGCGGAGGAGTCGGGGGCGCCATGCCCCGGGTGGATGTGGGAACTTCCCTTGGAATCGCCGCAGGTTGGTTAAAAAGGTCGTTGAGTGAGGCTACATGGTCCGCTTATTCTAGAGTGTGGGCGGAATGGTGGGCGTTCCTGCGGGAGGTTGGAGTGGCTGGTCGGGGCTCCGACCGGCGCTGGGTGGTATTGTACTGGGTTGCCCGGAACATTGAGACGGGCCTGTCTCCCGCGTCTATTGAGCGGAAGCTGGCGGGGTTGGCCTTTTTGTTCAAACTGTGGGGGGAGCCGGACGGGACGAAGGATTTTTGGGTGAGGCAAACGTTGAAGGGGTACAGGAGGGATTGGAAGGGTAGGGATGCGCGCCGGCCGGTGTCATTTGACAATTTGGTGGCAATTTGTTCTCGGCTGGTGGACGTTTGCTCGTCTGCTTACGAGACCGTTCTGTTTACGGCAGCGTTTTCGTTGGCGTTTTATGGGGCTTTTAGGATTGGGGAGTTGGTGTGTCGCTCAAAACGGGTGGCTGGGGGTCTGTTGGATCAGGATGTGCAAGTGGTTGCGGATCGGGTGAGTATACGGTTGCGTAGGTCTAAGACTGATCAACGGGGCAGGGGAGTGGCGATTACGCTGCTCGCCCTGCCGGGCTCGGTAGTGTGCCCGGTGGCGGCGGTACGGGCTTTCCGGGCGGTACGGCCTGTGGGGGCGGGCCCCTTTTTGGTGCACGAGGAGGGCTCTTTTCTATCCCGTTTTCAATTTGTGTCGGTCTTTCGGCAATGCCTGAGGGCGGTGGGTTTGGATGAGCGGGACTACGCGTCCCACTCTTTTCGGATTGGGGCGGCCACGGAAGCGGCTCGATGTGGGCTGGAGGAGGCGGTGGTTCGCCGGATTGGTAGATGGGAGTCCCGGAGGTTCCGGTCCTATGTCCGGCCGCAGTTGCTACTGGGGTAAGGAGGGTGCGGCTGGGGGTTGTTTGCTGTGGGATTTATGGGGGGGAGGACTGTGCTTGTAACATTCCTTTGGTTGTTGTGTTATTTCTTTTGTTTTCATTCCAGATGGAGGTTCTCAACGCCTCGTTTGGATCCTGGGGCATTCGTACGTCTGCTGGGGGGCCAGGAGAGGTGATTCTCTACCAGCAGGCAGGCAATTGGGTATCCCCAGGGAGGTAGCTAGGGTGATGTGGTTGGGTTTCCCGGGCATGAGGTGGGAGCGTGTCATGAGGGAGGTGGAGCGCTTCGCTTTGAGGGATAGGCCCCCGGATGTGCTGGTTGTTCATGCGGGGGGCAATGACCTGGGAGTTCGGAAAGTGAAGGACATTTTGGCGGATATCAAGGCTGATGTGTTGCGCATGCGAGTCCTTTTCCCGGGCACCATTTTGGTGTGGTCGGACATTGTGGCCAGAACGGTGTGGCGGGGGGCCAGGTCTTTAGCCAGCCTTGAGAAAACTAGGATTAGGGTTAATAAGGTTGTTGGGCGGTTTGTAGTGCAAAACGGGGGCATTGTGGTAAGACACAGGGAATTGGAGGTGAATGTAGGGCTTTATCTTAGGCGGGATGGCGTTCATCTATCGGATGTGGGGATTGACCTCTGGTCCTTTGGCTTACAGGAGGGCATACAGAAAGCTCTTCGGGTGTGGGGCGGCCCTCAAGGTTGAGGGGGTCACCCTTTCGGGCTGTGGCGGTGTGTTTTCTGGTGGTTTCTGACGGTAGACAGGTACTCAGAAGGGATCTGAGGGTGTGGGGGGCTCATCTAACGATCGGCCCCTCTGGGTATTCCTGAACGTTGGAGGGAATACGGTTATGTTCACTGGCGGAAGTTGTCTCCGACCGGTCACAGGTGGAGGCCTTTGGGAAGTTGGTCAGGTGTACCGCAGTGATTGGGTATTGGTTTAAGTGTGGTCACCGTCAGAGATCACCAGAATGGGCAGTTAAGGTTAATTAAAATGTGGTTTAATGTTAATAAAGTTATTTATATTTATATATTTATATATATTTATATATTTATATATTTTCATATTTACAAGTTATTGGAGTAATTTTAAGTTATGTTTAATAAAGGCTGTTGTGGCCAGTTTACTCCAACCTATGGTGTGGTCTCGTTTCTAATAGATAAGGAATAGTATAAGGGGAACATTCAGACTACACTAGTCAAGAGAAGCACGGATTAAGAATGCAATGATATAAGGAGTGCTGGACATGACAGTGTGGATGAGGGACACAGAGGGTTAAGCTTTATGGGTGGAGTTCAGGAAAAGGTTTGCAGGAAACAAGTTCAGTGTAGGGGAGGGGTCACATAAAAGGGAGAGGTGTGGCTTTAAGGAATCATTCGGAGCCCAGTGTGACACAGAGGAGGCAGTTTTTCCCACCCTCCCGCCCTATTGTTATGTGTTTGTTTTGTGGTGTTTTGTTGCTGGTCTTTTTTCTTCTTTTGCAGGTTCATCGGTTGTCACGGCAGCTGAAAGTTTTTCGTGTTGGCGGTGTGTTTTCTGGTGGTTTCTGACGGTAGACAGGTACTCAGAAGGGATCTGAGGGTGTGGGGGGCTCATCTAACGATCGGCCCCTCTGGGTATTCCTGAACGTTGGAGGGAATACGGTTATGTTCACTGGCGGAAGTTGTCTCCGACCGGTCACAGGTGGAGGCCTTTGGGAAGTTGGTCAGGTGTACCGCAGTGATTGGGTATTGGTTTAAGTGTGGTCACCGTCAGAGATCACCAGAATGGGCAGTTAAGGTTAATTAAAATGTGGTTTAATGTTAATAAAGTTATTTATATTTATATATTTATATATATTTATATATTTATATATTTTCATATTTACAAGTTATTGGAGTAATTTTAAGTTATGTTTAATAAAGGCTGTTGTGGCCAGTTTACTCCAACCTATGGTGTGGTCTCGTTTCTAATAGATAAGGAATAGTATAAGGGGAACATTCAGACTACACTAGTCATGGCATTTTATTGTTCTTATTTTGATGTATTAAAATTTAGAGCACTAGGCTGCTCTTTCCTTTCTGTTTCCTTTGTTATACAGGTTTTGTTAAAGACCTTGGTCAGACAAGTTAAAGGAGCAGCTGCACAGATCCTGGCTAGATTTGTTTTATATTACTGGCATTGTTTTTTTTTTTTACAATATTTAAAAGGAAAGTTTAAAGATTAATGTTGATATGGCAAGTGCAACCCATAGCAACACAAGGTTTTAATTTGCTGTAGTCATCTATGTTTTCTGCATAGAAAGGTTGAATAGCATGACCCTAACCGATAAGATGTAAAAGAGAAACCAGTGGAACCAGATTTTGTGTGGCACAGGAGCGTACGTGACAACTTTTAGAGGTCATGGTGGATAATCAAATAGCTCCTGTGGTATTCTTTAGTAGTCTGGTTGTTAACTGCAGTCAGTGAGTTTTCCATCCTGTGTTGTGCTCATTGTGGACTAAAAACATATCTTCAGTTTCCATCCCACCACGCGCTTCCCTGAACCTTACATACAAACTTTTCCTTCCTAGTCCAGTTATGTTAAGGGTCCATCCACCTCATGTCAAGCAGTTGGTGATCCAAAAAGGTGCTTAGGTAATGATGTGTGAGCACTGCTCACTCCAGTGTTACTGTGATGCCAGGCTGGTGTGATGAGGCACCCCTAAGGGGTGTGTCCATGACAGCCTGGTAGGACTATTGGGGCTCATGCAGCTTATCTGGCAGAGCCCTCCAAGTGTCTCCTCATAAACTTTACCCCCCCCCCCCACACACGTCCTGCCATAAGCTTCAAAACTTAAGCATTGAAGGCCCCTCCTTCAATGCCTGAGGCCTTCTCATGCACTACAAGCTCACAGACTGGGAGCTACGCAAGCTACCTCTGCTCACACACCCCAGCAGTCTATGCCCACCCGCCCCTGAAAAGAGAGACTCACTGGAAGGGGTTCAATGGTGGCTTAAAGTGGATGACATATGTAGCTGGAGTTGTGCTTTAAGGCCATTGGGATTACCCCATGAGATAGGTGCACATTGGACAAGGTATTTTTTGGATGTAGTGGTAGATTTTATAGTTACTGAAATCTGAGTGAGAATACTGAGCCTTCTTTTCTGCATTTTAATTATTTACCACATTAAAAGTGGATTGGGTTCATCAATTTTTATTTAACCCCAATAAATCTTTGTGGCCATCAAAGATTATGCCTGTTCTGGTTTCTTATTTTATCCAAGTTTATTTCATATTGGCTTAACATAAGGTATTTTATGTAGATATTTATTTTGGTTTCTTTAGGTGGTGGTGGAGTTTTGGGCAGTCCCATGTAAACAAAGAAAGGAATTGTATACCTTCTCGACACTCCTTCTTTGTAGCATATACTTTCTAACAGGTGCAATTTAATGGCATTTTATTCAAGCTGTTCCCATATGCATGGCAAGATTGACAGCTCTAACAAAAGCAAATGATTTACTTATATTGTCTTTGATGCTGCTGAATACCTTACGATAATTCATTACAAGGCTTTTTTGTCAGAAGGAGCGCACAAGATGTTAGCTGGAACATGATGCCGCCACGGGAGAATAAAACTTTGTTTAGAGGAGCTGTAAGCGTCAGCCCCTGTGGCAATCAGTGGGGCCGAGCACAAAATAATTCAAGCACTTTCAAAGCTTTCATAAGGAAAATGGAACAAGACGTCACTTCTCACACACATGCCGCCTTGGGGAGCTGAAAATCATTACATTTATATGTATAATATATGTTGGGTTTTAGTAGGGATAAGACAGGAATTAAAGAGACACAGCACAATATAATAGGCAATGTCACCTTAAAATAAGCAATAAGAAGACTGATGATTTTTATGGAGCCAACAGAAGTTGCCGGAAGCATTTTAATTCTTCCCGTCTGCGAGAACTAAAAAACCACAGACACGGTGTAGTCTCTGTGGGACTCATTAGCAACATGCAGTTGTTACTTCGGCAAGTGCTGGTGCCAGCCTCTGGGTACACGTGCGGAATTTAGCCCAATCCACTCAGGGACCAGGCTCTGATGACAGGTAGTTCAGTGTGGGGAGGCCCAGGAGGCCATGCATTATAAACCAACTTGTTAGCATCTTGATCCTGAAGCTGGGCTGGGGCTGTCAGTGGAATGTAAAACAGCTTGTCTGAGTCGATTGTGTATATTAGACTAAAGAAACCTATCAGGGCTCAAGCATGCAAGCATCACACCATATATACCCAAATATTCACTACAATGGTGCCCATCGCTGCATGTCAAACACTTCCTATGTATGTCACTATTGTGGGCTCACTGCTGGAAATTCACAAATGGCTAGTTCGAATGTGTGGCAGCCCTGCCTGTCATCTGAAAAGCGATTAGCAGTGGATCATTTTTCAAAGGGCAAATAGCAGACAGCTAAGAGGCATTATGTTGCCTCCTAGTCCTCACCACCAGATTTAACTTTGAAAAGGGCAAACCACCGCACCACAAGCAGATATGGTTGCAGGCCAGTTTTGGTAAAACCACTACTATTCCTTTAAACTGGTTTTAGAAATTTACAAATGCGGCCATTTAGAAACTCTAGTGCTAGTGCAACTTAGTGCTGGAAAACACTATTTGAAAGAGAAAAAAATTGCATTTTATATACAATTATATAGATCAGCCCAAAATGAGGGACAATTAAGGAGGAAAGAGGGACAGAGTGGGGTGGAGATTTTGAATTTCATATTTATATCAAGGAGTTTTAAGGGAACCATTGTGAGGACTTTCTAATTAAATTACCATGCCCCGTTTTATGTATGTGTGTGTAATATATATATATATATATATATATATATATATATATATATATATATATATATATATATATATATATATATATATATATTACAGTCATGGCTGAAATTGTTGGCACCCCAGAATTTTTTCCAGAAAATCAAGTATTTCTCACAGAAAAGTATTGCAGTAACACATATTTTGCTATACACGTTTATTCCCTTTGTGTGTATTGGAACAAAACAAAAAAAAGAGAGGAAAAAAAGCAAATTGGACATAATGTCACACAAAACTCTAAAAATGGGCTGGGCAAAATTCTTGGCACCCTTAACTTAATATTTGGTTGCACACTCTTTGGAAAAAATAACTGAAATCAGTCGCTTCCTATAACCATCAATAAGCTTCTTACACCTCTCACCTGGCATTTTGGACCACGCTTCTTTTGCAAATTGCTCCAGGTCTCTCTTATTGGAAGGGCACCTTTTCCCAACAGCAATTTTAAAATCTCTCCACAGGTGTTCAATGGGATTTAAATCTGGACTCATTGCTGGCCACTTGAGAACTCTCCAGCGCTTTGTTGCCATCCATTTCTGGGTGCTTTTTGACGTATGTTTGGGGTCATTGTCCTGCTGGAAGACCCAAGATCTTGGATGCAAACCCAGCTTTCTGACACTGGGTTCTACAGTGCGACCCAAAATCCTTTGGTAATCCTCAGATTTCATGATGCCTTGCACACATTCAAGGCACCCAGTGCCAGAGGCAGCAAAACAACCCCAAAACATCATTGAACCTCCACCATATTTCACTGTAGGTACTGTGTCCTTTCTTTGTAGGCCTCATTTCGTTTTTGGTAAAAAGTAGAATGATGTGCTTTACCAAAAAGCTCTATCTTGGTCTCATCTGTCCACAAGACGCTTTCCCAGAAGGATTTTGGCTTACTCAAGTACATTTTGGCAAATTATAGTCTTGCTTTTTTATGTCTCTGTGTCAGCAGTGGGGTCCTCCTGAATCTCCTGCCATAGTGTTTCATTTCATTTAAATGTCGATGGATAGTTTGCGCTGACACTGATGCTCCCTGAGCCTGCAGGACAGCTTGAATTTCTTTGGAACTTGTTTGGGCTGCTTATACACCATCCGGACTATCCTGCGTTGCAACCTTTCATCAATTTTTCTCTTCCGTCCATGCCCAGAGAGATTAGCTACAGTGCCATGGGTTGCAAACTTCTTGATGTTGTACACTGTGGACAAAGGCAAATCTAGATCTCTGGAGCTGGACTTGTTACCTTGAGATTGTTGATATTTTTCCACAATTTTGGTTCTCAAGTCCTCAGACAGTTCTCTTCTCTTTCTGTTGTCCATCCTTAGTGTGGCACACACAGACACACAATGTAAAGACTAAGTGAACTTCTCTCCTTTTTTATCTGCTTTCAGGTGTGATTTTTATATTGCCCACACCTGTTACTTGCCCCAGGTGAGTTTAAAGGAGCATCACATGTTTGAAACAATCTTATTTATCCACAATTTTGAAAGGATGCCAAGAATTTTGACCAGCCCATTTTTGGAGTTTTGTGTGACATTATGTCCAATTTGCTTTTTTTCCTCCCTTTTTTTGTTTTGTTCCAATACACTCAAAGGGAATAAACATGTGTATAGCAAAACACGTGTTACTGCAATATTTTTCTGTGAGAAATACTTGATTTTCTTGACAAATTTCTGGGGTGCCAACAATTTCGGCAATGACTGTATATACACACATACCTTAATATATATATATATATATATATATATATATATATATATATATATATATATATATATATATATATATATATATATATATATATTAAGGTATCTGTGTGTGTGTGTATATATATATATATATATATATATATAATATCTTTTTTTTATAGGAACGGGCGTACTTAATAGTTTATGGCCCAACTTACTTCTTCCTCACTGCCTCTCAAAAGCTGTTTGATGTCTTCAATGGTCAGTTGATAACTAGGTTACCCTATTGTTTGAAGAGATGGCCCTATCAGACATTGTGTCTCCACTTGGTCTTGGAGGCTTGATATGCCAATTTCGGAACTGGTTATATTAAGATCAAAGAGGGCTATTTTAAGGCAGACACAGAGACACCAAAGAGAGTCTAATGTTTAAGCATGATGTCCAACTGGACTTGAAATTTCAGCCAATCAGGATTCAGCCACTTCTGAACCAATGAGGTGATCCTGAGTTTTGATTGGTAGGAATGGGTTATTCTAACAACATAAAAACCAAAGCCTAGAGATGCTAAATTTCTCTTAACTCCATGGTCAGGACACAACATGGCCACACGTAAGAATGCTTGTGTAAAGTATTCTCTTATCTCTCTTTACTATTTCCCTAACCTTTTCTATCATAGGATTTTGCCTTAAAGGGGTTGTAAAGGTAAATGTTTTTTCACCTTAACCTCCTTAGCGGTAATCCCGAGTCTGGCTCGGGTTGGGAATTTCATTACAATAGCGGTAACCCCGAGCCAGACTCGGGCTTGCACCGCTCGATGCAGGGGGGGACACAGGTAACGTCACTTACCTTGTCCCCTGGATCCAGCGATGTCCGCCGCGCTGTGTGATCGAGCCGTCCTCCGCTCGATTCACAGTGCCGAATGCCGCCGAGCTCCGTTCCCTGCGACGTTACGACGCACGGGAGCGGAGAACGGCGGCAAATTCAAAAATTTAAAAAGACACACAGCACTGTAATCTTACAGATTACAGTGCTGTAGTAAAAAATACACACCCCCTTTGTCCCTAGTGGTCTGTGCAATGCCCTGCATGCACTTTTATATTATAAATACTGTTTTTTACTGCTTGTAATTTGGAGATTGTCCATAGCAACCAAAACATGTCCCTTTTTCATTTTTTTTTGGATTTGATTACATTATTGAATAATTTTTATTATTCTTTATTATATTATAAACTTTATCATACCCGGGATGTCCGCTAGACTCTGGTTTGAAGAGATTTCAGAGCGTTATTCCTAAGAATTACAGGACTACAAAATAAAAGCCAGATTTCCATGCAAAATAATTGTACCGCTTTCAGCACCTTATTCCAGACTGAATCATACCGCCAGGGAGGTTAATGCATTCTATGCATTAAGGTCAAAAAACATCTGACAGTGCCGGCGCCCCCAGCCCCCCGTTTTACTTACTTCACCCCTCGAAAATCCCGCGCTCGTCCCCCGACGTCCTTTCCACCGTTCAGCCTGGCCGCTGATTGGCTGCAGTGGATGGATGGAAAGCAGCGCAGCCATTGGCTCGCGCTGCTGTCAATCACATCCACTGACGCGGAGTGCCGGGGGCGGGGCCGTGTGATACAGCGAGCTGCTGTATCACGGGAGCGCGCCCGCAGATGCTTCTCACCATGCGATGGAGCTCGCATGAACGTGAGAAGCATCTGAGGGAGGAAGCTGAGACAGCCGCCGAGGGACCCCAGAAGACCAGGTTCGGTACCCCTCTGTGCAAAACGAGCTGCACAGTGGAGGTAAGTATAACATGTTTGTTATTTAAAAAAAAAAAAAAAAAAAAAAAAAATTCTCTTTACAACCCCTTTAATATATTATTAATCTCTTGATAGCATGTGTATGACCATTATAACAATATTTTGTATCATTGGTAACATTGTTGTTTTAAGGTTGTATCATTTATGTTATAGTTGCTAACCTCGGATTAATTCAAGTTTCTTTTCTGTACAATAGTAAGTTTTAAATAAATTAGATTGTTATCACACAGGTATCATTCATTCTAAATTTCATGAGTTGATTCATATGGATAAAAGGTTTTAATCACTTATGTTATGCATCATTAAACATATAAGTGAGGTAGGTAAACATAGCCATGTCAAGAGGGACTTTTTTTTCCAAATTAGGGATAGTCCCTTTGAAATCAGGAATGGTTGGGAGCTATGGTAAAACCCCTGACTACAGCTCAACCTGTCTGGTTGAACGAGCCCAAAGAGGGTCACAGCTGGGATCACCCACACAAGACTAGTCACGTTTTTCTAAATGGATAACTGTACTTGTAATACAATAATCCTTTCAATTACCTTATTTAAACAAGTCTTATACTCGCCTGTTCTTGTTCTTCAAAGATCTATGCTCTGCTGCCTAGTGGGATCCCCACGTCTACCACTGCATCTCCTGACCAGGCTCCATTTTTAGAGACTAAACACACAATTATTATTGAAGTATTTGCAACTGCAGATATGAGAAAAGTTTGCAATTGTGAGTGAAGACTTTACAGTCTAGTACAAGACTGTCCAACCGGCAGCCAGTGGGACTTTCTTTTGCGGCCTGCCAGATCCTAGCTACATAGTTGCCATTAAACTTGGATCCTGTGGGGCAGTTCTGAGTTTTGGATTCTGTCCCAAAATTTCTGCATCCAGCAGACTGTCCTGCCGGATCTAGGACACACTGTAGAATAGAAGTTTGGGGGGGGGGGGGGTGCCATGTGGTGCACCGCATTAAACACACAGAGACCAACTGCAGAGAACAGAATAAGTATTAATGCAAAATCCAGTAATTTGCAACAAGGCTGGCAGGAAGAAACCCGACCAGGAGCACCGATAACAATATCAGCAATGTGTAGCAGGGCAGGTCTGAGAAATGCCGACAGCATCTGTCTTGAGAGGAGGAACGTGCCCTGGCTAGTCTGAGCCCAAATGGTGAGGTCTCAAGAAGAATGGTGTGTCCCTATCCCCTTCCTACTCAACTAGAACCTCTCCCTGCCACTAATCACTGTCCCTGTCAGATAGGTGACCTGTCCCTACACTACCCACATGTGAAATGCATGCCAAGTTTGGGAGCCAGGGATTTAAATACAGTAGGCTCTGCCTGACCCAAGATGGCTGCTAGAGTCACATGGAGTGGCAGCATCCAATGCGATAGCTTCCCCGGTGACCCTGGAAACCACAGAGGAACTCTGTTCCTCTTGACTTCCTCTACCCCTGCAATGCCATTGTATATGAGCGCCACCTGCAGTGGAAAACGTAGACTGCACCTGCCTAAAGAAGTAGTATGCCAAGTGCTGAAATGCTGGAATAATACCAGCATTGCCTGACAGTGATCTCCTGCCCAACAGAGAGATAGTTCTGGCCTGATGTGTTCACTGTCACCAGTGAGGGTGGGGGTTAACAATGCTGCCACTGTCACCAATGAAGAGGAGCTTTTTATTGCACTGACACCAATTAATGGGTATTTTTATTTCTATGCCACCGGTGCAGGGAGGTTATTTTTACTGCCACTAAATTAATAATGGGTATTTAATATTGCTGTCACTAGCACCAACTTAGGGGAGTTTTTAGTGCTACCACAGTCAGTGACCGCAGAGATTGTTTGTTTTTTTGTTGACACTGTTACCGATTCCAAGGAAGGGGAAGTTATAATTGCTGACACTGTCATTGACAGCAATGAAGAGGTATGGGCATATTATTGCTGACACCAATAAATAGGTTTTTTATGCTTTTTTTATGGTTGCCACTTTCACTAACACCAGTAAAAGGGGATTATTATTGCTGCCACTGTCATTGATACCTATGAAAGGGGATTGTTATAACTGACAACGATGGAGGGAGATTATTCCTACTTTCTCCATAACTGACAACAGTGGGGATAGAGAGGTTATCAGTGACAATGATAACAAAAAAGAGGGGTTATGTTTGCTGTCACTGTCACTGATGTCAATGACGGAGGGGACTATTATTGCTGTCACTGTCACTAACATAAGATTACTAGATTTTTAAAATAAAATCTAAGCCATACCCACAAATACATGCCCCCCATTTTCAGCAGCCCTCATAAAATCATGCCTACATTTTTAACACAAGCCAATTGTTTGCAGACTTTTAGAACAAGAGATAATCATTCAAAGTATAAATACAATGGTTTTGGCACTATGTATAAAGAGAGCGCAATACATAGAGTGCAGGGGTCAGGAGTGTGTGATGGACAATTGGCAGAGGTCAGGAGTAAGTAACTTATAGATTGCAGTGCTCAGGAGTGAGTAATGCATGCAGTGCAGAGGTCAAGTGTAATTCACAAATTGCAGTAGTTAGATATAAGTAATATATGGAGATCAAAGATCAGGAGTAGCAATGAGCCAAACTGCCCTGGGTTCAGTTAAGCAATGGGTTTTAAAAAAAGGGATGGTCACTGCCCCAGGAATATGAACCAACAACCAAAAAAAAATCTATTTAGCCAGGAACAGTTACTTTTTAAATGCTTAAAATTAAACATTTAAAATGCCCAATTGCTTTTAATAACATGCCTGGGGGTGCCTTAATTCTGCCTGTGAAGGGGCACATTTATGTGACATATAGAAAATGCTGTAACAGCATTGATATTTACAAAGGAAAAAAAATGTTTGAAATTGCCAGCTTCTTAAAAATAATAATAATAAAAAATAGCACACAGACCCTTCCAAGGGTCTACTATACATTTTGGTGGGTCCTTTGGAGAGACGACTTGTGTGTTTTTTTTGCTTTGTAAATGTCACTTTTTTTGTAGAACACCATACAGCAAGAATTAGAAGAAAAAAAGTATCCTCCAAATAAATACCAGGAGTTTAGATTTAAAGGGGGTACCTCATGCAAAAAAATTTAAAAATGTGTGACATCCCTCTAAAAATAAATACCAGAGCCTTAGTTTGAGCATGTAGCCTGGCTGACAAGGAAAGGAGGGAGGGGGAGACACAAGCATGCAATCCCCCTCTTAAATCATACCAAGCTGCATGCCCTCAACATGAAGGAGGTCTCCCCCTGAAAAAGCAGGCAGGGATAGTAGTGACATCATTGCCCAAATATGGCTAAAGCCAGGTGGTCATATTTAGGCAATGATGTAACCCCCACTCATTCGCCTAAGATTCCCAGCTAATGTCTGAACACTGAGCTGATCCCTAATGATGAGTGAGAAACATAGAGTACAGAGTGAAAAGATTGGAAGTAAGGAAAGGCCTTTGGAACCTGGAAGAATTGCTAGGCAAGGAATGGTGGAACTCCTGGCCCGCATACCTGTTTTAGCTCAGTGCCTCTGAAAGTATTGAAGTAATTGGATCAGTACGTCAGCATTAATAGAAATAGTTATACTGTAATTAAATATGTATGAGAGGCATAATTCACTCAACTGAAGTAAACACTTAAATGAAATAAATTATAAATACATGAAATAAATAAATAAAACACTAAAGAGAAAGAACACTAAATTACATTAGCAGATGGTCAGTGAGATTTACTGAGATGTTACTTGCTGGTACAAATTGTTACTGTATATTGTGAACTATGCAGGATATACATCTTGTGCTTCCATTTAGATGTTTATAGTATCTTTAAAATATATAAATGTCAGTGGGGCTTTCATATGTGGAGTCCTAGTGTATTCCGAATGCCTGTTCTATATATATGAGACAATAGAAAGTCACAGGTCTTGCAACAAAGTAAAAGCGTTGGTAATTTAGCATCTGGAGACATATGGTATACCAATCATTATTTAACGCAAGCCCATGCTTTGCCAATGCAGGGCAAATAACTAGTTTGATTTAATCCATCAAAGTGATCCTGCTTCTTTGCCTTGCATGGATCTCTCCATGTTTTTGCACAGACACCTTGAGGCTTTGAGTGTCCCCTGCTAATATCACTGTACAATGCTTGGTGATAGTTTTTTCTTCTAGAGCAAGCAATCTTTGCATTTTTACTATTTATTTCCTATATACACAAATATACTGGGCAGTAGATTGCAACCACTGACCGCTGTCCCTGCCACAGAGAACTTAAAAGCCCCCCCCCCCCCCAATGATCAATAGATCAATCATCAATAATCATAGATCATGTTTACTTTACTAGCAATCACACACTGTACTTTCCTCCTTCACGGCTCCCATTAGAAAAAGCTGTGTTACCAGGCCCAACTGTCCCTGATTTCAAGGGACTGTCCCTGATTTGGAACAGTCCCTCTTTCCTCCTCATTTGTCCTTCATTTTGGTCTAATCAATATAGTTGTCTATAAAATGCACTATTTATCTTTCAAAAAAGTGAAACCATTCATCCCGTTACAAAATTTCTGTAAATTTCAAAAGCCAGTATAACCCTAGGTTCACATCTACATGTGGCTGTGGTTGATGCATTGTACCGGTGCATTTTGCAGTGCGTTTTGCATTTTTAAATCCGTGTTTTTGATGTGTTTTTGCATGCAGTTTACATGCGTTTTGCATTTTTTCTTTTTCTCTTTAGCAAACTGTGAGTTGGTTGTTAGCGACTGGGCCGAGAAATTGGCTGCCGTGTCCTTAACAACTGATGAGTCAGCGGAATTCCCCACTGACAACTAAATGTAAGAAAAGAATTGCCAGCAATAAAAAAATTGACAAAAAAATGGCATGCCCCCCCCCACAATCCATACCAGGCTCGTTGGGTCTGGTACTGATTTTGAGGGGGACCCCACACCAAAATTTAAAAAAAAATGGCATGGGGTCCCCCCCAAGATCCTTACCAGACCCTTATCTGAGCATGCAACATGGCAGGTTAAAAAAGGGTGAGAATGAGCAAGCGTCCCCCCTTCCTGAACCATACCAGACCACATGCCCTCAACATGGGGGGTGATTTGGGGCAGGGGGGTTCTTCTTCCCCCCCACCCCAAAGCACCTTGTGCCAGGGCCGGACTGTGAATAAAAACCAGCCCTGGAAAAAATTTCATACCAGCCCCATAGCATTATTATATCAGCCAGACAGCATAACGTCATAATTATCTTGTTCGTGAAAGGGAAAACCATGCATTTTAAAGGAGTATATTATACATAAGTTAAATAAGGTAAATTATACAAGTAAAAGTGTTCAATCGTCAAGGGGGACCCCAGGAACTCTGGGGACGAGGAGGGGGGAGAGACGACGGACTCTGTTGACCAGGGACCACCTTCCGCACCATTGAAAACACCAAAGTAAGGAGGGGGGGTTACTGATATAAGGGGGAAACCTTTATATCAGTGCCCCCTTACATTGTCTTCACCCCCCCTTGGCCTGGTGCTGTCACTGACCTCCTCTCAGGTGCACCTTGCAGGGCTCAGTCAGTCGGCTCCAGCTTGGTTGGCTGTGGTTTTATCCTATAGTATCCTCTCCACAGTCCACACACTCCCATGACCCCCATTCCCACTCTTGACTCCTCTTCAGACTCCCTCTCAGAGACTGCAGACATGATATAAGACAAGAGATGGTCAGAGGTTGTGGGCATGATACAAGAGATGGTCAGAGACTGCAGACATGATACAAGAGATCAATGCTGCCTCATCACTGCCCATCAAATTCAGCCTCACTGTGCTAATCGTATGCAGCCTCACTATGCCCATAAAATGCAGCTTTACGGTGCCCATGAATACACCCTCACTAAGCCCATCAATACACTCTCACTGTACCCATCATTGCAGCCTCACTGTGCCCATCAATGCAGCCTCAATGTACCCATCATTCCAGCCTCACTGTGCCGATGAATGCAGCCTTACTGTGCCAATGTATGCAGCCTAACTGTGCCCATGAACTCAGCCTCACTGTGTCCATGTATGCAGCCTCACTGCCCATTTAAGCGGCCTCACTGTGCCTATGAATTCCGCCTCAGTGTGCTCATTGTATGCAGCCTCACTATGCCCATGAAATGCAGCTTTACGGTGCCCATGAATACACCCTCACTGTGCCCATCATTGCAGCCTCACTGTGCCCATCAATGCAGCCTCAATGTACCCATCATTGCAGCCTCACTGACCATGTATGCA
Source organism: Lithobates pipiens (assembly GCF_037356315.1). NCBI lineage: Eukaryota > Metazoa > Chordata > Amphibia > Anura > Ranidae > Lithobates > Lithobates pipiens. The sequence continues at coordinate 268,509,635 of NW_027507784.1, forward strand.
TCATCACTGTGCCCATGAATGCAGCCTCACTGTGCCCATGTATGCAGCCTCACTGTGCCCATGAATCCAGCTGCACTGTGCCCATGAATGCAGCTTCAATGTACCCATCATTGCAACCTCACTGTGCCCATGAATGCAGCCTTACTGTGCCAATGTATGCAGCCTAACTGTGCTGATGAATTCAGCCTCACTGTGTCCATGTATGCAGCCTCACTGCCCATTTGAGTGGCCTCACTGTGCCCATGAATTCCGCCTCACTGTGCTCATCGTATGCAGCCTCACTATGCCCATAAAATGCAGCTTTACGGGGACCCATGCATACACTCTCACTGTGCCCATCATTGCAGCCTCACTGTGCCCATCAATGCAACCTCAATGTACCCATCATTGCAGCCTCACTGACCATGTATGCATCATCACTGTGCTCATGAATGCAGCCTCACCATGCCCATGTATGCAGCCTCACTGTGCCCATGAATGCAGCCTCATTGTGCCCATGAATGCAGCCTCACCATGCTCATGTATGCAGCCTCATCATGCCCATGTATGCAACCTCACTGTGCCCATGAATGCAGTCTCACTGTGCCCATGAATGCAGTCTCACTGTGACCATGTATGCAGCCTCACTGACCATGTATGCAGCCCCACTGACCATGTATGCAACCTCACTGTGCCATGAATGCAGCCTCGCTGTGCCCATGTATGCAGCCTCACTGTGCCCATGTATGCAGCCTCGGCGTGTCCATGTAGGCAGCCTCACTGACCATGTATGCAAACTCGCTGTGCCATGAATGACGTTTCGCCGTGCCCATGTATGCAGCCTTGCTATGCCCATGTATGCAGCCTCGCCGTGCCCATGTATGCAGCCTCACCATGCCTATGAATGCATTCTCACTGTGCCGATGAATGCAGTCTCACTGTGACCATGTATGCAGCCTCACCGTGCCCATGTATGCAGTCTCACCGTGCCCATGTATGCAGTCTCACCATGCCCATGTATGCAGCCTTGCCGTGCCCATGTATGCAGCCTCGTCGTGGCCATGTAGGCAGCCTCGCCGTGCCCATGTAGGCAGCCTCGCCGTGCCCATGTAGGCAGCCTCGCCGTGCCCGTGTATGCAGCCTCACCATGCCCATGTATGCAGCCTCACTGACCATGTATGCAACCTCGCTGTGCCATGAATGCAGCCTCACCATGCCCACGTATGCATCCTCGCCGTGCCCATGTATGCAGCCTCACCATGCCCATGTCTTCTATGCAGCCTCGCCATGCCCATGTATGCAGCCTCATCGTGCCCATGCCATGTATGCAGCCTTACCATGCCCATGTATGCAGCCTCACCATGCACATGCCCTGTATGCAGCCTCGCCATGGCAGGCTGGATCACACACACAGCGTTCATCTCCCGCTGTGTGTGACGGAGCTGGGTCTGTGTTCAGCTGTGGCACGGAGCTGTAACAAGGTCCCACCTCCTAGGCAGTCTTGTGTGATAATCTAGAATAGATGCAACACTGATTGAATCAGTGTTCCGCCTATCACATGAGACGAATGCCTAGGAGGCGGGACCTTGTTACAGCAGACCCAGCTCTGTCACACACAATGTCTGCTGTGTGTGACACACAAGAATAGGAGGAGAGAGGGAGGGAAGGAGGGGAGCGTAGCCACTGATCAAAGCAGCCCCAGGGCAGGCGGCCTACCAGAAAATTTCCCGGTATCTCAGTAGGCCAGTCTGGCCCTACCTTATGCCCATGTTGATGGGGACAAGGGCCTCTTCCCCTAACCCTGGCTGGTGGCTGTGGGGGTGTGCTGGCAGGGGGTTTATCGGAATCTGGAAGCCTCCTTTACCAAGCACATGTGAATGAGTATGTGGTACATAGTACCATGCCATTTTTTTCCATTTTTTTTTTCAGCTGATAACTCCCAGCCTGCTCCTTAACAACCAGCTCTACAAAGTTCATTATGGAGAAAACATTTGTGTTTTTGGTGTGGGTCCATTGAAGTCTATTACATGCAAAACACAATCTGCTGCAGGTAAATAAGTCCCTGACCCTTTCCAAAATCACACCGGCTGAAAAACCTATAGATATCAACATGTGCCATAGTAAACCGTGTTAAATGGACTGTAGTGGGTTTCTTTTTTAAGGGGGCGTGGCAGGGGTGTGTGTCCTATGCCTACATACTTTTGCTAATAGGTGTCCCTTGTTTCTATTGTAAAAAGTTTGGAGGTATGTGTAGCTGTGAATTAATTCGGGATTTTGCTGCTGACGTATTATCCTTCTGTATTGTGGAGAGGGTTAAACTGAATATTTAACCACCTCAATACTGGACACTTTCATCCCCTTCATGCCCAAGCAAATTTTCAGCTTTAAACTGTAAGTAAACCTCCCTATCATTTTCAGCCAAGGAAGCTGCCATCTTTGCCTCTGTTTAATCTACAACTGCCATGATGCTACACATGTGATCAATTATGACACCAGCCATTGGATAGTTTGATAGTTTGGTTGAGAGCACAACTGTTGGGAGTGTTACTTTTTCGGCACGTGACGGAAATGAAACTGTTTTATGGATGGGTTTACTTCCGCTTTAAGTGCTCTCACACTTTAAATGACAATTACTCACGCAACACTATACCCAAATAAAATTGTTATCATTTATTTTTGAGACAGAAGGAGCTTTCTTCTGGTGATTTTTTTTTAATCACCACTGGGTTTATTTTTTGCTACATAAGTAAAAAATACTGAAAATGTTGAAAAAAAATAGTTTTTCTTGGTCCATGTTAGAACCAATGACAGAATATATGGAAGGTGGAGGTTCCTTAACCACTACAATACAGGGCACTTTCAACCCCTTCCTTCCCAGCCCAATTTTCAGCTTTCAGCGCTCTAGCGCTTTCAGTGATAATTGCGCGGTCATGCTACACTGTACCCAAATGAAATTGTTATAATTTTGTTCGCACAAATAGAGCTTTATTTTGGTGTTATTTATTCACGACTCCGTTTTTTTTTTTTTGCGATATAAGCGCAAAAATAGCGGAAATTTGGAAAAAAAACAATATTTTATTTTTTCTATTTGAAAAGAAATCCAATAAAATCAAATTTTGTCATAAATTTAAGCCAAAATGTATTCTGCTACATGTTTTTGGTAAAAAAAATTCCGTTAAGTGTATAATAATTGGTTTGTGTGATCACGGACATATGTACGCAAATGATCATGTACATATGTGTGCAGGTGATCACGTACATATGTGTGCAGATAATCATTGGGACATGTGATTTTAGTGGGACATATGTGGGGGACATGTTTTTATTATTAGGGACATGTGTTTTTATTATTTGGGGACATGTATGTTTTGGGGACATGTGTGTTTTGGGGACATATGTGGGGACTGTGTTTGTACTGTGTGGTGTGTTGTGTGTTTACACTACACTGATGATCAGTGAGTAAAAAGCTGTAAAAAGCAGCCCATACTCACTGATCATCAGCCGGCTGCAGCGTTCTGCTCTCCTCTCCTCAGCGGTGACTTCCGTGTGAGGAGAGGAGAGCCGATTGCCTAGCAACCGGCTGTTTGTTTACATCACATGACGGCCGTGATTGGACACGGCCATCATGTGATCAGGAGGGCCAATCACAGAGCCCTCCTGCCGATCTGAGATGTGCCGTGTCCGGGTGACACGAGCACATCGGGATCGCGCCGCTGCGCGCGCGCGCGCGATCCCGCTACTCCTGAAGGACGTTCCTGAACGTCCTATCAGGAGTAGACGGCTCCCACCCGGCCGTATATATGCATTGGCCGGGTAGGAAGTGGTTAAGAATCAATTAAAAAAACTAGGCTGCAAGTTGAAGGGAAGGACCTCCAAGGTAATATTCTCTGAAATAGTGCTTGTGCCATGCACAACACAGGAAAGGCATAGGGAGATTAGAGAGCTGAATGCATGGCTTAAGATCTGGTGTAAGAAGGAAGGATTTGGGTTTCTAGAGCACTGGGCTGACTTTTCATTGGGGTGCAACATATATGTTAAAGATGGTTTGCACCTGAATGGAAGGGGGTCTGCTGTGCTGAGGGAGAGGTTTATGGGAAGGTTGGAGGAGTATTTAAACTAGGATTGAGGGGGGAGGGTGAACTAGAACTCAATCTGGCAGACAGGTCAGTTAGGGGTTAGACTTTTATGGAGGGTGGAATGGGGATAGATGGGGGAGGGTTATGGCAGGTGACAAGAAAATGCCCATGTTGCAAACAACCATTGGAAATTATAGTTCCATGTATACTGCTAAAAGCAAAATAGGTGAGCTGGAAGCTCTGGTGCACAAGGAGAGCTATGATGTAATCGTTATTGCTGAAACTTGGCTTCATTCCTCACATGACTGGGTTATTAATATTCCTGGCTATGCACACTTTGAGACAGGGTAAAAAGGAAAGGTGGCAGGGTCTGTCTCTATGTGAGAAGTGATCTCAAAGCGATTGTGAATGAGGACCTAATTGATGGCGAGTGTGATGTGGCTGAAACATTATGGGTGGAACTGCATATAGATGTGCGTAGTTCAAAGTTAATCATTGGAGTTTGTTATAGACCACCCAATGTTAATGAGGAGGAGGAGACTCAGCTCTTTGCACAGATGGAAAGGGCTGCAAGGGCTGGGACAGTGTTAATAATGGGGGATTTTAACTACCCGGAAATTGACTGTATGTCAGGGCTGGCTTAGCCCTTCCTTCTCTGGGCTGGCCGCTCAGCTGTCGGCTAATTGCCAGCTCTCTTCTCTCTCCACAGTTACCAGCTGTTCCTGATGATGCTCGTCTGACCTGCCTACTTAAAGCCTTCCAGCTCACTTCACCTCTGCCTTCGCCTTGGTCACATCACTAGAAACCATCTCCTGCGGTTTGTTTAAAGACTGGCTTGCTGACATCCCTTCTGGCTCCTTATCCTGCTTGCTGTTGCTCTACTTGGATCCCTGACTTCTGGCCTGGCTGACTACCCGATCTGGTTACTGGACTCTGGCTATGCTTGACAACGCTTTTCCTATTTACCTTTTTATTTTTATTAATAAACAAGTGTGATTTAATTACTTCAGTACTTCTGTCTCAGTCTGATTCATGGTTTCTGACACTGTAGTAGTGGCATTGCTGGATCAGTTAAAGGGCAAAAATGTAGAAACTTATTACAGTACAATTTTATGGTTCAGTTTATTGAGGCCCCAACTAAGAATGATGCTCTGTTGGACCTGGTAATTTCAAACCATGCAGAGCTTATAACTAATGTTCATACAAAGGAACATATGGGTAGCAGTGACCATAACATGATTTCATTTGATGTTAGCTGTAAGCAAAAAACACATACGCGAAAAATAAAAGCACTTAACTTTAATTGTAATTTTATTTTCCAAGGATGAGGACTGCTCTCTGAAGGGAATGTAGATTGTCTAGAGGTGTTTTTTAATCCCTTCATGTCTGTTAAAGTGTGATGTCCAATCACCCACACAGGCCTGGGAGATTAGCCCATTGAGACAATGACACAAAACAACAAAGTCTCTCCGAGCAAATCTAATCTTTTTTCTTTGGTGTGAATAATTAAAGGAGCTTTCAGAAGGTACCGCCCTTTGAACGTGTCATACAGATTATCCAATCATATACAAGTACAGCCTACAAAAAAAGTGAAACTAGTGATTCCTCAAAGTCATGTGCTTTCCAAGAAACAAAACAACTGAAAGAAGATAACAGTAATATGAGAAGCGAAACTAGATTAGCAAAACTTCAGCATGTCTATTTGTGAAGTGGATGTTAGAGAGACAAAAAATGGAAACCGATTTTCTTAAAGAATGAAAGAGGTTAAGCTAAATATCCCTTCATTCTCCAGGACTTAGACAGGGAGGGAATATTGGCATCTATGAACACAGAACATAAATGGGAATTCTTCAAAAAGACTGTTTGTGAACTCACTCCAAAGTACATTCCCATGGGCAATAAGTTTAAAAGGCTAAAAATAAAACCTATGTGGCTCACAGCCAAAGTTAAAAAAGCTATAAAAAATCAGAAAAGATCTTTTAAAAAATATAAAAATGAAGGAACACTATTGTCATTTAAATGTTACAAAGAATATAACAGAATATGTAAAAAGGAAATCAAAGATGCAAAAATTCAAAACGAACGACAGATTGCAAAAGAGAGTTGGACAAACCCCCAAAAATTCTTCAAATATATTAATAGTAAAAAGGTCAGGTTGGAGCATGTAGACCCTTTACAAAATAATCTAGAGTGGGAGTCTGGGGACAAAGGAAAGGCAAATTTATTAAAGCGGAGGTCCACCCTAAAGTGGACCTTCCGCTCATCGGAACCCTCCCCCCCTCCGGTGCCACAATCGGCACCTTTCAGGGGGGAGGGGGGTGCAGTTACCTGGATAATCCAGGTAACTGCACCCACTTCCGGGATACCTCTCTGCGGAAAGGGGCGTAACTTACGCCCCTTTCCGCAAGTGCCTGCCCCTTCCCGCAAGTGCCCCGCTGCCTGCTGGGAAACACACAGATCCCAGAGGCAGCGGGGAGCGTCCTTATTGCGCAGCGCGATTCGCGCATGCGCAGTAGGGAACCGGGAAATGAAGCCGAAAGGCTCCATTTCCTGATTCCCATACCCAAGATGGCGGCGGCAGGACCCGATAGACGACCTAGAGATCGGCTTCGGGTGCCGACATCGCGGGCGCGCTGGACAGGTAAGTGTCACTATTTTAAAAGTCAGCAGCTGCAGTATTTGTAGCTGCTGGCTTTTAAAAAAAAAAAAAAAACGCGGAGTCCCGGTGGACTCCCGCTTTAAATACATTCTTCAGTTCTGTGTATACAAAGGAGCATGGGGGAGCTCAATCCATAATGGGGATGGTATTGACACAATGGCTCAAAAGTGATATGGTCCATAAATATTTAGACAGACTAAAGGTCGATAAAGCACTTGGACCAGATTGCATCCCCCCACGGATCCTAAAAGAATTTAGCTCTGTCATTTCAAAGCCATTGTTTCTACTTTTTAGGGACTCATTGATGATGGGAATGATACCACTAGGATGGTGTAGGGCCAATGTGGTGCCCCTAATTAAAAAGGGAACAAAGTCTTTACCAAGTAACTATAGACCTGTTAGTTTAACTTCTATAGTCGGGAAGATACTGGAGAGTTTAATAAAAGACCGCTGGAAAAAAATATTTTAAGCAACAGACAGCATGGGTTCACGAAAGACAGAAGTTGTCTGATTTCTTTTCATGAAGAGGTAAGTAAAACCTTGGACAGAGGCGTGTCGGTGGACATGGTATACTTAGATTTTGCAAAAGCATTTGACACAGTTCCCCACACATGGCTAATGTGTAAGGTAAAGTCTACAGGCTTGTAAATATCAGTTTGTAAATGTATAGAAAACTGGCTAAAATACAGAATTCAGAGAGTAGTGGTTAAAGAGGAAGTAAACCCTGATGAGTTTACTTCCTCTTTGATTCCCTGCAAAGGTAAAGCATAATGGGCTACTATGCATCGCATAGTAGTCCATTGTGTCACTTACATGACACAGGAGCCAGTGAAGTCACCGCTGTCCCCTGTAGTCCGCAGCATCCATCTTCTCGGTAGGTCTCGCTGCTCTGCCGCTGTCATTCGACGAAACCGTGATGACGTCACTCCCGCGCATGCGCACGGGAGCCGCCACTCGCGGCATATCGCCGTTGACAGTGCACCTGCGCGTCGCTGTCTACGGCGCATGCGCCATAGACAGCGGTGCCTGTCTTTTGCCAAATATCTCCTAAACCGTGTAGGTTTAGGAGATATTTCTTGGACCTACAGGTAAGCCTTAATCTAGGCTTACCTGTAGGTCAAAGTGGTTTGTAAGAGTTTACAACCACTTTAATGAGTCTTACTCTAAATGATCTAAGGTTATCAGTGGTGTACCCCAAGGTTCATTGTTGGGACCCTTACTTTTTAATCTCTTTATAAATGATATAGGGTCTGGGGTTAAAAGTACCATTTCCGTCTTTGCAGATGACACTAATCTATGCAGTAGAATAACATCCTTACAGGATGGCTCACATTTTCAAGCTGACCTCAATGCACTATTTGGGCGACTATGTGGCAGATGAAGTTTAATGTTGATAAATGTAAAATCATACACTTGGGGGCTAAGAATATGCTTGCATCATATATACTAGGGGGAGTACAACTAGGGGGATCCATAGTGGAGAAGGATCTGGAAGTTTTGGTAGATCATAAGCTCAATAATAACATGCAATGCCAAGCTGTGGTTTCCAAAGAGAGCAAAGTCCTTTCTTGCATTAGGAGAGGCATGGACTCGAGAGAGAGAGATATCATTTTGCCTCTGTACAAATCATTAGTAAGACCTCATCTGGAATATGCAGTTCAGTTTTGGACACCAGTTCTCTAAAAGGATATCGGGGGAACTGGAGAAAGTGCAGAGAAGGGCAACCAAACAAATGAGCTCAGCTATGAGGAAAGATTAGAGGAACTAAACTTATTCTCTCTTGAGAAGAGGAGATTAAGGGGTATATAATCGACATGTACAAATATATAAGGGGGTTGATATAGTGAACTTGGTGTTGAGTTATTCAGTTATTCACTTTACAGTCAACACAGAAGACACTCTTTACACCTAAAGGAAAAGAGATTTAATCTCCTAATACGGAAAAGTTTCTTCACAGTAAGAGCTGTGAAAATGTGGAATAGACTCCCTCCAGAGGTGATTCTGGCCAGCTCAGTAGATTGCTTTAAGAAAGGCCTGGATTTTTTCCTAAATGCACAAAATATAACTGGGTACTAACATTTATGGGTAAAGTTGATCCAGGGAAAATCCAATTGCCTCTTGGGAGTCAGGGATGAATTTTTTCCCCTGCTGTAGCAAATTGGATCATGCTTTGCTGGGGTTTATTTTTTTCTATATAAGTAAAAAATACTGAAAATGTTGAAAAAAAAACAAGTTTTTCTTAGTTTATGTTATACAATTTAGGCCAACGTGTATTCTGCTACATTTCTTTTGTAAAACTAACCCAAATCAGTGTATATTATTTAGTCTGTGTAAAAGTTACAGAGTCTAAAAACTATGATATATTTATATATATATATATATATATATATATATATATATATATATATATATATATATATATTTTTTATTGATCAGTCCTGATGTACTGACTGCATATCTGATTTCTTGAGGCCCTAAAATGCTGGGACAGTACAATTATCCCCCAAAATAACCTCTTTTTGGAAAGTAGATAGTCCAAGATAAGAGGCTTGGTGAGTTTTTAAGTTAAATTAAAAAAAAAAAGAAGTTATTTATCACACACAGCATAGGCATGCTTATAATTACACCCCATAACACATACTGCTATGTCTTCCGAGTATGGGGATACCACATGTGTGAAACTTTTTCACAGCTTAGATGCATAGAGGGAGATCCTGGCTTTCCAGGAGCATAAATTACACTCTAATTCTAATTTTCTGGTTACCTAACACATTTTGGAGGCCCCAGAGCACCAGAACAATAGAAACACTTACAAAATAACAAATTTTGGAAAGCAAACAATCGAAGGTATTTTCTGAAAAGCATAGCGAGTCTTTTAAAAATGTAATTTTTTGGGAAATGCAGTAAAGAAAATGAAATGTATATTTTTTACACAGATGTCAATGATACGATACAGTATTTCTAACACGCATCATAGGCATATTTAGAATTATACCCCAAAACAAATTCCTTCTAGTACTCCGTGTATGGCGATACCACGTGTGACATTTTTCACAGCCTAGCCACATCCCGGGATAGTAAGCAATTAAGCTACAAGTTTGAAAAGTTTGTTTGCACAATTGCCACAAGTACACATTGCATGATTCCAGATCAAATTTCTTTACAAACATTTTGCAAGTCAGTTGCAAGTTCTGGTTCAGTTATGTTGCGTTATAGTCATACCACCACAGGGGTCACTGTGGCTGAATTTTGATGCTGTAAACTTGTAGAGCTCTTGCTGTAGGCTCACCACTGAAACTTAGCTCTTGCTAGAGACTTGCCACACAAATTTGCTACAAATTGGAAAAGTGTCAGCTAGAACTTGTGCTTCAAGTGCTCTGCAAGTGTACAACTTGCCAGTGAAAATGTGCAGCAAGTAAACAGACTTACAGTTCAACACTGCTACAAATTTGTGGTAAGTTATTTTTGCTATCTGGGATAGAGTGGCCCAAAATTCCAGGAACACCTTCAGGCTTTCTAGGGGGATTAATTACGCATCTAATTTACTACCTGTTACATTTTGGAGGCCCAGAACATTGGAAACACCCACAAACACCCATATTTTGGAAAGGAAAGACCCCAAGGTATTTTTAAAGAGGTATTTTGAGTCTTTTAAATACTTAATTTTTTGACACTGGTTTTTGAAAAATGAAGAAAGAAAATAAAAAATAATTGTATTTACACAAAGTTGTCAATTTAATATTTCTAACACACAGCATGTGCATTAGAATTACACCCCAAAACACAGGAACACCTTCAGGCTTTCTAGGGGGATTAATTACGCATCTAATTTACTACCTGTTACATTTTGGAGGCCCAGAACATTGGAAACACCCACAAACACCCATATTTTGGAAAGGAAAGACCCCAAGGTATTTTTAAAGAGGTATTTTGAGTCTTTTAAATACTTAATTTTTTGACACTGGTTTTTGAAAAATGAAGAAAGAAAATAAAAATAATTGTATTTACACAAAGTTGTCAATTTAATATTTCTAACACACAGCATGTGCATTAGAATTACACCCCAAAACACATTTTACTACTCTTTTTGAGTATGGCGATACCACATGTGTGAGACTTTTTAGATTTTTGGACTAATTATATGCTGGACATTTTATCTTTTATCAATTGTATCAAAACCAATGTACTGTAATGGTCACCTCTATATGTTTGATCAGGGTATATAGTTTAGTATAGCGTCACCTATAGCAGTGCAAGTTCCTATAAATTAAGCAAGCCTAGCGGTACATGGCTACCCAAAGGAATGTCATGTTCACTGACCAGGAAGTACAGGAGGCTGAACAAAGGAAGAACAGAAGAGTCCCTGTGGTTTCAAGAGTTCAGTTGTCCATAAGGAATAGCTGGAACTGGTGTCTCACAGTAACATAGTCAGTGGAACGTGAAGATGAGTCAGTTCAGGCTGCAGCCAGAGACATTTTTAGCAAACAGACAAAGGATTGGTCCAGACAAAATGAAGAAACACACATACACATACATATATACATATATATTAAATATTAGTATAATATATTTACTATATCACTCCCAACCGGTAGAGCAGGTACAGAAGAAACAGTGTATTAATAAAAAAAATAAAAGAAATAATAATATTTAAAAAATGTAAAGTGTCCCCTGTCCCACTGTGCTCGCGCCCAAGGTGAATGCACATGTTGGTCCCGCATGCATACGTAAATGGCAACCGCAAGAAAGCCTCGAATGTCAGAGCAAGAGCACTAATTCTAGCACCAGACCTACGCTGTACCTCTAAACTGGTAACCTGTGAAGGATTTTAAAGCTTTGCCTATGGAGATTTTAAAATACTATAGTTTATTGCTATTCCAGGAGCGTGCGCAATTTTAAAGCGTAAACACCATCTTTCATATTTTACAAAAAAAAATATTTTTTTTTTCTGTTTGTGTGCAGTAAATTTAATTAGTGTGTCCATACAATAGGTGTTGCTATTCATTGGGTTATAGCTTTAGGCCTCATTCACACAAGGCGGATCTGCCTTCACAGCTCACTGAGCAAGGTGGGACCTTTCAGAGCGCCGCTGATTTCTATCGGGAGCTCGCACGAAAACGGACAGCATGTTCGTTTGCATCAGATCCCAGCCGATCCGATCCACCAAGACGGATGGCGAACACATCGCCATATGTCTAATTTTAGCGGATCGGATGTAAGACGGGTGTCAGCGGACACATCTTCGCTGACATCCATCTGCCCATGAGAGTCAATGAAAATTGTACAGGCGGTTCCGAGCAGGCTTGCCGTGTGAAAGAAGCCTTACACTGGAAATCTGCCACTCTGACTCTATCAGTCGGGTTCGAAATTTGTTTATATTATTTACAATTCTATGCCGTATTATAACAAATGTGACCTCTGGTTTGAACATGGTAATGTTTTTGACTGACAACTTTGGAGATTAAGCTTTTGCCTACTTTATCTTTAACACATGCTTGATTACGTTTTTATTACATGGCTTGTCATATTACTTATTGTCTGTGCAACGTTAGTCTAGTGTTACTTCTGCAAGTTTGTTTTTGCTATTCTCAATGTCTACCTCATTCTCAGATAGATTGCCTTTAATTTCTGTGTATTGTATATTGGATCCATGATGCTACTTTTCGTGTACTGCTTTTTGTTACTGTTACAATAAAAGTTTGTAAACAAAAAATAAATGAAGGTGTATTTTTTTTTTAAATTGCGTTAAAAAAAACGCTGCGCAATTACAGCGTGGCGCAAAAAAATGCAAAACCTGTCATTTTATTCTCTAGGGCCTCTGCTAAAAATATATATAATGTTTGGGGCTTCTAAGTCAATTTTTTTTTCTGTTTTGCAATGACTTGGCTATGAAAGTCACATGACCTATTGAACTGAATGTAGATAACATGGCTGGTGGAACTGAACCCAGGTCCTTGCATTGCAAGAGCAGGAACCACTTACTAAGGTTTGGTTCACACCTATGCGTTTTTTTTCATACTTTTTGTAGAAATGCACTACAGTCCATTTACCATTGTTTCCTATGGGATACGTTCACATCTATGCGTTTTTCAGCCACTGCATTTTTGGAAAGGGTCCGGGACTTTTTTTAAAGCAAGACAGAGCGTTTTTGGTTTAATAGACTTCAATTGAGAAGCAGCAGAAAAGCATGTAGTGTGTTTTTTGGCGTGATTTTGGCACGATTTCTATCTTTTAGCCCACCCAACAACAAACTGGCCAAAAAAAAGGCTTGGGAAAAATGCGAAAAAGACAAAATGCATCAATAAATACGCGAAAAATGCATCAAAAACATGTGTGCAAAAATGCAAAATGCACCTCAAAATGTACTACAGAAATACATCAAAAGCAAACTGCGTAGGTGTGAACCAGGCCTTAGCATCTCATATGAGCAGAACTTGTGGTTCAAGAGGTTGACTGAAGGCCATTTTTAATTTCTTAATGGTTTTTCCCTACAAAAACAGCACAAGTCATTATGTGTTAAAGCAAAACTATAAATGCTGACAATCTTCTGTCAGGTCCACTTTAAAGAGAACTCTTGTTAAAATATATTTGATTGTGTGAAGCCTTGACCCTCTCCCGCGTGAGCACACGCTGTCTTTTGTTGTCTACAGCCATGTTTACTCAGTGCTCGGCATCACGTTCTTTCATTTCCAGAACATCTTGTTCTTTGCATAGTTTCCAATGGTAACCTCACATCTGTCCTTCTACTCAATTTTTCCTTTGTTTTCGGCACACAAAGCACTATCACGAGATGTGAGAGAAGCACATGGGAAGGTCTATGACAATATTTTGGCAGCTGCATTCAGTAAAAGCTGCAGCTGGAAACATTGAGACACAACCTTTGAATCCATGTTCAATAGATCTACAGAGAGATGCTCTGTTTCTATGGCAGCTTCCGCACAAAACCTTGAGCAAAGAGATTTATGAAGTTCATACATTTACTGGAAGTGAGGGGCCATGGTATACTGTGAGAATGTATGAAACACTTAGAGCAAATGCTAAAGGTAAGCTGCAGGCTGCCTTGTTGTGCTACAAAATAAATGTGATGTACAAAACAAATGTATAACCGAAGGACAAGTTTTGCTCTGCATCATCCATGCCACACAGGAAGTAAATGTCGCTTAAGTGGGAGATTAGCACAAACAGAATGCGTAACCAGTGTAGGTCACAGAGTGTACAATTCCATACGCAAAGGTCTGTTTACAGGTTTCTTCACTCACTTTATTTTCAGGCAATAAAGCTGAACAGAGAAAGTCCTCCTTCACAAGGATACATGAATTCAACTTTTTGTTGGCCTCCTGGTAGGCAGTTCTCATGGCTAACATAATTCTCTCTACCAGCCACAGACAGGAACTTCCCTATAAAGCAGGACTCCCTAATGTGTTGTCCTCATCATGAGATCTGGTTTTAGCTCAGGTATAATGTCCCAATCAACCTCACAGTCTTCACTTATAAATAAGGCACCATTCAGGCATACTGAAAGTCAGGGCAGGCCCTACCATGGGTCTAGCTGGGTCCATTGGACCCAGGCAGAACATTGAGAGGGGCAGCAAATTGACGCCCAAGATTTTTTTTTTTCCAGCAGTTTGGTGAACACCACCGGCACCAGATCAGATACAGCTTTTCTCCACCTGGCCCAGTAGGCGCGACAGGTGTGTCCCTTCCATAAGATCGTAGCATTCACCCTCCTCTCCCATACCTTGTTTACACAAGACAGGAAGCATGGCAGGTCTGGACAAAGGGCGGTGTTTGATTGCTGGGACCGCCACGCTGTCTAGTAACCAATCACCTGCCCTTCACATGAAAAGTCCCACCCTTTGTCTGGACCTCCTGTGCTTTCCACCTTGTATAGCTAAGGTAGGGGAGGGGAGTGCTGCGATCTTACGGAAGGGACAATCTGTACTATCGATGCCGGACTATGAGGAGGGTCTGAGGTGGGGGGAATCTGTGATGTGGGGGATCTGTGATGGAGAGGAGTCTGTGATGGGGGAGTCTACAATGAAGAGGAGTCTGTAATGGGGGGATCTGTGATGAAAGAGGAGTCTGATGAGGGGGGGGTGGGGATCTTTGATAGGGGGTATCTGTGATGGGAGAGGAGTCTGATGGGGGGGTCCATGATGGAGGTTAGTCTGGGATGGGATGATCTGTGATGATGAGGGGAGTCTGATATGGAGTTTGTGGTTTAGAATTGAACATATTTGTATGTCATATACTTTTGCATATAGACAAGATGCTGTTGCATGTAAATCTGACTTCCTTTAATTTTAGTATAAATATCATGATATAAAATAATGAATGTGGGGACCTTTTGGTGGGCGTGTTTTTTTTTTGGGGGGGTGAGGGGGAGGCAGCATTTTATTCTTGGACCCAGGCAGCATAATGTCTTGGGCCAGCCTTGCTGAAAGTTTTTCACTACTACTTGGGTACCCCCAGGATTTAGGAGCAAAAGATGGAGAATTAAGGCCTAAGCCAGGGCAACAATAGTACGGCTACGCAAGTCAGGTGTAAAAAAAAGGGAGAAAGTTTATCTGCACTTGGATCATAGCTTAGCAGCTGAACATTATAACCCAGAAACCAGGTAAATAACAATGAATAAAACAAAGTGTGGCACTATAAATACCTATAGTGGATTGAATAATTCAAATAATAATGAGTTAATAAAAACAAATAACAAACATGTGAAAATTATAAAGTGCCCATAAAGAAAAAGTCCCATAGAAATAATCTGTGCTGATAAAGTAAAATCCAATGACAGCAAACTGGAGGCTTACCAGAAGACCTGCGACCCCCCTTACTCAAGGAGGTCAATAAGCGCTTAATCAGACTCCAAATCAACTCAACAAAAGCTCGGGTATCCTCTTAGGTAGCCCCAGGTGGCAAATACAAGGATAGAAGATAGGCAAGTACTCCAGGAGGCTGTGCCAGCAAGTCCTCACTCGTGCTCAATGAACAGGGTATATGAAAAATACAAACCTCCACATAGTACAGTACAAATCAAATAATTTATTATACAAAGTAGTGCACTTACATTTAAAACAACATTAAAAGGCATGAATCATATCACAGGCTGTAAACAGGTCAGTTTCCCTTAACCAAAATGGGCAAACATCAGTCAGGCATGTGCAATAGCATGTGTGCTTAGCTTCATCCAACGCATTTCTTCAGAGGTGAGTTCATCAAGGGTACGCACACATGCAAAAGTCCACAGTTTAAATGCACCCCTCAAGCAACGAGGAAGCGCCTCCATTGGATGACAGCAAAAAGAAACACCTGTACAATGAAACAAGCAATTCCCAATCAATGCTGAGAAATAACCACTGGAGGTTATCGGAAAGAGGTCCCAGCACCATTGCCATCTTGTGGCCAGAAATAAAATTGCATATAAAAAAAACTTTAAAGAAAAAAAGAACAGAAAAAAGAACCACAGATGTGATTCCTAGTCAAACCCAGTGGTACATCTTATGGCCATCTTGTGGCCAAAGATAAGTTAGCATTAAAGAAGGCCTTAAAAGAAACAAAGACGAAAATCCATATCTATAATGACAAACCTTCAATAGACATTTTAATAGGTAAACTGAATTTTACCCTCTAATAATAAATAATGTGAAAATTAGTTTTATTTCTATAGGTACCCAAATATTGTATATACAAATGGTGATCAATAAACAAAAATTATAAAAATTGTAAAGGCAGGTGTAGTTTGGCCTCCCTGCAAGGGTGATGCTGTTCAGTGTCCGGCCTCAAAGGAACTCAGGTTACTTTGAGGCCACCGTAGTTGTCATAGGGGAGCAGATGCCCAATTGGACTCTGTGGCCCTAATGGACCTCCACTGCCTTCTTTGGCGTGGGCAATGCTAATATATAGCACTATCCCTCCGTGGTTTGACGCACATTTTGTGTAATGGGTAGGCAGTGTTGTCAACTTATTAGATAAAAATTTACTGACACACAAAATTTACTGGAAAAGCCAAGTTTTTACTGGCATTTCCAAAAGTTACAAAATTAAATTTTTAAGTGCAAATGTCAGTATTTAGGCTACAAACAAGTACATTATGCAATTAGCTATTTGATTTAACATAAATATTAAGGCAAAAAACAAGGGTTTCACTGATACCACTTTTTTAAGACTGTCATGTGAGAGTGGTACTAATATGCAGCAGTGTCAGTAGTTATTTATTTTTTACTATTTTTTTTGAGGGGGGGGGGGCAGTATTTTTTTTATTCTTTTACAATTTAACTTTTAATTATTTGTTACACTTTTTTAGCTTTTTTTATTATTATATTATTGTTTTTTTTATCAGCCCTGTTGGGCGGGGGAGCTTTGGTGATATCTCCCCTTTGAGACAGGGAGAACCAAATTTTTACAAGCAGAGCACGCTGCTTCTCCTCAGGGGCGAGGCTCTGCCCTAAGCTTCCAGACTGGCTGGCGCCCACAGCTCTGATAAGCTCTGATAAGCATGCCTGTTCCCACGCGTTCTGCTGTAGTCACTTCTTGCCCGACTTGAAGCTTGCAGGCATAGAGAGTATGCTGGTGATGGGTATACGCACACTGATACTTGCAGAACTTGTCAGGACATGCTGCTTGGAGCCAACTGTGCCCAAGCAATTGGGAGCAGATGGTAGCAAGCGTTTACTGTGGTTGCCATGATCAAAAGCAAAGTCTGTAACACACATTGCATTGTTTTCAGCAGGGTTAGGATGGTCCTTAACATCAGCTGTGGTTGGGAAAAAGACAGATACCCACTGGTTTACCCTGAACACCATGGGCAACCGCAGACATATTGGTGCACTCTTTACTGGTCTCAGCAGGACATCGCAGCATCACTTTCTCCAGCAATATGCAGACCGCTGAACATTTTGTAATTCATGAGCTTGATTGCCCACCGTGGTTGCCACGGGTGATAGCACATAACACAGTTCTCACTGAATGGCAGGTTCTCAGAACAAGTGTCCATCCCAGCCACGGTTGGGCCAACTGGGTATGCAGGGAAATACAGGCTCAGCAGCAACTCCCGCTGGTTGCTGTCAATAACGAGGTAAGGAGGCCGAGATGCTGAGAGGGCTCCCCTTGCGGCCGAGTGCAGTACAACCCTGAAGATGACACAGGGATGCAGTGCCCACAGTAGCACAGGTTGCCGGGTAGCAGCAGCAGATGGAAAAGCTGAGAGGACCAGTCTCTGGAGGCAACTGTGCAAGGAAGTCCAAAGGCAGGGTCAAGGCCAGGCCGAAGGTCAAACACGGGAGATCAATCCGGAGGTCAGAGCAATGGGTACTGAGCTGGGGACCGGGAAGCAGAAGCCAAGCCAAGCCGAGGTCGGGTGCCGGGAGCAGACAAGGAATGCCGGGTACAAGCCAGTGGTCGGAGCCAGGAGAGTAGCAGAAGCAGGTCAAACAAGCCGGGTCGGTAACAGGAGATCAAACAGCAGGGATAACAGGCACAGGTACACAGGAGAAGCTGACGATAATCCAGCGATGCGGCACTGTCAGGTGAACGTTTAAATAGGCACGGTGCCTGGGTTACGTCGTGAGCGCGCCGTTGCGTTCGTACGCCTACGACGTGTAACGTTATGCATTCGTCCTGCCCCGCGTACTCGCACTCGATCGGACGTAGCATCAGGCGTTCGTCTGGGAACCACATTGCGCCTCCGTGAGCGCTGACACGCGTTAACACGATCGTACCTCGCAAGGTTACGCCTATTTCCCTGACAGTGCCTCCCCCCAAGGGGCAGCCTCCGGATGCCTAAACGAGCCCATTTTTGGGGATGAAGACTACGAAACCTGTGTATGAGCCTAGGTGCATGTACAAAACTTGCAGGTTCCCAAGAATTCTCTTCAGCAGAGTACCCCTTCCATTTAATTAGAAATTGGATTGTCCTACCTCTCCGACGACAGTCAAGGATAGACTCGACCTCGAATTCGGTTTCGTCACCAACCTGAACCGGAGGCGGGGGCACCTCTTCTCTTCCTGAAAAAGGACTGAAGATGACACGTTTGAGAAGAGAGACATGAAACACAGGATGGATTCTGAAAGATTTAGGCAAAGCAAGTTCAAATGCTACAGGGTTAATTTCACGTCTAATCTCAAAAGGGCCCAGAAATTTGGGTCCCAACTTCCGAGATGGACATGACAATTTCAGATTCACTGCTGAGAGCCACACTTTGTCCCCTATCTTAAAAGCAGGGTTAATTCTCTTCCTCTTGTCATAATGTTTCTTGTACTCCTCCTGAGCCTTCTTCATAGTATCCTGGAGCAATTGATAGTTTGCTTGGATGAGGTTTACTCTGTCTTGGACTGCTGGGACCGTGGATTCAGGAATGGTATTGGGTAAGAATGAAGGATGGAAACCGTAATTTGCCCAAAAGGGTGATTGGTTGGTAGAAGCGTGCACTGAATTGTTATACGCGAATTCCGCACAAGGTAGCAAGGAAACCCAGTCATCCTGGGAAAAGGAACAGAAGCATCGTAGGTATTGTTCAAGCGTCTGGTTGGTTCTTTCCGTTTGTCCGTTACTCTGTGGATGATAGGCCGAGGATAGACATATTCTAATTGACAGCAACTTACAGAGCTCCTTCCAAAACCTGGAGGTAAACTGTACCCCTCTATCTGATACAATGCTGTCGGGCACACCATGTAATCGGACAATTTCCTTTATGAACATTTTTGCGGTATCCAAGGCGGAGGGGGTCCCTTTCATCGGCAAAAAGTGCGCCATCTTGGATAAACGGTCCACCACCACCAAGATGGTAGTATATTCTTCAGAAGGAGGTAACTCCACAATGAAATCCAGAGAGATTTCCTTCCAGGGTCTTTCTGGGACTGGTAGCGGCCTTAGCAGGCCCCAGGATCTAGCGTTAGACCCCTTGTTACATTGGCAGGTTGTACAGGAGTCAACGTACTTCTTACAGTCAGATCTTAGGGTAGGCCACCATAGGGACCGCTGCACAAGATCAATCGTCTTCCGGACTCCGAAGTGGCCGGCTAGTTGATGGTCGTGGAAGGTCCTTAATACAAGTAACCTGGCTTGCTGAGGGACAAAAATTTTATTCTGATGCCATAGAAGCCCTTCTTGGCTTCTCAGGGAAGAAGCTTCTATTTCTGTACACTGGCTAGAGGCCTGCACTATTGAAGCCCTTAGATCCGGTTGAATTAATAGGAAATTCTGAGGGGACAAAATTGTACTGGGTGGAATTCTTTCTGGGGAATCTGGGAACATCCGAGACAAGGCATCTGCCTTGCCATTCTTTGATCCTGGACGATAGGTCACATGGAAATTGAACCTCGAGAAGAATGAAGCCCATCGGGCTTGTCGGGGTCTTAGACGTTTGGCCGTGCGGAGATATTCTAAGTTTTTGTGATCCGTGAAGACCAGAATGGGGTGAGCGGCACCTTCCAGGAGGTACCTCCACTCTTCGAGGGCGGTTTTAATCGCCAGAAGTTCCCGGTCACCTACATCGTAGTTCCTTTCTGGGGGGCTCATCTTCCGTGAGAAGAAGGCTACGGGGTGCAATAATGCCTTGGGACCTTGACGCTGAGATAGAATTGCCCCTGTGGCCACCTCTGAGGCATCAACCTCCAGCACGTAGGGTAAGGCGGGATCTGGATGCTGCAGAATTGGTGCGGTAGTGAAGAGGGTCTTGAGCTGGTCAAAGGCGGACTGTGCTGCTGAGGACCAGAGGAACTTGGTATGCTGACGAGTGGTCTGCGTGATGGGTGCTACGATGGTGGAGAAGTTCCTTATGAATCTTCGGTAGAAGTTTGCGAACCCGATAAATCTCTGAACACCCTTCTTGTCAGAGGGAGCGGGCCAGTCCAGGATAGATTTCACCTTTTGGGGGTCCATGGCAATTCCACCTGTGGTGATGATGAGTCCCAGGAATTGAATGGATTCTTTTTCAAAGTCACACTTCTCGGCTTTAACGAATAGTCCATGGGTCCTAAGAATGCATAACACTTTCCTAACGTGTATTCTGTGGAGTTCCAGAGTGGTCGAGAAGATAAGAATGTCGTCCAAATAAGCAACGACGAAGTGGTCTAAGTACTCCCGGAAGATGTCATTAATAAAGTGCTGGAAAGTTGCTGGGGCATTGCACAATCCGAAGGGCATGACTAAATATTCGAAATGCCCAAATCTTGTTCTGAATGCCGTCTTCCACTCGTCCCCCTCCCGGATACGGACAAGATTATAGGCTCCACGTAGATCAAGTTTGGTAAAAATGCGGGAAGTGTGGAACCTTTGGAAAAGTTCTGGGATGAGCGGAAGTGGGTAGCGGTTCTTAAGGGTGATGTTATTTAATTCCCTGTAGTCCACACATGGTCTTAGAGTCTTGTCCTTCTTTTCTACAAAGAAGATGCCTGCACCGGCAGGGGATGAAGAGGGACGGATGAATCCCTTTGCCAGATTCTCGTCTATATACTGTCTCAAGGCCCCAAGTTCAGTCTCGGAAAGAGGGAATATCCGGCCAAAGGGAATGGGAGCTCCTGGCAATAATTCGATGGGGCAGTCGTAGGGACGATGAGGGGGTAAGATATCTGCCCTTTTCTTGTCGAACACATCTCTGAATTCCTGGTAAGCTGCTGGTATGTTAGGAGCTGGACTGGGTACGGGTTGAACGGTCAAACAGCTGGACAAGTCTCTAGATTCGGAATCCAGACAATATTGTTGGCAGTAGGCGGATGTAAAGGTTATTTCTTTCTTGAACCAATCAATCCGAGGGTTGTGTGCCTGAAGCCACGGGATTCCTAGGATGACGGGAAACATGGGAGAACACAGGATATCAAATTTAAGAAACTCTCGATGACCTGAATCTGTAGTCGTTAGAATGGGTCTCGTTTCCCTGGTGACATGGCCAGAGCTAGGTAGGGAGCCATCAGCCAGACGGACAGTCAGTCTTTGTTTCTTTAGAAGAAGTGGGAGAGCAAGACTCTTAGCCAAGGTTAAATCCAAAAAACAGCTGCAGGCCCCAGAATCAAGTATTGCCTGTAAGTGGACTTCCTGGCCTGCCACCATCAACGTGACAGGAAGGGTGATGTGGGCTGAAGCGGGCTTCGTTACTTGGAGGTGAAATGGAGTACAGGGGGTCGGTTTACTTGGTCTTGTGGGACAGTTGCTTATAAGATGTCCTGACTCCCCACAATAGAAGCAGAGGTGTGCCTGACGGCGGTGCAGCCTTTCCTCAGTGGTTAAGGAGGAACGGAACAGGCCATTCGGAACAGAAGTTGCCATCGGGCAGACCGGAGGTGGGGCCTGGATAGGATTAGGAGCCCGAGCGCGTTCAGACTGGCACTCTCGTAGGCGCCTGTCAAGCTGAATGGTAAGTCGGATAAGATCCTCAAGTGTTGGGGGAACCTCCAATCTGGCTAGCTCATCCTTGAGGACTTCGGACAACCCCATCCGGTATTGATATTTTAGGGCTGCCTCATTCCAGCCAGCATCTGTAGACCAAGTACGGAACTCTACTGTATAGTCCTCTGCAGGCCGCTCACCCTGGCGGAGGGAGTACAAGGTTACTTCGGCAGTAGCTGCCCGAAAGGGATCATCATATAAGCGAGCCATAGCTTGAAAAAACTGATCCAAAGTATTAATGAAAGAGCTGCGTTGCTCTAGTAGGCCGTGGGCCCATGTCTGGGGATCGTCCCTTAGTAGAGAGATGGTAAAACCCACTTTGGTCTCTTCAGAAGAAAAAGTCTGAGGCTGCAGGGAGAAGTATAAATAGCATGAGTTCCTGAAGGATCTAAATTTTCTTCGGTTCCCATGAAAATACTCGGGTACAGGGACTCGTGGCTCTGGAGGGGTTGTGACTATAGTGGTAGAACCTTGGCCGGAAGGGATGGGCGACTCAGAAGAGTGCTGCAGACGTTCCTCCAGCCGGAGATACTTCTCTTGGAGTCCCTTAATCGCTGGGGTAAGGGCCATAACTTCCTGTAGAATGGCCTCTATCGGGGAGTTACCTCTGTCGGCCTCTGACATTTTGGCTGGATTATACTGTCAATAACGAGGTAAGGAGGCCGAGATGCTGAGAGGGCTCCCCTTGCGGCCGAGTGCAGTACAACCCTGAAGATGACACAGGGATGCAGTGCCCACAGTAGCACAGGTTGCCGGGTAGCAGCAGCAGATGGAAAAGCTGAGAGGACCAGTCTCTGGAGGCAACTGTGCAAGGAAGTCCAAAGGCAGGGTCAAGGCCAGGCCGAAGGTCAAACACGGGAGATCAATCCGGAGGTCAGAGCAATGGGTACTGAGCTGGGGACCGGGAAGCAGAAGCCAAGCCAAGCCGAGGTCGGGTGCCGGGAGCAGACAAGGAATGCCGGGTACAAGCCAGAGGTCGGAGCCAGGAGAGTAGCAGAAGCAGGTCAAACAAGCCGGGTCGGTAACAGGAGATCAAACAGCAGGGATAACAGGCACAGGTACACAGGAGAAGCTGACGATAATCCAGCGATGCGGCACTGTCAGGTGAACGTTTAAATAGGCACGGTGCCTGGGTTATGTCGTGAGCGTGCCGTCGCGTTCGTACGCCTACGACGTGTAACGTTATGCATTCGTCCTGCCCGCGTACTCGCACTCGATCGGACGTAGCATCAGGCGTTCGTCTGGGAACCACATTGCGCCTCCGTGAGCGCTGACGCGCGTTAACACGATCGTACCTCGCAAGGTTACGCCTATTTCCCTGACAGTTGCTATGTACAACGACACTTGACTTGGGCAACACAGTCCCAGTTTGGCAGAGCACACAACTCGTTCCCCTGTTTTAACCCCCACAGTGATCCTGGACTCAAAGCAGTCCTTTGGCTTGATAAACTCTGTTGCTAGAAGCAATGGCCAGGCAAGTTGCCATGGGTATAATCCTGAATGAGCCAACAAATGTAGCGTGCCCCCTTAAGGGCTGCAGATGAACTGGAATCCCCTACTGTGCACAGTCAGGCACACCAAATTTTCACAGGCACTCCAGAGACAGAGAGCAGTCCGTGACTTTTTTTTGTGTGGTTTATTGAGAGTTAATAACTTGGTTGAAGATGGGAAATTATAGGATGCCCACTTGACTTCAGCAACATCTTCAGGGACATCTTCCTGAACACAGTCTATATACAGCCTATATACTGCTTCCTTCACACTCCTCCTGTACTTTACTTGCAGACTCCAGCTGAATCACTGAAGCACAGTCAGATTTAGCAATGGCCCTTTGTAGGCAGGAACTCAAGCCCCTTGTTGTGTAGCAGAACACAGTGATCAGCTTGCAATCTTACTCCTGTGGCTACTGGTCCCAGCACCACCTCTTTAGGTACTGCCAACCCACCTGGCTGCAGCTTTCCTTTTCACTAGCCCTCCAGGCTAACATAACACAGCGGTCCTCCAGATTGACTCTCTCTCACCAGTACACCCAGCTGACTCTGCAGGAGATCTTCCAGGAAAGGGATGAAGACTTGGCACAACGTGGTCTTCAGGGAGAACTGGCTACATGTGGCAGTCTCCCCCCTCATAAGTCCCCAATAGTGCTTCTGTACTCACACTGACCTCACATTTGCTCTTGTGCCTCCAGGAAGGGCTTCCATTGTGTGTTGCGGCAAGATCCTTCCAGCACCCAAGCTCACCCCCCCCAGACTAGAGGGCACCCTTGAGGGCCACTGACAGTCTCCACAGTACTATATCTCCATCTCCATGCCCCCTGCCAGCCCCTTACTGGGGATTGGCTGAGGCCCTCATAAATATTCCAAACAGCTCCTTCTAACCTCTGCCCATTAGCTCTAGAAGTTTCTACAACCTTCTAGACCGGGGGGGGGGGGGGGGGGGGGCACCAGAGGAGCTGTCAGGATGAATAACCCAGGCCTGACTCGCTGAACCCTGACCCAGATTCAGAGCTCAGGCTTAGCCCTAAGCCAAGTTAAATTTTACTACACTAACAAACCTACCTTACACCTAGCACACACTTGAGGGTGCTACAAGTGGCTAGGAGGAGTGTGAGGTGGAGACACGACAATAATGCTGGCGTCTGTGAGACCTGCAGCATATAAATCTGAGCGTCCCTTTTATATCAAAGTTCCCCTAACATTAGAGTGACCTTTACATCAGAGTCCCCCTCACATCAGAGTCAGGCTGGTATAACCCTGGTAAGTTTATTGTACCCAGAGTGGATCTTTAAAAGTTAATGTAACGCATTTGTTACAGACTCACCCAGGACAGAGGCTTTTGAAGGGGACAGAATGCCAGCCTCTTGCCCACCGATTGTGGGCCCTGGCATTTGGAGGAACAGTGCTCTGTGTGAGCTGTATGCCTGGGGACCCTTTATTTGCCATATCAGAATAGTGACCAATTCATACTGTTGAGACTCATGCTGTTAGATGCTAATGTCATCAACTCCACTCACCTGTCTTATCCTCTATAATGTAAATGAGTCTAGACTGGCTTACCACAGCTTCTAAGAGTATTCCACACATTGTTGTTTGTGCTAATTAACCCTGTGTTGATGTTTATGGTAATGTGTATTAAATAGTCAGTCAGTGAGCTAGGAGACGTAAAGTGTTATCTCTAATTCAGCTAGTCTGGGTCAATGATTAGATAATTAGCTCATGTTAATTAGGTTAGGTTTTAGTCATCCTGCTGTATATATTTGTGTGAGATCTCAAATAAAAGGCTATTCCTGATGTACTCCAAGACTGGTGTTGTCTGGTTCTTGGGGGTTCCTATAGCCAGATCCATTGGACTCATTTTCCAGGACTTAGGAAGTGCTATACTGACGGAAGCATTCAAGAGGGGTGTAGGGGACCTTCCGTCACAGCATTGTTTCTAAATAGCCCAGTGCATTGCTCTAATTTGTAATTTTCTTAATTGTTCACAGATCTATTCATTATCTGTTAAATATACAGTACTTACTATATCAGAGCATGTCTGCCAGATACTGATGTGAAATCTGTTAATAGCTGCTGGTGATTATACTCAATTTGACTCCGTCTAGACAGTATTGATATGACAGATCACACTTCAACATTCTCTCAACACAACGTCTGAATGAAGGCAGGGTATAAATAAGAACATAAAACACCCTGGAAAGTGTATGAATACTGACAAGCAGGAATCAGCAGGAGTACCATAAGACCAGCATCTGTCTTAAGGTATAAAAAAAAAAAAAAAAGAGGCCGCACCACAGTGTAAAACGAAGAAAACAGCGAATGGTACCTAAAGCTCAGCTTGCACTCTCTTGTCAGAGTTGATAAATGTAGGTTACTGTAAATGTAATGCTGTCGCAGCTTGACAAACCAACGTCTGCTTTATTCTTTACTGGCAGGGCTGTGAAGAAGAAGAGTATGCTCACGTAGGTAATGAAAGCTCCTTATTGAGATTGCAATTTACTACTCGCAGCCAGAAACTGGCCTAGAATTAGAACAGATGCTGTATTAAAACCTAGGGGTGGAGAAGACTTCACTGAACAAGAACACGTTAAAAGGAATTTCACCTCTCTGTGTTATATACAGCATCTCACAAAAGTGAGTACACCCCTCACATTTTTGTAAATATTTTATTCTATCTTTTCATGTGACAACACTGAAGAAATTACACTTTGCTGCAATGTAAAGTAGTGAGTGTACATAATATGGCTGTGCGCTAATAGAGGGGGAATTGGGGCTTTTGCGTTTTTGTGTTTTTCTTCTTCTTTTATTTTTTTGGTGTAGGTTACTAGGACGATGGAGATCAAAGTCTATACCTTCCATAGAAATATATAAAATAAGAATGGTGACTTTAAAGATTTTGTATACCTACTTAAAATAGAACCAAACAGTATTATGTTTTACTTTGTGATGCACATGCAATTGAAATATATTTGTTCATATAAAATTGCTTAAAATGAAATACAGAATTTAAAAAAAACCCATTGGATTCTCTGCATCCGGCGGCACTCCCTGCTGCACCCCGCATGAGCGGCTGCCACTGCATGTACTATACCGGACCGATGCCCCTTTTAAGCTGGAAATTACTGAAGTAGACACCGATACACCAGTGATCTCCACTTGCTTCCAGGTGCTGTACCAAGTGGTAAAACCTGTTACATTCTGAACACAGTTGGTCAGCCACTCGACATGGGTGCCATTGTGAGAATGCGTTGAATTTTCTGAATGAATGTAAATAGCTTTCTGACTTGACAAGGTAGAGAGCATGATGTCACCACCTCTCCTCATCCAATCAAAGATTGCTTTGCATTCATTCATCAATGGTGCCTATGACGAGCAGATCACCTACTGTGCTCAGAATTCAGCAGGGCAGCCACTCAGCATGGGACTCGGAAGCAAGTGATCACTGGAGTAGAGATGTCTACTCCAGTGATTTCAAGAGTGATCAGCCAGGTATGGTATATACTGTATACAGTTATATTGGTTCAAGCTGGGCCAATGTAACTATGTTTAACCACTTCAGCCCCGGAGCATTTGGCTGGCCAAAGACTAGAGCACTTTTTGCGATTCGGAGCTGCGTCGGTTTAACTAACAATTTGCGCGGTCATGCAACATGGCTCCCAAACAAAATTGACGTGCTTTTTTCCCCACAAATAGAGCTTTATTTTGGTGGTATTTGATTACCTCTGCAGTTTTTATTTTTTGCGCTATAAACAAAAAATAGCTACAATTTTGAAAAAAACACATTATTTTTTACTTTTTGCTATAATAAATATCCCCAAAAAATATATTAAAATTAATTTTTTCTCAGTTTAGGCCGATACGTATTCTTCTACTTATTTTTGGTTAAAAAAAAAAAAAATGACAATAAGCTTTTATTGATTGGTTTGCGCAAAAGTTATAGCGTCTACAAATAGGGGATAGTTTTATGGCATTTTTATTATTTTTTTTTTTTACTAGTAACGGCAGCGATCTGTGATTTTTATCGTGACTGTGATATGGCGGACACATAGGACACTTTTGGCACTATTTTGGGACCATTCACACTTATACAGCGATCAGTGCGATTAAAAATGCATTGATTACTGTGTAAATGTGACTTGCAGTGAAAGGGTTAACCACTAGGTGGAGCTGTAGGGGTTAAGTGTGTCCTAGGGAGAGATTCTAACTGTGGGGGAGGGGGAGGGACTGTGTGTGACACTACACTGATCACTGCTCCCGATTACAGGGAGTGGTGATCAGTGACAGTGTGACTAGGCAGAACGGGTAAATGCTTGTTTACATAAGTATTTCCCAGTTCTTCCTCTCTGTGAGACGATTGCGGGGTATCGAATCCGCGGGACCTGTGGTCAGACTCACGGAGCTTGCGCACACCTGCTAGCCAAGCCTCGTGAGATCACGTACAATAATTTGATTTCGGCAGCGGAGCCAACCTGCCGCAGTAAAACTGCGGCGGCTGGTCCACAAAACTGTTAAAATATGCATACTTGGAGTTCTTCTTTAACTGCTTCCTGCCCGCGCCATTGTAAAATGACTGCCAGGCGGAACCCTATTGTTCTGGGAGGACATCATATGAAGTCCTCCCGAGAACGCTCTTTGCACAGCCCATCTGGACACAGTGGAAGACCAGTGTACCGGCCCACCGCCGGTACCATGTGACCGCTGTGACCAATCACAGCAGATCATATGACAGTTGTAAACAATGAATGACTTCCTTTTATGCCATTCATTGTATACAATTGTGTTGCTAACAGTGATTGGTCACAGTGATTACATGGTACAGGGCCAATTACAACCCTTTTGTACCATGTGATTAGCTGGCCAATCACAGCTAATCACAACAATACACCCTGTAATTCAATAAAAAACATTTGCTCTGCTATTAGCAAGCATAGTATGTTAAAAAAAAATGATTAACACCTATTATGGTAACACTGTATTGCTCTGGTCACAGTATGTAAAAAAAAAAAAAAGAAAAGAATTTATATATATATATATATATATATATTTATGGTGTAGAGCCCTCTGACCGATACGGATAAGGATGACAGACAAGGATAACATAAACTCGCTTACTTGAAATGGACCTGAAAGTGTGCCTTGGTCTAACGTACGGTATACCAAAATAAGGGGGCATACCTTAAAATGAAATAAATATGAAATGGGTGAAATGAGTACTCATATGAG
Organism: Lithobates pipiens; assembly: GCF_037356315.1. Classification (NCBI taxonomy): domain Eukaryota; kingdom Metazoa; phylum Chordata; class Amphibia; order Anura; family Ranidae; genus Lithobates; species Lithobates pipiens. Next base: position 268,538,450 of record NW_027507784.1, read on the forward strand.
GAGTGTGCTAGAGTAAAGGCCTGATAAAAGGGGCGGGTGGGCGGGTATCGCGCACTGGAACCGACGAGGAAGGATGGGCGAACGGCTGCTTATATACCACCGGGCTCCACCCATAATTTCAGGCCACCATACTGGCCTTTCTATTTATGGTGTAGAGCCCTCTGACCGATACGGATAAGGATGACAGACAAGGATAACATAAACTCGCTTACTTGAAATGGACCTGAAAGTGTGCCTTGGTCTAACGTACGGTATACCAAAATAAGGGGGCAAAACACTCAGGTAGGGGAAGCATTTTATTGAACACAAACTGTTACTGGGTAAGCTTGACAAAGGCCTGGGCCATCTCAATCTGCGGATTGGGTACGTAACGTGCAAAGCAGGAGGACTTCCATCTACCCAACTTTTTAATAACATGGACCGGGACCCCTTGGCGGGAGGCCGTTGAAGCTGCCCCGATGCGAAACGAATGTCCTGAGTAGTGCGCAGGATTGAGGTGAAGGATGCCCAGGAGTATCCTGACATGCTCCATGAACTGGGCTGCGTTGAGAGGTTTTGAGTGAAAGGGTAGAAGTGGGCCAGTCCCTGGTTGATCGGCCAAAAGGGTCAACAAGCGGGAGAGGACAGTAACCGGACACCAGCGGTTGTAGGTCTTATAGAAATGTATGTCCGTCCCTGGGCCAAGCTGCTGTGTCTTGGAAACCGCTAAGTGCAAGATGAAGTGGTCCTCGAACCTGACTAGATGGTGCTTGCACAGCATACGTGCCGAGGGGCTACTGCAGGTAAACTCGCCTGGGCGCAGGAAGCCGTAGAAGGCCAGATGTATGGCTGCTTGCAGGACGACACTGACATGGAGACCGAAAGGTGAAGAGGCCAAAATGTCTGACATGTCCCTGAACACTTCGCCTGTGATGGGCAGCCGTTTGACGCTGGAAACTGGCCGACGTTTCTGAATGCCGCGCATGAGAGCCCGGACGGCGTGAAAGGTAAATAAGGAGGGTTTGGTAGGGTCCTGGAGGGACGTGAAGTGTTGTACCCCGGCCAAGTACAACCGGATTGTGTTGAAGGATAATGCCAAGTCCGAATGGCAGTAGGAAAGGAAGGCAAGGACTTGTTTGACCCGGGAGGACTCTGTATTGTGAGATGATGTGAAGCGACTAAAGGCCCTCCAGGCCGACTGATAGGCCTTGCGGGTATTGTCTGAGAGGGAGTGATCGATGAGTTGCGTTGCTGCTGACAAGTGTGGGGCTAATCCAAGATCAGTTGAGACCAGTCCGGGATAGCTGCTGATGTTAGTTCGGCTCCGGGTACCTGATTAAAAAATGAAACAAAGTTAAAGCGGGAGAGAGCATCCGCCGCCTGATTAAATTTGCCGGGAACAAAGGAACAATGAAGGTTGAACTGAAACAATAATGAGAGCTGAGTCAGTCGCCGCAGGAAGGACATAATCTGTAGAGACATGGACCTGCCTTTATTAACAATCTCCGCAGTGGCCAGGTTATCTGTAGAAAAGACCACCGTCTGGCCCGACCAGCTGCGGCCCCAGGTGTGTGCAGCGGCTACAATGGGATATAGCTCAAACAGGGAGGACGTCTCAGTGAAGCCAGGAATAGCCAGTATCTGTGGAGGCCAGGGGGCTGCGAGCCAGAGGTTGCCAAAGATTGCTGCAAAGCCCGTGGAGGCCGCCGCGTCGGTCACCACCCGAGGTGAAAGGGCGGACACGGAGGGGACGAACAGGGACACTCCGTTCCAAGAAGATAAGAATTCCTCCCACATGGCTAGGTCTGCCATAGCCGCGGAATCCAGGCTGAGTACTTGCTCCGGGTCCTGAGAGTGGGATAACAAGGCTAACAGGCGTGACACGAACGAGCGCCCCTGGGGGATGATGCGCATAGCAAAATTAAGCATACCAAGAAGGGACTGAAGTTGTCTCTTGGTACAAGTTCTGGCATGAGTGAAGTCCCTCAGGACCGTCCTGATGCGGGTCAGTTTATCCGGGGGAAGGCTGGCCTGCATAGTGTTGGTGTCTAGGCTGACCCCGAGGAAGGTGATAGCCTGCGACGGACCCTCCACCTTGTGCTCGGCGATGGGGACATTAAGATTATTGAAGACTACCCTCAACTTACCCAGATCTCGTGGAGGAGAGCCGGGTGGCTCTATCAGCAGGAAGTCATCCAGATAATGAATGACTTCCTGACACTGGGCTACGTGTAACAGGATCCAAGCAAGAGCCTGCGCGAAGGTGTCGAAGAGCCAAGGACTACTTTTGGACCCGAACGTGAGTTTAGTGGCAAAGTAGTACCGCTGCCTCCACTTGATTCCATGCCAGCACCAGAGGGACGGATGGATGGGAAGAAGTTTAAAAGCGTTTGAGATGTCGGCTTTGGAAAGCCAGGTACCTGTGCCTGTTTTAAGAATGGCCTGGATGGCCATGTCTACTGATGCATATTTAAGGGAGAATTCCTCAGAGGGAATAAGGGAATTGAGGCTGGGAACCGTGGAGGAATGAGGCGCTGACAAATCATAAACCAATCTGAGTTTATTAGAGAACTTGCCCTTGACAAGCCCAATAGGGCTGACTCGCCAGGTGCTGAAAGGGGGCTGTTCAAAAGGGCCGATGACAAAGTCCTGATCAAGCTCAGATTGCAGTAGTTGGTCGATGGCTAGTTCATCCGTGGCTGCTGACCGTAGGTTCTGGCATTCATGCGTGCAGTGAGGGAGAGAGACAAGTCCAGTGTGAAAGCCGTCTGTGAAGCCCTGGACGAGGAAGGTGGACAGTGAGGGGGTAGGATGACTGGAAAGGTAGACACTAAGCCATGCGACATTGAGCCGGCTCAGTCAGGACCTTTTGAGCTGCTTGACCTCACACATGAGCCGGGGGTGAGCTCTATGGCACTGGGTGCACACATGGAGCAGCCTACACTGACTGAAGTTACACGACCCGCTGTTGTAGTTGTTGCAGATCGGAGCACCGCCCATGGTCTTAACTGGGCGCCCTAGCTTATCGGTCTGTGGCGGGCGAGTTGGTGCTTGCAGGCTCTGAGCGGTACCCGAGGTAGATGGACCGTCGAAGGGAGAGGCTGCCACTGAGGTAGCGCACCAGGCCGCAGTATGTGTTGCTGACTGGCATATTGCACACAGAGGAGACCGTAGCCCCGCAAAGTGGCGGCAAAACAGTTCGGTGTCCATGGTGCTCCAGTCCGTAGGGGTCTGGAACTGGGAGAGCCTGGCAGCTGCTCTAGCGGAGAAGGAGCGGTGATAGTCATAGAATGAAAACCCGCCGTACTTGTACCCCAGGTCAACTACCACATGGAGGTACCGATCTAGCTCCTCCCTTCTGCCAGGGGAGGCTGAGCAAATGATATCCCTCATCATGCCGAAGGCCAGGGAAAACTCGGTGATAGAGAGTTTCCTGTCTAGTCTGGGATCCTTGGCCTTGAGGACCACTGATACGTCCCCCCAAGTATACGCCTTATTCTCTGCCAGCTCGTGAATCGAGATCAGAAGAGAAGCCAAGTTGACGTCCTTGCCCTCTAATATATCTTTTCTGATGTTTGCTGACACCAAATGAGATGGGTACACTATTGGTGCACCTCCGGAGATACCTGCGGGAAGACTAACAGCTGGCTGGGATGCTGGCTCTGGCGGAGAAACAGAGGGGTGGGTCTCGAGGAGGGCCACTCGGCCCTGTAGATCAGACATCGAGGTAGTGAGGGACGTCACCAGGGTGTGGAGCTGCGAGATAGAGGAGGCGATGGAGCCCAATGAGGCCTGCTGAGCCGAAGCCTCCACCACCGCGGGGGGAGGAAACAGGAGCCGGAAAAGCTCTGCCTTTCTGGCTGTTGCTGGAAAGGGGACGCCCCTGCGTCTCAGCTCGGCTGTCAGCCTGGGAATGGTCCATGCCCTGAAGGCCCTTTGACTGCCGTTTTCTGAAACGGATGGGGATAATGGAGCCGTGAGGTCCTCGCTGTCAGCCTGGGACATGGTAACAGAACGTGGGTCTGATGAGGCTACGCCCTCTGATCCGGGTTTTCTCCTAATACGGACCTACAAGGGGTGACATGGATTATAACTGGTTGGAGACTCCTACAAAAATACCTGTTTTAAGGAAGGATGCTTGCTGAAGGGCGTTTTTCCCCCTAGATGATTTATGCTTACCGAAGGAGGCACCGTCCGACCAGGTGCAGGCTGGACCTACTGAACTCGACTGACCTGAGGAGATGAAGGTGAAGTTTTTTGTTTGAGACTCGCACTTGATGAAGGCTAGCTAACAGTGGAGGTGAGACTTCAGACATGAGATGGAAAATTACACCAATGAAAGAAACAGATGAAATTTCTCTTCTCTTCCCCCCTACCCCCTTTATTATATATATATTTTCCCCCCTCTTTTCCTTTTTTTTTTTTTTTTTTTTTTGTGAAATGAGGCTGACGAGCAAGGGCCCCCCGATAGGAATCCAATATTGAAGAATCAACTGGACTCGAAGCGGGAAGCGATACGTGACCGTGAAATGAGTAAATCTGCCATGACAGAGATCCGAATCGCCATGCCACAGACTTGCGACCGAGCACGAAACGGAAACTGGAGCATGTACTGAAATGAGGCCAATCCTGGGGCACGCCGGGACGAATTGGATCGTAAATGTGATTAATTCGTACCGGAACGTGATAGGTGAAATGAAATGAAACCCATGACAAAGACTGGAATCAGAAGACGAGCCCATGCACCTAACAGATGAATCCTGTCTTTGGAGCATGTACTGAAATGAGGCGTAGCAGCTGGGCACACCGGGACGAATCGGTGCATCCAATAAATGCAACAAGATTCGAATCGGCGCGTAATAAGTGACAGAAATGATATCCCATGACAGAGACAGGAATCAACGACTGGACTGATGGTAGCAACAAAGAATCCGTCTCTGGCGCATGTACTGAAATGAGGCGTAGCAGCTGGGCACACCAGAATGAATCGGTGCATAACAGTATGCGACAGGATTCGAATTGGAGTGTAATAAGTGACAGAAATGATGTCCCATGACAGAGACAGGATTCAAGGACTGATCTGTAGGTTTACAAGAGAATCCGTCTCTGGGGCATGTACCGAAATGAGGCGTAGCAGCTGGGCGCACCAGGACGAATCAGTGCATAGAGAAATGCGACAAGACTCGATTTGGAGCGTAATAAGTGACAGAAATGGTATGCCATGACAAAGACAAGAATCGGGGACCGTGCGTGATCCTGCGAGTGATTCAGTCTCTGGAGCATGTACAGAAATGAGGCCGAACCCTGGGGCACTTCAAAGCGAATCGGTGCACCGGAGGTGCGACAGGATTCGCGCCGGAGCGCGACTAGTGACAGAAATGATTTTGAGACAGTAGAAATGACTGGGACTGAAATGAATGAAACGAGATGACAAATGAGACACATAACACAATTGCATGAATGAAGAGACATATTCGAACTGGAGTAGACCAAGCGAAACGTGCGGACTGTTTGCCTTGTCGTAACAAGCAGTCGGCTGTGAGTCGAACGATTCGACCGCTACAAATAGAAATGCTCGGGCAGTCGAACGATTTCGACTGCCGTACCTGCGAATGAATCGCCTGATGTGGCAAAATCGAACGTGTCGAATGATGATAACGACTACATCGAAAGCAGAACATAGTGACATGCGTACGAGGCCACCGAAAACATTCGATATGAAAGGACCGAGCGGCTCGTGAGTATAAGCATGATGACGGTACATCGAAAACATAATGAAAAGAGGGTGCCGAAGCCCTACCTGCGACAGCCGGCCCGAGGCGTAGCGACAAATTCGACGGGTACAACGACACTCCGACGGCGAAAACCTACGGATGCTGATGGATGAGAGACGGTTTGTCAAAAAATTGGAGACGAATAACGCGGGAGCTGACGAACAGGCTCACTGCGTCTGGTCTGGATAGTCGGCCCTTGATATCTGACGTATCAGATATCGCGCACTGGAACCGACGAGGAAGGATGGGCGAACGGCTGCTTATATACCACCGGGCTCGACCCATAATTTCAGGCCACCATACTGGCCTTTCTATATATATATATATATATATATATATATATTTTTTTTTTTATTACATACTGTCACTAGTCAGTGTCCCTGGTCACTGCCACACCCATTATATGATGATGCTGTACTGCACTGGTGACAATATGTAAAAGATAAAAAAAATTCCCCAAATATTACAAATTTAAAAAACATGCCATGACTTTTACTAAATACAGTACTTAATACTAAATACTTTAGGGGTATTTCTACTGTCTTGGTGTTTTTTGAGTCTCAAGAAATGAGATAGGCCATCAGTACATCAGGATTGATCTTGGGATATAGCCTCTAATACAGCAAGGAACCATGATGCAGAACCAACACATAGGAAAAGGACAAACACCAACAGATACAACCAAAATCTAACAATAAGCATGAACAATACGGTAGTAATAAAAATATTCTATAAATAGTACATGTCTATCCAGTACAAAAATAGCGTAAATTTCCAGATTGGAATATATCTTTAGACTAAGGCCTCTTTCACACGGGGCGGATCAGTAATGATCCGCCCCGTGAAGATCCGCTCGCTCAGCGGGGATCGCTCCGTTGTCCCCGCTGAGCTGGCTGCGGACAGGGCGGTCTCCGCACACTGTGCAGGGACCGCCCTGTCAGCTCTCCGCTCTCCTCTATGGGGATCGGACGAGCACGGACCGTGTGTCCGTGCTCGTCCGATCCGCTCTGCAGACGGATAGAAAAATAGGATTTTCCTCCGTCTGCAGAATCGGACTGTTGCGGAGGCGGACGAAATCGGGTGTCTGCGGATGCTCATCCGCGGACACCCGCTATCCCATAGGGATGAATGGATGTCCGTATTTCATCCGCAAACGGATGGATGAAATACGGACATACCATCCGCATGTGTGAAAGGGGCCTAATGGATACTGTCTAGGAATCGGAACCTATAGATATATATAACCATAGACCAGCATGCCCAGCACTACTACTATAAACTATAAAGCTGCACACAAAATGACCTCAAAAACGTATCCTCAGCCATTGTTGAAAAACAGGGAGACAAGGAAAAGAAAAAGATACCCCATATAATAGATGACATATAGTACATATCCCCTAGTTGTGTGGCCACCCAGCGTTGTTGTCACCAATTATGTGGTTGAGGCTGTGGCGATTGGAGGATCACATGGGAGGTCTCTCCCTCTATGGTCCTTCCTTGCTGCTGTTGCATTGGCCAGGTCTGGGCGCATGCGCAGTAGATTGTGGCCAGTCTCAATGGTGTTATTTTCAGAACGTCGGCATGACGCAGGTCTGGTCAGGACGTGTGAACAAATAGACGCTCTTGGCGTCTTATACAGTCACCATTACCACGTGGAGGCTCCACAGGCGGCGAGGTCATGACCAAGCGTTCCTTACACTAGGTAGGCTTCGGATATTTTTGTTTTCTCTTTTTGCTTTTAATAGCTTTAAAACAGCTGAGTCTTTGTAGACTCTGTTGCAGCTATATTGGTTACCAGATAACTCTAACATTTTACCGAAACCAATCAGCTTCCACATTACTTTTACATCTTATGATATGTTCAGTGGCATAGGTTATTGTCTATAGTTGTGATATATATATATATATATATATATATATATATATATATATATATATATATATATATATATATATATATATATATAAAACTTACAGCTACATTCTTTTTTTTCTTATAGCTATATTCTATAATTATGTCTTATAACATTTGACATCTTATGAGAGGGCTAGCTATTTGAGACTCCCATACTGCTTTTTACATTTTTTATGCCATTTTTATTACACTATTGTGTTCTTTTTATGTCTCCTTGACTGCGAGAAATTTTCCAATAAAACATTATTGGCTTATCTTCACTATTTGGAGCACCCCTTTTTTTCCCTTTTTTTCATGATATTTTTGGTACCGGTGAATACTGACGAGTGGGACTCTGAATCTGTGGAAGTGCCTAGAGATTATCTCCGGCCGTAAATCCATCCTTGCTATCAGGACCCCGTCATTACATCTAAAGAAAGACATCCGGGACCTTGCCATTGTACCCAAGGACAACTATCCATGCGCATTTGACCCACTGCCATATGGTATTTGTGTCTACTCTGCTGGTAAGAGTACCTCATTGAGTGTTTTAAGCATTGATGTTCTCCGTGTCACAAGCTTTACATCCTTGTGTAGTCACCATCTCCGAGATATTACGGTTGATCTCGATTCGGATTTTCATCCTCCAGACAGACTTGTATTCACCAGTTTCACATTGGTCACTGGACTTTCACTTGCATATTGCACAATATTGTTCACTTTGTGATTTTGATTTATTTCTCACATGGCTATTATTAGCCTTAGCGCTACACAATTTTGGTTTATATTTTTATGACATTTAGACAGCCATGGGATCGTGGTCTTGTGCTATCTGCTTTTATCCTTTACCGCTGATGTTATCGCATTGATGGTTATGTAAGTATCTTTATTTTTACCTATACTATTTATGGATTTAAATTTGGAGCATCATGTTACATACGCCTTCATAACTAGGTTGTGCTTCTCTCTGCGACCGGGCTATGTTGTTTATGGACCAATTACATATTGGGTTGTGGACAATCATCATACAATTTACTAGTTCTATCTATTGTTTGTTTTTGTTTTTCATCTGCTCTAATAAATGTCAAACTCATTACTTGTTTTTATACATGATAGATTCTCAAGCTCCTGAAGAAGCGCTGATGTGCGCAACATGTAGAGCTAAACTACAATATGCCTCAACCATAATTGCATCAAAATACTTGGAACCTCATTTGTCCACTCCTAGACACTCTTTATTCCTGTACATCGGGGATATGCAATTAGCGGACCTCCAGCTGTTGCAAAACTACAAGTCCCATCATGCCTCTACCTCTGGGTGTCATGCTTTAGGCTGTCAGAGTCTTGCTATGCATCATGGGACTTTTAGTTCTGCAACAGCTGGAGGTCCACTAATTGCATATCCCTGCTGTACATGATACTATTGATGTAATTGGTTGGTGTGAGTGCTATGTAGGCATTTTGTCATAATGTGATTTTCTAATTAACTATATGTATACATACGTTGTTTTTAATGCTAATGATGTACGGGTGTGCCTATAAAGTCCATTTTCATTAAATGTACAAATATTTCCCATTCGTAATTTTTAGTTTAAAGAAGCAGGATGGAAAAAAAATTTGAACTGAAGAATTTCTAACACTGTACAGTATGTGTTTTTTTATCTAAAAATAAATTCACTCCAAAATCAACTGTTAAAAGCAAACACAATTTTGAAGTACCTTCAAAGTTTTTCAAATCATCCAATATACTGAGACTTTACATACGAAAGTTCATTAGAAAATCTACTAGTGTATGGTCAGCTTTAGGCACCATTTATATCATACATATAAGTGCATTTAGCATGCTTTGTTTAGTAAAAACTCCTTTATAACTAATAACAAATTACAGTATTTATCGCATATAATTGTGGTAATATTTCTTGGATATCCAATCACAATTATTCTGTATCTTTGTAAATAAAAAAGTATTTAAAGTAAACCAAATGACACACATGCCATATACCGCTTTTTTCTAATATACAGTATATATAAAACAAATCGTGCATTTCCATATAAACTAAAATTCTTAACGCCGAAAGATATGCAACATCTAGCATAAACCAATACATAGAGTGCCATCTGCTGGCAAAATGAATATAGCAAGCAGGAAATCTGTAATCAATAAGGTTAGTGTATTATTTTATGGAAGTCTCCCAAAAGAAAAATAAATGCAAAACTATATCAATTAGTTATCCTAAGGCCGAGTTCACTGCGGTTTCTGCAACATAACTTATGTGAATTTTGCACATGGTTTTAGGTGCGCTTCCATTGACTTCTACATATTAGACCATGCATTTTCATAAAAGCGCATCAAATTCCTGCATTTTTGATACACTTTCAGAAAATGAACAGTCTAATAGAATTCAATAGGAGCACACCTAAAACCATGTGTAAAACGTGGATACAATCACGCTGCACCCACTCCACAGCACACCGATATGAACCAGGCCATAAAGGAGGAGATCTTTGTTGTGTATTACATGGCACAAAGCAGGGACCTTTTCTTCTTCACCATATGCTCAGAAAAAAAATGCTTTAACACCTATTGTGTTGGCATTCAGAAACTCCATTAGGTTGACTTGGATGTCAAATGCTTATTAATATACAAAAATGCTTTATGCAGGAGGTTTTTTTCCAATGCATCTTGCATTAGTTCCAATGGGCCCTACTCTTTTTTTTCTTTTTTCTTTATTGATTACATGTGTTTTGCCTGGTGTGAACAAGCATTTAAAGAGACAGCATTGTGACACTGTGAAGTGGGTTAATTTGGGCTATTATTTTTGACAAAGAAACTGACTCTTCACATTTAATGACTTGGAAATGGCAACAGAATTATAAAGGCAATAGAGGTTTACTAGAACCGAAGAGTGCAAAATCTGGTGCAGCTCTGCATAGAAACCAATCAGCTTTCAGGTTATATTGCCAATGCTTACTTGGACAAGCTGGACATAGAAGCTGATTGGCTACCATGCAGAGGTTCTAACACCAGTTTTAGTAAAATCTCTCCCAGTGATTATATATATATATATATATATATATATATATATATATATATATATATATACATACACATATATATATATATATATATATATATATATTGTGAGGGGTTAGCTCGGCAGCGGGTGTGTGTGACCCCCTGGATGGGTTCACAACACAAAATCCGGCACAGCAGACAGCGTTGTAGGTGCAAAAAAAATAAAAGATGTGGTTTATTTATGCTACATGCATTGAAACATATAACAGCCAAACAAAAATAAAACATGAAAATAAATCCTGGTCAGCTTGACCTCTAATTACACACTTAGATTCCCTATCTAACAACTGAGTGCAGCCTTGTGCTGCACCAGTCCCTGTCTCTGTTGTAGAGGTTTGCCACACAGGTGTTAACTCACCGCACAGAACAGGTGTCACACTCCCCAGTCTATACAACACAAAACTGGTTCCAGGATGGAGCATCTCCCTAAGCATGCTGGGGTTTTTTGTAGAGGTCTTAATGAGCCCACTTACTTCAGCTGGGCTCATTAACTCTTCCCCTCTAATTGTAAAAGTCTGCATAAAGCCTGAATCTAGGGCACACATATTTCCCATCCTGGATACAACCAGGTGACTTTACCTGCGTGCTGCCACATACCCCCCCTCTTGTTGGGGGGTAACACAAGCAGTCAGACACGCATGTATCCGAGACAAAGCATCCACATTCCCCATTTTAACACCAGGGCGATGCTTAACTGTAAAGTTAAATTCTTGTAGGGCCAGGAACCACCTATTTACCCTTCTATTGGTCTCCTTGTTCTGAGCCATCCACTTTAAAGGAGCGTGATCAGTCACCAGGTCAAAGTGCCTACCTAGCAGATAGTACCGAAGGGAATCTAGAGCCCACTTCACTGCTAAACATTCCTTCTCAATCGTGGCGTAATTTACCTCATGGGACTTCAACCTCCTGCTGAGGTAAATGACTGGGTGCTCTTCCCCGTTCCAGACCTGGGATAACACTGCTCCTAACCCAACGTCTGATGCATCAGTTTGTACAACAAAGTCCTTAGAGAAGTCTGGTGAGTACAACACTGGCTGGCTACATAAGGCTGTTTTTAAGGACTGAAATGCTTCTTCAGCCTCTGGGGACCATTTAACCATAACAGACTCTTTCCCTTTTGTCAGGTTGGTGAGGGGCACAGCCTGAGAAGCAAAATGGGGAATGAATCGTCGATAATAGCCAGCGATTCCCAGAAAGGCTCGTACCTGTTTCTTGCTGTTGGGACGTGGCCAACTCTGTATGGCCTCGACTTTATTGACTTGGGGTTTTATCACCCCCCTCCCAATAGTGTACCCAAGATATTTGGCCTCCTCCTGTCCAATGGTACACTTCTTTGGATTGGCCGTAAACCCAGCTTCCCGGATAGAGTCTAGGACTGCTTGTACTTTTGGCAAATGTGAGACCCAGTCTGTGCTATGGATAATCACATCATCCAGGTAAGTTGCAGCATATTTCTGATGGGGCCTCAGAATCGTATCCATTTTCCGCATTCTGTAACCCAAACGGCATTCTCTTATATTGGAATGCCCCATCTGGGGTTACAAATGCAGTTTTCTCCTTGGCCGACTCGGCCAGGGGAATTTGCCAATACCCTTTGGTGAGATCAAGAGTTGTCATATATCGGGCTGTTCCCAGCCGGTCAATCAACTCATCTATACGCGGCATGGGGTAGGTGTCAAATTTTGTAACTTTATTTAATTGTCGAAAATCATTACAAAACCGCCAGCTCCCATCAGGTTTGGGCACTAGTACGATAGGACTGGACCAGTCACTCTGGGACTCCTCTATCACACCCAATTACAGCATCCTTTGAACCTCCCCATGTATTGCCTCCCGTCGGGCCTCTGGTATTCTATAAGGTTTTAGTTTTACCCTTTCTCCTGGCGGGGTGATAATGTCATGCTCTACGCCAGATGTTTGTCCCGGAAGCTCAGAGAAAATCTCTTTGTTACGAAGTACAAACTCTTTAACCTCCTGTTGTTGGGGTTTCGATAAGGTGTCTGCTATTCCAACCTCAGGAACTAAGCAATCAGGCTGTACTTGTGACAAAGTCTCTGCGACTAGGGATTCCCTATCCCTCCAGGCTTTCAGCAGATTGACGTGATAGATCTGCTCCGGCTTTCGCCTTCCTGGCTGTCTAACCCTGTAGTTCACCTCACTAATTTTTTCAATTACTTCATATGGACCTTGCCATTTGGCCAGAAATTTGCTTTCAACCGTAGGGACTAGCACCAAGACCCTATCCCCCGGGGAAAAAGTACGGGTCTTGGCCCCACGGTTGTACACTCTCTGCTGTGCTAACTGCGCTTGGGTTAAATGTTCCTTTACAATTGGCATTACCTGTGCAATTCTATCTTGCATCAGGGCGACATGCTCAATCACACTCCTGTGAGGAGAACTCTCATTTTCCCAAGTTTCCTTGGCGATATCCAGCAGCCCTCTTGGGTGTCTCCCATAGAGCAACTCGAAGGGTGAGAAACCCGTAGAGGATTGGGGTACCTCCCTAATGGCAAACATCAGATAGGGTATTAGACAGTCCCAATTCTTTCCATCTCTATCCACCACCTTCTTTAACATTTGTTTTAGGGTTTTGTTGAATCTTTCAACCAACCCATCTGTTTGGGGGTGATACACAGATGTACGCAATTGCGTCACTTTGTACAACTTGCATAATTCTTTCATAACCCGGGACATAAAGGGTGTACCTTGGTCCGTAAGCAGTTCCTTACAAATACCCACGCGGCTAAAAACAAGAGATAGCTCTTTGGCTATGGTTTTGGCCGAGGTATTTCGGACAGGAATTGCTTCCGGATAACGGGTGGCATAGTCCAATATAACCAAAATGTACTGATGCCCCCTGGCGGACTTCATTATCGGACCTACCAAATCCATTGCGATCCTTTCAAAGGGGACCTCAATGATAGGAAGAGGTACCAGCGGGTTACGGAAATGTGGCATAGGTGCCGACTTCTGACACACAGGGCAGGAGGAACAATAATTTTCTATTTCCTTCATGACCCCAGGCCAATAGAATCTCTGCAATATCCTCTCTCTGGTTTTCTCTGTCCCCAGATGACCTCCCAGAATGTGCCCATGAGCCAATTCTAACACCAACTTCCTGTAAGGTTTGGGCACTACAAGTTGCTCAATGGTTTCTTCTGCCCTTTGAGCCACTCGATACAGCAGGTCCCTTTCCATAGTGAAGTAAGGATAAGTGCAAGTCTTATCTGGGTTCACTAACTCGCCATCTATTTTCACCACATTTTCCCGTGCCTTTATTAGGGTGGGGTCTTTTAACTGTTCTGTGGCAAAATTTTCCCTGTGAACCTCAAGATCCGAAAACTCCACAGACGGCATGTTTTCATCTGAGGATGTTGGCTCCTCCCCAGTTTCTCGAGTTTCCCCCGCCAATACCGACAAGGGAAATTCAGGAGAGTCCTCACCACTCCCAGAGGAATTCTGGTCATCTTCCTGGTTTATAGGGGCACCAGTGGGGGGCTCAGGACAATCCCAGAGTTCCCAGAATTTTGGAAAATCCCTTCCCACAATAGCATCATGTGGTAAGTGAGACACTAACCCCACCTGATGAGAGAGGTTACCTTTGGGGGTCTCAAAAAACACTGAAGTTACAGGATACTCTCGGGTGTCCCCATGCACACAAATAACAGCCACCCTGTTCTTCCCAGAGACCTCTGTAGTAACTAATTCAGCTTTTATCAATGTTACCAGGCTACCTGAATCCAGAAACACATCAACATTTCTACCATTAATACACATTTTCCATAAATGTTTCTCAGGTCCCCGAATGGCAGTGCATGCAACTGTCGCAAACAGCGACTGACGTCTCTCCCTTATAAAGTCACATTGCATAGGCTCATCCACAACGGGGCAATTGGCTGCAATATGTCCCTCTTGCCGGCAGCGGTAGCAAATAATTTTTTTCGCTGCCTCTTGCAGCATGGGCTTCCTGGGCTGCTCCCGCCAGACCTTAGGTAGAACTCCCACCCTCTCACTCTCTCCACCCTCACCCCTTGGAGTCATCTTACCCGCCACTGGGGATGATCTGGTCTTAGGGTAGAAAGTCCGTGAGTCCCTGGAAGAGGTGGTCAGGTTCTCTGTAGCCAAGTACCTCTCAACCAGATCCACAAGTTTATCTGCATTTTCTGGGTCTCCATGGCTTACCCATTTTTGGATGGCAGTAGGAAGAGCTCTCAGGAAACTATCCATAACCACACGTTCCACAATGTTTGGTGCGGTCAAAGTCTCTGGCTGCAGCCACTTTCTGCTCAGGTGAATGAGATCATACATTTGAGACCTGGGGGGTTTTCCAACCTGAAAAGTCCAATTATGCACGCGCTGAGCCCGGACAGCCAGGGTGACACCCAGCCGTGCCAATATTTATGTTTTTAGCACCACATAGTCTTTTGCTTGGTCAGGCTCTAGGTCATAATAAGCTTTCTGCGATTCCCCAGTTAACAGAGGGGCCACCAGTCCAGCCCATTGCTCCTTAGGCCACTTTTCCCTTTCAGCAGTCCTTTCAAATGTGGTCAAAAACACCTCCGGATCATCCTCTCCAGTCATTTTTGTCAGTAAACGGCTCACACCAAAGGATGCGGTATTATTGTAACCACTTGCTTCATTGGTCTGCGGACGTTGCTGTATTAATGTCTCTATTTGCCATTGAAAACTCTGCTCTTGCTTCTGCAACAGGTCTATGAAGCGGGCTTCAGATTGCTGCTGGGCTTGTTGCTGAGCTTCCAAACTCTGCAGGTGAGCTTTCTGCTGAGCTTCCAGACTCTGCTGCAAAGTTGCATTTGTCTGCTGCTGGGCTGCAAGGCTCTGTTGTTGAGCTGCAAGGCTCTTTTGTAAACCTGCATTTGTTTGCTGCTGATTTGCATTTGCTAGAGCCAGCTGTCTCAGTATCTCCTCCATGCTGGCCTTAACAAAAAAAAAAAAAAAAATGCCAAAATTCTCCACCAACTGTGAGGGGTTAGCTCAGCAGCGGGTGTGTGTGACCCCCTGGATGGGTTCACAACACAAAATCCGGCACAGCAGACAGCGTTGTAGGTGCAAAAAAAACAAAAAATGCGGTTTATTTATGCTACATGCATTGAAACATATAACAGCCAAACAAAAATAAAACATGAAAATAAATCCTGGTCAGCTTGACCTCTAATTACACACTTAGATTGCCTATCTAACAACTGAGTGCAGCCTTGTGCTGCACCAGTCCCTGTCTCTGTTGTAGAGGTTTGCCACACAGGCGTTAACTCACCGCACAGAACAGGTATCACACTCCCCAGTCTATACAACACAAAACTGGTTCCAGGATGGAGCATCTCCCTAAGCATGCTGGGGTTTTTTGTAGAGGTCTTAATGAGCCCACTTACTTCAGCTGGGCTCATTAACTCTTCCCCTCTAATTGTAAAAGTCTGCATAAAGCCTGAATCTAGGGCACACATATTTCCCATCCTGGATACAACCAGGTGACTTTACCTGCGTGCTGCCACAATATATATATATATCTATCTATATATATATATATATATATATATATATATATATATATATATATATATATATATATATATATCAGGGATATGCAATTAGCGGACCTCTAGCTGTTGCAAAAAAAAAAAAGGCCCATCATGCCTCTGCTTGTGGCTGTCAGAGTCTTGCTATGCCTCATGGTACTTGTAGTTCTGCAACAGCTGGAGGTCCGCTAATTGCATATCCCTGCTGTACATGATACTATTGATGTAATTGGTTGGTGTGAGTGCAATGTAGGCATTTTGTCATAATCCGCAAATTGTATATCCCTGATATATAGTATACTGGGAGGCACTTATTGACAGCATTGTGGACAATGTATATGTGCCACCTAGTTTTCTCATCTACATGTTGAGATGCTTCAGACCCTAATAACTTCTGCTCTGGGTCTGGAGCCTGAATGCTTTGAAGATCTTTGGATGGGATAAAGCCTCTATCCCTGGGTACTGTGCACATCTTACCTATTAGCAAGATCTCAACAATTATTCAAAACCAGTGGTCTCCGAAACAGTGGCCCGCGGGCCAGATGTGGCCCTTTGCGTGCCTTTATTTGGCCCCTGGGGCACTGTTACTTCCACTGATAATGAGGCACTATTCCTCCTCGTGACACCAAACATAAGGCACTATTCCATCCGCTGACACCAAGAGTGGGACACTATTCCTACCACTGACACCAATGATGAGGCACTTTTCCTCCCACTGATACTATTAATGGCGCACTATTCCTCCCAATAATACAAATGATGGGGCACTATTCCTCCTTCCACTGACTACAGGCACTTTGTTATTTATTTACTCCCAGTGACCACCAAGCCTAAGAAGTTGTCTGACACTTGCAGTGCTGGGACAAGGTCACCTAGAGCCTAGGGCAAACGTGCCAAATTGCGCCCCCCCCCCCACCCCCGTCATGTATGAGCATTTTGTGTCAGCAAAATCCCCCCCCCCCCCCAAAAAAAAATTGATTGAAAATCTGCATGCTCACCCCCTAACCACCCAGCTTTAATTCTCTCTCTCTCTCTCTCTCCCCATATGCCCCCAGCACAAATCCCCCTCCCCAAAATAAATAGATAAATAAATATTCCCCTCCTAGCGCAAATCCTCTCCCCTTCAATTTTCCCCTCCAAGCACAAGCTTCTCCCCTCCCCCACTCTTATCTCACCCTCTTCCAGCACAAATTCCCCTCCCCAATCCCCTATCCTAGCACAAATCCCCCCTCCACCCACAAATTTCCCCTTCTAGCACAAATTCCCCCCAATCATTCCTACTAGCACCCCCCCCCCCAAAAACGTAGCATATTACTTTTATAGCACAATGCACCCCCCCCCAATGTCCCCTCTTAGCACAAACCCTCTTCCCCCATCCCCCCTCCCAACACAAATCCCTCCAAATTAGCATTCCTAGCAAAACTCCCCAAACCTGCCCTCTTATAACAATTCTTAACCTCTCCAAATTTCCCGCCCAACACAAATCCCCTCCCCCCAATCTCCTCCTGGTGCCCCTCCACCCCACATAATACCACAGTGCTCAGGGCAGCCGCCCCTCCAGCCCACCCCTTGTTTCGGCCCTGGACACTTGCCACTGTCCGGCCCCTGAAGACTGTAAACTGGCCCTTTGTTTTAAAAGTTTGGAGACCCCTGTTCTAAACCATGCACAGACCTTTTTATATGTGAGCAAAGGCTCAGTGGCCCTCTTTTTGCCCTCTGCTGTGAGAGCCCGCTGCTGGATAAAAAGGCTCACCACTTACAGAACAATAAAAATGTACATGTGCTTTTTGTTTTGGGAAACCCATTAGGGGGCACCCTGTTTGCCTGCAAGTGGCATAAGTTTAGTTGGTGGCTCAAACGAGCAGATGTTGAGTTTTATTTATTTTTATGCTATGGACTTCCAATGCATTAAAGTATAACTAAATTCAAAACTTTTTTTTTTTAGAGTAGAGATAGATTAGAACCCCTGTTAGTTTTTATTGCGGTCTGTGCCCCCATTAAGGTGATTCAACCCCTCTATTTGTCCTATTTATCATTATCATTGAATGAAAAGGTCAAAGAAAATTCACAAATTTTGGGTTGTTCCCAGAAAAGCAATAGAGGGAATCTTCCAATGGGGGCACTAGTTCTGGTGACTTGGAATTCCCTTAATTTGCTGGGATTTTCTCTAATTTCCTGTTTGGCTATGGGACAGGAAGTGAAGGGAAAACTCCCCAATGGGACACAGATGGAGAAAATAAGTCTGGCAGGGGTTACTACCCTCCCTTTCTCTACCCAAAATGAAAAGAAACATTTTGCCTATAAACTTAAACTGTGTTTGCTTATTGCATTGCTGAATAAAAGCACTAAACAAGCCTGCTTTGACTGTTTCTGTCTTCTGCGTGGTTTATTGCTGTCACTACCACTTGAGCTTGCCCCCAACAAATGCATACACATACAATATATTATGTCCGTTACTAAAAATACCATTTTAAAAAGTTTTATATTTAGTAAATATAGTATGAAATACTTCATAGAAATGTTTCCAGCTAGCAGGTAGAGCTCCAAGCTCCCTTTCACGTGTGTAACAGCCTACTCCTAACTGCTTTGCAGGAAAAATCATATTTACAGAGATCAATAGTTCAAGCTTATAATGGACATCCAGCTAAAAAATCAGAATAGGTGCATCCTCCCCTCTCCACCCCCCTCTCTTCTCTGTAGGGTTTCTTACAGACTTTCAGTTATAGAGAGCCTGTCTGAATGCAAATGTCTTTTGCAGCATTAGAAAACGTATAATGCCGCCTGACACTAGTACCATTAGTACTCACCTTTAGTAATGTGGGCAATGTGGGTGGCACAGTGTTGTAGTGGTTAGCACTCTCACCTAGCAGTAAGAAGGATGACTGGTTTGAATCCCAACCATGACACTACCTTCCTGGAGTTTGCATTTTTCCCTTTGTCCGCGTGGGTTTCCTCCAGGTACTCTGGTTTCCTCTCACAATCCAAAGACATGCAGGTAGGCTAATTGGCTTCTGTCCCTAGATTGGCCCTAGTATATGAATGGGGACCTTGGATTGTGGGCTCCTTGAGGGTAGGAGACTGAGTGTGCAATATACAGGGATAGGGACAATTGTAGACACTCACTCAGGTTGAACTGGATGGACTGGTGTCTTTATTCAACCTTACTAAGTATGTTACATCGTACACCCATATTTAGGGTGCAAGATGTAACATGTTACTAAATCACCTGCCACCACCCAACCTGATCCTCTATTGTGACAGCAGGCAGGGGATCCTCTCCCTGCACCCCCTGTCAAAATTTACAAATAGCATTCTGCCCACCCCGCATCATTCATTCACAGATTTCTGGGTATGAATGACCTACAACTACTGTCAGCCATTGCAGCTGATAGCTTGTAGTTCTCAATGAACTATGAGGGCACCCTCGTAGTTCATTGATCTCCCTGCAACTGAGTAACCGTCTGCCCATATCGTGGTATAGGAAGAAAGTTCTACTACCAGTCTGCCGGAGCCTGTCGACTGCTGATCTTTAGTGCAATGCTATGCAGGCTTCTAAGAAAAAAAAGCAATAAATGCATTTTTTTTCCTGCAAAAAATTTGCATTTATTATTTTTTTAAGGTGAACCTAGCTTTTAAATATGTTTTTGTAAAAAAAGATTTTATATAAAAATAAGAACATGTTAACTGCTTGCCAACCACCGCACGAACATTTATGTCAGCAGAATGGCATGGACAGGCAAATGGGTTTACAGGTACGTCCCTTTAAATTTGCCGCCGTGTGGTCCATGAGTGTGATCGCGGGTCTCGCAGACTCGATGTCCGCGGGGATACCCACAATCGTCTCACGGAGGGGAAGAACGGGAAAATGCTGATGTAAACAAGCATTTCCCCATTCTGCCTAGTTACACTGACACTGATCACCGCTCCCTGTGATCGTGAGCGGTGATCAGTGTTGTGTCACACGTAGTCCCTCACCCCCACAGTTAGAATCACTCCCTAAGACACACTTAACCCCTGCAGCGCCCCCTCCTAGTTAACCCCTTCACTGCCAGTCACATTTACACCTTAAACAATGCATTTTTAATCGCACTGATCGCTGTATAAATGTGAATGGTCCCAAAAAAGCAACAAAATGTCCAATCTGTCCGCCAAATTGTCGCAGTCACGATAAAAATCGCTGATCGCCGCCATTACTAGTAAAAACGTTTTTTTTTATAAAAATGCCATAAAACTATCCTCTATTTTGTAGACGCTATAATTTTTGCGCAAACCAATCAATAAATGCTTATTGCATTTTTTTTTTACCAAAAATATGTAGAAGAATATGTATCGGTCTAAACTAAGGAAAACTATATTTTTTTATATATTTTTTGGGGATATTTACTATAGTAAAAAGTAAAAAATATTGTTTATTTCTAAATTGTTGCTTTTTTTGTTTATAGCGCAAAAAATAAAAACTGCAGAGGTATTCAAATACCACCAAAAGAAAGTTCTATTTGTGGGGGTAAAAAGGACATCAATTTTGTTGCGGAGCCACGTCGCACGACCTCGCAATTGTCAGTTAAAGTGAAGCAGTGCCGAATCGCAAAAAAAATCTCTGGTCTTTGGCTAGCCAAATGGCCCGTGGTTAACCTAAAAAAAAAAAAAAAAAAATCCTAAAAACAATTATGGCTTCCCTTTAAAGGATATTTCTGTGATTTTTCAGTCTGACCTACAACACTGTGATCTTGACTTTCAGGTTTCAGATTTGCTTTAATAACATGTAAATAAAGGTCTGTGTCTTAAATCCTCTATGTTCAGTGTTTTTTATTTTTGGCATTATCTCTGTTTAAACCTTCGTTTCAGAACATCACTCTATCCAGCGTCTGCATATGGTCAGAACAGAAGGAATGTCTCACTTGGGTATAATGTGAATCTAACACACAGATGCACTGTTTGAACTAGGTGTGAACGTGTGCAAGTCATCTAGGTTCCCAGAAATGTCTATCAGTTGGGGGTTTATTGTGTACTGCTCATCATCTCATCCAATATTCAAATTCCATGTTAAACAGTTTCACGTGTTCTTCCAGCAAACTTAATTTTAGAACTGGCAAGGTGCTCAACAGAGGTGTATTAGAACAGGACTTGGATCTACAGGATAGTGAACTGCACTCCCAGGTCCCAAGGAGTCTAGAAGATAAGGGTTAGGAAATATGGTTATAAACTTACAAGATAGTTAGCTCCTTAAAGAGCAGCCCCCCTCCCCCCCCCAAAAAAAAATTATAAGTCAGCAGCTACAAATGCTGTAGCTGCTAACTTTTAGGGCACTTACCTGTCCAGGCATTCAGCGGTGTCCTCACTTAAGGCGATTCTTGAATTGACTCTCAGATGCTGGTGCCAACATCTTGGCTAAGGGAAACTGGCAGTGACGCCTTGTGGCCAGTTTCCTACTGCGCATGTGTGAATCTTGTTGCGTTCTCTGAATGGGCCAGCTGCAGGGGGAAGGAGGGGGAGCCGAACTTTTGGCTCACTTTGCCACATCGAAGTGAGCCACAAATGGGAGCGGGTACCTGTCAAAACCAGGTAACCGCTCCCCCCTCCCCTCCAAAAGTTGCCAAATGTGGCAGCGGAGGGGGGGGGGGGGGGGAGGCAGACAAGCAAAGCATCCACTTTTGTGTGGAGCTCCACTTTAAGTACTATGTGGGTAAGAAGGCAGTGACAGGTTCTTTTTATAACTATATGACTTTTGGATTCTAGGTTCTCATCTCAGGCATGCAAGAAACCATCCTTGGTGGTTAATTTGGCTTGGGTTGTGGAGTTAGCACATGGGTACAAAACATTGCTGTACATAACAAATATGCATGTGAAAGTGACAGAGTTCAGTGCATGCAAGACAAACAGGCTAGATATAATAAGCACAAGAGGACTGGCTGTGAAGATTAGATTCACCCATGAGACAAGATGGGCTCTAGCTAGACAATATTCTCCAGGTTTTCTTAAAGCGAAATTCAAGGCAATTAAAAAAACATCGAAAAAACAAACATGGTATAGTTACCTGCTCTGTGCATTGGTTTTGTACAGAGCATTGCCGATCCTCTGTCAGAACGTCGGAATGTAGAAGTAGCTTGGAGATAGGCTTTGAGGACTTGTGTGACATTGGTACAATGCAACGTGTGCCATAGAAATTCATGTCAATGGTGCCGTCATGGCCTGGGTGTATGGACCCCGTACATGGAAGGCAGGGGACCACTGCCAATCCAATAATCAAAAAAAGCCTCCATCCCTGTTGCATATAGAATAATAGGGTAGAGTTTGGGACTTTCTATGGCACACTTTGCATTGTACCAATTGTGTGGGTCTGGTTTATCGTGGGACTGGGATTTTATGTGCTGTTCCTGTTTTTGTCCTTTGTAGAGCTGCGATTTGGGGTGCTGGTGCCTTCCCCCTCCCCCCATTTGTGTATCAGGTGAGGCAGGGGATTGGGTGGGCCTACCTCTACTGCAAATCAGCACACTTCCACGCCATGCGCGCGATGTCCCCATAGGGCTTCCTAGCATGTCTGAGTTTTTCCATCTGGTGTCACCATATGGAGGAGGGTGTCACCAGCCTCCATTGCTTGGGCGGACACACCTCTCTTCCTCTTTTTATGCACCTGTGTGATGTTGGGAGGAGCCTGTGGGTGTGTGCCGAGTGTGTTTAACATCCTCACTCTGTGCTAGCCAGTCCTCATGGCAGCACCTCTCTGTGCACACTGCACACTACATGGCACTTACTTTTTTATATCCTAAACACGTAATTACATGGTTTTTCTTTTCCTGTTTATGCTCACTTTTGTTTTTGTCATCTATACCTGTCTCATGGACTTCTTTTCTTTTTCCCTTTTCTTTTTCTTCCCCCTTTTTCCTTGTTCTCCTTTTTTTTCTCTCTTTCTTTTTCTTTCGCTTCCTTTTCTTTTTCTTGTTCCTTCTTTTCCCCTTCTTTTTCTACCTTTTTTCTTTTTCATCTTTGATCTTTATCCTCTCTTCGCACACTTCTTCTTTCTTCTTTTCACATTCACTTGTCCACCTGCACTTTGGCATTGGGCTCTAGCCACTTCCCACAATATAGAGTATTTATAGTACACCCAATATATATATATTTTTATACATGAAGCCCCAGGGCCGGTGCTGGACTATTTTGCACCCTAGGCAAGACCAGCTACTTTCGCCCCCCCCCTCCAAAAAAAACAAAAAACTACCATTTTAAAAAACAGTCGAAAATATTAAAACATCTAAATATAAAACTGCTACATTTCTTTCAGCCCAATCCAGCAAAAAAAAAAAAAAGAAGAAAACAGCCCAATCAAGCAAAGAGACAGCTACAGTAAATCCAGCAAAGATACATCCCCATATAACAAAGACGGTCAAATCCAGCAAAGAGACAGCCCTATCCAAAGAGAAATCAAAATCCGGCAAAGAGACATCCCCGTATAAAAAAAAGACAGCCCAATCCAAAGAGACACCCAAATCCAGCAAAGGGACAGCCCTGTCTAGCAAAGAGACATCCAAATCCAAGTGTGATAGGTGGGGGAGAGTGTGGGAGGTGACAGGTGCAGGGTAGTGTGTAACAGGTGGGGGGCAGTGTAACAGGTGGGGGGCAGTGTGACAGGTGGTGGTGGGGGGCGCAGTGTGACAGGTGGTGATGGGGGGCGCAGTGTGACAGGTGGTGGTGGTGGGCCAGTGTGACAGGTGATGGTGGGGGGCCAGTGTGACAGGTGATGGTGGGGGGCCAGTGTGACAGGTGATGGTGGGGGGGCAGTGTGACAGGTGATGGTGGGGGGCAGTGTGACAGGTGATGGTGAGGGGCAGTGTGACAGGTGATGGTGAGGGGCAGTGTGACAGGTGATGGTGGGGGGGCAGTGTGACAGGTGATGGTGGGGGGGGGCAGTGTGACAGGTGATGGTGGGGGGGCCAGTGGGACAAGTGATGGTGGGGGGGCCAGTGTGACAGGTGGTGGTGGGGTGGCCAGTGTGACAGGTGGGGGGCCAGTGTGACAGTTGATGGTGGGGGGGCCAGTGTAACAGGTGGTGGTGGGGGCAGTGTGACAGTTGATGGTGGGGGGGCCAGTGTAACAGGTGGTGGTGGGGGGCAGTGTGACAGGTGATGGTGGGGTGGGGCAGTGTGACAGGTGATGGTGGGGGGGGCAGTGTGACAGGTGATGGTAGAGGGGGCAGGGTGACAGGTGATGGTAGGGGGGCAGTGTGACAGGTGGTTGTAGGGGGGCAGTGTGACAGGTGGTGGTGGGGGAGCCAGTGTGACAGGTGGTGGTGGGGGGCCAGTGTGACAGTTGATGGTGGGGGGGCCAGTGTAACAGGTGGTGGTGGGGGGCCAGTGTGACAGTTGATGGTGGGGGGGCCAGTGTAACAGGTGGTGGTGGGGGGCAATGTGACAGATGATGGTGGGGGGGCAGTGTGACAGGTAATGGTAGGGGGGCAGTGTGACAGGTGATGGTAGGGGGGCAGTGTGACAGGTGGTGGTGGGGGGCCAGTGTGACAGGTGGTGGGGGGCAGTGTGACAGGTGGTGGTGGGGCGACCAGTGTGACAGTTGATGGTGGGGGGCCAGTGTAACAGGTGATGGTGGGGGGCAGTGTGACAGGTGATGGTAGGGGGGGCATTGTGACAGGTGATGGTAGGGGGGGCAGTGTGACAGGTGATGGTAGGGGGGCCAGTGTGACAGGTGATGGTGGGGGCCAGTGTGACAGGTGATGGTGGGGGGCCAGTGTGACAGGTGATGGTGGGGGGGGCAGTGTGACAGGTGATGGTGGGGGGCCAGTGTGACAGGTGATGGTGGGGGGGCCAGTGTGACAGGTGATGGTGGGACCAGTGTGACAGGTGATGGTGGGGGGACCAGTGTGACAGGTGATGGAGGGGGGGACCAGTGTGACAGGTGATGGTGGGGGGGACCAGTGTGACAGGTGATGGTGGGGGGGACCAGTGTGACAGGTGATGGTGGGGGGCAGTGTGACAGGTGATGGTGGGGGGGACCAGTGTGACAGGTGATGGAGGGGGGGACCAGTGTGACAGGTGATGGTGGGGGGGACCAGTGTGACAGGTGATGGTGGGGGGGACCAGTGTGACAGGTGATGGTGGGGGCAGTGTGACAGGTGATGGTGGGGGGCAGTGTGACAGGTGATGATGGGGGGCAGTGTGACAGGTGATGGTGGGGGGCAGTGTGACATGTGCAAGAACTTCACTCACTGTGTTGGCTGTTAGTGCCAGCTTCTCAAGAGGCAGTCACGTTGCATGGAATCCTATCTCAGCAATAAACAGCCCGTCAGAGCAGCCAATCATGGAGTCGTATGCTTGTGGATCCATGACCAATCGATAGCAGGGGCGGGCGTTCCGTATGGTGGTGGGCGTGGCCAATAGCTACCAGTGTACTTTTCTGTCCCAGGGCTCATGTCAGCGTCGAGTAGAGGCAGGAGGGTGGCGGTGAATGTAATGTCACCTGTTAAGTGTTCCTGCCCCGGGGCGGGACAGGACGGCCTCCCCCGTTATTGGGATGGGATTCCCACACTTCTCTCGCTCCTCCCATTCAATAAACAATGAGAAACGTCCCGAAGTGAAGGCAGACAGGAGGGGGAGAGGAGCGCCCACAAACATGCCGCTCTGTGTGTCTGAGTGGAGCTGACACGGCCGGCCGTGTTAGTGTGCTGTCATTGTGCACGCACTGTGCATGCTGGACTATGGAGAACGAGGAACTGACAAGCTCCCAGCGCAAAGTAGGGAAACCAGCGGTCCTGGCTGCGCCCTAGGCGGCAGTACGTCCTAGGCGGTTGCCTAGTCCGCCTAGTGGTAGCACCGGCCCTGTGAAGCCCACTCATACCACTACCTGGATTTCTGCCTTGGGGATGATGTTTTGTGCACCCGGTCCCTCTCCTGCGGACACCTCCTTCCACAGCTCCCGGTACAGACAATTGGGTCAGCCTCTGATCCTTGCCCCCCCGCCCCATTTTCCAGCCTTATCATGATGTAAGAACTCAGAGGGATGAATAACTCTCTTCCTTTTTCTTTGTACATATCCTCCCCGTTGAGGGGTATAACATTTGATCATACTGGTCTACTCATGTTTTCTTGTCTTTTTTAGAGTTGCATGTATCTGCCCCTGAAGAGTGGTATTATCCACAAAATGCGTCAGACTTTTAGGACGCATTCTCATGCCTACTGATAGGAACCTACTTAGACTTATTATCTACAACTAAATGATTATACTGTCTTTCTTACCATTGATTACACTGCATAGTGCAATTTAGATGATGTGTACATATATGAATATGCAATAATTCATTTTATCCATATTAAATCTCTTGTCAATTTTATATGCCATCCCTTTGATATGTATATGTAATGTATTCATGAGGTCAACACCATGTATGTGTGTGTGTATGTGTACATATTAAACCTTTTCTACTATGTGCATCATTGTTATGTATTGTCAGACTCAATATACCAATTAAATATACTTTCTAGTTATCTCACCCCCACAAATCAATAGCCTCATTCAAAGTCCCACCTTCCTTTTTTCTTATACCTGAACCAGGGATGGAGGCACACACCGTGTGCTTCATTTAATGTCCTAAACGCTCCCCTATTATTCTATATTACTAGAATAGCATGACTTACCTGCCATTGAATTAAAAGATACAGGGTAGTTTGAGACTTTAAATGAAGCAGCTGTATAATGGAGATAATAAATAAATAAATAATATAAATAGTACTGGATTGATAAAATTTTTCCAAAAGCATAAAAAGTATTTATTTAATTCATATATATATATATATATATAGATGTACATAATGCACATAAATCATAAACATGATAAGTAAACTGCTATAATCATATCGATACATAATCAGAGAAAACTAAGATAAATAAATATGAGAAATTAATATAATTACCATAGCGTATAATTGCCCCAACAACAAACAATCATGATACACTCCTAACAACAAATAATCACACTAAAATAAATAAATAAATAAAATAATTGATGTAATAACTATGGCACATACGTGCCACAACAATGGACCCAAGACTGGCACATGTTCCCCCAAAATGTATGTAGGTCTGTAGGCTGGTATAGAAAACAGTATTAGGTAATATTAATAGTAGCTGGATAGGAATCAATCCATATGGAATAAAACTGTATCATCAAATGTAGCTCGACGCATTTCGTGGATTATTCCACTCATCAGGAGCAGATGTACCAGAGATTCCTATAGGGTATATAAAATTTTGTCAATATTTAAAATAAAATAAAATACAACTATACATAATGTTGTATGTCGACAGACGACTGACCAAAAACACACTCACCAACCAAGACAGCGCATATAATGCACGGTGACTGGCGCATGGTAGGCCCCGGATATATATCCCACCGCGGGAGCTGGGGCGGCATAATATGAAAGTGCAGCATCAGGTACGTAGAAGATGAGTGTGAAGAAATAATTTGTCATAAAACCAAGATTGGTGATAAGTGAAGGGTGAAGCATGAATATCTGGGAATAAAATATTATAATAAATATGTATATAGTTCATAACAAAAATATATTATAAATAAATAAGATAAGTAGTAAACCCAGTGTATCTTAGCCAAAGGATGATTAATGTGATGTAAAGAATATCAAGAGATAATGTGGGTAATAATAAAGGATGGATAAATAAATGAATAAATGAATAAAGATTACATGTTGTGTGAGTAAATAGGTGTATAAAATAGTAAAACATTGGAGTATGTGGATGTTAAAGACATAAAAAAATTGCACCATTTAAAAGAACCAAAGAATCAATAAGTAAACCGTGAAAAATTCATTCATTGATTCATTTATTCATTTATTTATCCATCCTTTATTATTACCCACATTATCTCTTGATATTCTTTACATCACATTAATCATCCTTTGGCTAAGCTACACTGG
This sequence comes from Lithobates pipiens, assembly GCF_037356315.1. Classification (NCBI taxonomy): domain Eukaryota; kingdom Metazoa; phylum Chordata; class Amphibia; order Anura; family Ranidae; genus Lithobates; species Lithobates pipiens. The sequence goes on from NW_027507784.1 coordinate 268,566,646, forward strand.
GTTTACTACTTATCTTATTTATTTATAATATATTTTTATTATGAACTATATACATATTTATTATAATATTTTATTCCCAGATATTCATGCTTCACCCTTCACTTATCACCAATCTTGGTTTTATGACAAACTATTTCTTCACACTCATCTTCTACGTACCTGATGCTGCACTTTCATATTATGCCGCCCCAGCTCCCGCGGTGGGATATATATCCGGGGCCTACCCTGCGCCAGTCACCGTGCATTATATGCGCTGTCTTGGTTGGTGAGTGTGTTTTTGGTCAGTCGTCTGTCGACATACAACATTATGTATAGTTGTATTTTATTTTATTTTAAATATTGACAAAATTTTATATACCCTATAGGAATCTCTGGTACATCTGCTCCTGATGAGTGGAATAATCCACGAAACGCGTCGAGCTACATTTGATGATACAGTTTTATTCCATATGGATTGATTCCTATCCAGCTACTATTAATATTACCTAATACTGTTTTCTATACCAGCCTACAGACCTACATACATTTTGGGGGAACATGTGCCAGTCTTGGGTCCATTGTTGTGGCACGTATGTGCCATAGTTATTACATCAATTATTTTATTTATTTATTTATTTTAGTGTGATTATTTGTTGTTAGGAGTGTATCATGATTGTTTGTTGTTGGGGCAATTATACGCTATGGTAATTATATTAATTTCTCATATTTATTTATCTTAGTTTTCTCTGATTATGTATCGATATGATTATAGCAGTTTACTTATCATGTTTATGATTTATGTGCATTATGTACATCTATATATATATATGAATTAAATAAATACTTTTTATGCTTTTGGAAAAATGTTATCAATCCAGTATTATTTATATTATTTATTTATTTATTATCTCCATTATACAACTGCTTCATTTAAAGTCCCAAACTACCCTGTATCTTTTAATTCTACTACCGGGATGGAAGCACTATGTTGTGCTTCATATAAAGTCCCAAACATTTTTCCCCCCCTTCTTGGTTATATAATTATAGGGATGGAAGCAGTTGTATAAATGGGACGGGCAGTGTTCCCCTGCTGTCCTGATGTGAGATGTATTCTTAGTATATAAGGTTATTATCTCTTGTTAAGCCCCATACAATTATGATTCCTATTCATATTGTCCATCTATATGAATATAAGTGTGTTGTATATATAGTTCTAGATTTTCTACAGACAATATTTCCTGACACTGGCCCTGTGTCCCCACATGTATGGCCCCTTTGGGACACCTTATACACGCTCTCCATTTAACCAGGGATGTGCTCTGTATGGTTGATCTGGCGCGGAGATTTGGCCATGTGTTTTTTTTCCCTTCGCGGGAGCTGCGATACGATTTATGGGTCCTTCCTCTCCCCCTTTCGTGCCTTGTTGTCGGGGTGAGTGGGGCGGACGCCCTTCCTCACATCGACGCCACACTCGCCATGCTGGTAGGCGTGGCGGTGGGTGGGCCGTGCGCGTGACGCCGATGATGACGTCATGACACCGGCGCCCAGCTGTTACATTCTTTTGTTTCCACGGAGGAGTCCCAATGCCGATTGCTGAGTGGTTACTCAGCATAGGTGCGGTCTCGTCCTCCCTATTGGATCATTGTGTGGCGTTGGCGGCATATATGTGCATCCCCCACTCAGAGCTGGCTGTCTTTCTGACCTGTCTCTGTTTGGGTGTTACTGCACACCTGTGTTTCCACCTGCCGGAGGTGCCTTAATGTAGCGTTATGGTATGTTTCTCTTTCTCTTTGGGGATTCGGTGTTTGGTTTTGGTCTTCACCTTTCATTATTGTCTTTGTTTTTCACGGTTTACTTATTGATTCTTTGGTTCTTTTAAATGGTGCAATTTTTTATGTCTTTAACATCCACATACTCCAATGTTTCACTATTTTATACACCTATTTACTCACACAACATGTAATCTTTATTCATTTATTCATTTATTTATCCATCCTTTATTATTACCCACATTATCTCTTGATATTCTTTACATCACATTAATCATCCTTTGGCTAAGCTACACTGGGTTTACTACTTATCTTATTTATTTATAATATATTTTTGTTATGAACTATATACATATTTATTATAATATTTTATTCCCAGATATTCATGCTTCACCCTTCACTTATCACCAATCTTGGTTTTATGACAAACTATTTCTTCACACTCATCTTCTACGTACCTGATGCTGCACTTTCATATTATGCCGCCCCAGCTCTCGCGGTGGGATATATATCCGGGGCCTACCCTGCGCCAGTCACCGTGCATTATATGCGCTGTCTTGGTTGGTGAGTGTGTTTTTGGTCAGTCGTCTGTCGACAACATTATGTATAGTTGTATTTTATTTTATTTTAAATATTGACAAAATTTTATATACCCTATAGGAATCTCTGGTACATCTGCTCCTGATGAGTGGAATAATCCACGAAACGCGTCGAGCTACATTTGATGATACAGTTTTATTCCATATGGATTGATTCCTATCCAGCTACTATTAATATTACCTAATACTGTTTTCTATACCAGCCTACAGACCTACATACATTTTGGGGGAACATGTGCCAGTCTTGGGTCCATTGTTGTGGCACGTATGTGCCATAGTTATTACATCAATTATTTTATTTATTTATTTATTTTAGTGTGATTATTTGTTGTTAGGAGTGTATCATGATTGTTTGTTGTTGGGGCAATTATACGCTATGGTAATTATATTAATTTCTCATATTTATTTATCTTAGTTTTCTCTGATTATGTATCGATATGATTATAGCAGTTTACTTATCATGTTTATGATTTATGTGCATTATGTACATCTATATATATATGAATTAAATAAATACTTTTTATGCTTTTGGAAAAATGTTATCAATCCAGTATTATTTATATTATTTATTTATTATCTCCATTATACAACTGCTTCATTTAAAGTCCCAAACTACCCTGTATCTTTTAATTCTACTACCGGGATGGAAGCACTATGTTGTGCTTCATATAAAGTCCCAAAACATTTTTCCCCCCCTTCTTGGTTACCTGCCATTGACTGTTCCTCAGAATGAGATGCTACCCCTCTGGATGCCTGGATCGCAAAGGCACCCATTACCTGGCTGTTTGTGCCCTTTAAATAGAGCACCTGAGAGAGAGACTCAGTCCTCCCCAGCCTCTGTTCTAATCAAAATAGGGCTAGTACAATTGGAGGGAAGCCAATGCCCATCCACGCAAAATGACACTTTTAAGCTGGCTACACATCATACAATCCCCTGCAGTCCCCTTCCCTCAGATCCAGTGGCGTAACTAGAACCTTCAGGGCCCCGATGCAAGAAACCATGAAGGGCCCCCCTAAACCCCAGCCAGGGCCCTTCCCTCCGAGTCCGGTGGTAGAACTCCAGGGCGTGGTCACAGGTATGACCTTTGTTAGCCCTGTAGTTCCACCACTGGTATCAGTAGTTTTTATTTATTTAGTTTTTTACATTGTTAGGTGCCCCATTGGGGGACTGTCCCTAGGCAGGATTGAGTCCCTGTCCCCAGAAGAGATGAGGTCCTTTTCTCCAGGGCAGATGAAGTTACTGCCCCCAGGTGAGAAGGGGTCCCTGTCGCAAGGGGAGGTGGGGGTCCCTGTCCCCATGTGAGAAGGGGTCCCTGTCCCCAGGGGGATATGGAGGGGGTATGTAATAGTGTGTGCTAGCTGACTATGCTGATGCCGGCCATATGTAGAGGGGGCTGCATGGGCCCCCTGCATCACAGGGCCCAGTTGCGGTCGCGACTGCTGCACCCCCTATAGTTACGCCCCTGCTCAGATCCACTAAAACCACACAATACAACGTCAAACCTCAAGAGCCCCAATCTGCATGCAACCAGGCATGCCCCTGCACCACAGGGTCGCGGCAAATCCAAAGGAAACCAGACAACAAAATGCTGCATAGTGTGCATGGGGTCCCAGAGACATGAGAGCAAGAAAAAGAAAAAAAAACACTTTATAGAAATTGACAGACCTGGAGAGAGTTCCATAGGAGAGAAGACATCATGCAGTCCCAGCTGCTGGCATGCCAGAAGAGGGATATCATCTGATTAGAGAACACCTCTGCCCCAAAAGACCAGAAAGGGCTCCCCACCTTATTGGTGCATTTAGCAGCCTAAGATGTGGGACTGCGTGCTGGGAGAGGCTGAACCCAAACCAACTCTGACATAGTCGGGACTCGGCGGGTAAGAGCTTATCCTGATTGTAATGGTCTGTAGGTGTTGATCTTTGAGGACAAAAAGGAGAATGGAGGAGGTAGCTCTCAGGAAGACTTTTATAGAGCTAAACGGGTCCTGTGGGTGGATATAGGGGTGGAGCTATATCATATGTCTGCTGCCATGTTGGCTCCAGGAAATCTGATTCACCGGTCCGGGGATTTAAAAACCCCACAGGAAAATCCTGTGTCCATATTGCTTTGCCACTACGGACTGCGGGGATTCTAATTAGCCAGCACTTTCACATGGATGATGCTGACCAATCAGAAGTCATCTAGCCCAGACTGTCAGCACTGCGAGGAGAAAAGAGAAAGCCACCAGGATATCAAATCCTCGGACCTGTGAAGCAGCTTTTGGGCGTCTGACAGAAGGGGATTGTGGCAATCTTGTACAGCGGGATTGGGGGGATGGGGAGAGGGTCCAGTGTAAGGTCACCTTGCAGATATTCTGCAAGGGTGAGTTTACACTTTAAATAACTAAGAGAAGTAGTTAATCTTGTAGAATGTGAAGGTTTGTCAAAGAGAAAGAAACCATATGGAAAACTTGAAAAAATATTTAAAGCGGAACTTCACTCTCTTAGTCAACATTGACTATTTTTAATCCTCATGCAGCTAGCATTAGTAAATAGACTGGAAAGTATATTACATTTGTTTTATAACTGTTTTTTTTTTTGTTTTTTTTACATTTCTTCAGCTACTTCCTCGTTTCCTGCCTAGGCAAATGATGTCATACATCGCAGAAGTCTTCAGGAGTGGAGGTTGGGTTTTCTCAGCTAAGCACACCCTCCTGCCTGCATGCCTGAGCTAAGGGCAGGTGGATTCCAGGAAGTAATCTGTATGAAAACACGGCCAGAAATTCTAGGGAGGTGTTTTTCAAAGTGATTTCTCAGCAAAACAAAGACATGGAAGGCTGGGTGAGTTTGCTTTGAATATTAAAAATGAATTAAATAGCATTTTTGGTTTGTCGTGCTCAGATGCAGTGTAGTTCATGCATGCTAAATGCAGGGAATACATTTGATGAAGACATTCTCAAAGGAGAGGACACTTAACCTGAGACTGCTCCAACAGTTTTAGCTAGGCCCAGGCCATGCAGCAGATGAGTGGGCTGCTGCGGCAGTAGTTATGCTAATGCTAGCACCCTAAAATAAAATTCCAGCCTAAACCAAACTAGTCTTTAAAATGCTTCCTCGCCCTCCTAACATCTATAATATACTATACTAACTTGTGTAAAAAAAAATGTATATACTTACCTATTGTCAGCCAAGTCTGGTCCTGTGATCCCTTGTGTCAGCCAACGAGGTCTGCAGGGGATTTGAAAGAGAGCCGACAGCAGCTGTAAAAGCCAGGAGCAATGACATCACCTGTAGGCTACCATGGTGCAGCCATCGTCAGTGCTCCTTCCTCTCCCCTGCAGCTGCCGCTGGCTGACACAAGGGAGCCAGATCATGTGACCGTGACAGGAGCGGCTTGAAAATAGGTAGGTATGTGTATCTTTTTTTACACAGGTTAGTTAGTATAGGTGTTAGGAGGGGGGTGGAGCATTTTAAGACTTGTTAGGCTTTAACTGGAACTCTACGTTAAATCTACTACTCTTGACATGTTCAGCTGATACTTTTATGCCAATCTTAGTTGCCCCAGTGTCCATTTTATACTTCCAGTCCCAATTATAGCATGAAAAAGTGCTACATTTAATGTATGTGATGTCGTTTTTATAATTCACATATTTAATCAAAAATGTAAAATGTTCACAATTTCACAATTTATGAGTACAGTACTTAGCTGTATGCTGAGCTTATTAAGGCAACTTTTAAGGTACCCATATACAGCACAATAATAACTAATTAAAGTAGAAGTCCACTGGAAACGTTTCCTTTGCTTTGGATAGAGTTGGAAGGGGTTAGAACCCTTGTCAGGAATGATATAATTGCTGCTTTTGTTTCTGTTAGGGAAATTTCACAGATTTCTTCCTGCCTTGTGGTGGCGTCACTAGGATTGGTGTAACCTAGTGTGGTAAAAAAATGGTGTCACTGATCCACCGCTAGCCTGCCACTTCCGAATGACAGTGGGAAAGGCTATAGGGCACTGAGCAGGTTAATGCATCAGCCTGGCTCCCCCTCCCTCAGCCTGCCACAGCGCTACTTGATGGTGTCATCCCTCATAGTGATGCCACTGCTGCCTTGGTGGTTTACATGCTCAGTGCACCTTTACCAATAAATTACCTAAGCAGATAAGGGGCGTCTGCAGATAAAAACAAACTGTGCAGCTTAGATCTAAGATGAATATTGCTCTTGCTATAGGTGTAGGTCATTTACTTAACTCCTGAATTCAGACTGGAAAACTCCCAGGATGTTGCTAGGACATTACTAAGAGAGGCCTAGTCATTACTGCCACCATCACAGGAGCAAGATCTTAAATTCTTAAATGCAGAGCTCAGAGCTACTGCATCAAGAAAGAGAGCATGTGAGGGGGTTTGCATCAGAGAAAGAGCTCTCTCCTGTGATGGTGAAGGTGAGCATGACTAGGCCTCTAATAAAACAAAAGCAATTATGTTGCATAAATATGTGTACACTATCACTTCCCTTAGCTCACATGTGTAAATAAAGATTCTAATACGAGTAGCAGCTACTAATAGATTTCACATAAAATCATACAATGTGCTTTGTCTACCTTAGTCTCCAGCTGGACAAAGTAGCTGATTCTAAAGCGTGATCTATACTTAGATCTGGTGAGTGTAACATCTATAGGGAGTGGGACCCCACGAGGTGTGGTGATGGGATCTTTGAAGCAACTATGATCATCGTTTCCTGCCCTATATGAGAGTTGAAATTATTTTTTTGCACTCACTCGGATGAAAGGAATCATACGACTTTGTGTTTGAGATTATTGCAGCGCTGCTAAAGCTTTTTCTATTTTGATAGACAAAGTACATTGTTCGCTTTTAAGACTAGGCCTTTGTTTGCAACATCCTGGGAGTATTCCAGTCAGGCTTCATGAGGTACACAAATGGCCTATATACACCTATAGCAAGGGCATTATTTAATCTTAGTCAGACCTGCAAAGTTTGTTTTTATCAACAGATGCCCCTTACCTGTATATGCAGCTTTTTGTTAAAGGTGAACAATCCCTTTAAGGACTAGAGTGAGGAGACATTCATCCAATTATCATGCTCTTAGCTGATATCTGCACAAACATACATTGTTGGCTGACAGCTGTTCAAAATGGTCAGAATCATCCATACTGAATGATTTACTGAACCTGAGCATGGGTATCTTTAGATAAGCACCAGCATCAGATAGAGAGTTACATTGTACTCCTAGTTGATGAAGACCATGTATGTAACAAGGGCTGAGTCTCTGCTTCCGTTTCTTCGTCAGTTCTGTCTTTTCTGCAGTAAGTGCAACATGTTCTTGCAGGAATTTCCTTATATTCCAGGAGAGTTTCATACTTGTCTGTGACAGGAGAGAAATCAAAATCTGCCACCTAGAGTAGAAAGAAAGAGTTATTAGAACAGAAAATATACTTTTTCATTGTAATTTAGACAAGCTGGAGAGGTAAACTTTATTTTTACTGTATCTGATCAGGCAGTCCTTGCCCTGTTAAAGACTGGGTAGGAAGGGGTTAAGGCAGCCATTCTGTGGAACCCTAGATTTCCTTTAGAGGTTGTTAGGGGTTCCTTGAGCTGTGATTGATTGATTGACCTCTGCTCTGATGACGCCTGCATAGTTACGAGGCCATTGCCACTTGACAATGCCAGCTACGTGTCACCAAAATTCTTTTTAAGAAGGGCATTCTTCCCACTGATCACCAATGTAAGAGGGCATTCTTCCCACTGATCAGCAATGTAGAAGGGCATTCTTCCCACTGATCACCAGAGTAAGGGGCATTCTTTCCACTGATCACCAAAGTAAGAAGGGCATTCTTCCCGCTGATCACCAAAGTAAGAAGGGCATTCTTCCCATTCACCACCAATAAAAGGGAAATTCTTCCCCCAGATCACCAATGTAAGATGGCCATAGGACAATAATGAGCAGGCTGCAACAGTGGGAATATTCCTTATCTATCCAGGTGGTTTATAAACATTTGTTTTTATAATTTTTTTTTTTTTTTGCTTTTTATTAAACAGGACTCCAACCAAAAATAACAAGATAAAAAAAAACAACACTTAGCCTGTTAGTCAACTTTAACCCTCTTAATCTGAGCCCAGGTCACCCTTGACTCACCCCAGCCTGGTACTAGACAGTGGAAGGAAAAGCAGTCAGGAGCTCATGTCTCTGTCACTCTGCTTTCTCTACCTTCCATATGCTGTGATTCATCCTGCTCCATAAGTATTGTGATTACCGCAGTACTTCTAAGTTGTAAATTATTTTTTTTTGTAAGATTTATTGTCTAGCTTAAGTATGGAATAAAAATGTAACATACAAAAATAAAAAATAAAATTTAGCCTATTAAAATGAGATATGTACTGGTCCATCTGTATGTAAAAATAAAAATAAAAAAAATATGCATGGTACTGGGTGTGAGGTACCTTTAACAATACATTGGCACTCACAGCAAATCGCAAAGGGAAGTGCGTTAGAGCACGGTGTGGGAAATGTGCATGGAGCACGCCTTTCCTGCACCATGTTCTTCTGTGAACTGGCCCTGAAGGTTAATGAATTTTACATTGCAAATTAAACTAGTACATGCTACAGTATCAATGTCTTTCATTATACATGTGAAATTGGTATAGGTATTTGAATAGGTTTGGTAACAAATGTACATCTATTGAACTTCAGGTGTATAGAGAGGTCTGAAGTATTATGGAGAACAAGGGAAGGTAGGTATTTAGAGTGTAGATAGTGGCTGCTCGTTACACCTATAGTAGATATTTATCCTATCTATAATTTGCTACAGAGGAGGCCTGATATATGAGCTGCCTGGGGATCAGCCGGTAATTGAAAGTACTCCTCAGAATAATACATAGAAGAAAATACAGAATATTGGGTAGGGTAAATCAAGACATCGCCACTCGTCTTCAGAAATTTGCACATGCACCAGAGACAAAGAGGAAACCTTGCCTACATCCTCCGCTTCATCACAAGGAGCAGCCATGGAGGGAACCTCTGTTGGCCCAGATATGGCCCAGATTCAAGACGGAGAAGGAGAAATAACCCAATTGGAACACCAGGGCGAAACAGTGAGCAATGGAACATCAGAGGAAGTCTTGTGCAATAAATATGTTAAAGCTTAGAAAATATTGAATACTTCAGACACAGAGCATGTAATACGCTTAGAGATATACTGAAAGCCATTACTACATGTAATAACTCTGTAAATATCCTTTCCCACAATTTGGAGGGAATGAGGGAGGATTTAACTTTAATCAGACAAGATATGCAAATTTTTAAGGAGAGAATGACAGCTGCTGAGGAAAGAATAATTACAGCTGAAGATACTCTAATAAAGAGTTTGTGCAGCAATTATCTATACTTGAATCTCGATTAGAAGACATGGAGAACCACCTTCGCTGGAATAATATTAGAATAGTAGGTCTCCTGGAACAAGTAGAGGGAAATACTTCAGTTGAATTTATAGAGAAATTACTCAAAACTATGATGGGCCCAGAACATCTTTCCTCTTTTTTTTCTCAGTGGAAAGAGCTCATAGAGTCCCTATCAGAGGAACACTTGTGGGAGGTGCACACAGGACCCTGATTTTGAAAATGACGAACTATAAAGACAGGGATACTATTTTGCAAAGAGCTAGACAACTCTCATATTTACGGATGAATGGCTCAAAAATTAGTTTTCCCAGATTTCTCAGCAGCAGTGCAGTGCCAAAGGGTGGGATTTATGGAAGTGAAGTGGCGATTGAGGCAGTTGGACTTATCCTATTCTATACTTTTTCCAGCCAAACTTAAAGTTTCAGTGCACGGCAATACACATTTTTTGTATCTCCAGAACTAGCAACCCAGTGGTTGGTTAACTATAAACGGTCAAATTAATTCCAAAAAAAAAAAAGAGAATTTTTTCTATTATTTTCTCTCCCTCCTATTTTTTTTCAATATGAATGGACATTTTGAGAAGGGGAAAGGGGCAGAGAGAATGCTAATCTTTTTTTTTGCGGCCTTCTCGATCAGATAGCCCCTATGTTTGTGTTTTGCTTGGTTTTATGTAGGGGTGCAATGGATCGTCACCAACCCTTGATTCGAACGGGTCACCCTGCTCGGATCGGCACACGCCGCGCTCCGCGGTCATGGCCTTAAGAAAGGCCACGGCTTCGGCCTAGCTCCGAAACGGCGACCATCTTTCTACACCCAGGCCGTTTACAATGTGATCGCTCCATCAAATGATGGAGCGATCACTTGTAAACAAACCCGCGTTATGTCATGACGCCGGTTCCTCTCTCCCCTCTCTGTACTGATCTGTACAGTGGAGGGGGAGAGATCGGATGGATGCAGCGCTGTGGGCTGCATCTGTAGTGCCCACAGCGCTGCTCTTTGACAGCCCACTCTGCAATACCCTGCCAATACTCTGCCATACCCTGCCAATACTCTGTCATACCCTGGCAATACTCTGCCATACCCTGCCAATACTCTTACATACCCTGCCAATACTCTGCCATACCCAGCCATGCTCTGCCATACCCAGCCATGCTCAGCGGTACCCAGCCATGCTCAGCCAATATTACAGTGGGGGAGATTGTGGATATTACAGTGGGGACTATATGGCGGTGGAATTTTCACAGGTTTTTGCAAATTCAATTATTATTTGCTGATCCGAAAAATTATCCGATCCGTGACTCTGATCCGAGGAACGATCCAATCCGTGAGTTTTTTGATCCGTTGCACCTCTAGTTATATGTATGTTTGTGTATGTTTGATGATTTTCCCCTATCGGAATATACGTTTGTCTCTCTTCTCCTTCCCCCACTGCCCGTGCCCATCCCCTTTCCTTTACGGGTGGAACCCGTGAAGGACTGGGTGATGGGGATGGTGGGCTGGGGGTGGAGAGAAATAGACATGGGTTGAAGTGAAAAACAGTGGATTTGATGTATTTCGGTATTTGATGTATTTTGGTTAATTTATTGGAGAAAGCTTGATTTGACTCCCTTGAATGAAGTGCTTATCTCATGGAATGTGAGGGGTCTGGGTATCCCTTATAAGCGGCAAGCAGTGTTTACCTCACTAGGGAGATTTGCTCCCTCAATAATTTGTCTTCAGGAAACCACTTAAATCCTCAGACGTTGCATTACTTAAAACTAAATCAGTTTAATACTCAGTATCACTCTACATATACATCATACTCTAGAGGAGTGTCTATACTTATTTCTAATGAATTAGGCATTTTTTTGTACTGTACAGTAAGTATCTGGGTGACCATAGGTGCTTGGAAATATATATATATATATCCCCCGCCAGATTCAACGGAGGTGTTTAGAGAGTATATTCAGTTCATATCTGACAAAATATAGTGAATGCCTATTGTTTGATGATTTTAATAATTATATGGACTCCATAATGGACAAATATAATATAACAGAAAAGCAAACTACTGTATTTGCCGGCGTATAAGGAGGCTGGGCATATAAGACGACCCCCTAATTTTCGATTTAAACCACTGGTTTTGTGCTATACTCACTGTATAAGACGACCCCTTTGTGCGGTAAAACCGTATATTCAGAAACTACGTTGGTACCGGGTAACATGCTTTCTCACAGTATACATACAGTATACTGCCCTGAGCCAATCACGGTGAGCTATGTCTTCTATTATTGAATACAAAGCCTGCTCGGATTCGCAGAGGCTGTAACATCATCAGCCCGCGCCTCTGACTCTCACAATCCGAGCAGGCTACTGTTTACAGTCTGCTCGGATTCGCAGAGGTTGTTACTCCAATCCGAGCAGACTCTGTATTCATTAAGAAAATACATTGTTTGCCGGGATTGGCTCAGCGGTGTATACTGTATGCATACAGTATTACCGCACACTCAGTGAGCAGCTTAACATCCAGCTGGCGGCTGGCATGTGACAACCCCAAATTTATACCCGGCATATAAAACGACCCGTGCTCTTTGCCCCCTTTTTTTTTTTTTTTACTGTAAAAGGTCATCTTATACGCCGGAAAATACGGTATATCGAGCCCTACAGCCTTTGCCAGATATGTAGCTGAATTGGGACTGATAGATCTCTGGAGACAGCGTAATCTGACAGATAGGCAATTTTTATGCTTCTCTAGCAGTTATAAAACTCACTCTAGAATAGATCTAGCATTGGGGACATATTCTATGCTTTCATACCTTTGTGATATTAAATATGAGGCTAGGAGTATTTCAGATCACTCACCTATAGTATTAAACTTTTCCTTTAGGACTAATGCAGGATTTACATTATGGAAGGTGAACCCATATTGGTTGTCACTTTTTCCTTCAGCTGAAGGAATTATGACTGAATTAATTGCTTATCAGAATATAAATAAAGATTCAGTTTCACTTTTGATATATTGGGATGCATTGAAAGCATACGTCCGAGGTCTCTTTATTGCACAGATATCAAAAATTAAGAAACAATCTAGGCAATGGGAAAAAAACACTTGCTGATAATATGATGAAAGCTGAATTCTTATATATAACCAACCCTAACGATGATACAAAAAAAGAATGGCTCTATAGCCGACAGCATAATGCAGCAGTGGCTAAGAAAAAGGCAGAAAATAAAAGATTTTTTCTACAACAACCATATTTTGAGGAGGGAGAGGGGACAGGACATTTATTGGCAACTACAGTAAAAGCACAACAGTCGGCATCATATATAAATGAATTACAATCTTCATTTTCAACTAAGAGAGCTGATACTACTCCCAGAAATATTGGCGGTATTTGGGGAATTTTATCAGGCACTATATAAGAGCGAGGTATCCTACTCGGAGGAGTCCCTGGATGAATTCTTCGATCCCATTGATCTACCAAGCATTTCAAATGAGGAAAGGGTGGCTTTGGAAGGCCCATTAACATTGGACTAGTTGAGAAATGCAGCATCCCGCCTACCCAATAATAAAGCAGCAGGACCAGATGACCTTCCAAGGGAAATATATAAAAAGCATGGGGATCTACTGCTACCTTCTACTGCTGACGTCTTTAATTACGCCATGGAGGTGGGTTCACTACCCCCCTCTATGAATGAAGCAGTATTTATAGTCTTATTGAAACCCGATAAGGATCCAAGTAACCCTGATTCATATTTTTCAATATCTTTGCTAACATCAGATATTAAGTTGTTGGCAAAGGCACTGGTGACTAGACTGTCAAGATGTATCTCAAAATTAATCCACTGCGATCCATTAGGCTTTATTCCTAATAGATCCACAGCAAATATTTGATGATTATTCCTAAACTTACAACAGATAATGTGGGAAATAGAGCCATAATGTCACTCGGCGCAGCTAAAGCATTCGACAGTATAGAATGGGTTTTTCTGTGGAAAAACTGTATGGGTTTGGTCCTAGATTTATTAAATGGATACAACTTTTGTATGATTCCCCAAGTACAAGGATACAGGTGAATGGATGTGTATCAGCCCATCGCTGTACAGCAGGAAGAGGCAGGGGATGTCCTTTTATCCCCACTCCTTTTTGCTCTGGTCATCGAACCACTTGCGGAGCCTACCCACTACTCTACAAATATAGTGGACTCGTGGACTCTGGGTATAAGTGACATCCGCGCCAGATTCAACAGCTGGCCTTGGTTACATCATTTAAATATTTGGGAGTGGTAATTACATTGAACATTACCAGATATACAGATAGGACTATGCTCCCTCTTTTTGCCAAATTTAGACAACAGTGTAAAACTTGGAGTAAATTTCCACTGTCTATGATGTGGAGAGCGAATTTGGTGAAAATGGTGTGGATGCCCCAGATGCTATATATACTGTACAATTGTCCCCATATGGTTAAGGTTACGATTATTTAGGACCATTGATTCGGTTTTTAGGTGTTTTGTGTGGAAGGGGGAAACCCCATAATTAGACTAGAAATATTACAACAGCCCATAGATAAGGGGGAATTGTGATACCAAATGTAAGATTATAATTTATCACATCACAATTAAAACACTGGCATGGCTGGGAGGTAGTGAATATGGAAGACCCGACACAGAAGATAATAGCATCCCAATTTAAAAAATACCCTCTGGTCCAATTAATAATAGCTCACCATTTTTATAATAAAAGGGGGTTTCCTACTTTCTACTTGATCCACATGATTTGCGAAGCAGTGCGAAATATCACTTAGCATATGGGGTATACGAAACATACGCCCATATGGGATAGCTTTTGTCTTTATGAACTGGGCAGACTCTCGGAATTCTTAGATTGGAAAAAGGCGGGCATAATACTCTTGTACCAGCTATATGAAGGGGATGTTCTACTTCCCTTTGATGTATTAAAGGACCGATATCAGTTAACGAATACAAATTTCTATCAATATCTTCAAATATGTCATGCACTACAAACTCAAAGCTTAAAATTCCAATTACAGTATTAACAAAGGCAACTTCAACTGCCTGTACTAAACGAGGATTAATAGGAGATCTTTATCCCAACTTACAAATAATAGAGAATACTGAAAAACATAAAAATAGTTTTGTCCGGTGGCAAGATGACATAGAAGATCTAGATGAGGTGGACTGGACACGAACTCTGGAAAAACTTCCCAAGATATCTCTTTCACCTTCTCAAAGGCTATTTCAGCTCTTTATTATACATAGGGCTCATTATACCCCACAAAAACGCCATGCTTGGGGAAAAAATATAACACCGTTATGCCTGAGATGCTCTCTATTCAGTGGTTCTCTTCTCCACATGCTTTGGCGATGTCCGAAGTTGCATTGTTATCTGGAAAAAATATTCACAATCCTAAATATACTATGCTTTACTGAGATAATAGGAACGCTCAAATTTGCGCTATTGGGAATAATACCTGATGGAGCATTACCTGCAGAGATGTACACTACATGGATAAGATTGTTATACTTAGCACGTAACATTATTCTACAAAAATGGTTATCTGCTGATCCTCCAACCAATAAACAATGGGTAAGAAACTTAATTATATACTTAAAAGAGAAAATTGTACGTATAAGCATAGAGGTACACATATGTCATAGGTCAAATATGGTTTATGGTGGATAGAACCTAGTAACAAACTTGTTGACAGTTTATCTAGCAGAGATGAGTAAAAGCAATGAAGATAGTTGGGAGTAAGGAGCTGAGTAAGGAACTGAGGTAGAAGGAAGTAGAGTAGATGAGAATTAGAAGAAATTAATATGCAAAGAAAGATAAACTGAAGCTGCAGAGAGGATGCTTCCATAGTTTCACGACTGATATTATTGGAACTTAATTTAATTTGATTAGTAGATTGTATTTATGCTCCTATTATGCTTTGGTTATTATGTGATAATTGAATTTGATAAGAGAGGTGCAAGGTTTGTTTGGTTTACGTTTTTATTTTATTTTTTGTTTTTTTGCTTTCCTTTTCTTATATATAATTTATAACTTCAGATATTTATTGAACTTATTTGATATATCATCTGTTTGTATGAATAATCATAAAAAATTATTTGATATAAAAAAAGAGAGTGTTGCTCTCATAGGAACAAGATGAAATAGGCAATGAGCTTCCTGTTGGGTATGTTAGTAGAGATAGCAGCTTAAAAATTTTTAGGGAAGGGGAGGGGGGTCATCTGGTCAATAGGCAAGTGGCTATAGGTAGGACCGCAGTGGGGAGGGGGTTGTGGGAATAAGAAAGCGTAAAAGTTTAAGGTGCAAAGCAGTGGGGGCCGGTGCTCAATATCTTGGGGGGAGGGGGCGATCGGCTAACTAACGGCACACTCCCCCCTACGCTCAGCAGACAGACAGTAAAGTGACGATTCCCCCACTCAGCGCAGTAGACAGACAGCAAGGTGGCAATTTCCCCCCCCCCTTGTGAGAGACAGACATGCGGCATTCCACGCCCCCATGGTAGACAGAGGGGGAGGCCCTACCTTAGGAGGCAGGGGGAAGGAAGAGCCGGCCATTGATTCTCCTCCCGGCCGAAGAAGAAGTGGGTCCTGAGACCCGATTGGCCAGGGAGTTCTAAGACTTCCTGGCCAAACAAGTCTCAGGACCCGATTCCTGATTGGCCAGTAGGAGAATCAGGAAGACAATAGCGAATATTAATTTGTTATTGTCACACAACTGGGTCGGCTCAGGGCGCAGTGCTCTGTGTACTGAGCCCACCCTTTTTTTTAAGCCAATTAGAGCCTCAGGCTCTAATCATTTTCTTCAAAAAGAAAAAAAAACATCCATGCATCCGGCGCCCTGTATGTAGATTAGGGACCAGGCGAATGGATTAGGGGGAGGCGCCCCTGTGCCCCTTATAGATGAGTCGTGACTGGTGCAAATGAAGAGGAGGGATGGTATGGGAGTGTAGGAGGGTATGGGGACAGTAAGGGGATTGGGGGAGAAAGATAGGGTTCCTCAGTGTGTTTTTCATGCAGAGAGAAGTTCTCAAAAGTCTTGAGAGCACCTGAACACAGTCAATGCTGCCCAGGTGACTGTGTAGCTTTCTTGTTGGTCATGAGCTTGAATGTTGGCTCAAATAGAGTAAAGCCCTGATCAGAAAAGCATATAAAAAATACAGATTTCAAAGTGATCGTACGATAATCTGATCGTTAGTATACAGCTTTCATCCAAAATTATCTGAAGTGACAATACCAGATCATACGATTTTCATTTAGTCAGTACAATTTTCATCTGAAAATATAATTCAAATACAATACAGTACAAATCATACGAGAATTTTTGTATTTTAGTAACCTCTTTGTTTTCGATATGGAGACTAGCATGCAAAAGAAAAAAAATGGATGATCATTCGTCCGATCATCTCATTGTGTATACTAGGCTTTAGAGTCAATGAGAGGTTACATGATCCATGATCCATTCCTATCTTTGTCTGCATTCTTCATATAAAGCAGATTGTCTGATAATAAGTTGCACATGCGGACAGCATAAAAATGTTGTTTACCTGCTATTAACTCATTTTCTTTTCACTAGCAATTTCATGACTGACAGCTCTCCCTCCAGTCACTGGTGCATCACACGTTAGAATGACAGCAAAGACAATGCTAGAAATATAGATTGACTACTCTAATTTTCGCTTTGCAGTGGAGTATTAGAAATGTATATAATAATAGATTTTAGCAGACATGTGCACACTGAAATATTTCATTTTGTAATTTCATTTTCGTCCGAAAAATACATTTATTTAGTTACTCCCGAAATTTGTTTTTAGCGAATCTGTCATTGAAGGCTTATGGGGGCTGATTTACAAAAGGTTTACACCATGAGTTGCGGTGCATGCCGATGCGCAGCAGCCGTTTTCGTATTCACAAAGCATTTGCGCCTGTAACACAGTGCAATTCCCCATTCACTAATAACATGCCAGCGCACGGGAGGCGGCGATCGGTGCGCCGTTATAGACCTGGCGCACACTCTCTTCAACTCAGAATTAAAAGAACCTGGAAGTGTCAATATTATGGGGGTGATGTGGGTGATGTGAGGAAGTATTGTTATAATTGTCAAATATGCCCAAAATAGAACGGAAAAGTAACTTTCTCTGAGCAAGCTTTCTGCTCCTGCAAATACACTTGGAGCTGCGTGAGGTCAATTTATGCCCCCTGCATGCGAAAGTGGCATTTGCGCACGTTCAAGTGCTTTGAAAAATCTTAGTAAATGTCAAGCCACGTAGATTCATTTGCATAAGTTGAACAGGTACACCTTTCAACTTGACTTGAGACAGGTCATGTTAGCATTAAGAAAACAAAAAAATGAAGAAAAAAATGAAGAAAAAAATGCGTGGGGGTCCCCCGAAATTCCATACCAGGCCCTTCAGGTCTGGCATGGATATTAAGGGGAACCCCACGCCAAAATAAATGGCGTGGGTGCCCCCCTCAAAATCCACACCAGACCCTTATCCGAGCACGCAACCTGGCAGGCTGCAGGAAAGGGGGGGGGGGCGAGAGAGCACACCCCCTCCTGAACCGTACCAGGCCACATGCCCTCAACATTGGGAGGATGCTTTGGGTTCCCCCCAAAGGCACCTTGTCCCCATGTTGATGAGGACAAGGGCATCATCCCCACAACCTTGGCGGGTGGTTGTGGGGGTCTGTGGGGGGGGGCTTATCGGAATCTAGAAGCCCCCTTTATATAGTATAGCAAAGTTACCATAGGGTTGTATACCTAGGTTGTATATTCTAGGGTACCTGCTCCTATCTTGTAGGATCACCAATCAGGCCCCCACAAAACCTCAATTAATATTTGAATGCTGGTGTTTGCACAGGGCTAGGGAATGTCCTGAAATATTTTACATGAAACCGTGACACCCGCTGGGGTCTCCATTTGTGTATTAGTGTCCAGGTATGATACTGCTTATACCTAGGTAAAGGTCACTAAAGCACCAAGAACTACATTGTAGGAGATAGGGCAGTGCACATGTTCATCAGAGTAAAGTCTGTGCCATATGAAAACTACCAAATCTATCTACTGTTTCTATCTGCAGCTGTGGTCACTCAAAACAATTAGCATACAAAATCTGAAACTGTGCAATGGCAAAAACCACACTTAGTAAATTCATAAGCATGTGATAAAACACAAACTTACAAAATATGAGAACTTCTTAAATATGTCCTGTGCCATCCAATTCATTCAGTGCAATAAAAATCATCTATCAGTGTCCAAATTCATAATCCAAATACATAAAGAGGTTGATTTACTAAAACTGGAGGGTGCAAGCTCCTCCTCTTCCTCGAGTGCCCCCATGGACAGCCGCTTTCCATTGGGGCACTTGTGCGGGCGCGCTCGCAAGTCCTGCTGCTGCATCCATTGATGCAGACAGCAGAACTCGGCCCGGCCCCCGACTCCCACGTCACTGGATTTGATTGACATCAGTGGGAGCCAGTGGCTCCCACTGCTATCAATCTATCCGAGGACCCGAGACAGCAGCTGGAACGTCGCTGGAATGATCGGGTTCATGTAAGTAAAAGGGGGGCTCTGGGGGGCAGTTGCACTACAGAAGGTTTTTCACCATTTAATGCACAGAATGCATTAAGGTGAAAAAGCTTGAGGGTTTACAACCCCTTTAAAACAACCCCGGTCCTCTCTAGCAAATATAGGGTAGACATTACACGATCTTCCCAACCAACATGCGGTTAATTGTTATTTAATCTTCTCTCCTTCCCCAGATCATAGACAGGGGATAAAAGGCGCTATATAGTCTAAAATCCTCTCTACTAAAACAATCCAAAACTATAATGCATTTACATTGAGATGTGTCTATTTCCCAACACTAGGGAAGGTCTCGCCTGTGTACTAGCAGCATTGCTGCCTCCAGCTATGAATCTCAGGCTGCGAACGGACAACAAGATGACGTCACTTCAAACAAGGGCCCTATGCGTTTTCGACATTATGTCATCTTTAGAGAAAAAATAAGTTCCTCATACCTGGACGACTTTTTCATGGTTCCTGCAAATGTAGATTTTGGAAGCTGAAGGCACTGGCAAGGTGGGAGGAGATACTTTGCAGTGCTTTCTATACAGCCTCATAGTTACTTAGCCATCTATAGTATAAAGAGAAACTATTAGATAAGCACCTGAATGACCACAACATACAGGGATATACAATGTAATACTGACATATAATCACACACATAGGTGTGTCTTTTTTCAACCTCACTATGTAAAAGAAGTTTTCAGTTGATCCCTAAACTCTAAATAACCACCTCCAGGTATAAATAGTTAGTACTTTATTTTAACAGTCTGGATAACATGGGGACCCAGTCTTGATGTGTCTAAGCCCTTGTACACACAGTCGGACATTCCGACGGAAAATGTCCGATCGGACCGTGTTGTCGGATAATCCGACTTTGTGTGGGCTCCATCGGACTGTTTCCGTTGCTGGGCTGTAAAACTTTCCGACAACATGATCCGATCAGACTTTGTTCCGATTGTGTGTAGAGAATTCCGATCGGACAAAGTGCTACGCATGCTCAGATCAAATTCCTAGACCAAAGCTATTGGCTCCTAGCCTGAACGTAGTCCCGTCATAACGAAATAACGTCATCACGTTCAGAACGATCCGATTTTCCGACAACTTTGTCCAACCGTGTTTCGGACAAAATCCGTCGGACAAAATCCTACAAATGTTGTTGTCAGAATGTCCGACCGTGTGTACAAGGGCTAAGACCAGTACTAAACATAATAAAGTTCATCAAAAGACAGGGCCTAGTACTATAAAGATCATTAAAGTAAAATTTGGATTTAAACACTGCTAAAATCTTTACTGGATGCTTTTAAACACACAACAGGCTTGTCTTGCACCCTGCACAGTGAAATCCAAGGGTGTGGTGGTGCTCTGGGCATGGATTTTCATTATAGTTCTCATATCCTTCACTGCATCACATGATCTGTATTTGTCAATGTAAGATGATCTATAAGGTGGCCATAGACAGCAGAGGGTTGCCTAAAGATTTTTTAAGATTGGTGCATAAACATGCCAACTCGGACTGCCTATACATGCATGTTTAGGTATATGGAAACATGGATGGGAGCATTAACAGACACTACTGGTGCTGTTTTACCTTGGCACAAAGCAGAAGCTATTGTAAGATAGGCTGAACCAAGTAGTCTTACGTGGTCTACCCGTGACCAAAAACATGCAAATGGGGAAAAGTTCCATTTCAATAGCCATCTGAAGTTCTCGAGGAAGAACATCTTTACTGCAACCCACATAATTTGTCACCTAAAACAATACAGGATGAAAGCTAGCAATACGTAATCCTCTCTCTACCAATGCTGCTCATCAGTTCAGAAGTTTGGATCTGCCTGTACTCATTATAGAACAAAAGGTTCAAACACACAGCTGGGAGTTTTGTTATTTTAGAAAAATCTGACACATTGCTGCTCTCTATTCAACGCCTTCACAGATATTAACAACCCATCTCCATACTGCCAGCAGACGCGCAATGGCAGGAAATGAAAGACTCACTTGTGTACTGTATTTTTCCACACAACACTAGGATCAACTTTAAGAATGTTAGTGTACAACATATGGTCTAGTTATACCGAAATTTTAAGAGGTTTTAAATCCACAAATCTATAGCTTTTGGAACAGTACTCTTTTGTGCAGTATTCTTGGTTGAGCATGTATGAATGCATTACATCGGACGACACTTTCACTGCAAAGTGCTCACCATATACAGTATTCTGTGCTATTGGTGTTGTATTGAACTGCATTGAGTTCCATTTGATGTCGAGTTTCTTTTGGGCCACTATAACTTGTTTTTGCTTTATTGGTTTCTTCTCTGTCCTTTTCTCATATTTAGTGCTGGTTAATTCAGTCCTAGCTAGATCCTCCCTGTTTCTTCCATGTGTCCTCAGCCAGTGTTAGTACTTTGCAGAGACGGGGCTTAGGAAAGTTATTGCCCCCACTTGTTTAGTGCTAGGTAATGCAATTCTAGCTAGACTCTCCCAGTTTTTTCAAAGTTATTGTCTTCTTACAAGACTGGAAACACATCCACTGTACTGCAATTGCCTCAAGTAAAATTGTGTTGGATTCAACTTCTGTGTCTTAGTGAAGAGTTAAGCTTCCTGTGGATGGTGAAAAGTCAGCAGATAACCATGCTGTCTAGACAGAGTGGGTCCAAGGAGGTATGGTAATGCATGAAATGGCATTTGAAGGAGAACATCATATATTGCACCACTATGATGAATAAGGACCAAGGTCCACTCTAGTAGAATTACTCATGTGCTATTATCGTTTACTATTACATATTCTATACAATTTGAAATGTTGGCCAACAGTTTATGAAAATGTCAAACTGAATACACACAAAACTCTGCCCTTCCCTACAAAGTATGATATACAATTAGCCACAGTAAGCCAGTGCCTCTAGGCAGAAACAAAGAAGCTGCATTTGCCCATGTACTTATCTATGACACCTTGTTACATATTTCTGACACACTGATTTGCCATCATCGATAAAGTTATTTCTTATAAGTTTATTTAGATATTGGAATCTAGGGTAGGACCAGTAGCACAAGATTATTATTTTTTTGTCATTGCAGCAAAGGGATTTTGCTGTGGGCAACAAATACTGTGTGTCTACAGAGTCCAAAGACCGAAATCATGCCCATGTCACCACCTAAGCTCTGCATCAGGTATAAATGTTGTGCATAAAGGCAGGTGCAGAAAACGAATGTCAATAAGGACTTTAGTTCATATATTTGCTCCAGTCCAGGGTTTTTCATGCTCCCCTTCGGAAACAAAGACTCTGGTCTATTGATGTTTTTATTGGCTGGTTCCTAATAGAAACATGATAGTCTACCCTCAATAAATTAGTTTACAAAGGTGTTTGCAATTGCAAACGATTTAACCCACATCCTTAACCAGTGCAGGTATCAAAAAGCAGAATAATCTCATATTTTAAGTGGTCCTGCCTATCGATACTTGTACATTTCTGATAGGATGACATCTACATTTTGAAGCACAAAGGTGCCCATGAAGCACCAGAATATTGTAAAGTTGCACACACATACACATAAAATTTCAAAAAGACTCTGTGGTCTTGATTTTTTCCTTACTCAATACAGTTTGGCTAATACCGGGTTTTGAATGTTGGATGGGGGAGGTCTTGTAGTTTCAAGATTTTGTCATATTGAGCCTGTCAGCATTTACCTTCATGTAGCATCCTCCTAGATACTATAGGTACTAGGTTAGGTAAATTTAGTTACTGAGCCACGTGTGATTATTTAGGTCTGTTCTGGGTTTCACTGGCTGCAGGGTTGACTGCTTCACTGTGTCAGTCAAGAAAGGTTCTGGAACATAGTGGGCTGAGAGAGTCTAATCAGCAGCTGAATATTTAAGCAGCCCTGGCCAATCCCTGGGAAGAGGAGGTGCCCATATGATGGCTGGAAAAGAGCATACATACTCTGAGACCTTGAGCAAAGAGGTTCTTTCCCATAGGAGAAGATTCCGGTCTGGAGGGCTGCTGCCCTCCCAGGCAGGCAGCCATGTGTCTGCTGTTCATCGAGGTCCCAGCTAGGGTAGCTGTGGAGCCCATTCTGCTGAAAAATGCTGGAGCTGACTGAAGGACTTTTGTTTGGGGATCTGGTCTGGTAGAGTCAGTGTTGCTCAAGAAGGGGGCATTGAGCCTGGTGTCCTGGAATAGCTTAGTCCATTGAATGCTTGTGCAAAGACTATTCTCACAATAATAGGACGAAAATAAATGTCTTCCAGTTACTACTAGAATTTTTGGATTATACCACCCTACTACTATCTAAGTTCAAGTTCTGCAATAAAACATCAGAAAACCATACTCTAGACAAAGGTTGTGACTGTGACTGTGTGCCTGGTGGGTGCAACATCTGGTAAATACCCTAGGGATAATAAACTGTGGGCTCCTGTGGGGGTGAGCACTCTATACAACTCAGAGTCCTTGGTCAAAAAAGGCCATGTATAATGAGGGCCGGGGCAACTAGCAGATGTACACCTCACATGCATTTGCCCTATGTCAGCCTAGACCTTAGATTTGTGCCATATGCTGAACTAGTATAACTACCTTTGGATCCAGACCACACTTGTAGAGGTGATTTGATAGCAATGCATAAGAGAAACATGAAAAGTGCCACTGCTGACCTCTCTTATTTATAATGCCTGGAAGTCCCTCTGACCAAACCCAGAACAAAACGTATACAGTGACTTTTTTCTGACCCTTCTGTTCTGAACACCTGTTCCAGGTCACAAAGTAGTACATACAGTATCTGATAAAAGTGAGTACACCCCTCACATTTTTGTAAATATTTTATTATATCTTTTCATGTGACAACAATGAAGAAATTACACTTTGCTACAATGTAAAGTAGTGAGAGTACAGCTTGTAGAACTGTGTAAATTTGCTGTCCCCTCAAAATAACTCAACACACAGCCATTAATGTCTAAACTGCTGCCAACAAAAGTGAGTACACCCCTAAGTGAAAATGTCCAAATTGGGCCCAAAGTGTCAATATTTTGTGTAGCCACGATTATTTTCCAACGCTGCCTTAACCCTCTTGGGCATGGAGTTCACCAGAGCTAGAGACCTTGTGCTCCTCCACCTTCCGTTTGAGGATGCCCCACAGATGCTCAATAGGGTTTAGGTCTGGAGACATGCTTGTCCAATCCATCACCTTTACCCTCAGCTTCTTTAGCAAATCAGGTGTCGTCTTGGAGGTGTGTTTGGGGTCAATGTGTTGGATTACTCCGAAGGGAGAGGATCATGCTCTGCTTCAGAATGTCACAGTACATGTTGTCATTCATGTTTCCCTTAATGAACTGTAGCTAAACAGTGCCGGCAGCACTCATGCAGCCCCAGACCATAACACTCCCACCACCATGCTTGACTGTAGGCAAGACACACTTGTCTTTGTACTCCTCACCTGGTTGCCACCACAAACGCTTGACACCATCTGAACCAAATACGTTTATCTTGGTCTGATCAAACCCCAGGACATGGTTCCAGAAATTAATTTCCTTAGTCTGCTTGTCTTCAGCGAACTGTTTGCGGGCTTTCTTGTGCATCATCTTTAGAAGAGGCTTCTTTCTGTGATGACAGCCATGCAGACCAATTTGATGCAGTGTGCGGTGTATGGTCTGAGCACTGACAGGCTGATCTCCCACCCCTTCAACCTCTGCAGCAATGCTGGCAGCACTCATACATCTGTTTCCCAAAGACAACCTCTGGATATTATGCTGAGCACGTGCACACAACTTATTTGATCGACCATGGTGAGGTCTGTTCTGAGTGGAACCTGTCCTCAGTTTCAGGGTCTTGGTAATCTTCTTATAGCTTAGGCCATATTTATTTAGAGCAACAATTCTTTTTTTTCAGATCCTCAGAGAGTTCTTTGCCATCAAGAGCCATGTTGAACTTCCAGTGACCAGTAAGAGATTCAGAGCGATAACACCAAATTTAACACACCTGCTCCTCATTCACACCTGAGACCATGTAACACTAACAAGTCACAAGACACCGGGAGGGAAAATGGCTATTTGGGCCAGTTTGGACATTTTCACTTAGGGGTGTGCTCAATTTATTTTGCCAGCGGTTTAGGCATTAATGGCCGTGTGTTGAGTTATTTTGTGGGGGACAGAAAATTTACACTGTTATACAAGCTGTACACTTACTACTTTACATTGTAGCAAAGTGTCATTTCTTCAGTGTTGTCACATCAAAAGATATAATAAAATATTTACAAAAATGTGAGGGGTGTACTCCCTTTTGTGATATACTGTATAGTGGGGTAAAAAAACAGCCAAGCAACTAAAGTTTTCAAAATCAAATCAAAAAACCAAGCTCCCACATTTCTCTCATATAAATTAGCGTAACAAGCAAGAATACGCATTGCGCCCATTAAAATTCACACGATAATGGTCTGTAGAAAATCTTGGAACTGCTGAAACCCAGGATGCCCTGCTCCCCACATGCTTTCTTTCTACAGATTACAATCATTTTTTTCACCATTAAAGATCTTTTTTTTTTTTTATCCCTCTTTATTTTTTTTGTAAGATGTGCATTTTTTACACAAACAAAAGACCCCATTCTCATAGCAAGTGTATAGATGAGACCGCATTTCTTCTACTTGCCTTTCATCTGTCATTTCCTTTGTAGTGTTTTGATCCAGCATCAACCTACGTCATTCCAATTTGTTTTCATACCTGCAGTTTTCTCTGCGTACATACAAGTCTGTTCTTCTAATAAGGTTCAGATTCTGTGATGGCTCATATCACAAACTGTCTTTTCTGTACATCACACCATGAGTGTAAATTGCTTTCTGCTACTGTGAAGAGTCGTCCTTATTCATCTCCCTGCAATGCTAGCCTCAGAGCTACAAACATGGGGCGCTGTGTATTATACATTTGCGCTTAGCTGCAGCATAAAAAAAATATCAGGATGCTGCTTCATGAAACACCATTTGTAATTGTCTGCTAAGACAGGGTTTTCTTAATGCAATGCAACACATCCAGAAAGGGCATTAAGGCACTTTTGGTCCACCTAACAAAAGATGGGGAAAATAGCTTGGATTCAAATGATAAATCACACCTTTAATTATTTCCAAATAGTCTGTAAGACCTGCTTTTGAAACCATTTTAATGTTATTTCTGCTATTCAATGGTCTTTCTATGTGTTGAGTTATACCAATGCACAGAAATATGTTGGGAGGACAATTCAAAAGCAACACGATTATTTTTTATTTTATTACGATTATTTTTTATTTTATTTATTTGTTTTTAAGGTTGAACTGGATGGACTTGTGTCTTTTTTCAACCTGGCTAACTATGTAACTATGTAACATTGACTCATCGCTGCAAATTTGAAAGGGCCAAGGTAATAGATTCTGAACACAGCGTGCAAATGATACTCCAATGTAATAACTCACACCTGCTCCTTTGCAACCAACATTCTATTAAGACATATTAGGAAAAAATAATTATGTTTTTTTCTTCTCTGGGAAAATCAATATGAATGTGCTCCGGTGATTGCACATTCATGTACAGTGGTCTCATCTTCAAATTAAATTGGCATAAAAAAAGCGAAGACACTACAAAGACCAAGGCCAATCAATGAATGACTTTTCCGATGTGCCAACACAGAATGCACCCCTTTAATGGGACGATATAGGGGGAATTCACTAACACTGGAGCAGACGCTATCTGCAACAGCTGTGCATGGCGACCAGTCAGCTTCTCTCCTCAGCTTGTTTGGTTATGCTTTTAAAATAAAATAAAGAACGTGATAAAATGATCAGCGCTGATCAGCACTGCAACCAATTGGCTGCAGCCGCTGATCAAATTAAAATTTTCCAACAGTCCCGCTGACAGAAATCGATCATTGCCCTACAGCTCTTTTCTACCTGTTACTCAACATGTACATCATTTGTCCTCACAAGACAATTTTTTTGTTTCCTATATTTTCCCTTTCTTTGGTTTTCCTTACCCACGTAAGCCCCGGACCATTTGGCTGGCCAAATACCAGAGCACTTTTTGCAATTCTGCACTGCGTCGCTTTAACTGACAATTGCATGGTCATGCGACCTGGCTCCCAAACAAAATCGACATCCTTTTTTTCCCACAAATAGAGCTTTCTTTTGGTGGAATTTGATCATCTCTGCGGTTTTTATTTTTTGCGCTATAAACAAAAAAATTGTGACAATTTTGAAAAAAAAGCATAATTTTTTACTTTTTGCTATAATAAATATCCCCCCCCCCCCCCCAAAAAAACATTTTTTTCCTCAGTTTAGGCCGATACATATTCTTCTACATATTTTTGGTAAAATAAAATTGCAATAATCGTATATTGATTTTTTTTTTTTTTTTTTTTACTAGTAATGGCAACGATCAGTGATTTTTATTGTGACTGTGACATTATGGCGGACACGTCGGACAATTTTGACACATTTTTGGGACCACTGGCATTAATACAGCGATCAGTGCGATAAAAAATGCATTGATTACTGTAAAAATGTCACTGGCAGTGAAGCAGTTAATGTGTATCCTAGGAAGTGTTCTAACGGAACGGGGATGTGGACTGTGCAGGGAAACTAACAGATCCTTTGTTCATACTCTGTATGAACAGAAGATCTGTCAGTTCTCCCCTCAGAGAAAGTCTGGTCGTGTGTACGCGGCATAAGAATGTGATAGGGAAATTGCATACTACATATTTTCTTATTTAAAATTGTCTAGTGGTATCACAAATATCTAATAATGAATTCCAAGCCCTGGTTAAGGGGCCATACAAGCCATACAAGCTTCAGTCAAAGTCCCACTTCCCTTTCCCCCTTTTTCATTTAGATAGAGATGGAGGCACTGGACCTTACCAGGTCACTGCCTCATTTAACCTCCCTGGCGATATGATTAGTTCTGATTTCAGGTGCTAAAAGCGGTACAATTATTTTGCATGGAAATTTGGCGTTTTATATTGTAGGCCTGCAATTCTTAGGAATAACTCTCTTAAATCTATTCAAACCAGAGTCTAGCAGACATCCCGAGTATGATAAAGTTTATAATATAATAAATAATAATAAAAATTATTCAATAATGTAACCAAATCCAAAAACATTGAAATTTGCTCATTTGCAGAGTTGTCGCTGTCATTAGATTTAGTGTTTGATGATGAATTTCCCCACAAATCGCCATCGCTCAATTCTGCAAGTGATTCTAATTTATTGTCGCTGTTTTCTAGTTGGTCTAAAATCCATTTTGACATAAAGGGACAGTTTTTGGTTGCTATGGGCAATCTCCAAATTCCAGGCAGAAAAAAGAGTATTTATAATATAAAAGTGCATGCAGGGCACTGGACAGACCACTAAGGACAAAGGGGGTGTGTAATTTTTTTATACAGTACTGTAATCTGTAAGATTACAGTACTGTGTGTATTTTGTGTTTTTTTACTTTTTTGAATTTGTCGCCGATCTCCACTCCCGTGCGCCGTAACGTCGCAGGGAATGGAGCTCGGCGGCACTCGGGCACTGTGAAAATCGAGCAGAGGAAGGCTCGATCACACAGCACAGAGGACATCGCTGGATCCAGGGGACAAGGTAAGTAACTCTCCTTGTATCCAGCGATGCCATCCTGAGTCTGGCTCGATGTTACCGCTTATGGTACTGAAATCCCAGACTCGGGATCACCGCCAGGGAGGTTAAAGTCCCAAGCTGTTTTTATTTTTACAAGCCATATAAGGACACAAGTATGGTTTTACCTTAGTTGACTAAAACCAAAGGAATGTTTTTGTTAACTGATCATGGTGTGGCCGAGTCCACTTTCTTCTCTAAGATTGGCCATTTCCTTTAAATTCAAGTGCTATATTACCACAGCCAAACTTGTAAGATCTTAGTCTTGTCTCCAGAGCTGCATCATCCATCATGCAAGCGTCTGGTCTGATTATCGGGCCACGCCTTTATGGTGGGGGACTCTGTGCTGAAACAGCATCTTTAGTTAAATAATGTTATTTTTTCTAATATTATCTCTATTTGTATCTGTCATTATCTTTGTTAAATGTTGTACTTATAAGTATTTGTGTGACCTCTCTTTGCACATTTCAAATAAAACCTCAAAACTGTGATGGAACAGAGTGTTATTCCCTTTTATTTGTATGCATTTCCTCTCACTTCCTACTGTATCTTCAGGACAGGGCATGAACATAAATCTCCCCAACAGGACAGAGAAAACAAAAATAAGCCAGCAGGGGTTTTAGTCCTTCCCTACTCCCTAATCTAAAACTAAATCACTTTACATAGAGCAGGGAATGATTAAAATTCATACTGGGGTTTTACTACTATCCACCTCTGTATTTTAAAGTATACTGTATGTCCAGGCAAAACTTTTTTTCTTCGTTCTGAAAAGGTTTCTACTGCTATCCAGGTTTCCGCTAAAGAGATTTTTACTTGTTATTGTTATGAAGATCACATTTTCACAGACAGGAGGTTATAGAAATCTTCGACAACACAGTAGGGGAAGGCTAGAACCCTGGTCATCTGTTCTATGATGTCTTGTCTTTGTTGATGATTTTTCCTCATTTCCAATCTGTTGAAACTGTTGTTCCTGACACAGGATGTGAAGGGACAATGTATGAGAGCAGTGGCTCTTCTGAGTTTCTCTCTCCTCATTGGCTCACACAGCAGCAGGAGCCATTAGCTCCTGCTGCTGTCAATCACAGCCAGGGAGCCAAGGAGGAGATAGTGGAGACGGGGCTGAGCAATGTCCATTCATAGGAGCGCGACTCGGGAGTGAGCCTGCAAGAGGCTTGCCATTGGGGGCATTCGGCACAGGGAAGGAGACAGGACCACCGGCAGGAGACCGAAAAAGAAGAATCACTTTAAATACTGTGGTAAAAACTTCACTCACATGAATTTTTGCCCAGTTTACACCCAAAATCAAGTTTAAGGGTTCAGACAAATTCTTTTTATAAAAGTTTTAAATAATCATATAACAAGTGTGCTTAATACCCCTTGGTATAACAGCTGATATTCTCACAGCAAAAGAACCACAAATGTGAATACCTTCTGTTTTACCCATACTGTAATACTGGCACAGGTGGTTGGTGCGTGACCATATTGTTCTTCAGGTATTTTGCAATTAGATGTTCCATAAATTATGATGGGTTGGCAACACATACTACTTGTCAGGGTCAGATAGGTACACAATAGAGAACACAAGTCACAGAAGGAAAGAGAATCTGTGAAACAACCACAAGGAAATATGGCTTTTCAGAAGCCCCTCACCTAATGCATTCTCAGCTAGAACACTAATCAGGAATTAGGAACTAATAAGCTCTTGGGGGGGAAGATACACAATTTGTTTCACAAAGCCTGGGAATCATAACCCCTGCACCTACAAAAAATGTTGTAACCTCCTATGTTCTTTCCCTTACTTTAATACGTTGGACGCTGTACTTCTTGCACCCACAGTCTAACTGACCAAACTGTACAACAGTTTCATGGCAACACTAGGGGGTGGCTCTCTATCACTGGCTCATGTCAGATCCCTGCAACACACCTACCAGGATTGGCCGAAACAGGCTAGGGTCTAACGCCGGCCATACACGGTTCGAATCTCAACCGGTCCCTTTTGAACTGGCCAAGATTCAAATCGTTAATGGGCGGCTGAACGTACCAAGTTGATTGACCGATCAACTTGGGTATAACCAGCCTGTTGGATTCGCTTGAGATTATTGCAAGCGACTGCTATAGCCACTAGCCGCTAGTGATAATCAGTGTCTACTCCCGGCGGGGATGGCTTCCCCCGTGGGAGAAGACAATGGCCCAGCAGGAGGGATTCTGTGTTGATGGGGAAAGAAATTTGCTCCGTGTATGGTCGGCCTAAGTGAATCCTTCTTCAGCTGCTGACCCACATATCCACCCAATTAACGAGGCATTCTAAACGAAAGCTCTCCCTACCATTACAGCCTTCATGCTTGCCAATATTAGGAGGTTCTGTTAAAGTGTATCTAAATGCAAAAATATAATATATTGCAGCTTACTAGTCCTTAGATGACATGCCCATATTAGTATTCCTTTTTCAGATTTTTTTTCCCCTAATATTCACCTGTTAATCTTGCAAATAACATGTTAACACTCACTGCTTCACTGTATTTATAGAGAAAGCCATGGTTTCCACCCAGGCAGGACTTCATACTTCTCTTTCTCTATACAGGGAGGAGTAATGATGGGATTAGTAGTTTGCACAAGATAGATAACATTGTATAGGCTTCCAGTTCAATTTACAGGAAGTTACAAGCACTGTATTTCTGGCCAGATCAACAAGTGTTTTATGTACAGCCTTATCAGTGCCCATCATTGTGGCCTCATCAGTGCACATCAGTGAAGAAGCAAAATTACTTTTTATGACAAAAACTAAGAAAAGGTTTTTTTTTTTCAAAATTCTTATGTTTGTTTAGCAAAACATAAAAAACTCAGTGGTGATTAACCAGTTCCTGACCGGCGCACACTGATGTACGTCGGCAGAATGGCACGGGCAGGCATATTGGCGTACAGGTACGTCCATCTTTAAATGCCGCCCTGCCATCGCCGGTCAGGACCCCCATGAGTCCGGTTGCGGGTCCCGCGGACTCGATCGCTGTGGGGATACCCGCGATCGTCTCACGGGGCGGCTGTCGTTGTAAACAGCATCTCCCCGTTCTGCCTAGCAACAAGTGACGCTGATCTCTGGCCATGTGATTGGAGCAGAGATCAGTGTTCACTAACACACAGCCCAGCCCTCCACAGTTAGTAACACGCCTTTAGGAACACTTAACCCCTACACTGCCACCCCCTGGTTAACCCCTTCACTGCCAGTGTCATTTACACAGGAATCAATGCATTTGTATAGCATTGATTGCTGTATAAATGACAATGGTCCCAAAAATGTCCGATGTGTCCGCCACAATGTCGCAGTCACAATAAAAAATCGCTGATCGCCGCCATTACTAGTAAAAAAAATTATTAATAAAAATGCTATAACTCTATCCCCTATTTTGTAAACGCTATAACTTTTGCGCATACCAATCAATAATCAATTTTTTTTTTTACCAAAAATATGTAGAAGAATACGTATCGCCCTAAGCTGAGGGAAAAAAATGTTTTTTTTAATATATTTTTGGGGGATATTTATTATAACAAAAAGTAAAAAATATTGCTTTTTTTCAAAATTGTCGCTCTATTTTTGTTTATAGCGCAAAAATAAAAACCGCAGGGGTGATCAAATACCACCAAAAGAAAGCTCTATTTGTGGAAAAAAAAGGACGTCAGTTTTGTTTGGGAGCCACGTCGCACAACCGTGCAATTGTCAGTTAAAGCAATGCAGTGCCGAATCGCAAAAAGTGGTCTGGTCTTAAGCCAGCAAAATGGTCCGGTCTGAAAGTGATTAAATACCCCCAAAAGAAAGCTCTATCCGTCTCCAAAAAATTATAAATATTTAATTTGGGTAGAGTTTTGCATAATCCCGCTATTATCATTCAAAGTGTGACAGAGCTGAAAGCTGAAAATTGGCCCTGGCAGGAAGGGAGTTAAAGTGCCCAGTATTGAAGTGGTTAAAGGCCCACTATAATGAAAACTATTGTATTTTGGTAACTGTATTGTGTTAATATGTTTACAGCATTAACATTTTACAAACATGTATAATGTATTATTGTTATTTCACATACCTGAATTGTACATAGAAATTATTTTACTGGTAGGGGTGCTTACAATGGTTACACAGCACACACATTACACTACCCTTTAAATAACACCCTCTCTCCCAGCAATCACTATACAGCACAAGAGAAAAGACATCCACTCTCAGAAAATGTGTATATTTGAACCTTTATAGGAAATGACTACAAGCTTCTCCCACTGTTTACATAACAATAGGTTATGGTTTGAAAGTACGTTTGAGATTTGAAATTATGTCGAGATATTTTTGAAGGTGTTTGTATTTTAACTTTATACTGCCTGACAATGGGTTCATTTAAGAGCTTTAATAAGCAGTTTTTAAAAGTGAAGTGCTTTTTTTTTGGCGTAGGGCTTCCCCTTTAAATCCATACCAGGTGACGGGGCTAGCGAGGTGTCAATCTCGCAGATGGAGGCAGCGACATTCCCTTCTTTTGCTAGTCCCGTCTACCTGGAGCTACGTTCAAATTGAACGGACTTTACTTTGTGTGTGGGCAAGTCCATTCATTTCAAAAGTCCGGTGGACTAGCCCACACACGGGATTGTCCAATAGTGTGTACGCGGCATTATTAATATAAAAAGGGTGGTAATCCCAGGAGATTGGTTTGCATATTACTCTACTTTGAACCAGCTTGACTAGTGACTTACCTCCACCATGGACTTTGTATGTGTGTTGTGGCTGGCAGCTTTGAATAGGGTGTAGAAGATGTAACCAACAGCAATGACAATGAATGCACAGCAAGGAAGGACGAACCAAAGGGGGTGCACACCTGTAGGAGTGGATGAAAAGTCACTTTTATAGGATATATAGACAAGAGGGAGGGTATGACAGGGTCACGTAAATTTGTTGTGCCACATCCTAAAACATAACGAAAAAGAAGATGGGAAGAAGTTCATATGAACTGGAACTTTTATAGTTGTTTAACCCAGAACTACACTTAGCCATATGAAGTTGTGGGAGAAGATAAGAGGTCTGTCCAGCCGGCGTCCTGCAAATGAAGTCTGCAGACTGAACTTCTTCCCCAAGAGGGGACTGCAGATTTCTCTTCACATTACCTCTGCAGGATTTCTACAATTTCTATTGGAGTATAGACAGACTGGGGGATGTACCTCGAGCACTGGCGGAGTTAAATATACCTATATGGTCCTGTATAATTACTTGTTTTTATCAAATGGTGCCCATCCGCTATTGCCATACCTGTTAGCAGTATTATTCTACAAAAACGTTGTACCTACACACCCCTGAAGAAGGACATGCTTTTTCAAGCTCCGAAACGCGTAGGGTGTTTCTGTTCAAATGAATGATACGACGTAATCAAACATAGCATCAATACTGGTTGTATATATACCTGTGGGTGTACTTTTTAATGCATACTGTATATTTAATTGCTTTTTGTTTGTTTTATGTAATAAAATAATTTGTATATTATTATAATTTGTACGTGTCTTAAAAGTCCACCCCCAGGGGATCCCATCTTCTTTTTCTTTATAGGATATATGAGCAAAGTACTGTCCCCTGATAGAATATGACACCATTAAGATCAAGACTCAACACAACTGGGCCTTTATAACATAATCGGGGCATAGTGTGTTCTCCTGATTCAAGGCAGAGCTGACACTTTGCCTACTGGCTGTAAACTACAGACATGATACATTATAGATACATTATAGAATTTATTTTATAGATCATACTTTAGCTATCACCTGTTAAATCTTAGGAAGAAAAAGGATATCCTTTATTATTACTCTAAAACAGTCCTAAGACAGCGCTGCGCAAACTGTTGCTGCTATATGAATCCTGTATAATAAAAATAATAATAATAATAATAAATTGAAGGCAGCTAATAAAGAGCTACACATGCAATGATGTTTTTTATTGAAATATAGACATAGATTAAGTAAACCATTCATTGTATTGGTAATATAACATTTATTTTGAAGCTGCCCTGGGCCGTTTACACTCTGTGGCAAGGAGCAATATTAAAATTAAAGTAATCTATGGCTACTAATCTAATTTAATAATTTGTAGTCTGGTTTCAGCTAACTGAACTCCCGTTGGTGATTATGCACTTCTTTATTGAAAAAACCTATAGGTACTTCTGCTGCTCTGCATGTTTTTTTGTTTTTATTTTTATTTTGCACAGAATGACTCATTAATAATGATTCTCTTTAACCCACTGCTTACCTGTAGAATTAACAGTAATGCTGTAATGTGTTACCAGCATACTGACTTCATTTTGGGCTTTTACACTCAAGCAGAAGCATCCTGCTGTTTTGAAGACATGTTTTATATTGTAGGTGGTGCCATTTATCACCACTGGGTGGCAGTCTTCTCCATCCAAAGACACACAATCAGACTTCATAAGCCAGCAAACAGCCAATGGAGGACTGAAACACACAAAGAGGTGTCATATAATTAGGCAAGAACATTGAAACATAAAACAGGGTCCTTTCACATGGGCGGCCCAATCAGTTTTTCAGGCGGACCTGATCGGACCCTCCATTCACCCCTATAGTGCAGCGGATGTCAGCCGTGGCAGGTGGCAGCAGACCGATCCTGTCTACCAAATCCAGACAGATGGTGACAATATTTTCCATCCGTCTGGTTTTCACCCGATTTCCCCATAAGGGAGAGCAGGACTCTGTCTCCATTCTGCACAGTGGAGCGGAGACGGACCTGTCATCCGCCAGGTCAGCGGGGATCAGTGGAGCGATCCCCCACTGAGGAAAGCGGAGACCGCCAAGCAAGCCACCCATGTGAAAGGACTCATAAGGTGTCATAGAATTAGAAATAACTAACCAAATAAAAAAATAAAAAACAATTTGTCCAATAGACTGAAAGGAAAGATTTTATAACATCTGCATTGTAGCAACACAAAAAAGAGTTATTATTGGCAATCCGATATAAGCCTACCTAAATCTCCTTTCATGTTGTGACTGCTGCCTATTTACTGGCTATCACTTTCCACAGCTTCCTGAACCCCTACACGCTTTGTTGTTAACTTTTAATTTCTAGGAACTATATATCCCATGGTACCTCGTTGCCTGCAAGCAATTTCTGCACTGACTCCGCCTCCTGAAGCTCCTCCTCTCAGCACCTCTGTAGTTGAGAAGGCAGGCTCTGTGAAATGTGTAACACAGCAGTGCCTACTTATAGGGCATAGTGAATACTTGCCACTTAATTCAAGGAAGTAAATGTGTGGGATCTTCACAAAGTAAATTTACAAACTTTAAGATCATTCAGAAAAATAGGAGTAGGCTACAAATACTTAAACTCGAATGTGGAAATTAACCTGATTTTACATTTTGACCATAGATGTGCTATAAAGCATTCCATTTTCACACTTCACATTCACTTCTGGACCTAGAACACTAGGATTTGAATTAAAATCTGACACAGCCTCATTAATTAAGTAGATGGTCTGACAGGCATTTCATAGTTTGTCAAATGTTTATTTTAAGCCCTCGGTCAGACTGAACACAGCTTTAAAATCTTGCAAGTTCAGCTGAAGTCGCATAATTTCAAAGCCAAATTTCAGTCTGACTTCGGAAGCGACTTTTAAAGACATCTGTGCGGATTCATGCACAGATATCTACTGAAATTGCCCCTGAAGTAGCCAAAAGTAGTGCAGGAAAGACTTTTGAAAATTGGTGCGGCGTCACACTAATTGGGACGCTCCTATTGCCGGCAATAGGCTCCGATTTGACATGCGATTTGACCTGTGAAATCGTATGTAAAATTGCGTTAATGTGAACGGGGGCTAAAAGGTATCTCAAGAAAGGCGCTTGCGCGGGAGCCCCAAGATGGCCGCCTATCACTCCTGACCTATGGCGCACATAGCTCCTCTCACAGCCACCCAGGACAGTCACCAATGGGACATCCCAGCCCCTGAGACACCCATGCACACCCCAGGATGTCCAGACTGGCCACCAGACAAGATCTCGGGCCACAATTCAACACGTCATCGTGGTGTGGGTGTACCAAGATGGAGGCCACCACCGCAGCAGAACATGCGGCCATCTGGGGGGGTTCAGGCCACAGAATACCCCACAAAACTCTATTCAAACCTAGGACATGGGGTTGGGTCTTACATGCATGTTATGGTATTTTCAAGCAGCAAGAATTAGCTCAAATATCCGCTGAGTACTCCAGACTTGAGAAACCTGACTGGGTTCAAATAGAGAAACAGGCAGCCCCCACCTACACCTTAGATTATCTCCTATGGGTCCCCTCCAAGGCTCACCCCCCAATATTATCGCCCATCCTATCACAAACCCTGACTCTCTGGGACAAAATGAGATCTGAGACCTCACTGACCTCTGAATGTCGGCCCCTTGCACATATCTTTCACAATCCAAACTTTATCCTCGGTTGAGACATTAAATCCTCCTGGTGGTTGGACAAGGGGTTGTATCGCAATGGCCATTTCTTCACTCCCTCGGGACCAATTTCCCAAAGCTACTGTGCTCAGAAACTTGAAATTCCGAGCTTGGAGCAATACAGATTTCAACAAATACAATACTTTCTCCATAAGATCTGGAAGGGGAAACCTTGCCCCTCCCAAATTCACACCCTACGAACTGTGGTGTGGACAGGCCATAGGTCAGATGGGTGGAATCTCCATCATCTACCAGTCGCTCACTCACCTGTCTTGCAAATCACTTTATGTGAAACTATCTGAAACCTTGGACCTGCACTTGGGCATCTCTTACATGTAATAACAACGCTTTTTCATAGCTTTACTGGAAATAGTGTATTTCATGTTTTTGTATTAAAAAAAATAAAAATCTTTGAAAGAAAAGGTATTACAAACCAAAATGTTAATTCCAATTTAGATAGAAAGGGGTAGAACCTCTGTGTTTTTACAGCTATATGTGGCCCTGTTGAGTTACCGTATATACTCGAGTATAGGCCGACCCGAATATAAGCCGAGGCCCCCAATTTACCCCCAAAAAACTGGAAAACTTATTGACTCGTGTATAAGCCGAGGGTGAGACATGGCTGTCCATCCCTGTGTGTCCGTCCATCCCTGTGTGTGTGTCCGTCCATCCATCCCTGTGTGTGTGTCCATCCATCCATCCATCCCTGTGTGTGTGTCCGTCCATCCATCCCTGTGTGTGTATCCATCCATCCATCCATCCCTGTGTGTGTGTGTGTGTGTGTGTGTGTGTGTATCCATCCATCCATCCATCCATCCATCCCTGTGTGTGTGTGTGTGTGTATCCATCCATCCATCCATCCATCCCTGTGTGTGTGTGTGTGTGTGTGTGTGTGTGTGTGTGTGTGTGTGTGTGTGTGTGTCCATCCATCCATCCATCCCTGTGTGTGTGTCCGTGCAGCCTTGTGTGTGTGTCCAGCCTACCTGTGTCCCGAGCCTCCGTCCCGAGCCTCCTCCGTCCCGAGCCTCCTCCGTCCCGTGCCTCCTCCGTCCCGTGCCTCCTCCGTCCCGTGCCTCCTCCGTCCCGTGCCGTGCCGATGGATCGCCGCTCCAGGATCGCCGCTCTTCTCGGCGGCCATTCTACAATTCAAAAGCCGCGCCTCCGCCTCCGCCTGTGATAGGCGGAACACTCAATTTCCCAGCAGCCTGTGTTCCGCCTATCACGGACATCGTCTCATCCTCGTCCGTAGTACGAGGATGAGACGATGTCCGTGATAGGCGGAACACAGGCTGCTGGGAAATTGAGTGTTCCGCCTATCACAGGCGGAGGCGGAGAAGGAGGCGCGGCTTTTGAATTTTAATGTCCGCCGTCTGTCTGCTCGATACGCTGATCGAGCAGTCAGACAGCGGTGACTCGAGTATAAGCCGAGGGGGCACTTTCAGCCTCAAAAAAGAGGCTGAAAATCTCGGCTTATACTCGAGTATATACGGTATCTCTTGCTTTCTTTGCGGTCAACATTTTCTCAGAACAGGATAAGAGTAGACATCTCCAACAGGAACACAGCAATAAAAAAAAAAAAAATTAAAACAGGTAGACGGGTAGTTTTTTTTATAGCTTTCTGTTCTCCACATTGGAGATTTTTCACTTTTTGGCGCTTTTATTAATCTTTTTTCACCCCCCTTCTTTTTTTTTCCCCGCTCTTGACACCCGTCATTCATTCACTTCACATTCTCCCCCTTTCCTCCTTGTTCCACTTGTCCCTGTTGCCCCCTCTTTACCCTCCCCTTTCCTTTCCTCCCAAACCCCCCCTTTTCTCTTCTATTTTCTTTTTCCTGCTTCCCACCGCTTTCTTGCCCCCCTATCCTCCCCTTCCCCCTGTTCCCCTATTATGCTCCCCCTTCTCCCTCCCTCTTCCAT
Source organism: Lithobates pipiens (assembly GCF_037356315.1). Taxonomy (NCBI): domain Eukaryota; kingdom Metazoa; phylum Chordata; class Amphibia; order Anura; family Ranidae; genus Lithobates; species Lithobates pipiens. Next base: position 268,605,948 of record NW_027507784.1, read on the forward strand.
TTGTTTACACACTCCCGATCTTATATTATTGCATCACGCTTCACAAATATCTAATTTTTTTTCCCCTAGTCTGCCCTTGACTGTCGTGGCCGCCTTGGGTATCGCCCCTTCCCGGTCCGCGAGACTCTCCACCTCAGCTCCCATTTGGAGCTATATCTGGATTGCTTTTCTTGCCCCATTACCAAATGGGCACCGCATTAGACCTTAACAAGTAAGTTTAGGTTGTGGGGTTGATACCCCTCTACTTATTCTGCCTTCCCTAGTTATTAATACTTTCCTTTTACATTTATGTAAAATTTTTCAGATTATCACACGTGTTTGCTCCTCATGAGTGGCACTAAAGCCACGAAATACGCCGAACTACCGACTGCCGTGTTTTTATTATTATCAAGACTTAACAAATTTATGTACCATCATGTATTTATCTTCTACTTTTCCAGGCTCAATGAGACCATAGGCACCGCAAGTAATAATAGATGAACCATTGCATATATTGTATTGTTTTGGATGAATCAAGGAATTGAATGCTTTATATCATGTGAGATCATTATTGTCCTCAACATACTGTATAGTATATTATTGTTGCTATTATATATTGTACTGTGACTGCATTGCCATGCCTCATTCTATATATTTATACAATTTGTACCATTGTTATTACCATTATTTATAGATATATTTTTTACCTAGTCCTTCAATAAAATTTCCTTTTTACTCAACCAATTATATTTATTGCTGTCCGGTGCTTCAAATAAAGTCCCAATTTCCCTCTGGTGTTTTATACACCTTCTTTGCCTAATGTAAGGGAATTGAGTGGGGGGAAACTGTATCTTACAGGAAGTGGGGAAGTGAATCCTTCCACCAGAAAGCCAACAGTCGGCTTAACAAACTGTTGCTTGTAAAAGTAAAAGTCCATGATGCTGCCAATGTAAGCTTTACATTGGCAGCAGTGTAAGGGTAAGAAGAATACATCACTGACCTCTTTAGTTGAATGTACTGTGAACTAACTTATCCTCATGCATCACAACAGAGCCTTTGAAGTAAGTTTCAATGGTTTCTAACAGTTTACAAGCACATGATATTTGTTTACATTAGAAGGCTCATTTGCTGCCAAGACCCCATTGCCAATCGAAATAAGGGAAGATTAGCTATGATTTCAGTGCTTCTGTTGTGAACATTGAAGATTAATTTCTCTTCAATGCCTTAAGCTAGAGAGGTCAGTAAAGACTTATTTTAATGTGTGTTTACTGCTTGTTAATACTTGTAAATAGTTTAATGTACATATTCTGCAGGTCTACACCAAAATAAAAAAATAAACTTGTAACAAGAGTGTAAGGTGAGGTAGAGTTGTCTGTTGGTCATCACGTTCTCCGTGTTTCTCCCCTCGGGGTAGAGTTGTCTGTTGGTCATCACGTTCTCCGTGTTTCTCCCCTCTTGCCAAGGAGGGGTCACATGAAATGCCTACCTAAGGATGGATTCTTCTGGGCTACGTTAGGCACATTGTACAGGGTCACTGCCATATACATGGGGTACTTTTACTTGATCCACACTCATGCCCCAAACAAATGACTAAACATGAATGAATTCTAGTAAACTTTCTGATGTATTATGCATCACCATGGTTACTTGTGCATTTAGAAGGGACACGCAAAGTCAATGCCATCTGTGCAGTGTATCACTGCTACCTCACTTCCAGTAAAATTATGTGGTCCTGCCATGCGCCTAGCACGGACTCCATGCGTGCGCTTCACTTAACTCTTTCTCTCCTGTACCTGTGTTCAGGATGAGGGCCCCATGGCCAAAGGAGTGCCGACAACAATTCGCTGCAAGAGGCTATCTCACCTGCCACATGTACATGCCTGCTAGAGAAACCTTTGTTACCCTTGTAAACCACTGTTATGAACTCTTATATTGATGTCTTCATACCCCAGTGTGTTTAGTGACCCGAACTATACACTATATGTGCTGGTTACTTGCATTTCAGCCATTTAGTAACTTCAGGCAAAGTTTCAAACAATTTACTTGAAGAATAAGTTGACATGATGACAGGGACAAACAACAGTCCAAGTTAAACATTCCTTCATATCCCTAGTCCATAACTACAGGCTTGCGGCTGCCCCAGCATACCCGTTCAAAAGTCCAATATTGGTTGAGTCCATCCCAGGAGTCTAGCTTCAGCTTCAGCAGGATACAGGCCATCCAGACTCCGGCAACAGCATCAGACAGAACATCTGTGTGTGAGCAATTCCCCAGTGGATATGGCCCTTGTCGTTTTTATAGCACACAGAAAAAGCACAAGAAAAGCCGCCAAAAAAACCCCAAGGAATTACGGTTAGCCCTTAAATTCCTACTGGGGCAGCAGTAACCTCTACCTGCCTACAAGAGAATTACAGAGGGCATCATGGATGACCTCTTTGTGAAAATGCTAGGCTCCTGATTGTCTTTTGCAACAATACATGTTTAAGTCACTGACTTTGAACAAGCATGCAGCAATTGAAATCTCAACCCCAAATCTGCATACTTGTATCAGGTCAATTATTTCGGGCTATATCAGAGGGTCAGCACGATAAGCAAGCAACTAGAAATCTCCTAACTGGATCAGCAATGACAGAACTGTATTCCTCTGATGACAGCTTTCATTTCAGTTGAAATGCTGGTAGTTCACATATAACTGACAATATAAAGAAACACCAGAGCAATACAGAATCATAGAATCATGGAAAATGAGAAGCTGAGAATAGATATATCAATGGTGTCAATGCCTGTGTAAAACACTGACATAATTAGATCAGACTATACCTCCAGTCATATTACTGTGAATTTGGAGAAATCTTATAACTACATGTTTCTGCGCGGCTCTAAAGTCACACATAATTATACTGGCAATTGCAATACTACAATTATAAGTATTTAGAGAAATTTAGAAGTCATTTAGACTTCTTGTGTTGGCACAAAATTGTGTTGGCACAAAATAATTTCTTCACAAAACTCTACCCCAAAAATCATAACACAACTGTATAACCGCACTACTCACCTACAAATAAAGGATTTACATATACGGTAGTTCCCACTATCATATAAGCATTCCATTCTAATTTACTGATGAACAGTGGTGGCTGGTGCTCAATTTCCCTCCCCAGCCAGCCAGCCACATACCAGCCCAATCCCCCACCGCTCGATCGGTCGCCCGCCAGCCCCCGCAGTTACCATATCCAGGTGGCAGCTTCCTCCCTGCTTCTACTCCCGAGTCCCAGCTGTCGCTCCTCCTCCCGGCCATTCAGGAGTTAGGATTCGTGGCCAATTGTGGTCTTAGGACTCCCGGCCAATCGGGACTCAGGACCCACTTCCTGATTGGCCGGGAGGAGAAACAGGAAGACATTAGTGAATATTAATTTGTCAATGTCACACAACTGGGGGGGTTGTTCAGGGTGCAGTGCTCGGCCCACCCTCTTTGAAGCCAATTAGAGTCTCCAGCTCTAATCATGTGCTTTGAAGAAAAAGAAAACCTTTGGAATCCATGTGTCCAGTGCCCTGCATGTAGATTAGGGGGCAGACGCATGGATTAGGGGGGGGCAGTGGGGCACCCCAATAAATGGGCCCCAACTGCTGACAGAGAACATCAGACTATAACATTCATTTTCTACCAACTTCTGGCCCCAGTTGTGAGCCTAATAAACCCAAACTTGTGAAATACAGTTTTAGAGAGTGTCCTTTGTTTGCTTGGGGCTACTACTGGTTACAAAAGGGTTGTATAGATGTGTAGCAACATTAGGGGATGCCTGGGCTGCGGCTTATTTGCCCTCTGGGAGAGTTCTAATAATGTTGGGCTAGAGGTCGTAAATGGAGATCCTTCACCATTCAGACATCAATCAGTAACACGTGGTGGACATTATATCACACCTGAGACCACAGCATCTGCAGGGCTGGATGGGACAAAAATTGGTCATCCAGACCAGCCCACTTTAATTTTGCAAACAAGCACAAAAACAGTATATAAAACTATACACAATTGTGCAAAAAAACATAAGTAGCATAACATAGGGAGTCCTCACTAGCCTCGTTTATTATTTCACTTATTCTCCTCTGTATTTTTCTTGTCTTTCTCACATCACTGCATGAAGTTGAAGGTGAGCCACGCAGCTATTACTTTGTCACTGAAACCGGCCCACCCGAGCCATCGGCCCACTGGGAAACTCCCTGTAGCCCTGATGGGCAGTACATGCCTGAGCATCTGGCAGAAGAAAATCTTTCTGTGTGGCTCTAAAATATCATGTGCCCAAATGCCTAGAATCACAAAGGAATATGTGAAAAAGCATGTCAATGTAAGCCAGGTCCTTTTCACCATAACCACTATCCATAAATACTGTGGAAGTATTTGACATAGCAGTATGTTATATATATTTGTGTGGTTTACCTCCTAACATTGCTTAATACTGGTTCATGTTTTTGACAGGCACAAGACTTAAGTCAGCACACCAGCACCAGAATGACAAGAACACATGTTCTCTTACTTCTCCTTTTGTTACCCACTATCCAACATAATGCACATTAACCACTTGAATACCAGCCAATAATACCCCTTGATTACCAGGAAATTTTTCAGTTCTCAGGGCTGTGGTGGTTTGACTGATAATTGCTCTGTCATGCAATACTGTACTCAAATGAATTTTATTTAATTTTTTGAGACAGGTAAAAATAATTCAAATTAGTGTATATTATTTTAGTCTGTGTGAAAGTTATAGAGTGTACAAACTATGATATATACACTATATTGTCAAAAGTATTGGAACACCGACCTTTACACGCACATGACTTTAATGCCATCTCAGTTTTAGTCCGTAGGGTTCAATACTGAGTTGGCCCACCCATTGCAGATATACAGTGCATCCGGAATGTATTTACAGCTCTTCACTTTTTCCAAAAAATTTTATGTTACAGCCTTATTCTAAAATGGATTACATTATTTTCCTTAAAATTCTACAAAGAATGCCCCATAATGACAATGTGACAGAAGTTTGTTTGAAATCTTTGCAAATTTATTAAAAATAAACTTTAAAATAAAAATTACATAAGTATTCAAAGTGTCATGTTATGGCCCTAAAATTGAGCTCAGTGCATCCTGTTTCCACTGATTATCCTAGAGATGTTTCTACAACTTGATTGAAGCCCACCTGTGGTAAATTCACTTGATTGACAATGATTTGGACAGGGACGCACTAGTCTATATAAGGCCCCACAGTTAACAGTGCATGTCAAAGCTCAAACCAAGCCACGAAGTCCAAAGAATTGTCTGCACACCTCCCAGACAGGATTGTCTGGAGGCACAAATCTAGGGAAGGGTATATAAAAATGTCTGCAATAATGAAGGTCCCAGTGAGCATCGTGGCCTCCATCATCTGTAAATGGAAGATGTTTGGAATCGCCAGGACTCTTCCTAGAATGGGCCGCCTGGCCAAACTTGAGCGATTGGGGAGAAGGGTCAGGGATGTGACCAAGAACCCAGCATTTCTCTGTGGAGAGAGAAGAACACCACCAATCAGGCCTGTATGGTAGAGTGGCCAGAAAGAAGCCACTCCTCAGTAAAAGGCACATGACAGCCCGCCTGGGGTAAAAGGCACCTGAAGGACTCTCAGAACATGAGAGTGAAAGTAAGATACCAGCCTCCTCACTGTCTATCCTTACAAACCTCACACCCAGTGGTGGCTGGTGAAGTTTTAGGATGGGGGGGCGCCAGACCCCGCCCTTCCTTTTTGACCCCTCCCACTTGGTGAAAATGGGCGTGGTTTCTGTGAAATAGTGGGCGTGGCTCGAAGGTGGTGTGGTTAATGTCTGAGATTAACGAGGGATGGAGGGAGAGAGGGATGGAGGGACAGCAGGACCAGATCCTACACAACAATAGAAATATGTGTATTCTAGAAAGTTTAACAATCAGCAGATAAAGATATTCCAAACAACTGGTGTTAGCACTTCAATCATCCTGGCACCATGGTTGTTATGGTGTCAGGATGATTGAAGCGCATTATTTCTATTATAAAATTGTGATATAAAATGAAATCATTCAACTCACCATAATGGAGAATCAGTGGGAGCCCTGAGCATGTCACTAGCCACGTCACCTGCCACCAGATGCCATCAGGTGTCCCCAGCGGAGTCCCTCCTGACATGCAGCCTGTGTCCCACTAAATGCAGCAGCCTGTGTCACCACCAAATTGCAGCAGCCTGTGTCATCATCAATTGCAGCAGCATGTGTCACCACCAAATTGCAGCAGCCTGTGTCACCACCAAATTGCAGCAGCCTGTGTCACCACCAAATTGCAGCAGCATGTGTCACCACCAAATTGCAGCAGCATGTGTCCCCATCATTTGCAGCAGCATGTGTCACCATCAATTGCAGAAGCATGTGTCACCACCAAATTGCAGCAGCATGTGTCTCACCAAATTGCAGAAGCATGTGTCACCATCAATTGCAGCAGCATGTGTCACCATCAATTGCAGCAGCATGTGTCCCACCAAATTGCAGCAGCATGTGCCACCACCAAATTGCAGCAGAATATGTCACCATCAATTGCAGCAGCATGTGTCCCACCAAATTGCAGCAGCATGTGTCACCAACAATTGCAGCAGCATGTGTCACCACCAAATTGCAGCATGTGTTACCATCAATTGCAGCAGCATGTGTCCCACCAAATTGCAGAAGCATGTGTCACCATCAATTGCAGCAGCATGTGTCCCACCAAGTTGCAGCAGCATGTGTCATCACCAAATTGCAGCAGCATGTGTCCCACCAAATTGCAGCAGCATGTGTTACCATCAATTTCAGCATGTCACGTACCTTACAGCGGAGTCAGACTGCTGGGGGTGGCCTCTAGCACGCCTGGAAGTGGGAACAGGGAGTATAGAGGCAGCGAAAGGGTGCAGGTGCCCGGGGCTTGGAGATGAAGACCTGAAGATACTGGGTCCTCCTGGATGAAGAGGCGTAGGCCGGTCACTGGTGGAATACAGCGGGAGCCAAGCAGTTGTGAGGAAGACACTGCACGTCAGGAACAGGCTAGGTTGGCAACTGGCTGGCAACGAGGTACAGAAACAAAAGGCAGGTGCGTAATCAGGGACGAGCAAGGGGTCTGGTAACGTGCTGGCAGTAGGTAGGTAAAAAATCAGGAAGCAAGCCGAAGTAGGAAATCCAAGCCGAGGTCAGAAATAGTCCAGGAAACAGTAAACAAGGATGATCCGAAAGAATAGTCGAGCAAGCCGGTAGTCAGGAACAAGGTCACAGGTACAAAAACTATCAGGTATTCCAGGGACATGCTGAAGATGATCCAGCACTGGTATCAAGTCAGGATCCTGTTTATATAGGGCGAGATGTGCCCGGATTGGTGGACGTGGACGTGCGTCCGTTCGTACCGGAATTCGCACGCCTCTGACGGGGACACCGCGCATGGCCCTTGAGACGAAAGTGAACCGCTGCTACACGGGGATGGACATTCATATGGTGAGTTCTCTGACACAGCAGCATGTGTCATCACCAAATTGCAGCAGCATGTGTCCCACCAAATTGCAGCAGCATGTGTCACCACCAAATTGCAGCATATGTCCCACCAAATTGCAGCAGCATGTGTTACCATCAATGGCGGCAGCATGTGTCACCACCAAATTGCAGTAGCATGCGTGCCACCAGGTTACAGCAGCATGTGTCACCACCAATTGCAGCAGCATGTGTCCCCATCAATTGCAGCAGAATGTATCACCATCAATTGCAGAAGAATGTGTCACTATCAATTGCAGCAGCCTCACATCAAACCCCCCCTTACTTACCTTGCAGTGTGTTGTCTTCTCCAGCGGTGTCTCCTCTGGAGAGGTCCGTCCTTTCATACTTGTTGCCTCTCTCCTGGGCGCAATTGGAGAGAGAAAACAGGAAGTGACATCAAACTCAGATGTCAATCAAACTGCCCGGCCGTATTATATATACTACGAATTGGCGGAAGCTACTTGTTGCTTCAGAAAGCGCCACAAGGCGGGCTAAACCCCTGCACATGAAGCGCCACCTCTGCAATCTCGTGATTGCATAGATATGGCGCTTCCCATAGGTGCACTGTGTCCGCCATCCAAACACAGTGCACTTAAGGACCTTTTTTTCTTTTTCTTTTTTTTTTAAAGGGCTAGCTTTAAAAAAAAAAAACACATTTGTGACTGCCTGCTGGAGGGGGGGGGGGGGGGGGGGGGCGGCGCCCAGGCTTCCCCTATGGACGGGCTGCTCTTCTCTGCTTCAATGGACACAGGTACACTGCTGCTTACATATATGTTAACTCTTTACAGCTCAATATCTGCAGGCTGGTTCTTCTGAAATCAATGCCATTGAACACCTGGTGTCTGCTTGTATATGTGGTTACATTTCATAGCTACCTGCTATTACCCATCCTGCTGACTACATTAAGCCCGGGTTCACACTGATGCGGGTTGGAGATTGTGTTAGTTCAGCTGAACGTGCATGATTTCATACTGGCAATGCAGTCTGAATTTGGGGAGGGCGATTTGACAGACATCTGTGCGGGTTCATGCCCAGATGTCTGTACAAATTGCACCCAATGTTGCCAAAAGTAGAACAAGAATTACATTTGGGAATCATTGCAACACTGCAAAGTCGGCGTCACACCAATTCGGACGGTGCAATTGCTGCCAAATCGGTCCAATGCGAACAGGCGCTTAAAGATCAACTGCAGTCTGCTCACATAATTTGGTATGATTAGAATGCAATTGGAGACCCTTATTGGGCACTGATGAGGCTGTGTTGATGGGCACTGGTGAGGCTGCATTGATGAGCACTGGTGAAGCTGCATTGATAAGCACTGATCAGGCTGCATAGATGGGCACTGATCAGGCTGCATTGATGGGCACTGGTGAGGCTGCTTGATGGGCACTGGTGAGGCTGCTTGATGGGCACTGGTGAGGCTGCATTAATGGGCACTGATCAGGCTGTATTGATGGGCACTGATGAGGCTGAATAGATGGGCACTAAATGAGGCTGCACTGATGGGCACTGATAAGGTTGCATTGATGGGCACTGATGAGGCTGCGCTGATGGGCACTGGTGAGACTGCATCGATGGGCACTGGTGAGACTGCATCGATGGGCACTGGTGAGACTGCACTGATGGGCACTGATGAGGCTGCGCTGCTGGGCAATGGTGAGGCTGCACTGCTAGGCAATGGAGAGGCTGCACTGATGGGCACTGGTGAGGCTGCACTGAAGGGCACTGGTGAGGCTGCACTGAAGGGCACTGATAAGGCTGCATTGATAGGCACTGGTGAGGCTGCATTGATAGGCACTGGTGAGGCTGCATTGATAGGCACTGGTGAGGCTGCGCTGATGGGCACTGGGGAGGCTGTGCTGATGGGCACTAGTGATGCTGCGTTGATGTGCACTGATGAGACTGCCTTGATGGGCACTGATGAGGCTGCACTTGGTACCCACTCCAGGAAGGAGTGGGTCATATTTAAATTAGTGGGTGCACAAGTTTAGTCAGGCCTAGGGCAGCACAAAACCTAAATACACCACTGCCAACGACCCCAAGCACATAGCCAAGATAACAAAGGAGTGACTATGAGACAACTGTGAATGTCCTTGAGTGGCCCAGCCAGAGCCCAGAGTTGAACCCGACTGAACATCTCCGGAGAGATCTGAAAATGACTTTGCACTGAGGCTCCACATCCAACCTGATGGAGCTTGAGAGATCCTGCAAAGAAGAATAGGAGAAACTGCCCAAAAATAGGTGTGCCAAGCTTGCAGCATCATACTCAAAAAGACTTGAGGCTGTAATTGGTGCTTCAACAAAGTATTGAGCAAAGGCTGTGAATACTTCTGTACATGGGATTCTTTTCATTTTTTATTTTTAATAAATTTGCAAAGATTTGAAACGTATTTCATGTTGTCATTATGAGATATTGTTTGTAGAATTTTGAGGAAAATAATGAATTTAATGCATTTTGGAATAAGGCTGTAACATAACAAAATGTGCAAAAAGTGAAGCAATGAGAATACTTTCCACATGCACTGTATATTTCAAAATTGATCAGACCTTATATACTGACTACCTATCTCATTTCATGAGGCCCTAAAATGGCAGGACAGTATAAATATCACCCAAAATAACCCCTTTTTTGGATATAGACAGTGCACAGTATTTAGTAAGAGGCATGGTGAGTTCTGCTACTCCTGAGTATGGCGATACCACGTGTGAGACTTTTTTAATGTTTGTACTGAACATAATAGCATAATAGCATTAATCACATGCAAAATCCAACAGGCTGGTTGTACCCAAGTTGATCAAATGAAAGGGGGGAAAGGAGAGGAGGGAAGCCAGGCTAGCCAGCAGCACTGTGGAGAGGAGAGCCAATGTGGGGGGGGGAGGCCTGGGCAGTAAGGGGAATCGGCGCTGCATGTATTGATTAGGGTGTGCCCAGGCACACCCCCTATGCAAGCCTATGTGCCCAATGCATTTTGGTCCAAATCAGGGGACTGCAGAGCACAGAAAAATGTGATTCATGCATGGAGACCAACATAGGAGCCCTGAACACTGGTTGAAAATTTGGTTACATTTGGATTATAGAAAACTCATAAAAAAAGGTAAACTGAACTGAACAGAATACTATTATATTTTAGCATAGTTGCAATTATAGTTAGGCAAACTTATTACTTTTGAAAAGCTATAAAAGGTGATTCACCCCCCCGAATAACAGTGTTGGGTCAAATTGCTCTTTAAACGGGAACATAGTCCTAACTAACCAAAACCAACCAGAAACACCTGACTGCAAAACTGACAGATCCAGTCTACCTACTTGCATTCCAAAATAGAGGTCACTGTGTTCTTCTGTATTATGTAAACATTTCTATAATTCTTTTCCTTTCCATAAGCCTATTGATAAAAGTAGAGATAGAAAACATGTCTAATCACCTTTCGCATAGCCTAACAAAATCCCTCCTCTTTCTGATACAAGATTCTCCCACTATCAGTTCTGACATGTCAACTTGTAAATGAAAGTAGAACTATAAGCAAAACTTTGTTTTTTCATTTTGGATAGAGCATGGGAGGGTTATAACCCCTGTCAGATTTGTTTTCACCGTCTATATCACATTGCAGAGATTTCCCTTCATTTCCCGTCCCATAGTCAAACAGGAAGAGAGAGGAAATGCCTCCAAATAAAGCAAATTCCTTGGAGACCCCCATGTCACCAGAACTAGTGTCCCTATTGGAAGATGTCCCCTCTATTACTTTTCTGGGGACAATTCAAAATGTGAGATTTTCAGTTTTTTTCATACAAATAACAGAAAAATTAAAGGCAGCTGGCTCTGGTATATAACAATCAGGTATAACAGTAAAACATTTACATACTAATCTCAATTTGGGATTTTCTTTTACTTTCACGTTCAATGATAATGATAAACAGGACAAATAGGGTGAATTTCCTAAATTGGGGCACGGGGGCACAGACAGCTATAAAAACCTGACAGGTGTTCTAATCCCTCTCCACTATTTTCAAAATGAAAAAAAAAAGTTTTGCCTTTAGTTATACTTTAAAGCAGAACTCCAGACCCCAGGTAAAGTATTTCCTATATAGCAAAAAAGAGGGGGGGGGGGGGACAGACAAGGCTGTAAGGTAACCAGCCACAGGGACTTTTAACGGTATCAAGTTGAACAAATCTACCACATTTCATAATGGAAATATATATAAATACATTTTATTATTTAAAAAGCAAATTGGTTAAAACCCTACACCAAGAAAGAAACATTTTACAGCATTTAGACAACAAATTCACATATAGGTATAGTAAGACCATGTTTCACTCCAAAAACAGAGCTTCCTCAGGAGTTTTGTGGTGTAACTTCTTTTATAAGTTGACGTAGCAAAAAGCTAAAAAAGAAAAACATCATAATTAATTATCATTTTGGTGCATTTAACAAGAAAGAAATACATACACGTAGTAGAAATACATGACAAAATAATAAGGTTACATCAATATACAGGACATAAGACAACATGAACCAGGATATCCATGAGAAATATCTCACCCATCTAATAGCTGTCCGATAGTTATGAGCAATAAAATCTCCAAAATGTAAAAAAAAAAAGAAAAAGAAAAAAAGAAAAGAAAGGGAGGAGTGCAATTCCAAGCCAAGGGCCGACAACCTCATTTAATTGGGTCTGTAGAGGGGGACAACAAAAAATCAAAAATGTATATTTGATAAATAGTTCTTTGTAAATTTGAAGCAAGAGAGAAAAAAAAACAAAAAAAAACGCCTCACTGCACTCAAATTACCTTTTATTAAATACCCAATCAAGTCCATGGGATCAATCATGAATCAAGTGAATTTACTGTACACAATTGACACTCTATTTACTGTTGTGTGTCAGTCTATTTATTGCTACTAATTCTGCTTTTTTCCATTGGATTTGTTTAGGGGTAATCAAGCTCTTTTTGCCCTTCCCCTCTCTGTGATTGTTGATTCTCTGACATACTTCTTGGAAAAGTGCTGCTTGCTTGCCGCCTACAGTAAATTCAATTGATTCATGATTGATCCCACGGACTTGATTGGGTATTTAATATAAGGTAATTTGAGTGCAGTGAGGCATTTTTTTTCTCTCTCTTGCTTCAAATTTACAAAGAACTATTTATCTAATATACATTTTTGATTTTTTGTTGTCCCCCCTCTACAGACCCAATTAAATGAGGTTGTCGGCCCTTGGCTTGGAATTGCACCCCTCCCTTTCTTTTCTTTTTTCTTTTTCTTTTTTTGACATTTTGGAGATTTTATTGCTCATAACTATCGGATGGGTGAGATATTTCTCATGGATATCTTGGTTCATGTTGTCTTATGTCCTGTATATTGATGTAACCTTATTATTTTGTCATGTATTTCTACTATATGTATGTGTTTCTTTCTTGTTAAATGCACCAAAAATGATAATTATGATGTTTTTCTTTATTAGCTTTTTGCTACGGCAACTTATAAAAGAAGTTACACCACAAAACTCCTGAGGAAGCTCTGTTTTTGGAGCGAAACATGTAGAGAGTGGAAGCGTCTTACTATACCTATATGTGAATTTGTTGTCTAAATGCTGCAAAATGTTTCTTTCTTGGTGTATGTTTTTAACCAATTTGCTTTTTAAATAATAAAATGAATTTATATATATTTCCATTATGAAATATGGTAGATTTGTTTAACTTGATACCGTTAAAAGTCCCTAAGGCTGGTTACCTTACAGCCTTGTCTGCCCCCCCCCCCTTTTTTTGCTATAATACAAATTTGGGATGTTGGTATCTTTAGTTCGACCTTTTTCACCTTGGGTTTTTTTCTGTATTTCCTATATAGGCATTACAGTTTTTTTTTTAAAAGTAATAAAAATGTGATAAGAAATGTGCTCAGAAAATCTGGTTACATTTGGATTATTGAAAATTTATATAAAGATAAACTGACTTGGTTTTCTGTATTTGGATTATGGAAAGCTCATTATTGTGTGAACTAAATGGAATACCAAAAAGACTATTCATTTTAGGTGAAGTTGTTATAATTCCGGCTTCTCATGGTGTTTAGGGGTGAGTCAAACATGACATAAATCCTATGCTGAGAGATGCTTTTGGTTGAACACTGGAATGGACAGTCCTACATTTATTGAAAGGGAAACTGTAATGCCCTGTACACACGGTCGGATTTTCCGACGGAAATTGTGCGATCGGATCATGTTGTCGGAAAAAATCCGATCGTGTGTAGGCTCCATCAGACTTTTTCCTTCTGAATTTCCGACGCACAAAGTTTGAGAGCTGGATCTAAAATTTTACGACAACAAAATCCGATCATTTAAATTCTGATCGTGTTTAGACAATTCCGACGGACAAAGTGCCACGCATGCTCAGAATAAACTAAGAGACGAAAGCTATTGGCTACTGGTCCGTTTATACTCCCGACCTGCATGTTTGATGTCACCTCGTTCCGAACTATTGGATTTTCCGCCAACTTTGTGTGACCGTGTGTATGCAAGACAAGTTTAGCCCAAAATCCGCCGGAAAAAAATCTGATGGATTTTGTGGTCGGAATGTCCGACCGTGTGTATGGGGCATAACAGTTTTTGGTCAGTTTTGCTTTTTATCTTTTTAAAGGCTATATCCTAAAAATACAGGATGCCAATGAGAACAGAAACACATGGGGAACAGCTACAGAAGCACACTTCCTGGTCCCCTTGTAGCAAAACGATGGTTGGACACATTCCCCTCAGTGCTTGCCACCCGCGGAAGGCAATGTCTGTATGCTCTGCATCTGCTCCGCACCCAGGGAAAATCACCAACTGGCCACATTTAATATGTTTAGAATGAGCACCATGGCTGAAGACTGCTGTTTTCTCCAGTGACTTCAAATGGAGGCAAAGTGCTCAGAATTGTCCCCTATCACTTCCTTTCCACTACTGTTAGTGCCAGTGTTGCTCCCCCATAAGCCACTCAACCTCAAGCTGCCCTATGCTCCTCAACACTCATCAGACACTGCTACCCGCTGTTCCTCATCCCTTCATTCAGTGCTGCTCCTCCACATCACTATCTAGTGATGTGGCCAACTGCTCCTCACCCATCCATTCAACACTGAGGTACACTGCTCCTCATGCATCTATTCAACAATGAGGTCCATGGCTCCTCACCCATCCATTCAACACTGAGGTCCACTGCTCCTTACCCATCCATTCAACACTGAGGTCCATGGCTCCTCACCCATCCATTCAACACTGAGGTCCACATCCATTCAACACTGAGGTCCAAGGCACCTCACCAAACCATTCAACACTGCGGTCCATGGCTCCTCACCCATCCATTCAACACTGAGGTCCACAACTCCTCACCCACCCATCTCAAGCTGCTGTCCTCCACTCCCTATCACTCATCCTATGGTACCCTCTACCTCTCCACCCCACTCTCTGCCATCCACCTCCATCCCCCAAATCACATCACTGTCCTCCCATCTGCTGCACACCTACTGAGTCACAGTGGCTTTCTGCATAGTCTTACTGTATAGCGCAAATTCTCATTTTATATATACAGTATGCATATATACACATATATACATACACATACACGCACACACACACACACATATATTAATACTTTGAGCATTAGTGCTCATGCACACGGACGTTTTAAAAAACTGGCTGCAAAGCTAGCTCCGATGCCTGGAAAAATCGTTGTTAAAAACATGATTTTTACCGCGTTTTGCATTGGCGTTTTTGCGCGTTTTTGCGCGTTTTTTAGCGTTAGCGTTAAGTAGCGTTTTTTAAGAAACACATCTCTTGGCTATAGCACTCAGAAAACAAAGAAAATATGTTGCGCGTTTATGCGCGTTTTTGCGCGTTTTCCCGCGATTCGCGTTTTTACAGCTCTAGCTCCACGCCACGGAACGCACTGGTCCTGGGTTTTTTTTACAGCTTAAAAACGCCTATGCCATTTGCAGCTCAAAAACGCCTAGGTGGGCATGAAGCCATAGACTAACATGGACAGCCGTTTTTAAGCTGCAAAAAAAGCTCAAAAAAGTGGCTGTAAAAACGTCCGTGTGCATGAGGCCTTAGAAAGACCACAGAAGTGGTTATATCTTTCCAGACATGCTGGCTCTCACTAAAACATTGGATAAACTTAATCTAACCATCATAAATAAATTAAAAAAGGAATAATAAAATAACATTACCGTACTTTTATTTTAAATTTGACCCTGATACAATCTCACTGTACAATCCTTTTTTTCTTTGCCCACAACTATCTAGTTACTCTAGATATTTGTTGGCAAAGTAAAATTCAAAGAAAGAACCAAACTGAAAGGAAAAAAAAAAAGAATGGATTATTTGGGTAAGTTCTATATAATCAGGTTGTAATGTGTATGGTCAGCTTATTTCAGTCTTGTTTTTTTCCCAAAAAATTGGGTACAGTTGCCTCTCAGGATTTAGATTAAGTTCAATAGGCACATTCCTGGAAACCTCTTACCTGGTTCCCACTGGCTGTAAATGCAGCCGCTGGGCAGGTCAGTTTTAACGCAGAGCCATCGTCTATGGGGAACAGCTTTCATTTCTTATTGTCTATGGAGCTTACCATTGTGTGACCACTGTGACAGTCAATCACAGCAGTCACATGATCAGGAAAGCCTGCCTCCACCTCCCAACATTCAGAGCCTCTTTAAAGGCAAAGGGTGGCAAGGGATTGAAAGCCCTTGAAGTATACACTGCCAAATCAATGGAAATATATATCATTTCTTATGTCCTGTATTTTTTATTGCAACATACCTAGCCACATATAACAGTACGGCAGGGAGAGCTAAGTGACTGTAAGTGAGCACATGTGAGCGTGTGACAGATCACATGACTGGGCACAACTTCTGGCTTTCTTTTGATTATGTTTCTATTTATTTTTATTACACAGTGCACATTTGTACAGCACATCTCTGTGCGTTATACATTTGTGGAGTTTGTGTGACTATACTGCTGCTTTTTAAATTAGCATTTTGCAATCAGGGCCGGTGCTACCACTAGGGCGCACTGGTGCCAAGGGGCGCCCAGCCACTGATTTCCCTCCATGTCTGCATGCTCTGCAGGCTGCAGCATGTAACTAACTCAGTCTCAGGCAGCTGCTCTGGCCGGTAGTGTAATTAGCAGCACAGTGCAGCACTGGAGCCAGCGCTAGAGGAAGCAGAGTCGACACTTCCTGTATAGTGCCGCCTCCTGTCATATGGGCAGGGAAAAGGGGGTGGAGTCAGGGGTGGAACCAATGGGGGCGGAAAAATTAGGTTTCGCCTAGGCTGTCAAAAATCCTTGCACCAGTCCTGTTTACAGTTATCATCTTTATAAGACAGCCACAATCTGATTAGAAAAAGCCTGTCCCCTGCCAGAATGCTGCAGTGAGGAATCCTCCTGTGTAAAAGCAGTGGTCTCTCTGCAGAGGTTCAACACGCCCCCCTGCTCAATCAGAGGTAGAGCTCTCCAATAAGCATGAGATTTGCTGATTACAGAATGACAGGCCTGACTTAGCAGGGGATCTGTTGGGATTCTACAGAGAAATCACTGCTTCCATAGAGAGAACAAGGGACCTTCTCTACAGCATATTGGCAGAGGGCAGTCTTTTCTACTCAGGCTGGGGCTTTTTTCTAAAGAACACCAACACTAAGGCCAGTCATACACAGTTTGAATTGAACCGTTAATGGGCAGGCTGAATGTACCAAGTTGATCAATTGATTAACTTGAGTGCAACCAGCATGCCGGATTCTCTTAGGAATCACTGTCTTCTCCCGGCAAAGCCGACTCCCCCCCGCCCCCAGACAATGGCTGGGCAGGAGGGATTCCCCTGTCAGCACTGTCTGTGTTGATGGGGGAATTGTGCGAATTTCTTTCCTGCAACCCGTGATTACAGGAAGAAAATTTGCACTGTGTATGGCAGGCCTTATGCTCCATACACACGGTCGGACATTCCGACCACAAAATCCGTCTGATTTTTTCTGATGGATTTTGGCCGAAACTTGTCTTGCATACACACGGTCGCCCCCAAAGTCGTTGGAAAATCTGATCGTTTGGAATGAGGTGACATACAGAACGTACGAAGCGACTACGTAGAGGCCAGTAGCCAATAGCTTTCATCTCCAAATTTTTTCTGAGCATGAGTGGTACTTTGTGCGTCGGAATTCTCTACACACAATCGGAAAAAGTCAGATTGGATTTTGTTGTCGGAAAATTTTAGATCCAGCTCTCAAACTTTTTCCGTCGGAAATTCAGACAGAAAAAGTCCGATACAGCCCACACACAATCGGCTTTTCCGACAACATAATCCGATCGGACTATTTCCGTCGGAATTTCCATCCGTGTGTATGGGGCATTAGTCTTGGCACACCTTTTTGTTTCCATGCACCTGGAATATATTTAGCTGATTTACAGTAAAAGTTTATTTGAGCTTTAAAACATTCTTTAATTGAAACCTCAGACATAAGGAAGAAAGAGGGTCATAAGTCACTCAGTCATTTTCTATTACAAAATACAACAATAGCAAATGTCATTTTTTTGGAGAACAAAATATCTTCCTCCACAAAGTATACTTGTATTTCTGTGCCAGGAAAGAATATATTGTTGCAATTCAGCAGAAAAAAAGAATATCTCTTAAAAGAATCAAAAGCTTTTATTTATAAATCGTGTGTACCTGCCGAGGAAATGCAGAGACATGCTGAAATTCTGCTCAGTGTTGGTTTCCGTTGGCCCAGCAATCGTGATATTATGTATAATATCTGAAAAGGTAATACAAAGAATCTCTATAAGCAATTTTAATATAGAACACATCAAGTATCTAAGGCTGGTTGTGCTACAGGATATTTCCTTAAAGTAGTAATAAATTCTCAGCAATTTTATTATAACACATTGAGCACAAAAAATAAAACATCTCACACTAAACTATTTGTTACAATTCTTAAACCAACACTAGCACATTACAACTTTCAATGCTGCTGGTCCCTTCTCATTTAGTGCCCCTTCCCTGAACTTCCAATCCTCACGGAATAGGTCAACAGTGGATACTGCAGTCTCCAGTCAATCTGTCAACTTGGGGAAGGAGGAGGAAGGAGTAGGCAAGTGTCTTGCCAGCCTAGGCTATGGGGCTGTGTTTTATATTGATGTGAAAACTCAAATAAAAACCTGGTTATGTTCAACCAGTCCAAAGCTAAACTAACTGTGACTCCACTCACCATGCATTGGTTGTAAATTGAAAAGCATCTATTGGTATCAAAAAGTCACTAGAGTTAAAACATTAAACAGTGCAAACATGCTAATAAAAGCTTAAGTCCACCTCCGGATGGCAAATAGTGACCACAAAAATGGAAGATGTAAGGTTTAAATACTGTGGTTTCATCCCCAGGCTTGAGTGGTCTCTCAGGGGAAAGTATACATTCTTGATTGAAACCAAATTATGGAAAGTGGGTTCCATAAATCGTAGTGCTCCACAAGGCAGTTGGTCAATACTTAAGGGCTCGCCGCAACTGTATGGAAGAACAGGACTTTGAACAGGAAGCCGGGATCCTGAGGGAGAGATTTCACTCAAGGGGCTACAATCACAAATGGCTCAGTAAGGCTTATAATAGGGCAAAAGATAGTGAAAGAGAGTCTCTCATCTTCAAGCGCATGAGGGAAACAGGAAAAGGGACTGGGTCCTACTAGACTTAACATACAGTATACTCAAAACGTTTCAAGGTCAAGCACATTTGCTCAGCACACTGGCACCTTTTGAGGGAAGAACCCAGAAGGAAGACTGGATGAAGATGGAAGCCTGTCAGCAGTGACAGCGCGCCGCTAGAGGGCTTCATTCTAAGGTAAGAATTTAATAATATGCTAGTATGGGATGCACACTAGCACATTATGCCATTGTCTTGCAGTTTTGTTTTTTTTAAAGGCGTGGTTTACTACCACTTTAAGCTGTGAAGAACAGGTGCAGACTGGCATGGAGCCCACTCACACTGCTTGGGGGGAGCAGAGACGAGCATCTCCGTGGCTGCACAGAGAAGCACAGGATCTGTAGGAGCAATAATTCTAGCACCAAATCTTTGTAGCTCTAAATGGGTAACCTGTATGCTCTTTTAACCACTTGCTTACTGGGCACCTAAACCCACCTCCTGCCCAGACCAATTTTTTAGCGCTGCCACTCTTTGAACGACAATTGCACGGTCATACAACACTGTACCCAAATTACATTTTTCTCTTTTTTCCCCACAAACAGAGCTTTCTTTTGGTGGTATTTGATCAACTCTGGGTTTTTCATTTTTTGTTAAAAAAATTAAAAAATACTGATTTAAAAAAAAAAAAAAATACGAAAGCGTTTTATATTTTGTTACTAATTTTTGCAAACAGGTAATTTTTCTCCTTCATTGATGTACGCTGACGAGGTTACACTGATAGACTGCACTGATTTATTTTTTATTTTTTTATTTTATCAATTTAACTCTCACCATTCTTTCCCATTATCTTATTATTTTTGCTCTTTTCTACTTACGATCTAATCATTTCATTTTATTTTTTCTTGTAATTTTTCTTTTGTCCATCTATCATTCATTAATTATTTCTTTATTTATTATTTTTTCATTCCCCTCGTGGTGTCTATTCCTATTATTGGTCTCTTCATACTGCACCATGTATGTTTCCCCCTCCTCTGGCCTGGGTTGGAGTGGCGAGATCACCCGGCACACAAAGCCGCCAGGGAGGCTTTCTCCCCCTTGGCGGCGTTTATGGGGATAGTAGCCGGCGTATCTCCGGCTGCACTCCATTTTACGACTCCAGCGGACATGCGTTGTCCGCTAGGGAAGCTTGGTGTGTAGGTGGGTGGAGTGGGCAGGGCCACACTTATTCTTAAGCCCCAGACGAAAGCTGTTAGATGTGGGACGCTGAACGGACATGCTGGTGGCTCTGCTTTGTCTTTAGTCTTAAGGTAATTCCTTGTAGTTTTCTATCCTCTGCTCCTATTACTATGCTGCTCTTTTGTTGGGTCTTAAACATTTTATTGATATTACCCCATTTACCCCTACTAAACTACCCCGTCTTTGAGATCGGATTCTCTTAGCTGCTTATTTTTTGCATCAAGGGCCCTACCCTGCAGGTATTTATGTGTTTAATAATAATAATAATAATAAAAAAAAAAATATATATATATATATTTTTTTTTTTTTTTAATATGCTACACACTTTATTATTTATTTTTTTATATTTTTTTTTAATATACTACGCACTTTATTGAGAAGAATTTTCTATATAAAAAAAATGTTTTTTATTGATACTTTTACAGTTATCATTTGATTCTGGCAATTTGGTTCTTCCTTTCTGCCTGCCCCTTCCAACGTGGGTCCCCCCTGCAGGTACACCCTCCCTGTTCATATTTTTTCTATATACGAGATACGTCATTAAGACATCTGCTTATATTTAATAAAAAATTTTCATTATTCTCAATTTTTTTATTTTGCTTCTCTTCTTCTCTTTTTTCATTTTCCAGGGTCCTTTGCCTTTTTCCCCTCAGTGTATCGCCTATCTTCTCCCAGTGCCACTCTCCTGTTTTTGGACTAGGGGAGGGGTGATTCCTACAGGACCTTCTAATTCTGTTGATATCTTTCCAATTATTGCAATTCATCAGCTACTGAGTTATATATGTGAGGCCCAATACACTGGAAAGCCATATCACCTGACTGTTCGATTCATTGCTTTTAATCCATAAGATATCGTATGTCCATATTTGCATATTTTGCTATGTAAGTATTGGGAACCACATTACTATTGTTGTATTCTTTTGATTAATCTGCATTACTTCTATGTCCGTTTCTTTCCCTAATACCCTATCATTTGTGTTTTTTACTAGAACCTTGTTTTACATAATCTACACTCACCCCTGATGAAGGAGTGTACAATCCCTCTGAAACACGTAGGGTAACAAGTGTTGGGGCTCACTTTATTGTGTATGGGTGTTCAACTCTGCAACTCTACGCAGTGATGGGCACTGATGGGTGGCAGTGATGGGCACTGATAGGTGACACTGATTGGCACCACTGGTGGGCATTAATAGGTGGCACTTGTGGGCACTGATAAGTGGTACTGATATACTGTGGGCACTGATTGGTGGGCACTGATTCGTGGCACTGATTGCTGGCATTGGCAGGTGGTACTGGTGGGCACAGAGGCTCTTCCTCTTTGGGACTGATGTCCCTGCAAGCAGAAGCCGGAAATCGGCTTTATTTCTTCTCACGCTGCCAGTGTGAGAAGAAAAAAAACGATTACGGAGCCTCTGTTTACATCACGTGATCAGCTGTCATTGGCTGACAGCTGATCACGTGGTAAGGGGCCGGGATCACCGGAGTCTCATTGACTCAGATGATCACAGCGCGTGCCGCGTGCCCCTATCAGGGGGCGTGGCCAGCTTTGAAAGGGGGGACGTCAATAGGCTTCACTACCAGGTTCCCTTATCAGGAATAGCGGCGTCTGCACCCGACAGCCGATCCGAAGATTGGCTGCGGTGCCAAAATTGTGGGCTCCCTGGACAGGTAAGTGTCCATATATTAAAGGTCAGCAGCTGCAGTATTTGTAGGTGTTGACTTTTAATTTTGCATATTAGGGGGGCTCCTCTTTAAGGTAAAAGTAAATCCTTTAGAGAAAAAATGCTGAACGGTAGGTTTTTTATTGCAGAATAGGTATACTGTACTCCTCTGCATTGCCTGGCAGCAATCTTATTACTGTACACGATCACATACAATTTTAGCATGCCTCGATACCAGTATGAATTAACTCATGTGCGTAAGTTATGTCATGTCGGGCACCCAATAAAGATGGCACCACATCTAGAAGACGTGGGGAAAATGTCAGTTGCAGCAACAAATAAGATTGCGTTGAGATCATTACTGATGTGCATACTTGCACAATATAGTTACATAGTTACATAGTTAGTAAGGTTGAATAAAGACACCAGTCCATCCAGTTCAACCTGAGTGTCTACAGTTGTCCTTATCCCTGTACATTGCACACTCACATTGGTGCCTGCCATCAAGGAGCCCACAATCCAAGGTCCCCATTCATATACTAGGGCCAATTTTGGACAGAAGCCAATTGACCTACCTGCATGTCTTTGGAGTGTGGGGGGAAACCAGAGTACCTGGAGGAAACCCACACAGGCACAGGGAGAACATGCAAACTCCAGGCAGGTAGTGTCATGGTTGGGATTTAAACCAGCAACCCTTCTTACTGCTAGGCGAGAGTGCTACCCACTACACCACTGTGCCGCCCTAATATGGCAAAGTCACACCCACCCGAAAGTGAACTTTAGTTGGCTTTAATATATGGTATTTTCATTTTAACCACTGACACATTTCACATGCTTTTCAGATACGATTTGCTGGAAAAAGGCTTACTGTTAAGTACCAGTTCACATAAGGGCGACCTGTCAGGTGACTAATGCCGCGTACACACGAGCGGACTTCTCGTCGGACTGAACCTCCGAAGGACTTTTCAACGGAGTTCCGGCAGAAAGATTTGAAACATGTTCTATTTCTAGGTCCGTCAGAATTTTTGAAAAAAAAAGTCAGATGAAGCCCGCACACGAGCGGAATATCCGACGGAATCGTTCCGTCTGACCTTTTCTGTCGGAAAGTCCGCTCGTGTGTATGCAGCATTAGCCTCCTGACAAGTCGCGCTCCATGCATTGCAATGGAACCGTTCTAATAGGAGCGACTCAAGTTGCTCCAACTTAGAAAAAGGCCCCTGTACTACTTTGGGGCGACTTCGGAGCAACTTGCATTGACTTCTATACAGAAGTCGTTTTGCAAGCTGTGCTGAAGTCGTGCTGTACGGAGTGGCTTCAAAGCCGGACAACATTGAAGCTACTCCTGTGTGAGCCGGCACTTACAGAACTCAATATCTTAAATGGAAATGTACACACACCAGTAATTTAGTCAGACCCTGACTCATCCTCCTTTTTTTTCAGACAGTTCAATGCAAAAAGATTCAGTCATACACGTACTGTATATATATATATAATTTTCCATATTTTGTGATTTAACAACTAAAAACGTAAATGTACTTTATTAGGATTTTACAGTATGTGATACACCAACATAATTGTGAAGTGGAAGGAAAATGAAAAATGGTTTTCAAAATTTACAAATGAGTCAATACTTTGTAGAACCTCCTTTTGCTGCAATTACAGCTGCAAGTCTTTTGGGGTATTTCTCTACCAGCTTTGCTAAAGAGTGACATTTTTGCCCATTCTTCTATGAAAAAATGCTCATGCTCTGTTAGGTTGGATGGAGAGCATCTGAACAGCAATTTTCAAGTCTTGCCACAGATTCTCAATTGAATTTAGGTCTGGACTTTGGGCCATTCTCACACATGAATATGCTTTGATCTAAACCATTCTATTGTAGCTCTGGTTGTATGTTTAGGGTCGTTGTCCTGCTGGAAGGTGAACCTCTGTCCCAGTCTCAAGTCTTTTGCAGACTCTAAAACCCCATACGCACTATCAGATTTTCTGATGATTTTTGTCTTCAGATTTATCAAAACCATGTAGGGCAAGGGCCTACCTGATTTCATACAAATTGAAACTCCTAAGGTTTGAAAATCTGATAGTGTGTATGGGGCTTAACAGGTTTTCTTCTAAGATTGCCCTCTATTTGGCTCCATCCATCAACTCTGACCAGCTTCCCTGTCCCTGCTGAAGAAAAGCATCCTCACAACATGATCAGGGATGCCAACCTTCCTCAGCATTTTTTACTGACAAAACATGGAAAATTTATTGGCGGAGCACATATTTTACTGGCAACCAGAGAAATTACAGAACTCCTATTGAAAACTAACACAGTGAATATTTAAACTGTATAAACATGATATGGAAACACTGACAATACCTATAACAGTAGTAATTTGCTCGCTTTACACTTAAAAAGTCAACACAGCATGAAATTGTCAGCCCCTAATATTTACTGACAGTTGTAAAAAAATCAAAGCTTTTTACAAACTGTCAGTTAATTTACTGGTGGTTGGCAACCCTGAACATGATGCTGCCACCACCATGTTTCACAGAGCGTTTTTAGGCCAAAAAGTTAAATTTTGGTCTCATATGACCAGAGCACCTTCTGCCACATGGCTTTTCGCAAACTCTAAATTGAACTTCTTATGGCTTTAATTCAACAATGGCTTTTTTTTTGCCACTCTTCCATAAAGGGCAGATTTATGAAGTGCACGACTAATAGTTGCCCTGTGGACAGATTCTCCCACCTGAGCTGTGGATCTCTGCAGCTCCTCCAGAGTTACCATGGGCCTCTTGGCTGCTTCCCTGATTAATAATCTCCTTGCCCAGCCTGTCAGTTTCCGTGGATAACCACGTCTTGGTAGGTTTACAGTTGTGCCATACTCTTTCCATTTTCAGATGATGGATTGAACAGTGCTCTGTGAGATGTTCAAAGCTTGAGATATTTTTTTATAACCTAGCCCTGCTTTAAACTTCTCCACAACGTTATCCCTGTCCTGTCTGGTGTGTCCATTGGCCTTCATGATGCTGTTTGTTCACTAAGGTTCCCTAACAAACCACTGAGGGCTTCACAGAACGGCTGAATTTATACTGAGATTAAATTTCACACAAGTGGACTAAATTTTTCAGGTGGAAAATTTCAAGGGGTATGAATATCTTTTTAAGGCACTGTAGTGTATTTGAAAGAAAACAACTGTCTATTTGGAAAGCCCATTGTATTTTGGGAACCATGGGATACTATCCAATCATGATAGCAACTATTAACCTAAGAGCATGACCACCACCCTAAACCTGGGAATACACGGATCAAAATTCATCCTGTTTAGCAGAAACCAGCCAAATTTAGATCTGTGTTTAGCATCCTGTTCATCAGAAGCTGATTGTCAGATCTGCTTTCGTCGAATGAACCCACTGGAAAACTTTCTTCGAACAGCAGTTTGTAGCCAATCAATTGCAACACTGGTCAATGTATTCTGACAGCGGAGTCCCCGCTGTCAGAATAAAATGTCCTGGTGGTGGGGATTCCTGCATCCACCTCCCTTGTGTTCATGCAGTATTCTGTTGGATTTTTTTTTTCGGCCCCCTGGCGGAACAAAAACAAAACAAGCCATGTGTGCCCAGCTTTATACTGACCTCTGTAACACCTATACATTCCTATGGAAATAAATTTTTTACAACTGATGGAATTCGGCTCAAGCTGTCTTCCCTACACACGGTCACACCAAATTCGGATCGTTTATAACGCAGTGACATAAAACACGTACGACGGGACTAGAAAAAAGGAAGTTCAATAGCCAGTAGCCAACAGCTTCTGTCTCATAGTTGAATCTGAGCATGCGTGATTTTTGGCATGTCGGAATTGCATACACACAATTGGAATTTCCAATAGAAAGTTTTTCCGTCTGGAAATTTGAGAACATGCTATCAATTTTTGTGGCGGAAATTCGGACAGCTAAATTCCGATGGAGCATACACACGGTCGCATTTTCCAATGAAAAGCTCTCATCTGTCTTTTTCTGGCCGGAATTCCAATCGTGTGTACGCGGCATCAGTGTAACCATTTATAAGTATATCATTTGAGGTTTTGCCTTGAATAAAAATAATGACAAAGAAGAAAATCTGATGATCCTGCCATGAAGGACTTTGCTTAGGCACTTCCTATTATAGCGTGACAATTGTCTCCCAATTTTACTCTTGCATTGTTACCCTGTTGCATGCACCTTTAATGGATGGTCCTCCCAACAAGCATTTTGTGGGCATGGCATGCAGCCAATAATAGTGTGAGCCTGTAAACAAGAAGTGGCTTAAAGAGGGTGGAAGTGATTAGAAGCACTGTGAAACAAAAAAAAAGGATGAAAAATTTGAAAACAGTATTTGACTGGAAAAAAAATGGCATTTGACAATGATACAAGTGATTTAACAAACAAAAGTATTGTCCACTTAGCCCTTGTACACACGGTCGGAGATTCCGACAACCAAATCCATCGGAGTAATTCCGACGGATTAATTCCAGAAGAGGTCGTTATTTCGTTATGACGGACTACGTTCAGGCTAGTAGCCAATAGCTTTGGTCTAGGAATTTGATCTGAGCATGCGTGGCACTTTGTCTGTCGGAGTAGGCTACACATGATCGGAGTATGTCCAATCGGAGCATTTTGTCGGAAAATTTTACGTGCAAGTTGGAAAAGTTGGTCCGTCGGATATTCCGACAGAAACAGTCCGATGGAGACCACACACAGTCGGAATATCCGACAAAGCGGTCCGATAGGACACATCCCGTCGGAATCTCCAACCGTGTGTACAAGGGCTTAGGATTTATAGCTACTATACATCTACATCACACAGAGATGCATATGGACTGTCAATGTCAACCCCCTTCTGAAGATGCTAGCTGTCTGGCTACTGCACTGACTAACTGGATAATAAAGTTTGAGTCACTGACCTAGAACAAACGGGCATATCTGTAATACCAGACATCCTTATTTGCATAAATGTTTTTAAAAAAAGGGACAATAACTATCGGAACAAGACAGCTAGGTAACTAACCATTGCAGAAGGAGTAGTAAAAGTGGCAGCCTCCATATTTCTCTAATGAGAGGTTTCCATTAAATAATTAGTAAATCTAACTCAAATATCTATGTAACCATTTTAAAAAATGAGCACCTTGTAATATTAGTAAGTCCTTGAAATGCCCTATTTTTGTCCGAAGGTGCCGCTCATATTGGGAGTTGTGGAGATGAGCGGTGACTTGGAGCGACGAGTTGTAGTTCCCTGGTTTAGAGTAGCTGTAATAGACAAAGGGCTCTGATGTCTTCACTGTGGTGCTGGGGAAAAATACAGACAATCAGTATCCAAAAGAAAGTAGTATTACCTATTGTATATTGAGTGGATGGGCTTGCCAACAGAGACAGGTGGTAGACATACAGTAAGCACTATTCTCTCTTAATTGTACTCAGGGATTTTTTTCAGGGGGAACTCGGTGGAACTCAGTTCCACCACCTCTGGCTCAGAGCCTTTGGTGATTGCTCACCACAATCACTTGTAAACACAGAAGTCTGGTTTCTGTGTTTACAAGTGACAGCTCTACACTCTGTATGTAATGCATTCCTGGTATTTAATGCCCCTTTAAGACTCTCCCACTGTTTTCGTGAAATTTGATGTGATTTGGAGGGTGTGTGTGGGGGGGGGGGGGGGTTTGTGGGGCCGTGGTTAAGTTCCAGCACCTATTGTTCAAGAAGAAAAGCCCTGCTTGTACTAGTATCCTGTAGAACATCATTATTGACCATATATCTGATTCCTCTTGTACCAAATTGTAATGTAATTGAACTGTCTGCCTTCATTTTGTTAAGCGCTGCGCAAATTGTTGGAGCTATATAAATCCTGTATAATAATGATAATAGGAAGAATAATATACTATATAGTGTAGTTAATGGCCAGGCTAAGTTGTTTTGGACCTAATTTACTCTTAACTGGCCCATATTGTATGTATAAAAAAAATCACGTACCTTCTCAAATCTTTTTCTACTTGATATAATTCAGATGATACAACCACATCTATTCATGTCATCATTATGCAACTTGTTTTTCCCCTTAAAGTGAAACTTTGGTTTGAGAATTAAATCCTGCTAGATCACTTCAGGCTGGCCCCTTTTGCAGGTATAGCTATGGAAAACATTAAAAATATGTGTCTATACTGTTTAAAATTCATTAATACACTGTATACACCTGCTCTGCACATGCTCAGTTGCTCCCCAGGCACTTTTAGACACTGCTGAATTTGTAGAGGCCGATCTGCTGACAGCCTTATAGTGGAATTAAACCCTCTTATTCTTTACAGCCAATGAAGCTGCTTCTGTTTGATCTGCAACTGCCATGGTGCTGCACATGTGATGACACCAGTCATTTGATGGTTTGACAGTTTGATTGAGGAAACAAGCAAATGTGACAGTTAGCAATCCTGGCATTCTAGGAATGTAACTTTGTTGAAACTGCTAAATCAATGGGTTTAGTTCCAGTTTATGATTTACTGCTGTTCAGGGGCTCTGGGCTTCAGCAAAATGGTAGTCTCCAGCAAGAAGAAACAGCAGCAATGCTGGAGGTAATTTACAGCACACACTAATTTTGGTAGCATAATTATTAATGTAGAATGGATGTTCCTTGCTAAAGAACATAATTTTTTTCATCAAGATGTGTTGGGTAACGTTCCACTTTATAATGATCTAGAAGAAGATCTACAGTATCTCCTCACATTTTTGTAAATATTTTATTATATATTTTCATGTGACAACACTGAAGAAATGACACTTTGCTGCACTGTAAAGTAGCGAGTGTACAGCTTGTATAACAGTGTAAATTTGCTGTCCCCTCAAAATAACTCAACACACAGCCATTGATGTCTAAACCACTGGCAACAAAAGTGAGTACACTCCTAAGTGAAAATTGGGCCCAATTAGCCATTTTTCCTCCCCGGTGTCATGTGATTTGTTAGTGTTACAAGGTCTCAGGTGTGAATGGGGAGCAGGTGTGTTAAATTTGGTGTTATCGCTCTCACTCTCTCATATTGGTCACTGGAAGTTCAACATGGCACCTCATGGCAAAGAACCCTCTGAGGATCTGAAAAAAATATTTGTTGCTCTACATAAAGATGGCATAGGCTATAAGAAGATTGTCAAGACTCTGAAACTGAACTGAACAGTGGCCAAGATCATACAGCGATTTAACAGGACAGTTTCCACTCAGGATAGTCCTCCCCTCATAGCCAGAGGTTGTCTTTGGGAAAAAGACGTAGGAGTGCTGCCAGCATTGCTGCAGAGGTTGAAGGGGTGGGGGTCAGCCTGTCAGTGTTTAGACCATACGCCGCACACTGCATTAACTTGGTCTGCATGGCTGTCATCCCAGAGGGTGTGACAGCACTGAAAGCTGAATATTTGCCTGGGCAGGAAGGGGGTAAAAGTGTCCGGTAATTAAGTGAGTAAAAATGTTACATACTGTATATTGTCAATTCTCCAAGGATATACTAACTTTTGAGCACAACTGTACAGTCTTTATCAAACAATGGTATAGGGATATAGAAATTTAAAGGGGAACATTACCCATAACAACTTGATAAAAAAGAACGTTCTTTAACAAGGAACATACATTTTCCACATGAATAATTATGCTACCAAAATCAGTGTGTGTTGTAAATTGCCCCCAGCATTGTTCTTGTCTCTTCTTGCTGGAGGCTGCCATTTTGCTGAAGTCCAGAGACCCTGAATGGCAGTACGTCAGCAGATTGACCTTTAGTGACTCTGATTTTCAGCACAATTCAAAAAATGGAGAGCAACTGAGCAACAACTGGAGAGTTCATAATCTGGTGCAGCTCTGCATAGAAACCAATCAGCTTCCAGGTTTTATTGCAAAATCTTAACTGAACAAGCTGAAGTTAGAAGCTGATTGGTTACCATGCACAGATGCACCAAATTCTGAGTGCTCCAGTTTTAGTAAATCTACCCCAGCATGTTACTGGATTTTAAACAGTAAAGACACTTATATTTAATGTTTAACATAACTATACCTGCAAAAGGGTCCAGCCTGAAGTGATCTGAGAAATAGGGGAAGTTCTACTTGTTAATAAAGCTTTTTGGAAATGCAGTTGGAAGCATTATCTGGCCTTAAATTCCTTTCTCTACAGTGAAAGGGGGTGTCAAGGCTTTGGAGCCGGGACACAGCTCTGCAATCAAATATCGGTATAGGGTATACAGTACATTAGCGGGCCAGGTGGCAGCACTGCCGTAGAATGGTCTTACTGCCAGCTTCTGGTATGATATGATGCCCACTCAAGGACATCATATACAGTAGGTCCTATTGCAGGGTCTATTGCAGAATTGGCAGAAATATATCTGAAATAGAAACCACTACATTCTAATAATGGCCATCTAACCCAGAATACCCTGCTAAACGCCATGGCTTACTAATAAAACTTCAGGTATGTAAAAATGAGAGGGAAAATACCTAAATGGTAAGTTGTAAATATAAACATGATATTAGTAATTATTACAGTTCATTGAGTATACCTATCTCCAAGGTTCCATATGTAGCTCAACTCGGCTGACTTGAAGAAGTCACTTGGGTCTTGAAGAGAGAACAGTAATTTCACCGTACTGTTAGTGGCCAGGAAGGTGCCATTGCTTAAGGATGTGACATTGGCTTGTGGCTGTAATGCTGTGAAATGTCCTACAATGTCTTCTGTGTGGGCAAAAAAAGTTTTGTTAAACTTTTGCTTGCATCAACTGGGTATCAGTTTCTTAAGCAGTGCTTCACACCATGGTGGTAGCTTCCAAAACAATTAAAGAAGATCTTGAGGAAGAGCCATTACATTACAATATGGTAATAGAACAAGCACCCTGATGAATTTCTAAAAAATTACCACTTCAAGACCAAGCATATTTCTGACACTTGCTTACAAGTTAAAATCTGTATTTTTTGCTAGAAAATTACTTAAAACCCCCCAACATTATATATAATTTTTTAGCAAAGAACCTACAGAATAACATGGCAGTCCTTGCAATATTTTATGTCACACGGTATTTGCACAGCGGTCTTTCAAACGCAATTTTTTGTGAAAAAATACACTTCACTGAATAAAAAAAAAAAACGAAACAGTAAAATTAGCCCAATTATTTTGCATATTGTGACAGATGATGTTACACTGAGTAAATAGATACCTAACATGTTCACTTTAAGATTGCATGTACTCGTGGAATGGCGACAAACTACGGTACTTAAAATCTCCATAGGCGATGATTAAAATTTAACGGTTACCAATTATGAGTTACAGAGGAGGTCTTTTGCTAGAATTATTGCTCTCGATCTAACGATCACGGCAATACCTCACATGTGCGATTTAAACACTGTTTACATTTGCAGGCGTGACTTACGTATGCATGCGAGGGACAGGAGTGCTTTAAAAAAAATGTTTACATGATTTTACATGAAGTGGTTAAGCTTTTGTACAGTATGCGAGGGCCATTGCTGGACCTTGTCAGTGGTGGGTGGGTCTGTAAAGACTCAACTCAGTGAGAGTCCATGGAGTGGGTCCCTTCAAACTCATGAAGATTGTAGAGGTAGGTGAGAAGCACTGTGTGTGAATAAGAAGTCTAGGCGACGGAGGGGGAGGGTCCAGAGGTAGAGATAATCAGCAATGAACATATTCCGGAGGGTAGTATTGGGAGCATTAGTGGTAGGTCGACTAAGACAAACCCGAGGTAAGTATAGTAACAAGTCCTATTTGCAATCTCAGAACACCCAATAAGAGGACAGTAAGTAACTGGTCTAAACTACGTGGCATGTTCACCAATGGCAGGAGCCTGGCAGACAAGATGGGTGAACTACAGATACTGGAGATACTGTTGAACGAGAGGGATTTTGATTTTGTGGGAATTTCAGAGACCTGGTTCAACAGCTCTCATGATTGGCTGGCAACCATTCAAGGGTATTCCCTTTATCACAGGGATAGAGAGTATAAAAAAGGGGGAGGGGTATGTACAAGTAAATTTGAGAGATGACATCAATAAGAGAGCTAAGGAAGAGGTGTAATCCTTATGGCTATAGCTCCAAAGGAATGAAGCTAAGGGGAAAATAATAATGGGAATATGCTTTAGGCCCCCAACCTGAGGGAGGAGGGGGAGACGGATCTCCTATCACAATCTGCATTAGCAGCAAGGATGGGAAGTGTTATCGTAATGGGTATTTTTTTTTTTTTTTTTTTTATAATTGTAATTTTTATTAATTTTTATTAATTTTTAAAGCAAAAACAAAAACAATACACGAGAACATTAGAAAAATCAGTAAATATAGAGAGATATAGATCAAGATGTAAGGCATGAGTTACAACAGACAGAGAAAAATGTCCACAAACGCAGGCACAAGGGTGAACTGCGTATCCATATCTCGTACAATAGATAACAAACAATCAATGTAAAGCAAACAAACTATTCTGAGCATCAAGAGGCCGGAGGCCAAAAAGAGGTAATGGGTATTTTAATTATCCAGACATAGACTGGGCAGAGGGAACCACGCATTCGTCTAAGACTCACCAGTTTCTAAATGTCTTGCAGGACGATTTCATGGGTCAGAGGGTAGACGCACCAACTAGAAACAAGGCATTACTAGATCTACTGATTACCAACAATACAGACCTGATCACGGACATGGAAATATGGTGCAATTTAGGAAACCGCGATCATGGGTTAATTGGCTTCAGTATAAATCACACATATAGGAAACAAAAGGGGAACACAAAGACACTGAATTTCAAAAGAGCCAACTTCCCTAAACTACAAACCTAGCTAGAAGATAAAATCTTAGAAAAAGAACACAGAGGAGAGATGGGTTTGCTTTAAGGGCATATTAAATAAGGGCATTAGCCAGTGCATTCCATTGGGAAGCAAATTTAAAAAGGAGCGAACAAAAGTACTGGATGGCTTAACTCCAATGTAAAAATGCATATAAAAGCAAAGGAGAAGGCCTTCAAAAAATACAAGGCTGAGGGATCATCATCAGCATTCAGACTTTACAAAGAATGCAACAAGATATGTAAGGGTGCAACTACAGTGGCTAAGATAGAACACGAAAGACACATAGCAGAGGAGAGCAAAAAAATCCCAATAAATTATTTAAGTATATAAACAGTAAAAAAGGAAAGACAAACCATATTGGTCCCATAAAGAATGAGGGAGGACATTGGGTTACAAAGGATGGGGAGATGGCGAAGGTATTGAATTTATTCTTCTCCTATGTCTTCACGAGGAAACCGGGGTGCTTCAGTAACCAAAACTGCAGTGTTTGTCCTCATGACACATCACAAGAAGCACCCTCATGGCTAACAGTGAACAGAATTAAAAATAGACTTGGGAAACTTAACATTAATAAATCACCGGGACCAGATGGCTTGCACACAAGGGTACTTAGGGAACTCAGTCAAGTAATTGTCAGATCATTGTTCCTAATTTTTACTGACAGTCTACTGACTGGAATGGTACCAGCTGATTGGCTTTTCTCCAATGTAGCACCAATATTTTAAAAAGGGCCAAAATACATCCCTGGGAATTACAGGCCAGTAAGCCTAACATCAATAGTATGCAAGCTCTTGGAGGGGATGATAAGCACTATATACAAGATTTTAGTAATAAAAACAGCATCATTAGCAGTAATCATCAGTTCTTGCCAAACCAATCTATTAACCTTCTATGAGGAGGTGAGCTGCCATTTAGATAAAGGAAGGCCTGTAGACGTGGTGTATCTGGATTTTGCAAAAGCATTTGACACAGTTCCCCATAAACGTTTACTGTACAAAGTAAGGTCAGTTGCCATGGACCATAGGTTGAGTACATGGATTGAAAACTGGCTACAAGGGCGAGTTCAGAGGGTGGTGATAAATGGAGTATACTCGGAATGGTCAGGGGTGGGAAGTGGAGTCCCCCAGGGTTCTGTGCTGGAACCAATCCTGTTTAATTTGTTCATAAACGACTTGGAGGATGGGGTAAACAGCTCAATCTCTGTATTTAAAGCTAAGCAGGGCAATAATTTCTCCGCAGGATGTGGAAAACTTGCAAGAAGATCTGAACAAATGAATGGGGTGGGCAACTACATGGCTGAGGTTTAATGTAGAAAATTTTAAAATAATGCATTTGGGTGGCACAAATATGAATGCAATATACTCACTAGGGGGTGAACCTCTGGGGAATCTAGGATGGAAAAGGACCTGGGGGTCCTACATCAGGGGTATACAAACTTTTTAGTAGGAGGGCCATATCATATATCTTACAATGTTTACATCAGCTGGAAATAAAATCAGTTTTAAGAATGAACAAACTAAAGCGAAGTTCCAACGTATAATACATTTTTTTTCTTCCTAAATTCCTAAGTTCATGTAATCAAAATATACCACTCACTTTTTTGGTGCATAATATCCCCTGATGTCTGTTTTCGTCTCTAAAAGCAACTTACCGGTATATAATTTATTCCTAGAAGTTCTCATCTTGCCTGTGGGCTCGTGAAGCCCACAAGCAGACACTTCCAGGATACGGTGATGCTGAGCTACCAGCATGCACCGTCCATCCCCGGCAATGCAATGCTTCCAATGTTGCCATCACAATGGGCGGGCACTTCCGACAACGTCGTCGGAAGTGCACAGCCCGTTGTGATGGCAATGTCCTGGCGTCATCATGTCACTTACTCTTTCGGAAGATCGCGATAATTAGTGGCGGCTAGCCACACTGACTCCTGGCAAGATTGATTCATAGCTCCCAGGAGTCAGTGCGCCGCCCCAGGAGACACTTCGCTGCCGGATCTGACGCGAATACCCACGGTGGCTAGGACAGGAAGCACCACTTCAACAATCAATGACAAGGTAACCCTTAGGAAAAGTTTCCATTAAAGTCCCCATTAAATCAGACTGCCCCTTACATCGAAATCCCCCTTTCATCAGATTCCCCTCTTACATTATGGCCCCCCCCCCTTTTAGGTTAACATGAAATGATGTGATTGTGCTGCCTCTATAACAAAATAAGGTCAGGACTGAAAAATTACAATAAATAGCTAAAAATATAAAATTTCATATAGATAAAGTGCCAGTACAAAGCATATCAGTGAACACACTTATAAAATAATAAACAGTGCTATAAAAGTCCAGTATCTGGTCCATCAGATAGATCTGCCTACATGCTTAGTTGACCCTTTTGGGGTCTATAATGAAGGTGAGCTTGCACTTCACCTGGTGAAAGGAGCACAAGTTGGAAATTGGTGAAACACTGGGGGCTATTTACGAAAGGAGTAGATCCGAGGGGGATATGCAAGGAAAATAAAAAACAGCATTTTAGCTTGCACATGATTGGATGATAAAATCAGCTTCCCCTCATTTCAGATCTACCCCTCAGATTTACAGCGACTGCCAGTGGCGGCTGGTGAAGTTTTTGGATGGGGGGGCGCCAGACCCCGCCCATCATGACCCCGCCCATCATTTTGGCCCCTCCCACTTCTCATAAACCACGCCCCTTGTGTGATCTGAAAAAAAAATTGGCGTGGGTCCCCCCCTCCGAGAGCATACCAGGCCCTTAGGTCTGGTATGGATTCCAAGGGGAACCCCCTACGCCGAAAAAACGGCGTGGGGGCCCCCCCCCAGATCCACACCAGACCCTTATCCGAGCACGCTGCCCGGCCGGCCAGGAAAGGGGGTGGGGACGAGCGGGCGCCCCCCCCCCTCCTGAGCCGTACCAGGCCGCGTGCCCTCAACATGGGGGGGTGCCTTGGGGGAGGGGGGGCGTGCGGCCCCCCCACCCCAAAGCACCTTGTTGATGAGGACAAGGGCCTCTTCCCGACAACCCTGGCCGTTGGTTGTCGGGGTCTGCGAGCGGGGGGCTTATCGGAATCCGGGAGCCCCCTTTAATAAGGATACCGGCCCCCCACCCTATGTGAATGAGTATGAGGTACAATGTACCCCTACCCATTCACCTGTGAAAAAAAAGTACAAAAAAAACACAACACAGGGTTAAAATATTTTATTGCACAGCTCCGGGGGTCTTCTCGCCGGACTCCTCCGCTATCTTCTTGTAGCTCTTTTGCTAGCGGAGGGTTGATGTCACATGGCGACAGTCCCAGCATCCTCCGGGACTGTGACATCGTAAGGGGGCGGGGTCACCATGTGACATCAACCCATGTGACCAACCCATGTGACATCAACCCATGTGACACCGCCCCATTGTCCCTATATAAGTGGCAGCGCAGCGCGTCCCTGGCATTCCGGCCGGAGAGAGCGTCGAGTCAACATCTCCTGGAGAAGAAGAAGAAGAAGAAGAAGACCGGGCCACCGCCTGTAAAAGAGCTATAAGAAGGCGCGGTGGCCCGGCAGAAGAACCGAAGAGGGGGACAAGACCCCCGAAGTCGGAAGAAGAGGCCGGCGGCGAGGAAGAAAGCCGGGCTCCTCCGCTAGCAAAAGAGCTACAAGAAGATAGCAGAGGAGTCCGGCGAGAAGACCCCCGAAGACGGAAGACCCCCGGAGCTGTGCAATAAAATATTTTAACCCTGTGTTGTGTTTTTTTTGTACTTTTTTTTCACAGGTGAATGGGTAGGGGTACATTGTACCCCATACTCATTCACATAGGGTGGGGGGCCGGTATCCGGGGCCCCCTTATTAAAGGGGGCTCCCGGATTCCGATAAGCCCCCCGCCCGCAGACCCCGACAACCAACGGCCAGGGTTGTCGGGAAGAGGCCCTTGTCCTCATCAACATGGGGACAAGGTGCTTTGGGGTGGGGGGGCCCCATGTTGAGGGCACGCGGCCTGGTACAGCTCAGGAGGGGGGGCGCCCGCTCGTCCCCATCCCCTTTCCTGGCCGGCCGGGTAGCGTGCTCGGATAAGGGTCTGGTGTGGATCTGGGGGGACCCCCACGCCGTTTTTTCGGCGTAGGGGGTTCCCCTTGGAATCCATACCAGACCTAAGGGCCTGGTATGCTCTCGGAGGGGGGAACCCACGCCAAAATTTTTTTCAGAAATTTGGCGTGGAGTTCCCCCTTCAGAGCTCATTCTCTGATTGGCCACGGCAAAAGTCGCCTGGCCTGGGGAAACCTTTCTGGCTGTGAAAGCTTTTTTTCCATTCATTCAGCTAAATGCATGAACATTCTCAACAAAGTAGAAACTAGAAAGCCTTTATGCGGTGACTCACCTCTTGCCTCACTGTCTTGCAGCTCCGCTCGGGCTGAGGAACGGAGCTGCCGACGTCACTTCCGGGTTTCGTGAAGCAGCCGAAAGCCGGAAGTGACCTGCCTACCTAAGAATGACAATGCTCCCGCCCGTAGAATCACAGTGATTTTATGGGCGGAAGCTAGTCGGCGTTCTGCAGTGCGCCGCAAGGCGGGTTTTTAACCCGCAAATGAAGCGCCATGGATGCAATCTTGTGATTGCATCGACGTGGCGCTTCTCATAGTGCACTGTGACCGGCGCCACAGTACACTATGTTAAATTGTTAAATGACATTTTTTTTTTTTTTGAATGTCTTAAAGGGCCCGTTTTTTTTACCTTTTTTTTTTTTTTTACCTTTTTTTTTTTTTACACCTAGGGGGAGGAGGGGCGGCGCCCAGGCGCCCCCTATGGGCGGGCCGCCACTGGCGACTGCACTTCCAAGTGCACTTGCAGTGCAAAGTGGATTTGGATTTCGTAAATAACCCCCACTGTATGTTTTTTCTTGTGACGCACTTTACTGAATAGAGACTTTTTCAATTGCACAATTAATTAGAAGATTCATCATTCAAATTTAATTATAAGTGGTCTTTTATAGCCCCGTTTATTATTTTATATGTGTGTTAGATATATACTTTGCACTGGCACTTTATCTATATGAAATGTTTATATTTTTAGTTATTTATTGTCATTTTTCAATCATTACCTTATTTTGTTATTGAGGCAGCGCGATCACATAATTTCATATTGATTTAGGGTACGTTTGCATTGGAGGCGGGTTTGAAATCCGCATTTCATGGCGAGTTCAGAGGGCGATTTGAAAGACAAAAGTAGTGCAGGAACTGCTTTTGGAAATCAGTGAGGCGTCGCAAAGTCGGCGTCGCACCTATTTGTACAGTGCCATTGCTGGCAATAGGCTGTGATTTGGCATGCGATTTGACACATCAAATGTGAACGGGTGGCTTACTGTGGATGTCAGAACACATCTAGTGACTGCAGAAGCTATACAGTATTTATTCTTATCACTAGGTGACAGCGCGCTACTACCCCATTTATACTTGTACCCCTTTTAGACTGTAACGAGCAAGGCTCTCTGATTCCTCCTGTATTGAACTGTATTTAAACTGTACTGTTAGCCCTCGCGTTGTAAAGCACTGTGCAAACTGTAGGTGCTATAATATTAATAATTAGAGCTCCCCTTACATTAAGGTCCCCATTAGTGTCCCTCTTACATTGGGGTCCCCACCATTGTCCTCTTTTACATCAGTGGGTCTGATAAATCCTAAGCCCTTGTACACACGGTCGGAAATTCCGACCACAAAACCCGTCTGATTTTTTCTGACGGATTTTGTCCGAAACTGGTGTTGCATACACACGGTCGAACAAAGTTGTTGGAAAGTCCGATCGTTCGGAACGTGATGACATTCGTTCGTTACGACGGGACTACGTTCAGACTAGTAGCCAATAGCTTTGGTCTCGTAATTTGATCTGAGCATGCGTGGCACTTTGTCCGATCGGAATTCTCTACAAACGATCGGACAAAGTACGATCGGATCATGTTGTCAGAAAATTTTATATCCAGCTCTCAAACTTTGTTGGTCGGAAATTCCGACGGAAAAAGTCAGATGGAGCCCACACACGGTCGGATTATCCGACAACGCGGTCCGATTGGACATTTTCCGTCTGAATGTCCGACCGTGTGTGCAAGGGCTTACAGCTGGCTAGATTTGAAAAGCCCAGATCTACACAGACCCAGTAAAGGAAGAGACAGACTGTTTGCTGCTACCAACAAGGAATTATCTCCCTTCAGACACTTTTATGCATGAGGCTGGAATAGTAGCTTGATGGTAAGTGACAACGATAGTGCTCCTCCAGCTAGAACAGTATGATGGAATGTTAAAATCACTTCTTTGATAAGTCAACGGAGCTTACTTGTCACTTGGAGTTCTGTAGTGTTCCTAGCAATTGGCTCACATGAGGGGCAACTCCTCTCAGTTACCCAGACTGAAACCGGGTAAGTTCCTGGTCTATTACA
Source organism: Lithobates pipiens (assembly GCF_037356315.1). Lineage (NCBI taxonomy): Eukaryota > Metazoa > Chordata > Amphibia > Anura > Ranidae > Lithobates > Lithobates pipiens. The sequence goes on from NW_027507784.1 coordinate 268,645,238, forward strand.
TTGCAGCGTTAAGGCAGAACTGGTGTCATTCTCTGTGTGGTGGCTGAGCAGTAGCGGAGAGTAGACCCAGTGGAAATGATAAAGTCTGGGGTCCACAATAAGAATCATGCCATCATTCGATATCCCCAAACTGGCGTTGACAGTAGCCAGGGCACCTGAGGTTATTGGACCATCTGATGTCATCATCAGGATGTAGGATTTATCTAAAAATACAGAAAATGAGGAACTGAAACAGGACATCAGAGAAAAAGCTAATATGTACCATCACATGGTTGAGTAACTTAAGTAGATGTTGTCATAAATTAAAAAATAAAGCCATAGACAGTGAGACAGCGTGATCTCTCATCTATACACTAAAGTAAATTTTTGTGCACACAAATGCAATATATTGTCAAATTTAAATATAGAGATAATATATATCAGAAATTTTTTGTAGGTAGGTGCCCCCAGCACATGTGTTAATGCTCGTATTTACGTGGTAGCAGAGGTGCTCCAAATTTTGAGGGAGTTTTTAGGTGCTAAAGTTAAATTTTAATATTTACATTTTTTTTTCACTAAACTTTATGGTGATGTAATACATGTCGCTTCTTACTAGAAAAAAGCAGTCACTCCCAGCATTTAGGGGTTCTCCACAGTAGGACAGGACTGGAAGGTTTTACATATTCCTATAATTTATTCTTGGTAATGCACTAGGTCAGTGATGGCGAACCTTGGCACCCCAGATGTTTTGGAACTACATTTCCCATGATGCTCATCTACACTGCAGAGTGCATGAGCATCATGACAAATGTAGTTCCAAAACATCTGGGGTGCCAAGGTTCGCCATCACTGCACTTGGTGCTTGCACCTTCCTGTTTTTGTTTCTTTGTAGTTACTGAGTTCTTACTAGCTAGAGAAGAATGGAGATTCACTGATCTCTCTCCCCTTTACCCACCACCAATGTGAGTCCCAGGCACCCAAGAAACATTAATGGTAGGGGGGGTCGCATGGGGAGGGTTCTGGGGGTTCGAGGGGTTGTCACTCAGTATACAGTCAGATTTCCATGAGTTCCTGGCAGCTGTAGCAAGGATTGTGTCAGTAGCAGCCCTGCTGGGTTGAACGAAAAAAAAAAAAAACTACTGGTGTGTACTATGCTTTAGGCTAAGTTTTAACCCTACATATGCCACACCACCATGCTGCAACCTTGTGCTTTGCTTGCAGTAGTCATGGGGAACTGGCTTTGCTGACATCCCTTTTGGCTCCAAATCCTGCTTGCTGTTCCACTACATTGAGCCCTGACTTCTGGCTTGGCTGACTATCCATTCCAGTTACTGAACTTTGGCTATGTTTTGACTAAGTTGGTTCTTTTTACTTTTATTATTAAACAAGTGTGATTTAACTGTAATTCTGTCTCGGTCTGATTTCATGGTCTCTGACAGTATTGCAGGGGGGAATCCTACTTGAAGGGAATTTTTGTTTTCCCTGGAACTCAGCTGTATGGCCTATCAACACCTAGCAGGGTCAAACGTTTTACAGGAAAGAGATAAAATTAAGTAAGACATTTTCATCCATAATCTGACTGGGTGTGCTGGCTGGCAATAGACGATTTGAATCTCGGCTGACTCAACAGGAACCTGGCAGAGATTCGAACCATTAATGGGTAGCCTGAATGTACCAAGTTGATCTATCAATCAATTTGGGTACAAAAATTCTTCTATAGCCATTATAGATAATCGTTGTCTTCTACAGGTGGGGGTGGCTTCCCCACACCCGCCCCCAGCAGAGGAAGACAATTGCTCGGCAGAAGGGATTACCCTGTCAGCATTGTCTGTGTTTATGAGGGAATCATGCAAATTTGTTTCCTCCAACATGTGAATGCAGGAAAAAAATGTGCATTGTCTATGGCCTGCGTTACCTGTCAGACCTGCAAAGATGCTGTACGATAGAGGTCTTCAACCCCGCCCTCCTGAGGTGACAGGCGGCAACAATCTTCCCTCAACCCCCTTATCTTATCCCGGTCGGTAGAGAGATTGTCTTTTCCGCAAGGCTGGTCCCTGGTGCCAGGGAGGTTGGGGACCGCTGCTGTACACCACTTTAAAGCGGAGTTCCACGCATTTAAAAGTCAGCAGCTACAAAAAGTGTATCTGCTGACTTTTAATAATCAGTCACCTGTCCCACGGTCCAGCTATGCGGGTGCAGGAAGTCTCGCTCCTCTCCCCCTCCTCTCTGCGTTACCGGCATTCTGATTGTGGGCGCTCGGCTGTGGCTTCACAGCTGGGCATGTGCTGCACGCTGTGAATGGCCGGGAAATCTTCTGGGACCTGTTACATGTCCCAGAAGATTGCAGGGAAGGAAGGGAGAGAGGTGATCTTCCTTTCAGCGCTGCGGCGCAGGGGAGGAAGTGGGAGCTGGGTGCCTCTAAAAACAGGGTAACTGCTCCCCCCCATGCATCAATCTATCCATGGCCACCCCCTCTGCCACCCCCTATTTAGGCACCCGGCCCCTTTTCAGATGACGGGCGTCCGAATTCCAGCAGCGAAGCACCTGATTAGAGCCATAGGCTTAAAAAAAGACTTGGAGCGCAGAGAATTGTGCTCGCATTCCACCCAGATTTGTTAGAAAAGCAAATATTTGCTTTTCTAACACTGAACCGCCTCGCCGCCATTCAGGAAACGTGGGTATAATACCCATCACCTGATTGGCTGAAGGCACAGGCTCCCCTTTTGTACACCTAGCAGAATCCGCTGCCTGACCCACCACTAAGTGGCGAGCAGACAGCGGGCGGGGGGTCATAGTGGCAGCATTTGATGGGCACAAGTGGCGGCATAAGATGGGCTCAAGTGGCTGCATATGATGGGCACAAGTGGCGGCATTTGATGGGACACAAGTGGCAGCATAAGATGGGCACAAGTGGCTGCATATGATGGGCACAAGTAGCTGGATATGATGGGCACAAGTGGCTGGATATGATGGGCACAGGTGGCTGCAATTGATGGGCACAAGTGGCTTTTTGTGAGTTTTTTTCAGTATTTTTCAGTTTGTTTGCGCCCCTCCAAAAATTTTGAGCACCAGCTGCCACTGGCTGCCCACCTGATGACATGTGTATGTACAGTGTGACGGAGACTGAACTCGGGCCTCCTAGGATGCATAACATTGATATCCAGGGAGAATTCAGGTGGGGGGAAGTTCTTCTCCCATAGCCTAGGAGTCCAGGAGTGGGGGGCCAGGGGATGGGAGAAGGTGTGGTGGAGTAGTTGTTTCTGTTTTGCAATAAAACTGAAATATAAAGATTCTTCTATAACTGTTGTCTCCAAACTGTGGCCAAAGGGCTAAATGTGGCCCTTTGCTTGCCTTTATTCAGCCCTTGGGGCACTATTTCTCCCACAGATACAAGTCACAATTCCTCTCACTGACACCAACAATGGGACATAATTCCTTCCATTGACATGAACGATGGGGCACTATTTCCTCCACTGATACGAGGAACTATTTCTCAAATTAACACCAGCTATTTGCACTCTTCCTCCCATAGACACCAGTAATGGGGCCCTGTTCATCCCATTGATACCAGGGATGGGGCACTATTCCTCCCACTAATACCAATGATGGGGCATTGGTTATATCCACTGACATGTTTTACTCCCACTGGGCAATGTTTGGCCCTCTGAAGTCTCAAGTACAGTAAATTGGCCCTTTTTTTTTAAAGATTGGAGACCCCTGCTACAGAGCTGCTTTAGGCCTCATGCACACTAAGCATTTGCTCAGATCCCCTGAACTCCGTTTTTCCTGGCAGGAGAAAAGCTGCTCAAAAATGTGCCTAAAGCCACGTTTATGGATTCCATTTGGTCAGAATAATAATTACATAGTTAATAAGGTTGAATAAAGATGCCAGTCCAACCTGAGTGAGTGTCCACAATTGTCCCTATCCCTGCATATTGCATCTCATCAAGATGCTCCTCCATTATATATAATTTATTTAAGGTTCCCATATATCACTGTCAATTTATACAGCACACCACACACACATTGGTCCCCATACCCAAGGAGCCCACAATCCAAGGTCCCCAACTCACATTAATATACTAGGGCCAATTTTGGACAGAAGCCAATTAACCTACCAGCATGTCTTTGGAGTGTAGGAGGAAACCGGAGTACCCAGAGGAAACCCATGGCAAGTAGTGTCGTGGTTGGGATTCAAACCAACGACCCTTTTTACTGCTAAGGATTCGAACCAGCAACCCTTTTTACTGCTAAGATGAGAGTGCTACCCACTACACTACTGTGCTGCCCATGGAATTAGTTCTGGCCATTGGAATGAATGCTCAAACACTAAATGCATTTAGTGATCAGGTGCATTTACATGTGTTTAAGCGCCCTTGCCATTTTTTTTTTATTTTTTTACTTTTTGGCTCCTTACCTGAACACTGGTGGTGTGTTTTTTTTTTTCTGCCTGTAAATGCTCCTCTTCTAATACACTTGTAAACGCCTATGTGTGCGTGAACACATAGGCTAACAAAGAGGTGGATCTACACACATAAATAAAGTGGCAAACGCCTGTAAGGCTGGGTTAACACCATAGCGATGCGGGAACGCCGCGAATCCGCAGCGTTTTCCCGCATCGCATGCCTCCCTCCGGCAGTTCACACTGTCCTATGCGGACTGCTGGGAGTGTCAATGAAATGTTAATGACACCCCCAGATCCGTCCGCATATCGCAGTGCGATCTGCCGACTCGCACAGGAATCGGATCGCATGGTGTGAACACCCATGCGATCCGATTCTGCTGCTGACCAAAAAAAGGGTCCCGTGCGAGTTTGCGGCGGGTGCGATGCGAGTTCAGCCATACTATCTGTATGGCTGAACTCGCATCGCTACGGAGATCGGATGTGATTTGCACTGCAGTGCGGTGCGAATCACATCCGGATCTCCCACCCGCAGCAGTGTGAACCCAGCCTAAAGCTGTATTTAGTTACGCCCCATGTGCATGAAGCCTTATTATTACCTGCTTGCCGACCAACCGCCATCATTATACGGCGGCAGGTTGGCACTGCTGCACGAATCACGTAGCTGTAAGGCGGCCTCTTTAAGAGCTATAGGGGGCACATGCACAACGTCGGAGCCAATGCACGTGGCCGATGGCCGCAATGTCTGCCAGCGTCCTGCGATCGCTCCTCAGAGAGCCAGAATGAGGATCTGTCAATGTAAACAGACAGATCCCCATTCTGTCAGGGAAGTAGAGAGAGATCTGCTGTTAGTAATCAGGAACAGCGATCTTTCTCTACTCCCAGTCAGTCTCATCCCCCCCACAGTTAGTACACACCTATGAGAACACTTAACCCCTTGATTGCCCTTAATGTTAACCCCTTCCCTGCCAGTGGCATTTATACAGTAATCAGTGGCTATTTTTAGCTCTGATTGGTGTATGAATGTCAATGGTCCCAAAAAAAGTGTCCGCCGCAATGTCGCAGTTCCGCTAAAAATCGCTGATCACCGCCATTACTAGTAATAAAAAAAAAATTATAATGAAAATAGCATAAATATATCCCTTATTTTGTAGACGCTATTTCGTTTGCGCAAAGCAATCAATATACGCTTATTGAGATTTTATTTAACCAAAAATATGTAGAAGAATACATATTGACCTAAACCGATGAAGAGATTTTTATTTTATTTTTTGGGATATTTATTATAGCAAAAAGTAAAAAATTGTTTTTGTTTCAAAATTGTCACTTTATTTTTGTTTATAGAGCAAAACATAAAAAACTGCAGAGGTGAGCAAATACCACCAAAAGAAAGCTCTATTTATGGGGGGGGGGGGGGGGAAGAACATAAATTGTGTTTGTGTGCCACGTCACACGACCGCGCAATTATCAGTTAAAGCGACGCAAAAAACTGGCCTGGTCATTAAAGGGTGAAATCCTGCCGGGGCCAAGTCGGTTAAATCAAAGTCAGAAAAGGGTGCAGAGCGGCAGATCGGCACATTTTGCTCTCCGCCATGATATACATAGGTTCAGATCCTTGCGGAGGCCCAACTCTCATTGGTTCCTAGAATTCTGAAGGTGCCAATGGACGCTGCAGGTCAACTGTGCTTATGAGGACAGACAAATGAGCAGGTGGGACATGAAATGGGCAATCACTATTAGTTGCCCAGCATAAAAAATTTCAAAATTTCAATTATACTTCAATTAATATATTTCTTTTAATTAGAAAAAAATAATTAGGGAGAGGTACATAATACCAGAACATGAACATTTGATATAAAAAAAAATCATATGTTTATAAATGAATGAATTCTTATATAAATAATGCCTGCTCTCCTGTTCCATGGCCATCTATACATTTGGAAACACTGATTTCTTGTCTATGATTGGTATACAATGCAAGGTATTAGAAATATATAGAATTATATACAGAATATATATTACAGTGATCAGCTGGATCCCCCTGTGTCATGTCTACATAATAAACACAGGATTTGCTGTGTGGCCTGTATTTGAAATACCTACATCTATACATATTGGATACACAGTAAATAATTGACTTACTTGCAGATACGCAGGTAAAGGCAGCAGCAATAAGAAAGAAAAGACCCGGGGCCATCAGATCCATGCCGGGGGCCATATGAGCCCGACACAATGGGAGAGAATGGGAGATGTGAAGACGCTTTATCATATGACAGCTGATCACCTTGCCTTCCCAGAGCATGTGTACAAAGGAGCAAGGCATCCTACCGCCATCTACAGGACGACACAGGGAACTGCCACTGATCAGAGAAGTATAGTAAAAAAGTGCTGTATCTGCTTGTCTTATTTGCATCACAAATCACACAGAATATTCAGATTTATAGAAATAGTTGGTGAAATCATGCAGCTCAATCCCTGGGACAAATATACATCTAGAGCAAATGCATTACAACACAGACACTGCCTAATCCATTAGAAATTGATAAATTGATTGAATCTAATAAAGAAAGTGAATAAACATTTGGGAAACCATATATGACAATAATAATGAATTAATAAATATGATAGGGACACTGGGCAGTACCACTAAAAAAATCTGTGCACTAAATCAATATACCTGCGCAATATACAAAAAAAAGTGACTTAATATTGTACAGAGGTGCCACCATGTATACATATCATATGTATAACCAAAAAAACATAAACATCCAATGCATACCTCCCAACTGTCCCTGATTTCGAGGGACTGTCCCTGATTTGGAGCAATGTCCCCCTGTCTCTCTTTCCTCCTCATTTGTCCCTCATTTTGGTCTGATCTATATAGTTGAATATAAAATGCACTTTTTATCTATCAAAAAGTATTTCCCAGCGCTAAACCTTTCATCTGATTTCTAAATCGCTGCATTTGTAAATTCCAAAAGCCAATATAAAGGAATAGTAGTGGTATAAAAAGCACTTGTGGGTTTAACCAATCTTGTTTTTTTTGTACAATTCTCCTTTAAGGGGGTGTGGCAAGGGGTGTGTCCTGTGTCTGTATACTTTTTCTGGTAGGTGTCCCTCACTCCCTTCTCAAAAAGTTGGAAGGTATGCCAATGTGACTATACAAAGTTCAATGTGAAAAGTGTTTTCTTTCACTGTATAGACAGGACCACCTTCACTGGCTACTTGAAACACCCAGCGTGCTCTGTAGATAGATGTCTGCTTACCAAGTGGTGTTGACCTCATTAATTAAAAAAAGGTCAATTTGAGCCTCAATAGGAAACCACCACAAGAGAACCTTGACTCTCTCCCCAGGGGCGGACTGACAACTCATGGGGCCCCTGGGCAATAGGAGATTATGGGGCCCTCAGGCAATAGGAGATTATGCCCCCCCCCAGGCAATCAGAGATTATGGGGCCACACAGTATACACACACATTATACAATCACACAGTATACACATACATGTACACACAGTATACACAGAAGGTACTGGAGATTTGGGGCAGCTATAATCTCAGGGTTTTTAGACCAAAAGGATGTCAGTAATGGACATTTCAGAGACAGATGTAAAAAAAAAAAAAAAAACAACACAGATTTTTACATACTGTCCCTGGTTTTACTGAGGCTGGCAACCCTGATGGGGCCCCCTAGTGGCCCGTGGCCCTCGGGCAGTGCCCGAGTAGCCAAATGGTCAGTCCGCCCCTGTCTCTCCCAGAACTAGAGGTATTATACTCAGTTTGGGGATTAGCAGCTTGTATTAATTTATGTCCTTCAATTGATTAATTTGGTGCGAGGTATACACTATACACTGCCTAATCCATACCTTCCGGCTGTCCCTGATTTGGAAGGACTGTCCCTCTTTTGAAACAAAGCCCCTCTGCCCCCCCCCCCCATTGTCTCCCATTTTGATCAGATGTACATTATATGCCTGTATACCATATACATTATCATACCTCCCAACTTTTTGAGATGGGAATGAGGGACACCTATCAGCAAAAGTATGCAGGCATAAGACACACCCCCTGCCATGCCCCCTTAAAGGAGAATTTTACACACAAAAAACAGATTGGTTAAATCCACAATTGCTTTTTTTTACCACTAGTATTCCTTTATATTGGCTTTTGGAATTTACAAATGCAGCAATTTAGAAATCAGATGAAAGGTTTAGTGCTGGAAAACACTTTTTGATAGATAAAAAGTTCATTTTATATACATCTATATAGATCAGACCAAAATGAGGAACAAATGAGGAGGAATGAGGGACAAAGGGGCATTGCTCCAAATCAGGGACAGTCCCTCGAAATCAGGGACAGTTGGGAGCTATGCATTACTTAGCTATCAAAAAGTGTTTCCAAGTGCTAAACCTTTCGTCCGATTTCTAAATTGTTGCATTTGTATATATCAGAAGCCAATATAAGGGAATAGTAATGTCATAGCTCCCAACTGTCCCTGATTTTGAGAAACTGTCCCTTATTCAGAACAAAGACCCTCTGTCCCTCTTTTCTCTTCATGTATCCCTCATTCTGGTCTGATCTATATGGTTGTATATAAAATGCACTATCCATCTATCAAAAGTGTTTCCCATTGCTAAACCTTTCATCCAATGTCTGCATTTGTAAATTCCCAAAGCCAATATAAAGGAATAGTAGTCATAAAAAATGCACTTGTGGGTTTAACCAATCATTTTTTGTACAATTCCCCTTTAAGGGGTGTGGCAGGGGTGTGTTCTATGTCTACATACTTTTGCTAATAGCTGTCCCTCATTCCCATCTCAGAAAGTTGGCAGGTATGGCTAATGGTAAAAAAGTACTTGTGGGTTTGACCATCTTTTGTATATTAATTCTCCATGTAATGGGTATGTGGCAGGGATGTGTCCTTTGCCGAGGCAAAAAATATCTCAATAAGCGTATATTGATTGGTTTGCGCAAACTTTATAGCGTCTACAAAATAGGGGATATATTTATGCCATTTTTATTATCAATTTTTTTTTATTACTAGTAATGGCGGTGATCAGCGATTTTTAGCGGGACTGCAACATTGCGGCGGACAGAACGGACACTTTTGACACTTTTTTTTGTGGAAGCTTCATCCACTCTCCAGGGGCACAACCACAAAGCTCTCATTGCAAAGGTCTATTGAAGCCTTGGCAAAAGGCAGCAGCCAAGTTCAAGTCCTCGAGAACCATGCTCACTTCTGCAAGTTCCACTTGAACTAAAGGCCATTTCTTAATGCTTTAAACATCACAGTTAATGCTGTTGCTTGTCAACCAGCAAAAATCTGCCACAGTATAGATTCGCTATGTGTGGGAAATAACTAGCCATACACACCCGGCTGGGCAGAGTGCTGGACAAACAAAAAAAGGTTTAACTGGCACCATCAACAGACAAGATATGTAAACCAAATTTAACAGAAGATAACAAGTCTGGCTCTACGCGGTAGTGCACCATGAACGTGTTAATTGAAGACCATGAGGCCGCCTTGCAAATAACTTCTGAAGCCACGTGACGTGAAGCCGCCCATAATGTAGACACGCTTCTAGTTGAGTGAGCGGTCACCAACGAGACCCAGTGTTGTATTTCTCTAGTCTGAAGTTGCATGGGGAGGCAAACAAGTTTATGATTCCCAGGGACAGGAACCACTTGAAGACTTCGGGGTGGGGAGTCCACTCGTTGTCTAGAGACAATCTCAACAGAAAATCTGCCTGAATGTTCTGGACTCCAGGGAGTTAGACAGCTATCAGGTTGGCCAGGTTCTTATGGGCCCAGGTCATGATGGGCTCTACTTCCTTCAACAGGGAGAGACTGCAAGTAGGGATGGCCTTGCGGTTCGCGGCAAATTTTGCTCGTTCGCGAGTCGCCAAACCGGCGGACTTCTGGCGCTGTTCGCGCGGTGGACATATGGGTTTACATTGTGAAGAACTTTGACCCATGATGACACATCCATCATGGGGTACAGGACAGCCAATTGAGACATTTCAGCACATGGTCAATTGGACATACCCCCTATCTTATAAATAGACCTGATCTAGCGGCCATTTTACATTCTGTCTTTTGTCAGTGTAGGGACAGGACGCTGTGTGGAGCAGGGACAGTCAGTTTAATCACTAGTTATTATTAGGTCCACAAAAGTCCTTTTAAGGACTGGTATAGGTGTACAGTATATAGGGTTGTACACGTATAATATATTTTCTTTCAAATATACAAAGTATATTATGGTGCACTGCTGACTGCTGTGCTGCTGAGTACTGACCGATTCTGCAGCTGTCTTTTATCAGTGTAGGGACTGAGGGACAGTTTGGTGTTTGGAGCAGGGACAGTCTGCAAATCACTAGCTACTAGGTCAACAAAGGTCCTTTTAAGGACTGGTATAGGTGTACATTATATAGGGTTGTACACGTATAATATGCTTTCTTTCAAATATAGAAAGCATATTATAGTGCATTACACTGCTGTGCTGCTGACCGATTCTGCAGCTGTCATTTCTCAATGTAGGGAGGGACAGTTTGGTGTTTGGAGCAGGGACAGTCTGCAATTCACTAGCTACTAGCTAGCTACTATTAGGTCCACAAAGGTCCTTTTAAGGACTGGTATAGGTGTACTATTTGTTGTGCAGTATATAGGGGAGTGATACACGTATAAAATACTTGCAAATATAGAAAGCATAGTATAGTGCATTTGCACTGTGCAGCGCTGTGACTGCTGAGCGGTTCTGCAGCGATACTACAAAGAGTGACAAACGCAATTAAAAAAAAAGTATTATAACTGGTGTGATAGACCAGTGGCCCCCCAAAATGACTGATTGAAGCGGGGTGTTATATACCTTCTTCCACATACATACTGCACTTCTCTAGAGACTTTTGTCACAGGGTCATTTAAAAAATGACAGGCAGAGGAAGAGGCAGGGGTAGAGCAGGAGCAACAGGCTTGAGCCAAAGTGGGAAATTGCAGAAGGTGCGTTCATTTACGTCAAAGGATGCACCAAACTTGGTTGAGTGGCTCACTCAGCCTTACTCTTCTGCGCCCTCCTCATCCTCTCGATCTGCACCCTCTTCTTCACTCTCTGCTGTGTGCACCCCCAAAGACACTACCACCAACACCACCACCACCACCATATACCCTCCGCTTGAGTCACAGGAATTATTTTCCGATCCATCACAATACATTGCCGATGCGCAGCCACTCTTGGCATTGGATCAGGAAGAGGAGGTAGCAACAACCGCCACTCAGCAGTCTGATGACAGTACCCAGATCAGCCTAAGGAGGAGGTTGGTCCTCGGTGTTGCTTCCTACTCCGAGATCTCTAATTATAGCGCTGGGGAAGGTGACGTCGATGATGACATGTCTAGTGATGTCACGTGGGTGCCCACAAGAGAGGAAGAGGAGGGGAGTTCAGAGGGAGATATGGATCAGCAGATAGGGAGGAGAAGCAGGCAGAACTTAGATTGCACAGGAGGGACAAAGCAGACTGCTAATGTATCAGGAGCGAGGCATTAACCATGTACGGTCACATCTGGCGCTCCCAGGACACCAGCACATGGCTCTGCAGTGTGGGCATTTTTTAACGTGTCCGCTGCTGACAATAGTGTTGCCATCTGCAATCCTTGCAGTCAACGCATAAGTCGCGGTAAGCCCAACACTCACCTAGGGACGACCGCCTTAAGAAGGCACATGAGCTGCCATCACCGAGCCCAGTGGGAGCAACGGAACCCACAAAGCCACACTCCAGGCTCTCACCCTCCAGCCTCGTCTTCTACTTCTCCTTCTCCTCTCTCCTCACAATTGTCCTCCACTCCACCTTCCATCATGCCATCCTCATGTTTTTCTGGAAAAAGGCAGGCTTCCATGGGCCAAATGTGTCATGAAAAGGTCCACCCGTTGGTGGCGCTGTTGATCTTTTGGATTGCAGTACCAGTGTCCACCAGCGGGTGTCTTCTAACACCCAGGGCCTTGCAGCCTGATGCCTTGCAGCCTGATGTCCCGGCCTTGCAGCCTGATGCCTTGCAGCCTGATGTCCCGGCCTTGCAGCCTGATGTCCCGGCCTTGCAGCCTGATGCCTTGCAGCCTGATGTCCCGGCCTTGCAGCCTGATGCCTTGCAGCCTGATGTCCCGGCCTTCCAGCCTGACGCCTTGCAGTCTGATGTCCCGGCCTTGCAGTCTGATGTTCCGGCCTTGCAGCCTGATGTCTTGCAGTCTGATGTCTTGCAGTCTGATGTCCCGGCCTTCCAGCCTGATGTCCCGGCCTTCCAGCCTGACGCCTTCCAGCCTGATGTCCCGGCCTTCCAGCCTGACGCCTTCCAGCCTGATGTCCCGGCCTTCCAGCCTGACGCCTTCCAGCCTGATGTCCCGGCCTTCCAGCCTGACGCCTTCCAGCCTGATGTCCCGGCCTTCCAGCCTGACGCCTTCCAGCCTGATGTCCCGGCCTTCCAGCCTGACGCCTTCCAGCCTGATGTCCCGGCCTTGCAGCCTGATGTCCCGGCCTTGCAGCCTGATGCCTTGCAGCCTGATGTCCCGGCCTTGCAGCCTGATGCCTTGCAGCCTGATGTCCCGGCCTTGCAGCCTGATGCCTTGCAGCCTGATGTCCCGGCCTTGCAGCCTGATGCCTTGCAGCCTGATGCCTTGCAGCCTGATGTCCCGGCCTTGCAGCCTGATGCCTTGCAGCCTGATGTCCCGGCCTTGCAGCCTGATGCCTTGCAGCCTGATGTCCCGGCCTTGCAGCCTGATGCCTTGCAGCCTGATGTCCCGGCCTTGCAGCCTGATGCCTTGCAGCCTGATGTCCCGGCCTTCCAGCCTGACGCCTTGCAGTCTGATGTCCCGGCCTTGCAGTCTGATGTCCCGGCCTTGCAGCCTGATGTCTTGCAGTCTGATGTCTTGCAGTCTGATGTCCCGGCCTTCCAGTCTGATGTCTTGCAGTCTGATGTCCCGGCCTTCCAGTCTGATGCTTTGCAGTCTGATGTCCCGGCCTTCCAGTCTGATGCCTTGCAGTCTGATGTCCCGGCCTTCCAGTCTGATGCCTTCCAGTCTGATGTTCCAGCTTGCCAGCCTGATGTTCCAGCTTGCCAGCCTGACGCCTTGCAGCCTGATGTCCCGGCCTTGCAGCCTGATGCCTTGCAGCCTGATGTCCCGGCCTTGCAGCCTGATGCCTTGCAGCCTGATGTCCCGGCCTTGCAGCCTGATGCCTTGCAGCCTGATGTCCCGGCCTTGCAGCCTGATGCCTTGCAGCCTGATGTCCCGGCCTTGCAGCCTGATGCCTTGCAGCCTGATGCCTTGCAGCCTGATGTCCCGGCCTTGCAGCCTGATGCCTTGCAGCCTGATGTCCCGGCCTTGCAGCCTGATGCCTTGCAGCCTGATGTCCCGGCCTTGCAGCCTGATGCCTTGCAGCCTGATGTCCCGGCCTTCCAGCCTGACGCCTTGCAGTCTGATGTCCCGGCCTTGCAGTCTGATGTCCCGGCCTTGCAGCCTGATGTCTTGCAGTCTGATGTCTTGCAGTCTGATGTCCCGGCCTTCCAGTCTGATGTCTTGCAGTCTGATGTCCCGGCCTTCCAGTCTGATGTCTTGCAGTCTGATGTCCCGGCCTTCCAGTCTGATGCTTTGCAGTCTGATGTCCCGGCCTTCCAGTCTGATGCCTTGCAGTCTGATGTCCCGGCCTTCCAGTCTGATGCCTTCCAGTCTGATGTTCCAGCTTGCCAGCCTGATGTTCCAGCTTGCCAGCCTGATGCTCCAGCTTGCCAGCCTGATGTTCCAGCTTGCCAGCCTGATGTTCCAGCTTGCCAGCCTGATGCTCCAGCTTGCCAGCCTGATGCTCCAGCTTGCCAGCCTGATGTCCTTGCTTGCCAGCCTGATGTCCTTGCTTGCCAGCCTGATGTCCTTGCTTGCCAGCCTGATGTTCCAGCTTTCCAGCCTGATGTTCCAGCTTTCCAGCCTGATGTCTTTGCTTCCCAGCCTGATGTTCCAGCTTGCCAGCCTGATGTCTTTGCTTGCCAGCCTGATGTTCCAGCTTTCCAGCCTGATGTCTTTGCTTGCCAGCCTGATGTCTTTGCTTGCCAGCCTGATGTCTTTGCTTGCCAGCCTGATGTCTTTGCTTGCCAGCCTGATGTTTCTGCTTGCCAGCCTGATGTCTCTGCCTCCCAGTCTGACGTGCCCGCTGTCTGCCCTGACGTGCCCGCTGTCTGCCCTGACGTGCCCGCTGTCTGCCCTGACTTGCCCGCTGTCCGATTTGAAGTGCCCGGTACCCAGCTTGACGTGCCCTCATCCATGGTGTGGTTTGAGGCCATTAACCTGGGACAATTACACCTGGTTGGAGCGTCCGGAGGCCGCTCCTTTGAGGGGGGGTACTGTCATGAAAAGGTCCACCCGTTGGTGGCGCTGTTGATCTTTTGGATTGCAGTACCAGTGTCCACCAGCGGGTGTCTTCTAACACCCAGGGCCTGTAATAAGAGGACCTACCTCTTGGTGGCACTATTTGATCCCTGGACTGTAGTACCGGCGCTCACCAGCGGGTGTACTCCGGCAGTGTGGAGCAGACAGCATCTGCTCCGATCAGCTGTTACGTGAGGGTAATCATCAGTCTTATATATACCCGGCAAGCGCTAACATGCTTTGCCTTGGTATCTCTCTCTGCAAGTGCCCTGACCGCTGAACCTGAACCTGAACCCTGTACCCTGTACCCTGAACCCTGAACCTGAACCTTGTACCTTGTACCCTGTATCTACCTGACCTGTCCCTTTCCAATCCTGAGCCCATCCATCCCTCCTTACCCATCGACTGATTCCCTGGTGTATGACCTCGGCCTGGCTTTCATTAACGTCTCCGGTAGTTCCTATTTATTGTATATATATTTCTTGCTGTTGTGGTTGGTTGTGCACTGTATGTTTTCACTTTCCTTTTATTTATAATAAACACTTGTTATTTTCACGCACATTCGTTCTGGGTTTCCTCTGTGCAGTCCACACAGTCTGGTCTAATAATTCCCTGACAAAATGTTTGAGCGTAAAAAAATGATGGCGCCGGATAATCCTCTTGCCCAACGGTTGATGGCTGGCTTGTCAGAACTGATAGCCCGCCAACTACTGCCATATAAACTTGTGGACTCGGAGGCCTTTCTAAAATTTGTGGCCATTGGAACACCACAATGGAAGGTCCCAGGAAGGAAGTATTTCTCACAGAAGGGCAACCCAGAGCTATATGGCCATGTTCAGCGGCAAGTGAATGTATCTCTGGCACACAGTGTCGGTGCCAAGATACATCTGACCACAGACACATGGTCTAGCAAACACAGGAAGGGAAGGTATATAACTTTTGCTGCCCACTGGGTGAACCTTCTGACGGCCGTCAAGCATGTAACCCATCTAGATTTGGTTTTACCACCACGGATTGCATGCAGGCCTGGCTCTTCTTCTCCTCCTCCTACTCCATCCTCCTCCCTCTCCTCCTCGGCTGACTCCTCCTTTTCCGCTGCTAGCGTCTCTTCCGCTGCGCCGCCCAAGATCCCCAGAACCTATTCGACATGCCAGGTGAGGTGTTGCAATGCTGTGCTGCGTCTGTTGTGCCTGGAAGCCAAGAGTCACACTGGCCCTGCACTCCTTTCAGCTTTGCGTTCACAGGCAGATCAGTGGCTAACACCGCTCAATTTGACAGTTGGTAAAGTGGTGTGTGACAACTGTGCCAATCTGCTTAGCGCATTGAAACAGGGCAAAATTACACACATGTCATGCATGGCACACGTCTTAAACTTGGTCGTGAAGCGATTCATTGTCAAATACCCTGGGGTCCAGGACATCTTGCAGCAGGCAAGGAAAATCTCAGCCCATTTCAGAAGATCTTACATGGCCATGACTCGCCTTGCTGACATTCAGCGGCGACACAATCTGCCGGTCAGACGTCTTATTTGCGATTGCCCGACGCGATGGAACTCAACCTTCTATATGCTTGATAGGCTGCTCCAGCAGAAACGTGCAGTTAACATCTACCTGTACGAACTCTGCGGCAGAACAGGTTCTGGGGAGCTTGGTTTTTTTTCACCGCGCCAGTGGTTGCTCATGCGCGACGCATGCAGACTTCTGCGGCCATTTGATGAGATCACCAAACTGGTCAGTCGCAGCCATGGCGCCATCAGTGACATCGTGCCTTATGCCTTCTTTTTGGAGCGTGCATTGCGTCGTGTCATTGTTCAAGCCATGGAGGAGCAGGAAGATGAGGAAGTCGCAATGCTGGATGAATTCCCAGGGGGGCTACTCTATCTGAGACAAGTCAACAACAGGAGTCTGAAGAGGAGTCAGAGGAGGATGGTGCCGGGATGAGTAGAAGCAAGAAGAGCATGCTTTAAACCTTTCTGGGATCCCTGTTGTTGTGCATGGATGGGGAGAGGAGAACGAGGAGGAGGACATTATCCTGGATGATGAGCAGGAGCCAGGCCACCACACCGCTTCCAGTTTAGTGCAAATGGGGGCCTTCATGCTCCAGTGTTTTAACAGAGACCCCCATATAAAAAGCATAAAGGTCAAGGACCAGTACTGGGTGGCAAGGAACTTAGACCCCCGGAACAAACACAAAATGGTGGAAATGTTACCACCATCACAGAGGGCTGTCAGAATGGAGCACTTGCTTTGATAAATGCTGCATTCTGCTTTTGCGTGCGTTGGCAGAGGAAGAATTCCCACTCCCAGAGAAAGAGTTGCAGGTACCAATCCAACATCGCCTGCAAGAAGAGGGCGGTTTGAAGATGTGTTGGTGACTTCTGATATGAGGTAATTCTTTCAGCTGACCCATCAACAGGTCTCATCCGGATCCAGCATCAGGGAACGCCTAGACCGACAGGTGTCCGACTACATCGGGTTAACGGCCGATGTGGACACTCTGAGAAGTGATGAACCCCTGGACTACTGGGTGGGCAGGCTTGACCTCTGGCCAGAGCTTGCCCAATTTGCAATAGAACTGTTGGCTTGCCCCTCGTCCAGTGTCCTGTCCAAAAGGACGTTAAGCGCAGCAGGGGGGATCGTGGCCTAGCTCACGACAGTGTTGACTACCTCACATTTATAAAAATGAATGAGGCATGGATCTTGGAGGAATTCAACACATGTGACCAGTAGACCATGTATATGCATAACTCTATAAACAATTTATTTAATCTAGCACACGGACCTTTTTTCTACCTTTGGCTCACTTCCTTGTACAAAAAAAGCACACCTTACTATATGCCCGTACCCTCCTGTTTGAAGAGGTTGAGCGGTGTCATATTTTTGGGTCCCGCAGAGATTTGCTGGTATCAGTACTGGTGTCAGTTTTCTCTATCTCGGTGCTGGTGTGGTGTCAGTGCTCTTTCTATCTCGGTGCTGGTATCAGTGCTCTCTATATTAGTGCTTGTGTCAGTGCTCTCTATCACAGTGCTGGTGTCAGTGCTCTCTATCACAGTGCTGGTGTCAGTGCTCTCTATCACAGTGCTGGTATCAGTGCTCTCTATCACAGTGCTGGTGTTAGTGCTCTCTATCACAGTGCTGGTGTCAGTGCTCTCTATCTCGGTGCTGGTGTCAGTGCTCTCTATCTCGGTGCTGGTGTCAGTGCTCTCTATCTCGGTGCTGGTGTCAGTGCTCTCTATCTCGGTGCTGGTGTCAGTGCTCTCTATCACGGCGCTGGGGTCAGTGCTCTCTATCACGGTGCTGGTGTCAGTGCTCTCTATCTCGGTGCTGGTGTCAGTGCTCTCTATCTTGGTGCTGGTGTCAGTGCTCTCTATCTCGGTGCTGGTGTCAGTGCTCAGTCTCTATCATGGTGCTGGTTTCAGACAGTGAGGGAGATAGCAGCAGAGAAGCCAATCAGCAGGCAGTGCCAGCACCATGGCTGAGGATCAGCACTGGACTGGAACCTCCAGACCACCGGAGTGGAGCCCTGCATAGGTGGGGGTAAGGGCCGGGCACAGGGAGGGACTCAAGCACAGGTTGGCACACTGGGACACTGGCACAGGACTGCGCTGCCCTGACTGTGGCACTGCACTGATCATCTCCTGCACCCCCTTCATAGCCTGTCCTGACCTTGCCTCTTCTCCATGGCCTTCATGTGCTCCTGAATTGTTAAAATTTCACAGATAAAAAAAGAATGCTTGTCGTTGTCGATCCCAGATTCACTTAAAACTTTTGTTATGTCAGTGTCCATCTTGTGGGACTATGTGTGCACAGCTAGTATGTATTTTGTGGCTGAAAATATGACCTGGAGGTTTTGAAGGTTCACCTGCCATTAAAGTCAATGGGGTCCGCCGCGAACCTTGTGGTTCGCAAACTTTTGGGCGCATTCGCGAAACGTCCCGTCGGAAGTTTGTCCATCACTAACAGCAAGCCTCCCCTTGTCTCTTGATGTATGAGACTGCTTTTGTGTTGTCCAGTCTTAAGAGAACTGAGGCTCCTGCTGTTAAGTGGTGAAAGACATGTAGAGCTCAGAACGCTGCTCCGAGTTCCAGAACACTGGAGACTATCCTGTGAGATGGAAAGCTCCATATGCCTTGGGCTACTTCTGTCAAACAGAGCCCCAGCCTCTGTTGCTGGCATCTGTTGTGACAGTGATGCAGGTGCAATGGAGTGACAATTGAAGAGGTTCCTCTGCTGTAACCAAGAAGGCGCTCCCTCATGGATAAGGTCATTCCGATAGAGTGATCCCAAAGCCCTGGGTTCCACTGCTGGAGGAAGCCCTAGAAGGGCCGCATTTTCCACTGAGCTCACTTTACCATGGGTGTTGTTGCTACTATGGTGCCGATGATTTTTAGGCATTGTGAGGCTCAGAGATGAGAGGAGGTCAGTGCAAGCCAAACTCTTTCCTGGATCATTGGGATTTTTTTTTAGGGGTAAGGAGATGGTGCTCTTGATAGTGTTGAATTGTTCCCTGAGAAATAACAGGAACTGCATGAGATCTAGATGGCTCTTTTTCAGGTTCAGTAGCCAACCGAACTCGAGTAAAGTGGCGATGACCTGGGATCTGTGGATTAGCAAATGCTCCCTGTCCCAAGATAACAACAGCATGTCATCCAGATAATGGTACAAACGGATACCTCTGGTCCTGATCAGTGCCACGACAGCCAGCAAAAATTTTAAAAACACATGAGGCGATGTCGTAAGCCTGAAGGGGAGACAGGTGAACTGCAGGTGGATTTGATCGACAGCAAAGTGAAAGTACTTCTGGAAATCTGACGTTATCGGGACATGGAAGTAAGCGTCCTTCAGGTTTATAGACATGTGCCAATCACCTGGCTGGATTGCTTGACAGATCGTGAGCAGTGTCTCCATCTTGAACTTCTCCTTCTTGATAAAGAATTCAAGTGGGTTAGGTCTATAACTGGCCTCCAGCACCATGAAGAGGGGCAAGTAGACCCATTGAAACCTTTTCGTCGACTGGAGATGGTATTGCAGCTCCCTGAGCCACAAGAGAGTCTGCATAGGACAGGAGAATTTGCTTTTTATCTTCCAGGAGAGGCAAGGATGTGGGAATGAATTGGAGAATGGATGAGTTGCTGAACGTCCAGGCATGGCCTGATAAGTCTGTTTTGACAACCAAATAATCTTTGACTGAGGCTGCCCAGACGTGTTGAAAATGATGTAAGCGAGCTCTGACTCATTCTGCCTGGGCAGGCGCAATATCAAAAAGACTTAGGGGCTTCTCTTCCACCGGAATGACCCACCGCAGGACCAGGGCACTTACAAGGCCTCCCGCTAATAGCTGGGACGTTTGGTCATATTGCAGCTTGCCTAGGCCAGGCTAGTAAGTTCTTGATGATATCGCATCATATCGCCCATGTCCACCTGCTAATAGCTAGGATTGCTGGACTTCAGAGAGGATCGCCGCTAACCACCAACATATTGCAGTACACACCGCCAGGCCTGGATTACAGAAAACTTAATGAAAAGGTAAGACTTCACCTTGGTCCTAGGAAGAGGACAAAAAAGGAACACAGGTTATGGTCAAGCCAAGATTTATGGGAGAAGGAACCTATGAGGTATGAGGGAGCAGGATTAACCCACACGTAAGCTGCCATGGAGTCTGTCAGATAAATTATTTTTCACTGGCAGCACTTTTCTTTTTTGTTTAGCCATTATGCAGACTTCAGCCCTGCACTAACCCAAATTCTCCACTAGATGGCGCTGATTGCTTCTAAGAAAACCATGCTCTGATGACAAGGGTGACATAACAGCTGCAGGGGTGGAGAACTGAACCAGCAACAAGGAAGAAGGAGAAAGACAACAAACAAGTCCAGGCAAAAGAAGGGCTCACTGCATAGAACCATGGGCAGAAAGAGAAAGCTGACAGATTGCCTGCCGGTAGTAAAACATGCTGAAGAGAGCAGGAAGAGAGCTGAAAGAAGAGGAAAAACCCCGGTAAAGGGGGAGGCAGAGCAGACACAGCCTGCTGGTGGCAAAGCCAAGAGGAAGACTCTGAAGAATGAAAAGCAGGACTCAGGAGGTGAGTATTGATCACTGGGATCATAGAGAGGGGCTGCTGTCGGGGTCATATGTCATCTAATTTTCATCGTTTCCTATTCAGTGCCCTGATTTGCTGATCTCCGCTTTTCACCAGTGTAGAATTTTTTGGTGTACTTTGTCCATTTGTAGGGAAAGTAACAAGTCCACATTATCGCTACTAACTGTCCGTCATATGGAACTGATTACCTGTGACCTTCTTCAATTGTCCTCCTCTTATGATCCTAAGACATATCTAAATGATGTTGCTATCTGATCCTTAATGATTTAAAGAGTTACACTGCACTGAATGTATGATCCAAATGCTAACAATTCATGTGTTTTTAAATGCTAAAGAGAAAGGAAATCCGTGGGTTAAACAAATAATTTTTTGCATATGGATTCTTCGTGGCATGCAGTGATGGACTTGGGTGTGTTTAGACAAGGATCTGGAGCCATGTGTGTGAGACCACTAGGAAGCTGTCATCTGCACAGGTTAATCATCTGTGGCTGGGGCATTCTTCGGGGCATTCAGCATATATATGTGCGGTTGCTGGACAGAGAATGCCCTAGCCACAGATTGGCCTTTACAGGTTACATCTTTTTGGCAGGATCTCACACATGTGGGTTTGGATCCTTGTTCGGACATTCCCAAGCTCTTCATGGCTGGGAATGTGGTTAGGGGTGTCCTTTGCCTACTTTAGGCTAAAAGATACCCCTCTGTGCCATCTCAGAGAGTTTACAATGTACCCTTCTTCCCTACAAGTACTTACAGAAATACGTGGTATGGGGGAACACATGACACCCCCTCCTGCCTTCCACAATAGACCGAGTGGTCAGTCGCCAGGTCCAAGCAATGTTTCTCGAGGGTGGAGAACGCATAACATATGTACATTTCTCTGAGGAACTGACAACTTGCACAGGAATTATTGGGGTGCCTGGCTGCAAATCTGGAAGTCTGTCTGCATTCTGATCTTTGCATCGGACCCACACAGATGTACAGTCAGAGATGGGACTTAAAGAGGAGCTCCAGCCTGGGTGAAAAAAAGTAAAAGTCAGCAGCTACAAATACTGTAACTGCTGACTTTTAATATTAGGGCACTTACCTGTCCAGAAAACCTGCGATGTCGGCGCCTCAGCCGATCTTCAGATCAACTCCAGGGTGCTGCGGGGCCATTCCTGGTAAGGGAACCAGGCAGTGATGACTTTCGGTTTCAATCCTGGTTCCCTACTGTGCATTCACGGAGAGTGATGCGCTTTTTTAATTGGCCCGGCAGTGGGGGAAGGAGGAGGGGGATCAAACTAACGTGAGATCGGGCTGCAGCCCATCTCAAGAAGTAGGAAAGGGGACCTGTCAAAAATGTGTGACATTTTCTTTGCAAGCTGTATGATGCTTTTAAGTTAGTTGTGTAATACTATTAAATTGTGATATGTTTTAAGCTCGGTTGTGTATATATGTGCCCATAAAGTGGTTGTAAACCCTTACAAACCACTTTTACCTACAGGTAAGCCTAGATTAAGGCTTACCTGTAGGTCCAAGAAATATCTCTTAAACCTACACGGTTTAGGAGATATTTACAAAAAGACAGCGGCGCGCAGGCGCACTGGGCAGGCCGCAGATCGCGCATGTCGGCTCCGGTGCTCATGCGTGGGAGTAATGTCATCGCGGCTCCGGTGAATCACAGCGCCGGAGCAGCGAGACTCGGAAGTCGCTCCGGGATACATGGCAGCGGCGAAGAGGAAGACGGAAGACCGCTTAGGGGGCTTTGTTCTCAGGTTAGTTATTCATAATGAGCTAGTATGATTATGCATACTAGCTCATTATGCCTTTGCCTTGCAGGGTGTGTTTTTTTTTTTTTTACATTTACTTCCTCTTTAAAGCGATTGTAAAAGTGAACATTTTTTTAAAGAAAAATAACAAGCATGTCTATACTTACCTCCCCCTTTGGTGCACTTCCCCATCACTGGCTTTGATGGAAAGCACTGTGAGCCAATGGCTCCCGGTGCCCCAGCAAAGCCAGGGAGACCTGGAAGTGAGGGGAGAGAAGAGCCGCAGATGTTGCTGGATCGAATGAGGGCTCAGGTAAGTAAAAGGGGGGGCTGCTGACACGTAATTTTTTTTTTACCTTAATGCAAGGTGTACGATCGGTATGCCGATGTGAAGGAGACTCAGCAGATTCAAAACAAACACATAGCAAGTAAAGTCAGAGAAAAGTCAGAACTCCATTGTTCCTGGTGAGTGATTGGGTGAGAGCCTTAAAGAGGGAGTCCACTGGAAAAAAAATATTAAAAGCCAGCAAATGCTACAGCTGCTGACTTTTAATGAATGGACACTCACCTGTCCCAGGGTCCAGCGATGTCAGCAGCCGAGACCGATCGATCGCTCGGCTCTCGACTGCTGCCGCCTCCATTCTCGGTGAGGGAATCAGGAAGTGAAGCGTTGCAGCTTCACTTCCCGGTTCCCTACTGCGCATGCGCAAGTCGCGCAGCGCAATGGGAATGGTCCAAGCTGTCTCTGGGACCCGTGTGTGTCCCAGCAGACAGCGCACCGGGACAGGAAGAGGCATAGACTCCCGTGGGAGTCTATGCCGGGAAGTGGGTGCAAATACCTGTCTTAGACAGGTATCTGCACCCCCCTCCCCCCTGGAAGGTGCCAACTGTGACACCAGAGGAGGGGAGGGTTCCGATGAGCGGAAGTTCCACTTTAAGGTGGAACCCTGCTTTAAGATACATTAGCATTTGTGTATGTGTATTCTTGTGAGATGTTCATATGTATTCTTTGATAGCAATAATATCATATTCTCTTAGATCCAACCACCAGGGGATCCTCACACATAGATGCTGTAGAAGCTCCACCCCCAAAACTAACCCCACTGGAGAAGCTTGTCCGGTTTGACCTGGATTGGAATTTTGGACCTTGTACAGGTGAGATACCAGAATATTTTGTAGCAGTAACTGAGCCTCACAGGTGTACTTGGCAGGTTAACCCATCCATGGCATATAGAAATAATGGGGCAAAACAATTAAGAATACAGAAAAACACGAACAAGAAAAGACGACTATATTTACCCCATCCCCTGCTCCTACTGGGTCCAGGGCCATCTTTAATATTGACTGGACCATGAGCAAATATTTTCTTGGGCCCCCTCTTCCATACAATTTCACTCTATACCTGCTCTGAGGCATACAATAAATAGCAGCTAGACTCAAAATCAGTTTACTGAATAAGATCAGGCAGCGATTGCAATTGGTTGTAGGAGGTTACAGTGTATAATTACCGCTCACTGACTGGCTGCGCACACCATGGACTGGGTAGTTGAGGGGACCCATCAATAGACAGAAAACTCCTAGGAATCCTAGGACTTCTGGGATCAGTGGCAATGCTGGGGGGTTGATGGGTTCAGTGGCACCAGTGGGGGGATGGGATTAGTTAGGAGGCAGTACACTGTGGCAAATTCTGAATCATGTACAGCAAAGCTGGAAATCTTTGGCAAGTATATAGTGGGGGATTCTACCAATGAAATTAGGAAATTACAGTGACCACCAATGTGAAGGGGGATTCACACTGACCATCAATGTGAGGGAGAATTTTCACTGACCACCATGTAATGGGGGATTTTATGCCACCCACCAATAGAAATGAGGGATTTCTACATTGATACCAATGTAATAAGAGCATTTAGACCAACCACAGTGTAATAGGAAATATAAAATGACCGCCATGGAAAGGGGAATTTACACTGACAACCATTGTTGAGGAGATTTGTACTGATCACCAATGTAAGGTGACACTTCTACACCGACCACCAATGTTAGGGGGGATTTACACTGACCACCAGTGTAAGGGCAATTCTGCACTTATCACCAATGTAAAGGGAAATGTACACTGATCACCAATGTTAGGAAGAGTTTACACTGACAACCAATGTAATGGGGGATTTTACATCAACAGCCAATAACAAGGAATTTATACACTGGCCACCAATGTAAGGGGGGGATTTACACTCACCACCAATTTAAAGGGGGCTTCTACATGGACCACCAATGTAAGGGAGGATTCGAAACTGACCACAAATGCAAGTTTGGATTTTTTTAACAATTACCAATATAAAGAGGAGTTTCTACAATGGCCACCAATGTAATGGGGATTTACACTGACCACTAATGTAATAGGAGCATTCACAGTAACCACCCATGTAAAGAGGGATTTACACTGACCACCAACGTAATGGGGATTTACACTGACCACTAATGTAATAGAAGCATTTACAGTAATCACCAATGTAAAGAGGGATTTACACTGACCACCAATGTAAGGGGGACCTTCACACTGGCCACTAGTGTGAATGAAAGTATTGTACACTGAGCCCCAATGTAATGAGAAGATTTACACTGACCACCAATGTAACTAAGACATTTAGCCTGAATTCAGCACCACAGAAACATCATGCCCTTTAGAAGATACACAGCAGTGCCATTAATTGTTAAGGACACCCTCATGCATCGGCTGAGATGTGTGTATTTACATGCACCAAAATGAAGGGTGCTGTGGCATCATGTTATTTTTAAGAAGGGTGCCACCTCCAATTTGCCTACCTTTGCAGAACAGGCAGATGGTAGTCTTAATGAATATAGAAAGGGAGGTCCCCCACTGTACCAACATCCAATATCATAGAAAAGGATTGAGAAAGTTGGACAACCCAATGAAAAAAAAAAACGGATTTAATGAGCACAACATGAGACAGTGTTATTTCAAAATTAAATTATATAAATCTTTATTACAATATATGCCAGTTAAAAAACATAAAACAGACATAGACATCTAACTGACTGGCAGGCTCAACAAGTACCCAATAAACAAGGCATGGAAATATGAGTATAGTAGAAATCTATGTGGACATATATGATGTTCAAATATTTCAATGAGTTGGGTTCATATTATTTTCACGCACTCTTAATGAATATAGTTGTAGGCAGGACTTTCAAGCATGCTGCTTTACCTCCCATGTAAGCACCATTCAGCAGAAGTGATGGTCGATATGGCCTCAGGGGGACATGATATACATATGAATGCCACCTCTATTTACATATCAATGTCACGATCCATGACTATTTACATATTAATGCTGCCACTATTTTCATGTAAACACAGAGACCCTGTACAGGTGAGTCATCTACACATAGGTTGGACTTGACAAACTTGTGTCTTTTTTCAACCTCACCTACTATGTAACTATAAGTAACATATTGAGACACAACACGTTACTAAAACTTCAAGGGATAAGGTCACGAGGCAGCTGTTTTGGGCCACACAACTATGATGGGGCCCAGGGCAGCTTCCCCTTTTGCCCTGCCGTAAAAACGTTCCTGACTGGGTCCAGTCCCCACAGCACTAGCAGCCTAAAATTCTTCTAATTTTATCCAGACCCAATGCAGGGTCTATAACCTTATATTGGATGTGAGGACAACGAGGGACAGTCTACCATTGAAGCCTAGGGGAGCACTGGCTGCTGCAGGAGTAGAAGATTGGGTAAGTAAACAGTTTTTTCCCATCCCCTAGACCTAAACAAGCATTTAGCCCTTGCAGTGCTCCCCTCACACTAATTAGGGTTGACCTACTAAAAGTAAAGAACATGTTCACTGCAAAGGGAAATTTGACTTTGTAAACTCCGTTTTCACATATCTTAGTGAATAAGGTGAAACAAAGTGAAAATTCCTTTTTTCAAAGGATACCCAATGATACGCAAAGGATAAAATAAAAACAGGGTCTTTGCGTCACTTGATTAGATACATTAAATCAATGCAACTTCACCTAATTCACCAAGTGATGTTCCCCTTGCAAAGTGAAACTTGAATTGAAAATGTCAAATTGAACATGCTCTGCTCCTTTAGTACATCAACCACTATGTTTCTTCTGAAATAAAACATTAATGTTAAAAAAAAGTAATGAAAAAATAGTACACAGAGTCCAGCTCAAGTTTCTAAAATCACTACAGCAGCGCTATTGTCATAATAGATTATGACCAGCTTTCATGTGAAAAAATTGCATAAGTAAGTTTAGTTGATAGATGGTGAATAAAGTCCCAGAAGATAACAGGAGTGATGATCCTATGATAATAAAACAATAGTGCCCCTCACACCAAAGTCCGTGCGCCACACTTCCCTTTGGGGTTCACACTCACCAGAGAGATGAACACATCAGGCATTGATATTTATGGGCAGCCATCAGCCTCAGTATCATGGAAAGGGTCACACTTTATCCTACGATCTCCACCAGTACTCGCATAGAAGAAATAACAAATAGCGTGATATTGTTTCATCTCACATTTATTAAAGTGTTTAATCAATACATCCCATCCATTTCCATCAGTAAACGTGCATATGAGGTTAACTTTAAAAAGATTAAAACAATATTACCTTCCTGCTTGCAAGTGTCTGTAGAGCAGCTTAGTGTACATCCTAATGCCGCGTACACACGATCGGGATTTCGGCCAGCAAAAGACCGATTAGAGCTTTTCATTGGAAAATGCGACCGTGTGTATGCTCCATCGGAATTTAGCTGTCCGAATTTCCGCCAGCAAAAATTTGAGAGCAGGTTCTCAATTTATCCGACGGAAAAACTTTCCGATTGTGTGTATGCAATTCCGACGCGCAAAAACTCACGCATGCTCAGATTCAACTACGAGATGGAAGCTATTGGCTACTGGGTATTGAACTTCCTTTTTCTAGTCCCGTCGTACGTGTTGTATGTCACTACGTTCTTGATGGTCGGAATTTGGTGTGACCGTGTGTATGCAAGACAGCATGAGCGAAATCCCATCGGGAAAACCATCAGAGCTTTTTCCGACCAAAATTCCAATCCTGTGTACGCGGTATAAGAGTGTCTCGTTGCTGTGATAAATTCCCCAGCCTAGAAGAAGACAAATTGGTGATGGTGTGGGAGCTTGTGGACTTCACATTTGTGGAGAAGAGGTAAGTTTATTCTACTTCAACTGAAAAATATACCCTGTTACCATGTGCTCACACCTTTGTGGTGTCTCCTATGTTACATGCCCTATGTTACAAAGATAAATGGATGAAGAAAACAGGATTATTACGGTGCCACAATAGTCAGAAAGGTAACAATATTAGAAAAATACATAAAAATAATTTTTATTGTAACATAAATAGACAAACACGATTTGACAATACAAATTGCTTTCGATAAAAAAGTTTTTCATTCAGGGAGCACATTCAATTCTGTCGTGAGGCCAGTATGGTAAAGGCCTAGATGTGCTGACCGGTCAGATGTTTCGCCATTACAATGGTTTCCTCAGAGGAAATAAGATATGACCAGGAATATAAGAAGAGACGATTCTATAAAAAAGAAAAACATAATATATAAGTACTATGGTATAATGGGTATTAATTAAATGCTGTAGGATGTCCTATGTTATATGTCACAGGAGCTCTTCATAGTAGGTTCACCATCGTGTTTCTGAAGAGTGTACTCAGCACTTAGAATGCACATAGAAATGCTCTTTTTCTGGTCCGAAGGACCTCAGAAATGGTCACTAACTGGAATAATAAAAATAAAATGTTGGTCAGATAAAATGTTGGTCACCCCCACAATTTGTTCATGGGTTATTCCTGGCCTTCAACTTATAGTACATTCAAATACTGTTTAAAATCTTTATAAAATCAATGATGTGAAGATCAACGTTCAGTTGATGAATACGGTATCAGGATTCTGTATACACACTGTAGATTTAAAGCCCAACTGCAGCTCTAGCCAGATCCAGCGCCAGCGCTCTCCTCCTCTGCCTGAAGGTGGAGCTTGACCGATGCCGGTCACAGCTTACAGAGACAGCGGCAGGGGACCAGTCGCAGCTCTGGAGGGAGCCTGCTTAAGCAAGAAGGTAAGTATTTATGCATTAAACCCTTGCCCCTAGACTAAATTAGCTTTTATCTCTTGAAAATGCAGAGGGGCACTGCAAGGGTGGGGGTTAATTATGTAGTATTATTATATAAATGTTATTTAATTCTGTTTAATCACCTTCAGGTATCTCAAGAATGGAGCGCTGGCAGAGAGCACAGAATTTGGACCTAATGCCACCACAGGACATAAAACAGATCCTCTTGGCGCACAGTTCAGATCCTCAGTACCAGCACAAGTAAGTCTTTGGCAGATGAATATGAATTAATAATAGCTTATATACAGTATGTCCAATATACTGTAGATATCCTGTGAGTTCTTGTGGGAGAACATAAGTGTCCATTTATAAAAGTGGCGATCCCGAGGATCACAGCTCATCTCAATTCATTAGCGGTTTATGAAACTAAGGTGATCAGCAGAGGACCTGTAACTGGCACAGAAATGGACAGTTTATGAAGGTGTGATCTCAGCTCCTCGCTGGCGATCTCTGTGCAGATTCTCCACCCCAGAGGTGGAGAGTCGGGGAGAGAAGATAGAATGGCTGGAGAACTGAGAAGGTAGGGGGAAGTTTATTGACTTCCTTCTTCTCAATCAGACCCCAAGGTAGTGAAAAGCCCCCCCTGCCTTTCACAAACCCCCCAAGACCGATAGAGCAGATTAGAAACACTAAATATATATATATATATATATATATATATATATATATATATATATATATATATATATATATATATATATATATATATATATATATATATATATATATATATATATATATATAGTATCTCACAAGTGAGTACACCCCTCACATTTTTGTAAATATTTTATTATATCTTTTCATGTGACAACACTGAGGAAATTATACATTACTGCAATGTAAAGTAGTGAGTGTACAGCTTGTATAACAGTGTAAATGTGCTGTCCCCTCAAAATAACTCAACACACAGCCATTCATGTCTAAACCGCTAGCAACAAGAGCGAGTACACCCCTAAGTGAAAATGTCCAAATTAGGCCCAAAGTGTCAATATTTTGTGTGGCCACCATTATTTTCCAGCACTGCCTTAACCCTCTTGGGCATGGAGTTCACCAGAGCTCCTCCACTTTCCATTTGAGGATGCCCCACAGATGCTCAATAGGGTTTAGGTCTGGAGACATGCTTGGCCAGTCCATCATCACCTTTACCTTCAGCTTCTTTAGCAAGGCAGTGGTCATCTTGAAAGTGTGTTTGGGGTTGTTATTATGTTAGAATACTGCCCTGTGTCCCAGACTCTGAAGGCAGTGGATCATGCTCTGCTTCAGTAAGTCACAGTACATTTTGGCATTTATGGTTCCCTCAATGAGCTGTAGCTCCTCAGTGCCGGCAGCACTCACTGCACTCCGGCAGTGACACAAGGTGAGGGACGTGGCGGCAGCAGGTGAGTGGATTCCCACTAACAGATGCTGCCAATGATGGATCTGAAATGACAGGTGCTCTTTAACCACTTCCCGACCAGCGCACGACGATGTACGTCGACAGAATGGCACGGGCAGGCATATTGGCGTACATGTATGTCCAATATTCGTTGCCGCCTTGCCATCGGGAGCGCGCCGCCGGCGGCGCGCTCCCGCGCTGGTCGGGACCCCCGTGAGTCCGGTCACGGGACCCGCGGACTCGATCGCCGCGGGCATCCCCGCGATCGTCTCACGGAGCGGCCGAATGGAGGAAATGCTGTATAAACAACATTTTCCCATTCTGCCTAGCAACTAGTGACGCTGATCTCTGCTCCATGTGATTGGAGCAGAGATCAGTGTACACTAAATGAAAGCCCAACCCCCCCACAGTTAGTAACACACCCCTAGGAACACTTAACCCCTACACTGCCACCCACAGGTTAACCCTTTCACTGCCAGTGTCATTTACACAGGAATCACTGCTCTTATATAGCAGTGATTACTGTATAAATGACAATGGTCCCAAAAATGTGTCAAAAATGTCCGATGGGTCCCCGACAATGTCGCAGTCACAATAAAAATCGCAGATCGCCGCCATTACTAGTAAAAAAAAAAATAATAAAAAATTATTAATAAAAATGCTATAAAACTATCCCTATTTTGTAAACGCTATAACTTTTGCGCAAACCAATCAATAATCGCTTATTGCGATTTTTTTTACCAAAAATATGTAGAAGAATACGTATCGGCCTAAATTGAGGGAAAAAAATGTTTTTTTATATATTTTTGGGGGATATTTATTATAACAAAAAGTAAAAAATAATGCGTTTTTTTCAAAATTGTCACTCTATTTTTGTTTATAGCGCAAAAAATAAAAACCGCAGGGGTGATCAAATACCACCAAAAGAAAGCTCTATTTGTGGGAAAAAAAGGACGTCAATTTTGTTTGGGAGCCACGTCGCATGACTGCGCAATTGTCAGTTAAAGCGACGCAGTGCCGAATCGCAAAAAGTGGTCTGGTCTTTGACCAGCAAATTGGTCCGGTCTGAAAGTGGTTAAATGTAAGGACCTATTCTTGCTAGTAGTTAGAATCTTTAATATTTGCAAACAAAATGAAGGTTTCCTATTTAGAATGATAAGCTGTTAGGTTAGTAAAACAGCGATATCAGAACTGATCCAATCATACAGTTTGTGTTGTACACAGATATGCAAAACAATTGAATAAAGAAATATTCCTGAACTTTGGTTTATCTCATGGTTACTGTAAAATTGTGTGAATGCATCAATGCAGTGCATGTTATCTCAGCTTGTAGAGCTTAGAATCATTGAATGAGTTTACCAAAAAATTTAAATATTGTCGAATATTCAGCATTATGCTACAAAACTAAGCTCCATTTCATGCTGAATAAACTAAATTATTAATGTATCTTAAATAGTATGACAGCCATGCAGACCAATTTGATGCAGCGTGCCTAGGCTACAGAGTAAGAGCAATAATTCTAGCACTAGACCTCCTCTGTAACTTAAAACATGCAACCTGTAGAATTTTTTATTTAAAAAAGTGGATTATTACCAAATAAAGTGCGCTTGTATTACAACGACCGCCATTTTATTCTCTAGGATGTTAGAAAAAAATGTATAATGTTTGGGGGTTCTAAGTAATTTTCTAGTAAAAAAAAAAAAAGTTTTTAACTTGTAAACAACAGATCTCAAAAATTGGCTCGGTCTGTAAAGAGGGGTTCCACCCTAAAGTGGAACTTCCGCTCATCAGAACCCTCCCCCCCTCCGGTGTCACAGTTGGCACCTTTCATGGGGGAGGGGGGTGCAGATACCTGTCCAAGACAGGTATTTGTACCCACTTCCGGGCATAGACTCCCACGGGAGTCTATGCCGTTTCCTGTCCCGGCGCGCTGTCTGCTGTGACACACACGGGTCCCAGAGACAGCGCGGACCATTCCTATTGCGCTGCACAACTCGCACATACGCAGTAGGAAACCAAGAAGTGAAGCCGCAGAACTTCACTTCCTGATTCCCTAACCTAGAATGGCGGCGGCAGCAGCCGAGAGCCGAGCAATCGATCGGCCTTGGCTGCTGACATCGCTGGACCCTGGGAAATCCCTCTTTAAGTGGTTAATAAACGGTTCAAGCATTTGTAGATTGCTTCACTCCTGAAAAGGATTAGCTATCTACACTGCTTCATAAACAGGCACTCAGAAGAGAGCGATCTCCTCTCTGAATGCCTGAGAACTCAGCAGCGATAATTTACCGCTGCTTGATAAATAGACACCATAGTGCGGAAAGCCAAGGTATGAGGGCAGGTGCAAACATGCTATATCAAAGCTGGGTGTCCAGACATATCTAGCCTGTTACTTTGTATAGGATCTCTCTGTTCCCAGCCCTATCTTTAAAAAAGGTTGATTATTCTTAATACACTGTATGGATGACAAATTGATGCCTTATTATATGTTTCAGCCTTTGGAGTTCTTATGCCATATAAGAGGAGCTGATAGAAGTGATGACCAAGACTGGATGGGAGCGGAGATGGACGGGATGGCTCAGAGGATGGCTCAGAGACTGGTCTTTGCAGGATAAAGTGCCTTGCTTAATATTATTCTCTGTTTAAGGAGATTAAAGTTAAATCCACATATAGTGACTATATTTGAAACATTTTGTTGGTTTCTTTGTAGTAAAGCTGTTGAAGATCTTAAAGGCTTATTCAGTGAGTCAATAACAATGTTAATTGCAAACACCTATAGCAGCCAATAAGAACTCAATCCCTTATTGCCAATCCTCAAAGATGAAGCCATGAGCTCCATTAGGCCACATTTGGCTGCAGTCTGGTTTCAATGGGTTGCTATGCTTGCCATATCTCTATGGCCTTTTATACCGGTATATTGAATAAACCTAATAATGCGTGCCTGTAATTGGATCTTCCAGTTCTTCAGTAATGTTTGAAGAGTTACGTTTTAAAGTCTGATGGTTGAGTTGTTAGTCTTTGAAAATTAGGCCACAAGCACCATGTAAAATAATATAATTTTTGAAGACCACAAACAGGGTCTCTATAAGCTCCATCCTATCATGTTTGGATGTTACCATGACAGAATTATGTATGGTAGGCACTCTCTTCCACTTATCAGGAAATTCTTCTTATAATAAAGGCGTAAACCTTAAGTAGACATATGCTTACCATTGCCATGCTTCCCCGACACTCCATTGGAGTGGAGAAACCTAACCCTGCATAGGCTTTTATTGAATGTCTTCCATTCCCTCAAATAATTTTTGTCTTCCAAGCCCAAAATGTGGGTTTTGTCGAATGGTGATGGACTTTATAAAAAGGTTAAGGCCTTCTTCCTTTTCCTCATGTGATAGTATCCAGTCCTGGCAAATGGCTGCTCAAGCCTGTGCACTATATGCTGGTAGGTGATCACCTACCCTCCTAAGGTAGCCATACATGGCTCAAAATCACACTAACAGTATGGATGGAGAAGTCTCCACTGTTGCACCCGTGGCTGCCTCAATACAATGGCATTGCCAAACAGTCAATGCAACTGATATGCTTTGTACACATGGTCAGACATTCCGACCACAAAATCCATCAGATTTTTTTCAGACGGATTTTGTCCGAAACTTGTGTTGCATACACATGGTCAGGCAAAGTTGTTGGAAAAGCCGATCGGTCGGAACACGGTGACGTTTGTTTCGTACGATGGGACTACGTAGAGGCCAATAGCTTTCATCTCGTAATTTTTTCTGAGCATGTGTGGCCCTTTGTCCGTCGGAATTCTCTACAAACGATCGGAAAAGGTCTGATCTGATTTTTTTGTCGGAAAAATTTTAGATCCAGTTTTCAAATTCGGAAATTTCGATGGAACGAATCGGATTTTCTGACAACATAATCCAATCAGACCTTTTCCGTCTGAATTTCCGACTGTGTGTACAGGGCATAAGGATATTGCCACTGTTCAGGTGATCATTTTTCACCTGGTTCAGTACATTTTTGGTGCATGCAGGGTCATCCAAGGCTTGAATTTCTGTCACTTCAGCAGGACATCAGAAAGCTAAAATTCAAGCTGTTTATGGCCAGAATTATATCCAGAAGCACTGGTTATTGGAACGGAGTGCAGAGGAAATAAAAGTATCAGCAAGTGACAGCGTATGAATCTGTTACTTTGCCTTAAATGATGAAAATGTTTATGGGAAAACAAAACAAAACAATTTTGTGTGGGCTATTTTCATGCAATTTTTGCGTGTCACACATAGGGCAGTCCATAGGGAGCTCCTTCTTTATTTTTTTTGGTTGACAATCTTCACGTGATTTTTAAAGGCGTGTTTTGCTGGGATTGCTGTGTGATTCAGTCTCAACAGTCCTGGCAAAATCACGCCGTGTTTGCGGTGCCATTTAGAAAGAATGGCACCCAAACGCGCCTTGTGTGTTTTGCAGCGATTTCTATGTGATTTGGAATCACTGGCAGAATCACGCTGATTCCACCCAAGTAAAAAAGGGGCCTTATGGTTACTGGAGGCTTGACCATCACACTTCCAACAAATATGGCACTTTGTTAGCCCCCATCATTTCCAGCATATTGTCTTCTACAAAAAGATAGATGCCTTCAATTACTACATAAGTACGTGTTATTTATGTTTTAAGACAGAAGAAAATTTATCTGTTTGCTTTAATTTTAATGTAAATAAAAAATGATGCTGTGATATAAAAATGTTCTTAAAATAAATATTTTTGGTGTTAAAAATGTTTTAACTAAATGTGTCCATTTTGCTTTATTCGTGTGAGGTTGAAGGAGCATAATTTCTTATTCAGTGGTTTGGAAAAAGCAGTTATATAAATATACAAAATGCCAGTGGCAACTTGTTTCTA
Source organism: Lithobates pipiens (assembly GCF_037356315.1). Taxonomy (NCBI): domain Eukaryota; kingdom Metazoa; phylum Chordata; class Amphibia; order Anura; family Ranidae; genus Lithobates; species Lithobates pipiens. The sequence continues at coordinate 268,680,309 of NW_027507784.1, forward strand.
AAGCCTAACCTCAGGAATTATCTCTTTTAACCTCTTGGCACCAGCACCTCCAGGCCCTATAAGGGGTTTAGAATGGCGGGAGGCGGGCAGGGTTTATGATCTTGTGACCGCTGTGATTGGCTGTGATGGAGGTCACATGATTGAAATGCTCCCAATAGCAAATAGCGATCTGGAGTTTTCTTTTAGCCGCAAGTTAGTGTGTTGGGTGTGCACAGGGCATTGGGGGGGGGGGGGGGGGGGGCTGAGAGTGGCTGGAGCCCTGAGTGGGTCCCCAAAAACCCCCGGGTCTCAGGCATGCACAATTCTGTTATTAGCCTCGAGCCTGAACGCTGCCGCCGAGCGGGGACCGATCTGACCTAGCAGGTCCCGCCTTCTGGAGTCTGCAGCTACTATGATGAACATCCCACTGGTCCAATGCCGGGACGTCCATCATAGCTGCTGCGGGCTCCAGAAGGCAGGAATTACAGAAGATCCCCGCTCGGGTGGACGGCTCTCCTCTCCTGTCCTGTGTCCTGGCTCTGGCTGCCTGGGGTGCCTGATGTCTACTACTCTACTGTGATGGAAGGGGTCACGCTACCTGAAGTCTGGTCAGGTAGGGCAGTGTCGGTCAGTGCATGTCAGGTAGGTCAGTGGGGGTCTGTGTGTGTCAGGTAGGTCAGTGTAGATCAGTGTTTATCAGGTAGGTCAGTGTATGTCAGGTAGGTCTGTGTGCGCATCAGGTAGGTCAGTGCGTGTCAGGTAGATCAGTGCGTGTCAGATAAATAACATCACCCCCACCCCCCCTCGGTGCCAGGGTTGGACTTCAGGCTTAAGCCTTTGGTCTTTTTGCCACCTAGCAACGCCCCTGGCGTGCTCTTGGCACATCTGTATTTAAACGAATTCACCCAAATATGCGGCCACTTGGCACCAAGGCACACCTGCTTAGAGGGGTCATATGTTTTTTGTGGGTGATGCCAAGGGGTTAAACTTGCATTGCTCCATCCTTGTTGCACCTACTATTTTGTATTACTTACGTCTACAGGGATGCTGGGGATGCCTCTATTACATACACTCGGCTCTGGTGTCTTCTGGGTGCTGCTCGATTGACTTCCCATCTGTATATTGACGCCTCTGCTATTCAGAGAAAATCTTGTATTTTTATTGAGTACAAAGCGTTCTCTGATTGGAGAAACCAGAGAGATGGAGTGGATGGTGCTGTTTAGTAGACATGGGCGCCGTCCAAAAATTTGTTTCGTTCCGTACGAAAAAAAAAATTGTATTTCGTAATTTGTGTATGAAATTCAATTTGGATTTGTTTGAAATAAGAATTTTTGTTAGATTCGTAAACTTTTTGTTAAGTAACGAAAGTTCGTTATGATGAATTTATCATTATGAGGGGTTCCCACCATCTCTGTGCTGTGCTGACTTCCTGGGTTTTTAACCTTTAGTTTAGTTTTGTTAACTTTTTGTTAAAATAACGAAAGTTCGTTATGATGAATTTATCATTATGAGGGGTTCCCACCATCCCTGTGCTGTGCTGACTTCCTCTGATTGGTGAACAAAACACCAGTCATGTTTCTGTTAATTTGGATCCGAAATTCGTTGACAAAATTTCGTATGAAATTCGTAAGGGTTCCCACCATCCCTGTGCTGACTTCCAGGGGTTTTAACTTTTAGGTTCATTAACTTTTAGTAACAATTACGAATTTTCGTTATGATGAATTTATCATTATGAGGGGTTCCCACCATCCCTGTGCTGTGCTGTGCTGACTTCCCGGGTTGTTAACTTTTAGGTTCGTTAACTTTTTGTTAAATGCAAATTTTCGTTATGAATTTGGATCTGAAATTCGTAAAGGAAATTTCGTAATTTGTTCGGAATTCGTATGCATAAAAATTTGTATTTCAGAAATTCGTACGAATTTACGTTTTGTACGAAACTAATCGCACATGTCTACTATTTAGGGCTGAAACAACTAATTGACATAATCAATTATGAAAATAGTTGACAACTATTTTCATAATCGATTAATTAGTCAGTCGATTCGTTGGCCTGCATGTAGAGCGCATTATTTGTTTATATATCAGGAAATACAGTGCAGCACACATACAGCTCAGTTCACCGTTCATACATGTCAGTATACACAGTGCAGCACACATACAGCTCAGTACACAGTTCATACATGTCAGTAAGTGCCTGAGAACTTGTGAATGAGGAGCAATACCTCATGGGACATGTAGTCCTGGTGCGCCCCTGTTCACCGTTTCAGGTGCGAATCAGGTCCAAGTTTTTTCCTGAATACACACCTGAATCGGAACCAAAGACGCACAGCATCCTTTTTAAATGCAGACTGCGCCTGCCTCGGAGCTGTGTCAACCAGCTACATTGAGAGCCGATCACATTCCTGTCATGCGAATTTGATGTGGCAAAAGCCACATCCAATTCACATATAAGTGTGAACCAAGCTTAAGGGCTCTGTGCAGGGAAGATCCACTTCCCTGCACAGAGCCCTCTCTGAACCCAGAGAAGCTGGATGTAAAAAAAAAAAAAAAATTATATATATATATATATATATATATATATATATATATATACACATATACACATATATACACACATACATATTGGAACCTTGGTTAACCAGTAAAGCAATTAACAAGCATTTTGAAAGACGAGAACCTTTTTTTTATTCTGACTCGGCTTGTCAATGTTGTCTCGCAAAACGAGCAGAATTCAAGCTAATGTGGTGTGCAGTATCGCATTTGGCCAGAGGTGCAGGGTCACCAGTGACACTCGGAACGGTTCGGAAATACTCAGAATCACTCAGAAATAATCAGTTCCACAGTGTTTCCGAGGGTTTCCGAGTTCAGCCGAGCTGCCCCGAGTATTTCCAAGGCTCTCCAGAGCCCTCTCCACTTCTGGCCACATACGGTATTGCATGCAATAGAAGTCATTGTGGAACGAACTTCTATGGGGAAACTCGCTTTGATATGCCAGTGTTTAGGATTACAAGCATTCTCCTGGGACGGATTATGCTCGTAATCCAAGGTTCCACTGTATATATTTATATATGTAATACTATTATTATTACTTTCAATGTTTTACAGTATAAATTAACCCCTTATAGTAGAGAGTACCTGTTTTTTGTACAATAAAAGGCTTTTTTTTTTCATGACAGGTGGTAAAAAAAGAAAAGCATACTGCTGCTACTAAATCTCCTATGCCGGCAATACACTATCGATTTTAGGAAGAAAATATATTCGTATCAAAATTCTTTGTACATTCGATGAATGGACGAATGTTGTTCAAAAACTTGCTTTTAAAGCACCGCTGCAAAAATTAAAAGCCAGCAGCTGCACATACTGCAGCTGCTGACTTTTAATAATTGGACACTTACCTGTCCTTGGGTCCAGCAATGTCAGCACCGCAGCTGATGTTTCCATCAGCTGTCAGGTGCATGCCACCTCCATTGCGAGTAAGGGAATCTGGCAGTGAAGCCTTAAGGCTTCACACAGGGAACCCTACTGCGCATGCGCAAGGCGCCGCTCCTGGTGGCCAGGGAAAGCGGAGGGAGCCTGAGTAGTGACATCAATACCCACAGCTGAGTCTCCCGGAAGTGGGGACAGGATACCTGTGAAAGATAGGTATCCTGTCCCCCCTCCCCCCTGAAAGGTGGCAAATGTGGCACTGGAGGGAGGGGGGGGGGGAGTACAACGAGCAGAAGTTCCACTTTTGGGTGGAACTCTGCTTTAACATTCAACTTTAAAATGAATGTAATTTATGAACAAAAACCACATACACTGTCCCCCCCCCCCCCCTTTTTACTTACCTGAGCCCTGGAACTTGACCCTATCTCTCTGCCTGGGGTTCTTGATTGCATAGCTTGATAGCAGTGCAGCCACTGGCTCCCGCTGCTGTTAATCAAATACAATGACACGGGCGCTGGGGGGCAGGGCTGAGTCCTTCATTCGGCCTCTATGGACGCTGAATGCTGGACTTGGGAGCGCACCCGCAAGGTAACCCCCCGGGAGAGCGCTTCTCCCAGGGGGTTAGCTGATGTGGGGGAGGAGCCGCGAGCGCCACCGGGGGACCCCAGAAGACGATGATAGGGGCCACACTGCAAAACGAGCTGCACAGTGGAGGCAAGTATGATATGTTTTTTTTTTTTTTTGTTTTTTTTAAACGAACCCTTAGAGCAGGTTCACACAGGCAACTCAGGATCCGACTTCAGGTCTCCCCTAGTCGCCTCAAGTTGTGCTACATGTAAAAAACAATGTAAGTGAATGAGAGCCGTCTTAATGCACACTTCTAAAGTCGCTCTGACTTCAGAAAAGGTTCCTGTACTACTTATATGCGATTTCTAGGCGACTGGTACCCATTGATTTCAATGGAAGTCGCCTCCAAGTCGGATCTCCATCTATATTGAGGCGACAATCAGCTCTCGAGAGGGAACTCCACGCCAAGTTTTAAATAAAAAACCGGCATCGGTTCCCCCTCCGGGAGCATACCAGGCCCTTAGGTCTCGTATGGATTTTAAGGGGAAGCCCCCCTACCCGAAAAAGCGGCGTGGGGGGTCGCCCCAAAATCCATACCAGACCCTAATGGCCAGGGATGTCGGGAAGAGGCCTTTGTCCTCATCAACATGGGGACAAGGTGCTTTGGGGTGGGGGGGGCCGCAGGGTGCCCCCCTTCCCCAAAGCACCAACCCCCCATGTTGAGGGCATGCAGATTTGAAGAAAAATGTAACTAAGCCGGATCAATGTAAAAAAAGATAATTCCTGGACTTTAGCTTTAAAGGTCTGTGGCAGAGCGTTTCCCTGCCAGGGTCTAGAAAGAGGTTATGACCCAGGAGTCTTAACCAGGCACAGGAGAGCTTGTGTCCAGTGCCATTTTAAGAGCATTATAGGCCTCCGGGCAATACAGTGCACTGGGGCCCTGTCTACACAATCACATGATTGCTCATCAAATGCAGCCTCACTGTGCCTGTGAAAGCAGCCTCACTGTGCCCGTGAATGCAGCCACACTGTGCCCACCATTGCAGTCTCATTGTGCCCATGAATGCAGCCTCACTATGCCCACTATTTCAGCTTCACTGTGCCCACTATTGCACCCTCACTGTGCCCACCATTATAGGCTCACTGTGCCCATGAATGCAGTCTCACTGTGCCCACAATTGCAACCTCACTGTGCCCATGAATGCAGCATCACTGTGCCAATTAATACAGACTCACCATCGCCTGTTAACACACACACAGTGGGCATCTCCTCCTGTGTATCACAGACCGGCTCGTGTGATAGGCGGAACACTGATTCAATCTACTATTACACAAGTAGGTCTAGGGGGGGTAGGACCTTGTTACAGCACGGCCGCCGAACACTGATCCAGCCAACTCCGTGATACACAGGAGGAGGAGGTGAAAGGGAAAGAGCGGAATGCTGCAGCCGCAACTTAAAGTGGCCCCAGGGCAGGAGGCCTACCGGGAAATTTCCCGGTATCCTGGTAGGCCAGTCCGGCCCTGGCTGGGGTTGCTGGGCAGGTGGGGCCCCCCAGGCAACTTCCCAGCGTGCCCCTGAGAAAAGATGGCCCTGCTTGTGTCACGGAGAGTAAATTGGCTTTTCAGTTTCCTCTGTGTTTGGTAAAGTCAGTTTTGGGACCTGGAGCCTGAAAATTTCAAAGTGACCCGGCTGGGATGAAATCTTCAATCCTGGGTCTAGGTTTTCAGAACCACCAGTACACTAATTGGTCAGGTGTGTGCTGGGCCGTTAGTAGGGACCTGACCATCGTTCTGGGCTCTACACCGGCAGACAGGAGGTCTGGCCCAGGACTCAGGAGAGCTCCACCTAGGGGAGAGGTTGGAGTCAGAGCAGCAAAGAGGCTGCTAAAGCCGAGTACACACTAATAGTCTTGTTTTTCATTCCACCCAGCGAGTGGACCAAAAAAAACTGACAGCTCCAGTCGGAGCCACTATACTTACGATCCAACTTTAGTACAGCGATCTTCCCTGCTGAGCTGTTGTGTTCTAACACGGGGGCGTCAGATCAGCCGCCATACACCCGAGCCGAATGTTGGACTTTTTTTTTTTTTTTAACCAGCTGACATTTGTCCCATGTGTACTAGGCTTAAGTTTATGGCCCAAACGTTGGAAAGCGAGCAGTCTGTAGAAGGCAGACAGGGACCTGGAGTATAAGGCCAGAGCAGCAGTGCTGCAAGTGCAAGCCAGAAGAGCTGAATGTTTGAATGTCTTTTTGTTTTGTTTTTTGATGGAAGACAAATGCTGAACACCCCATGCGTGGGAAACTTCTGTTAGGATTATTTTGTTTTTTAACCTTCTTTTAATAAAATTGGGCAAGAAAAGAAGAAGAAAGCGAATGGCTGAGTCCTTAAAGCTCTACCATTGATGATAGTTCTCATGAGATCATATAAATCTTTAGTTGCCAGTGCTTCATATGCAGTTTAATATTACAAACTCATAGTAACCTGTTCATCAGTACCCCTGTACTCTTTAGTATAGAGAAATGCCTAAAACAACCATTGCATAGTGCCCTAGTAAACCTCCTTTTTAGATCGTATGCCTATTATTATTATTATTATTATTATTATTATACAGGTTTTATATAACAGTTTGCACAGCACTTTACAATATAAAGGGAGACAATACAGCAACAATACAATTCAATACAAGAGGGTTTGGAGGGCCCTGCTCCTGGGAGCTTACAATCTAATAGGGAGGGGCTGGTGGAAAAAAAGGTAATAACTGTGGGGGATTAACTGATGGGAGAAATAAAATATTCGGTTGTCAGCTGAAGGCAGGATAGGCTTTCCTGAAGAGATGAGTTTTCAGGGATCGCCTAAAAGTGGACAGAGTAGGAGAAAGCCGGAGAAATTGTGGTAGCGAGTTCCAGTGTATGGGAGAGGCTCTGGAGAAGTCCTGGAGATGAGTCTGGGAGGAGGAAACAAGGGAGCTTGAGAGTAGGAGGTCTTGGGAGGAGTGGCGAGGACGGTTTGAGTGATATTTTGTAGACAAGATTGGTGATATAGCCCAGGGCAGAGTTGCAAATGGCTTTGTATGTTATTAATACCCCAGGTGCAGACAGTACACAAATATGCGGCCTCTCGGCAGGTGGGCCTTGGCTCCAAGCAGCTGCATATTTGCGTACCAATTAGCAGACACAGCTGTGCTAAGAGCACACATCCTGCGTGGTCTTGGAACAGTTACCGGCGGCTAACAGAAAGCTTTCCGATCATATGATGACAGCCAATCACGGTGGTCGCATGATAAAAAAAAAACACCCGGCCTCCCGGCATCTGAAACCTCTTAAAGGACCAGGAGGCAAAGGGGTTAATGTTTTGAATTATAAACACAAAGAGAACTGCTCCACCTTGTATAGATATTTCTGTAATATTTTAAGGGAATAGTAACTTCTGTAGTATTTGCCAGATGCAGAATAAAATTGATAATTAAAGAGGAGCTTCACCCTCCCAAGAATTTTTTTTTTTATATTAAATGCTTTTTTTTTTATTGAACACTGTACAAATGAAACATAAAATTGCAAGTTACATGGCAATAGTAGTAATAGAGAATTCCAACAGAGACAGTAGTTACATATATTAACACAGATGGGTTTGGTACATCTTGAAGACTTCATACAGATGCTACTGTATGAGGAAGGGGCACCAGGTTGAAAACATGCACAAACTCCCCACCGATAGCAGGACCCATTTATATAATAAGCAGCAATCCCTATGTGGGATCCGTACATGTGGTAGAGGACTTAAGCCATCTATCCCAGACTTTATTAAACTTATCAGGACAGCCTCTAATAAGATATACCAGTTTTTTGTACGGTAACTTAGTATTTACGTCCACTTTCCACTCAGTGAAGCTGGGGGGAGTGGATCTCATCCATTGTTGGGCCGCATACACACGGGCGGACTGTTCGCTCAACTTTGTCCGCTGAACAGTGTTTCAGCGGACAGTCCGCTCGTGTGTGGGCTTCAGCGGACAGTTTCAGCGGACAGTCTGACGAACAAAGTTTTTTGGAAATCCCGTAAAACTGTCCGCTGAAACTTGGTTTGAGCGGACAGTCCGCTCGTGTGTAGGCTTGTTCGTCAAACTAAGTCTCGCGCATGCTCAGAAAGAATTTACACGCCGAAGGTTGCATTGCAGTGTATAGGACGTTGTTTTTCTAGTCCCGTCGTTTCAGCGGACTGTTCGTTCATCGTGTGTGGTCAAGTCCGCTCATGCTAATTTTGAGCGGACTGTTTGTCAAACTGTTTGACGAACAAGGTTGGGCGAACAGTCCGCCCGTGTGTACGCGGCCTTAGGCTATGATTTTCTTTGCTGAGAAGAGTGTCTCATGGAGAAACAGTTTGGTAAACTTATCAAGGTTGCGTCAGGGAAAATGCCCAATAGGCATTGTTTAGGGTCTAAGGACAGATGGGAGCCCATATCGTCGTGGAGTAAGTCTATGATCTGTTTCCAGAGACCCTGGAGCATGGGACACTTCCAGAGCAAATGGAAAAATTTACCTGTTTCTTGCGTGCAAATTGTACATATTGCAGTGGTTTCAGGCCTAAATTAGGTGACTATAAGAGGGGTAAGATACGCTCGGTGTAAGATGTATAATTGTGATAACCTATCAGACAGCTTAGGGGAAACTGTCTTGCAGGCATCAAGCGCCTCGTTCCACTCCTCATCCTCCAGTGGACCCACATCCCTTTCCCATCTTGGCTTAAGGTTATATGCTAGTTCAGTAGCCGATGGGGTATGGAGCATACTGTAGAAATCAGAAATTAGCTGACGTGGGTCCGATCCCTTGATCACCGCCACCAGAACATTAGAGGTAGGTTGCGGGGGGGGGCGGGCAAAACTGGGAGTGTGCTGCATGATGTAGTTGTTAAAGTGGTCGTAAAGGTTACATTTTTCTTTAGTTACTTCAGTGAGGAAAACTCTGAGAGCTGATTGGAGGAAAGGGGCACACCCCTTGGGGGGAAGGGCACTGGAACAAAGTTGAGGCTGTCCATCATGGGCTGTACCCTCCTCTGTCTCCATTTTTTTTTCTTGGTGGCAGGAAAACTTGTCCCAATTGATTGATCCTGATAACAGAGGAACAGAGGACTTTGTTTCCTAGATAGAGAAAGCACACACTTTAATCTGAGGTTTCCAACCACTTTAAGGTAAAAAGAAGTCTTGGCTTCAGAACCACTTAATGTGCTGTAGCGGTCAGAGGTATAGGAGACCGCAATGCAGGTTTCAAGTACGGGACAGCAGACAAGGAGGCTGAAACAAAAACCGGCTTTATTAAACAGTAAGATATAATGGCCGGAGGAGGAGGATAACAGTATTAACAATTCACAGTAGTTTACAGTAAGGCTAACTGGAATGTGGTACACAAAATGGCTTTCCCGCCAACACATGCACAGTGATACAGGCTACCCTCTTCTAATATGTCCTGCCTGATTCCCGCTTATCGGGACACGTTTCTACAACGTACTATCTCAGTAGGGACTGTACTATTCCCTATCACAATCCAGCACCGGTGCTCACTCACAGTTTGTTAGACAGCTGGAGGGTCCCTTGTCTTGGCCTCCTTCATGAGGCAGGTGAAGTCCAGTTCCTAGTGCTGCAGCTTGCCCGTCTGGGACGGATGGATGAACACAGATGCGGCCCAAAATCACCACAGCTCTCTCTCTCTGCCCGAGGTGCCCGATCTTTAGCTGGATACTGCGACTCTTTATCCACACAAAGTCTCCCTCTCCTCAGGGCAGACTTGACTTTTCCTCAGCTCCGCACAGGAATTCCTCAGCTGCCCACACACACCTCACAGTTCTCTCTCACTGCCACTTCCTGTTTCCTCTCCTCTGAAGGGTCGGCAGCAACAGTGACATCTTGTGGCTAAACTGGAAATAGCAGGCTGTATATATTATAGATGGAACACAGTGCAATATAGTTCAGTAATCCTAGGGGCTGACCCCTACATGCCTCCCCGCTTAAAGGTGGCCGTCCTCGGCCTTGCTATATAGTCCATGGGGAAGAAAAAGGTTAAATCAATCTTTAACGGCAGCACAACATTGTTCATAGTACATACAGTTAGACCAAATAAACTGATCAGCATTGTACCTGTTTGGTGGAACCCCTGCAGTAGACCTACTAGATCTCCGGAGGTCTTGTCTTTCTGTTAGGACTTGTCCTTCCTCCCTTGGAGCTGGTACTGGTTCTATAACAGGGGCTTCATCACGTGCAGAGTCAGGAACAATCCACCAGTCTTCAATATTATTCCCATCGGAAATGACAAATTCTGAGGAAGGGGCAGGGAGTGGTGTCCTCTGTGCAGGTATCCGATCTTCTGACCGACATGGCCGTAGCATATTCCTATGTAGAACCCTTGAAGCCGACTCCCCATTCTCAACACGAACTTCGTAAACTGGACCATTGGGATACACTCTCTTGATCACTTTGTACGGCTGTACCTCCCAACGCTCACTCAACTTGCCTCTGGGCCGTTTCTCTCGAACCAGCACCCGGTCTCCAGGTTGCAACGGAATCTCTTGGATGGGAGGACGGTCAGTATAAGTCTTTTCTTGCAATCTCTGGCCTACTAACCGGCAGATGGTCTGGAGTCGCTTGCGGTGTTCTTTCACCCATGAGGTGGTTGATCGCTCTATCACATCTTCTGGCTGTTCCAAATTCAATTCGACAATTTCTCGTCCGGCTCTACCGAACAGTAGCATGTATGGGGTATAGCCGGTGGTAGTGTGGACACGATTATTGTAGGCCCAGACTAATTCAGGCAGATAGTCTGGCCAGTGTGTCTTTTTGTCCTCCTCTAAGGTCCTCAGCATCTGAAGCAGAGTCCGATTAAAGCGCTCACAGGCCCCATTCCCTTGGGGATGATATGGAGTTGTCCTGGATTTTCCAATGCCATACAGTCGGTGTAACTCCTCCATCACTTTCCCTTGAAAGCATGCTCCTTGATCTGAGTGAATCCGTTTCGGGCATCCATAGACCCGGATGAAATCTTGACAGATGGCCCGAGCTGCAGACTCAGCCGTCTGGTCCCGAGTTGGAGTGACCACTGCAAACTTGGAGAAGTGGTCAATCATGACCAGGCAGTATTGTGGGCCTCTGGCTGACTGTCCCACGAGGAGATAATCTATCAGCAATACCTCCAGCGGTTCCTTGGTCTGTATGGGCTGTATGGGTGCCCTCTGCTCTGTGCTTTTAGTAAGCTCACACACTCTACACTGTCGGCAGACTTCTTCAACTACGACCTCCAGTCGTGGACAATACACATAACGCTGCAGCCACTGGTAAGTTTTGACTGGCCCGAAATGAGCTCCAAATTCATGAGCTTCCCTGGCTATCTCTAGTGCCAGACTCCTTGGTATGACAACCTGCCATCTTGCCTCCAGATCGGCAGGCTGCTGCCACTTGCGGTATAGAACAGCTCCATGAACCTCTAGTCTGTCCCATTGATGTAGAATTGACTTCATCTCAGCATCAAGATCAGCCCTTTCCTCTCTGTCTGGTTTTCTTTGCCGAGCCACCCAACCTTTTATCTGTCGCAGTCCAATGTCTTCATCTTGTATTCGCCCCCATTCCTCATTAGTTCTTGCTAATGCCTTAGGCAGGGACCGGGCCTCCCCGCTTGTCTGTGCTGCGACTGCTGGAGGTGTAAACTTGCGGAAGTCTGGAATTTCATCCTCTTCCTTTTGTTCATCAAGCTCTCCCAATGGAGTTTCAAAAGTAACCCTCGACAGACCATCAGCATTGGTATTCTCTGTAGCAGAGCGATAGCGAATTGAGAAGTCATACTTTGCAAGGCGAGCTGCCCAACGTTGCTCCAGGGCTCCCAGTCTAGCAGTATCCAGATGGGCCAGGGGATTGTTATCAGTCCGTACAAAGATTTTAGCCCCTGTAAGGTAACCGGCAAACTTCTCTGTCATGGCCCACACCAGGGCAAGGAGCTCTAGCCGGAAGGAACTATAGTTATGAGGGTTTCGCTCCGTATCCCGCAGGGACCTACTGGCATAGGCAATCACTCTTTCGTGTCCGTCCTGCATCTGTGACAACACTGCCCCGAGTCCGTAGAGACTACCGTCAGTAGATAAGAAGAATGGTTTGTCAAAATCAGCATAAGCCAAGATGGGGGCCGATGTCAGAGCCTCTTTCAAGGTCAGGAAGGCCTCCTCTTGCTTCTGTCCCCAGGGAACACTTTGACTCTTGGATTGCCCAGCAGTTCCTCTCAAAATCTCATTCAGAGGGCCCGCTATCTTTGCATAGTCTTTGATGAACCGCCGGTAGTAACCAGTCAGACCAAGGAAGGCCTTCAACTCACGCAGCGTTCTAGGCTCCGGCCATTGTTGAATGGCAGCCACTTTATTTTGGGATGGCAGCACCCCGTCTTTGGACACCGTATGGCCTAAGTACTCGATCTCCTTCTTGAAGAGATGACACTTCTTTGGCTTTATCTTCAGGCCATGGGCCCGCAGTCGCTCAAGTACCTGTCCTAATCGGGCCAAGTGTTCTTCAAAAGTAGCAGAGTACACTATAATATCATCCAAGTATATCAGGGTAGCTTCAAAATTTAGATCTCCCAGACATTTTTCCATCAGCCTCTGAAAGGTTCCTGGGGCATTAGACAGCCCAAATGGCATCCTATTAAATTCAAACAGACCCATGGGAAGTATGAATGCTGTCTTTTCCTTGTCTTGTTCAGCCACCGGTACCTGCCAGTATCCACTTGCTAAATCCAAGGTGGAGAAGTATTTAGCCCGCCCTAGGGCTGTTAGGGACTCTTCGATGCGAGGCAGAGGATATGAGTCCCGCACTGTGCACGCATTCAATCTCCGGTAATCCACACAAAATCGAATGGTGCCATCCTTCTTCTTGACAAGCACCACTGGGGCTGCCCAGGGACTTTGACTACCCCGAACCACTCCTGAATCGATCATCTGTTTCAGCAATGTCTTCACCTCTTGATACAACTTGGGTGGAATCTGTCGATATCTCTCTCGGCTTGGGGAAGTGTCCCCCGTCGGTATCTCATGGGTGATAGCATCTGTGCAACCAAAGTCATTGGCATTGCGGGCAAACGCAGCTTGATTCTCCCACAGCATGGTTTCAACTGCTCGTAAATGATCCGGACTTAGAGCTTTCACATCTATCTCCATTTGTTCCAAGATGACTGTCCCATTCCATTCTGGGGTCGGTGCCTCTGCAGGCTTTGCAGTAACTGCCAAGGTCCAAGCAGAATTGCCTATCGGAGCTAGAGTCACTTCTCCCTGACTCAGCACTTCTCCCCGATGTAGGTACACGCGAGCCAGTTCCACTCCTGGCACCAGAGAGACTTCCCGTTGTCCAACGTTTACAGCTCTTATGGGTACTCGTCCATTTTGGACTACTGCCAGTGTCCGGGCCACTAGGACATCCTGACCTAACTCTCCCAGGCCTGCAGGCTCAATGATCACCTCCATACCTTCAAGGTTGCGGGAGGTTCCCACGGGCAAAGTCAGTATAGTCTCCCGATCAGGAGGGAGGGTAAGGGTAGCCCTTCCCGGCACTCGAATATTTCCTACAGACTGATGTACTGGGACACTCTTCTGTGTCCCACAAAACCGGATTAACCGTTGAAATGCCTTTTGCGTTGGTTTGTGTGGAGTGGCATTCTTCCAATAGCCCGGCCCCCTTTTAGTGAACATAATTTGATCCAACTCTCGCAGGATATTCATGCCCATTATCACCGGTACATCTTCTTTGAAGGTTTCAGGGACCAGCAGGATACCTTTTTTTCCAACTTCCTGTCCACACAGACGTACATTCATCCATACGACACCTGTGACAGGGATTTGTTGCTGGTTAGCTGCTGTGACCCGGATCAATGTCCCCTGTTCTGGCTTGGCCAGTGCTTGAAAGTAACGGTTGAAATATGACTGAGGCATGGTCGTTACCTGTGATCCGGTGTCCACTAAACAGTTGACTGGAATGCCTTCAAACTCGGCTCTTATGGTGGGACATCCTGCAACCAGGTGTTCGGAGCTGTGCTGAGTGGCCTGACACTCTACTTCCCCCGCAGTGTGCCTCATTACTGCGGGGGCCTGAAGTTTAACGCCAGCTCTGGGCGTCTAGGCAGGTCCCTCCGGCATTCTCTAGCGAAGTGTCCTTTTTCTCCACACCGCCAGCACTGAGCCTCTCTGCGTTGTTCTCTCTGTCTGTGTGCGGGAGGCGCCCGTAGGCCTGGACTGGCCGAGCTCACTGGAGGATATTGAGGGACTCAGTAGGTGGGAATACGTGGGTAAGGATGCTCTGGTGCAGGAACCATCGAGGCAGTCTGATAAGGTTGTTGTTGCCCCAGATATGCAACCTCAGGGGGGTAGCTCAAATCCATCCGTCTCTCTATTTGCGTCAACTTCTCATGCATGAGACCCAGGGAGCTTTGTAGGTCCTGCACCACTCTAACCAGGACCTCTTCATTCTTCGCAACCCCGAGGGAGGCGGTCTGGGTCCGTATCACTCCAGAGGCATAAATTTCTTCTTTACTTCGCTCTACGGCCTCAGCCAATATTTGCCGAAAATTCAGTGTAGGGTCCACTCTGACTCGTTCCCGTAGGGCTTGTCTCAGGTGAGAGCTGTAGAGTCCCAGGATCAATTGTTCCCTCAGTATCCGGTCTGCGGATCCCATGGCGGTTATCCCGTCTGCCTCTTTTTTCTGTATCTCAGCCAGTACTTCCTGTAGAGCCGTTGCATATTGTGAGACCCCTTCATTTTCCTGCTGTACCCGGTAGAAGAACTTTGCCCGGAGGTGGCCCGCACTAGCTGTTTCACCGTATATTTCTTCTAGAAAGCGCACAATCTCTTTCAAGGTACTGCGCGTAGCTTCCGGTTGTAAGCAAACAGTTTTCCGCGCTTCACCCTCCAGGGCAGCCAAAGCAATTTCCACCTGTAGCTCTGGGCTGACATTGTAAATTCTAGCAACGCTCTGTAATCTCGTCACCCAGTCTGACAGTGACATGTTCTGGCCATCAAATTTTGGCAACAAGTTAAAAAGCATGCCCATAGGGAGGGTCCTTGTAGGGGTTCCACCATTACCTAAGGCATTCACATCAACATCAGGTACGTTGCCTTCAGCCGCCTCCATCTCTGTAACCGTACCCTGCTCGCAGCGCCACTTGTAGCGGTCAGAGGTATAGGAGACCGCAATGCAGGTTTCAAGTACGGGACAGCAGACAAGGAGGCTGAAACAAAAACCGGCTTTATTAAACAGTAAGATATAATGGCCGGAGGAGGAGGATAACAGTATTAACAATTCACAGTAGTTTACAGTAAGGCTAACTGGAATGTGGTACACAAAATGGCTTTCCCGCCAACACATGTACAGTGATACAGGCTACCCTCTTCTAATATGTCCTGCCTGATTCCCGCTTATCGGGACACGTTTCTACAACGTACTATCTCAGTAGGGACTGTACTATTCCCTATCACAATCCAGCACCGGTGCTCACTCACAGTTTGTTAGACAGCTGGAGGGTCCCTTGTCTTGGCCTCCTTCATGAGGCAGGTGAAGTCCAGTTCCTAGTGCTGCAGCTTGCCCGTCTGGGACGGATGGATGAACACAGATGCGGCCCAAAATCACCACAGCTCTCTCTCTCTGCCCGAGGTGCCCGATCTTTAGCTGGATACTGCGACTCTTTATCCACACAAAGTCTCCCTCTCCTCAGGGCAGACTTGACTTTTCCTCAGCTCCGCACAGGAATTCCTCAGCTGCCCACACACACCTCACAGTTCTCTCTCACTGCCACTTCCTGTTTCCTCTCCTCTGAAGGGTCGGCAGCAACAGTGACATCTTGTGGCTAAACTGGAAATAGCAGGCTGTATATATTATAGATGGAACACAGTGCAATATAGTTCAGTAATCCTAGGGGCTGACCCCTACAGTGCTGTAATGGGGCAGTGCAATGGCTTAGTGGTTAGCACTTCTGCCTTAGATCATGAGGGTCCTTGGTTTGAATCTCAGCCAGAATACTCTACATGGAGTTTTTGAGTCCCCTATCCTTGATGTGGATTACTTCTAGGAACTCTTGTTTTCTCCCACACTCCAAAGACATGCTGGTAGGTGAATTGTGTGAATTATCGCATGCACCAAAGATGGCTGCCTTACCTCCTAAGCACTTTGAGTGACCAGAGCAAAAAATTCTATAGAAATAAAAATGAAAATATATTTATAACATACTTACAATCCAGTGAATAAATGCAATGTTCTGCTACAGATACCATTCTGCCCCACCATCTTCTGTCCTTATATCATGGGAACCTGGTGGTTTTCCTGGTTCTTGCAGCTCACAGCCTATATTGCCAATGTTTTGCCACATATGGCTACCTATCACATTTTGCTACCCGCTGGACTGCACATGCGCGACGTCACCATATACATTGCAACACTGTTGTAAGACTGCTTTGCCACAGGGCCCCTCGTGGGCTCGCTTTGCTCACCACACTTTGGGCACGGCCTCGCTTCGCTTGGCTTAATTATAATCTAACTCTATGTCTACTTGGATGGTGGGGCTTGAACCTGGACTCGGATTTGGCCACAAAATTCTGAGCAAGCGCAGATTGCCACAGTGTTGGAACGCATATGGCGGCCGCGCCCATACGCAGTCCAGCGGGTAGCCAAATTGGATGGGTAGCCATTTGTGACAAAACACCAGCACACTATGGAGCTTAAACTGATATTAAAGTCTTGTTTTTTTAGTTTAAAAATAACAAGCATGTTATACGTACCTGGTCTGTGTAATGTTTTTTCACAGAGAAATCTAGATCCACCTCTTTTTAAGTCTCTCGTCGGCGCTCCTGGCCAAGAGCAGCTTGCTATGGGGGCACCTGAGCCACTGCTCTGGGTGTCCATTTAGACACAGAGCCGCGGATTGGCCCTGCCCTCTCTCCCTCCTTATTGGCTCACTGAGTTTCATTGACAGCAGTGGGCACCAATCAGGAGGGAGAGTCTCAGATAGCCAAAGTTCTTGTGCAACGATCTAGGTGGGGCTCAGGTATTAGGGAGGCTGAGAGGGGCTGCTACACACAGAAAGTTTTTTATCTTAATGCATAGAATGTATAAGATAAAAAACCTTCTGCCTTTATAACCACTTTAAGAATAGCATTCAAAAATGTATTAAAGTGATTACATCAGAGAAGTTAATTATAACATTTTGGGGTCATGCAGGACCCCCTTATTAGGCATGCGCTGTGTTCCGTGTGGCCCTGAAACAATGTGATCCATTAAGGGCGCATGGGCGCGGCCCCCCCATCCATGTGTCTGGGCCCCTTTCAGGATATAGGATGCATGGATTCCAATGGGGGTTTGGTGTTTTTTGAAGAACCTGATTAGAGCCAGAGGCTCTAACAGGCTTTAAAATAGGATGGGCTTGGGGAGCAGAAAATGTGAACCGAACCCACCCAGGTGTGTTACAATAGCGAAAGAATATTCACTATTGTAACACTGATCCTCCTCCTGGCCAACCAGGAAGCGGGTCTACTGATTGGCTGAAAGAACAGGCGATTCTATTGGATGCCTAGGAGGAGGGGAGGAGACGCACAGCCACCGTGATGTAGGAAAGAATATAGGAGCCGCTGCTTGATGCTGATGCCCGCTGCTGATGTCCAATGACATCTAGATGGGGTAAGTACTAGACTGATCGGCAGACAGCGAGCAGGCTCAGGGGAGTTTGAGGTGTTAGTCTCCATTGTAAGACCGCATCATAGAGGGACAACGCGGGAGACAACAGGAAACAACAGGAAGTGTCTGAATAAGTACCTTCATGGCAAAATAAGCAGGTATTATTTTGATGAAAAGTTAGAGTTGACCGCCTTAATCCACTGACCCTGGCGTAACACATATATATGACATCATGAAGGTGGGCCTTCTTCTGAGGTGTAATGATTAGAAGCTGGGAGAACCATCTATTGGCTATCACAGTGAGCAGGGGCGTAACTATAGGGGGTGCAGCAGTTTGTGACCGCAACCGGGCCCTGTGATGCAGGGGGCCCATACAGCCCCCTCTACATATGGCTGGCAGCAGCATAGGCAGCTAGGGGTACCAGTGCACCATGCACACGGGTGGCTGGAGGTGGAGGGTGACTAGCAGAGCTCCATGCTTGACTATCGCACTGGCTGCTCTTTAGTTGTGCATTCCGCGAATGACCTGTGTCCTCGGCCGGCTCCTCAGCCAGAGTCCCGCCCCCCCCCCCGAGTCCGGCCCACTCCGCACTGCATACTTCTCTCGGGTAAACAAACTTTAAGCACACAGATGCAGTGCAGCCCTATGAGAGCCGGCGCCCCGGAGGACACTGCAGGCTTGTCTGCCAAATCCTCCTCCTCCCCCGTCATACACAGATGATGAAAGGTCTTTCTGGGAGATATGCTGATCGCCCGTCCAGCACACTGGATGGAGCCCAGGCCAACATGGATGAGTGCGCGGCCTACAGCTTGGTCATGGTGAGTGAGAGGACCCCACACACCATTACATACCCCCTCCATCTCCCCCTGGGGACAGGGACCCCTTCTCACGTGGGGACAGGGACCCCCACCTCCCCTGGGGACATGGACCCCTTCTCACCTGGGGGCAGTAACATCATCTGCCCTGGAGAAAAGGACCTCATCTCTTCTGGGGACGGGGACCCCATCCTGCCTAGGGACAGTCCCCCAATGGGGCACCTAAAAATAAAATAATAAAATAATAAAAAAAAATACTGATACCAGTGGTGGAACTACAGGGCTCACAAAGGCCATACCTGTGACCACGCCCTGGAGTTCCACCGCCGGACTCGGAGAGAAGGGCCCTGGCTGGGGTTCAGGGGGGCCCTTCATGGTTTCTTGCATCGGGGCCCTGAAGGTTCTAGTTACGCCACTGACAGTGAGCATGCCGTAAAACCAGCCCCATACTCTCTTTCTGCTTCTGAATTATGAAAAAGATACATAGGGGGTAATTTACTATAGCGCAGATATGCGATCACACGGTGCATAAAAATAGCACCCAATTAAGTCAATTAAGAGATCAAGTGGGCGAACGCTTGATTCTATCAGCGGAAAACGTGCCTTTGTAAATTCGGAATCACTGCTAATCTGCGATTCCACGGATCTGCAAGTGCCAATCGCGAACCCCATTGAAGTCTATGGGAGCTGAACAGGAAAAATCAAGTGCTCATTTTGAAGGCTTATATGCAAACAATTGGCAATAAAAGGGGCATGGGGGTCTGGGTGCTGCCCTGGGACCATGTATCAATAAAAAAAAAAAAAAAAGTTTTTTCAGGAGCAGTGATTTAAATAATGCTTAAAGTAAAACAATAAAAATGAAAAATTCCTTTAGATATCCTGCCGGGGGGGAGTCTGTAAAGTGGCGCATGATGTGTATAACCATGCCGCAGCAAAATTACATTTCTAAAGGAAAAAAAGCATTTAAAAGTGCTTGCGGTTGTAATGTATTCCTGGCAATATTGTTAGAAACCATGAATCAGACCGAGACAGAAGTACAATTAAATCACACTTGTTTATTAATAAAAAAATAAAAAGGTAAATAGAGTAAGCGTATTCAAAGCATAGCCAGAGTCCAGTAACCAGATCAAGTAGTCAGCCAGGCCAGAGTTCAGTAACCAAATCGGGTAATCAGCCAGGCCAGAAGTCAGGGCTCCAAGTAGAGGAATAGCAAGCAGGATAAGGAGCCAGAAGGGATGTCAGCAAGTCAGTCTTTAGCCACTTACAGACCGGACAATTTTGCTGGTCAAAGACCAGACCACTTTTTGTGATTCGGCACTGCGTCGCTTTAACTGACAATTGCGCGGTCGTGCGACGTGGCTCCCAAACAAAATTGACGTCCTTTTTTTCCCACAAATAGAGCTTTCTTTTGGTGGTATTTGATTACCCCTGCGGTTTTTATTTTTTGCGCTATAAACAAAAATAGAGCTTAAAATATACTTTTTGTTATAATAAATATCCCCCAAAAATATATAAAAAAACATTTTTTTCCCTCAGTTTAGGCCGATACGTATTCTTCTACATATTTTTGGTAAAAAAAATCACAATAAGCGATTATTGATTGGTTTGCGCAAAAGTTATAGCGTTTACAAAATAGGGATAGTTTTATAGCATTTTTATTAATAATTTTTTATTATTTTTTTTTTCACTAGTAATGGCGGCGATCAGTGATTTTTATTGTGACTGCGACATTGTGGGGGACCCATCGGACATTTTTGACACATTTTTGGGACCTTTGTCATTTATACAGTAATCACTGCTATACAAATGCAGTGATTCCTGTGTAAATGACACTGGCAGTGAAGGGGTTAACCAGTGGGTGGCAGTGTAGGGGTTAAGTGTTCCTAGGGGTGTGTTATTAACTGTGGGGGGGGTTGGGCTTTCATTTAGTGAACACTGATTTCTGCTCCAATCATATGGAGCAGAGATCAGCGTCACTAGTTGCTAGGCAGAATGGAGAAATGCTGTTTACACGGCATTTCCTCCATTCAGCTGTCCCGTGAGACGATCGCGGGTATGCCCGTGGCGATCGAGTCCGCGGGTCCCGCGACCGGACTCAAGGGGGTCCCGACCAGCGCGGGAGCGCGCCGACGACGGCGCGCTCCCGATGGCAGGGCGGCATTGAAGATTGGACGTACCTGTACGCCAATATGCCTGCCCGTGCCATTCTGTCGACGTACATCGTCGTGCGCTGGTCGGGAACCGGTTAAACAGGTACGCAGCAGATGGTTTCTTGTGATGTGACCAAGGCGAAGTCAGAGATGAAGTGAGCTGGACAGCTTTAAGTAGGCAGGTCAGACGAGCAGGATAAGGAACAGCTGGGTAACTGTGGAGAGAGAAGAGAGCTGCCAATTAGCCAACAGATGAGCAGCCAACCCAGAGAAATATATATTAAAAATCAATGACCCCCCCCCAGTCCATATCAGGCCCCTCTAGTCCAGTACGGACTTTAAGGGGCCAAAATGTAAAAAAGAAAGAGCACCCTCCTGAACCATACCAGGCCACATGCCCTCAACATGGGGTAATTTTCAATGCACTTTGTCCCCATGTTGATGGTGACAAGGACCTCTTTCTGACAACCCTTGCCTGATGGTTGTCGAGGTCTGCAGGTGGGGGGCTTATCGGAATCTGGAAGCCCCCAGATCCCACCCCCCGATGAGAATGGGTATTGGGTACATTGTACCCCTACCCATTCACCAAAAAAGGTAGTATAATGTGAGAAAATACAATATGTTGTTTTTGACAATTCCTTTATTCCTCCGCTGCCCTCCCGCTGAAGATTCAAAAAATGAACCTCCTCTGATGCTACGATCGGGCGGATGACATCATTTAAATACCCCACCTCCTGTGACTTCACCGTCCAGGACATGATGGGTCCATGTTGTCACAAGGGGCAGGGTCTCTGGATGATGTCATCCGGTGGCAATGCCCCATATTTATATATGAAATGTGCCCTATGGAAGCGGACAGATCGGCTGGCCGCAGCATTGGAGGAGAGTTTATTTTTTTCATGTTCAGCGGGTCGGTGGCTGAGGAAGAAGAAGAAGACCGGAAGAAGAAGCCAGAGGAAGACCGAAGTGTTAGTGGTAATTGTTAGGGTTAGTAATAATTGTTAGTGGTAATTGTTAGGGTTAGCGTTCTAACCCCAACAATTACTGCTAGCTCTAACCCCAACATTTAACCCTAGCCCTAACATGTGACTTCAGATACATTAAGGTTTCTGCACTACTTTGATGCGACTTTGATGCTACTTGGGTGCCAGAGAGTGTAAAGTTGCATCAAAGGCACACTTAATGAACAGAACTATCATACTTTCCTATTAGAGAAAAAAATGCAAAACTTGCGATTTTGGTGCGGGTCTATTCAAGTCTATTCAAGTCTAATACACCCAAAATGCACTGGCTCAAGAGGCACAGATGTGAACTAGATCTATAGGAAACCATGTTAAATAAACTATTGTGCGTTCCTGCAAAACGCACTAAGAAACGCATAGGTGTGAGCCAAGGGTAAGAGTTGCATTAAAAAAAGGAACAAATTGAAAGGAAAGAAAAACTTTCATTCATTTGTGCATAACTTTACAATGCTTTGTACCAGAATCCGAATTCCAGTGTAACTTTAAATAGAACAAATTATAGAAAGGAGCTGTATACTTTTTATCTACAGTAACAATGTTTTTTTTTTTTTTTTTTTTAAATAACTGACCCAGGTAAGAAAATTTTTACTTTTTTTATTGTTGGATAACATAAAATATACTGTAATAATTTTTTTGCAAGGCTACTGTATACCATCCAAAGAAAGTCTTTGTTCTGTGAAACAACGATAGTATTATAAATATGTCATCTTAAAGCAGAACTAAAGGCAACACTTTTTTTTTTTCAAAAGTACAGTATCTCACAAAAGTGAGTACATCCCTCACATTTTTGTGAATATTTTATAATATCTTTTCATGTGACAACACTGAAGAAATGACACTTTGCTACAATGTAAAGTAGTGAGTGTACAGCTTGTATAACAGTGTAAATTTGCTGTCCTCTCAAAATAACTCAACAAACAGCCATTAATGTCTAAACCGCTGGCAACAAAAGTGAGTACACCTCTAAGTGAAAATGTCCAAATTGGGCCCAATTAGCCATTTTTCCTCCCCAGTGTCATTCGACTGGTTAGTGTTACAAGGTCTTAGGTGTGAATAGGGAGCGGGTGTGTTAAATTTGGTGTTATCGTTTTTACTCTCTTATACTGGTAACTGGAAGTACAACATGGCACCTCATGGCAAAGAACTCTCTGAGGATCTGAAAAAAAGAATTGTTGCTCTACATAAAGATGGCCTAGGCTATGAGAAGATTGTCAAGATCCTGAAACTGAGCTGCAGCACGGTGGCCAAGACCATACAGAGGATTAACAGGACAGGTTCCACTCAGAACAGGCCTCACCATGACTGACCAAAAAAGTTGAGTGCATGTGCTCAGTGTCATATCCAGATGTTGTCTTTGGGAAATAGACGTATGAGTGCTGTCAGCATTGCTGCAGAGGTTGAATGGGTGGAGGGTCAGCCTGTCAGGGCTCAGACCATACGCCGCACACTGCATCAACTTGGTCTTCATGGCTGTAGTCCCAAAAGGAAGCCTCTTCTAAAGATGATGCACCAGAAATCCCGCAAATAGTTTGCTGAAGACAAGCAGACTAAGGACATGGATTACTGGAACGTTGTCCTGTGGTTTGATCAGACCAAGATACATTTATTTGGTTCAGATAGTGTCAAGCGTGTGTGGTGGCAACCAGGTGAGGAGTACAAAGACAAGTGTGTCTTGCCTATAGTCAAGAATGGTGGTGGGAGTGTCATGGTCTGGGGCTGCATGAGTGCTGCCAGCACTGGGGAGTTACAGTTCATTGAGGGAACCATGAATGCCAACATCTACTGTGACATACTGAAGCATAGCATAATCCCCTCCCTTCAGGAGACTGAGCCGCAGGGCAGTATTCCAACATGATAATAACCCCAAACACACCCCAAGGGGACCACTGCCTTGCTAAAGAAGCTGAAGGTAAAGGTGATGGACTGACCAAGCATGTCTCCAGACCTAAACCCTATTGAGCATCTGTGGGGCATCCTCAAATGGAAGGTGGAGGAGTGCAAGGTCTCTAACATCCACCAGCTCAATGATGTTGTCATGGAGGAGAGGAAGAGGACTCCAGTGGCAACCTATAAAGCTCTGGTGAACTCCATGCCCAAGAAGGTTAAGGCAGTGCTGGAAAATAATGGTGGCCACACAAAATATTGACACTTTGGGCCTAATTTGGAGATTTTCACTTAGGGGTGTACTCACTTGTTGCCAGCGGTTTAGACATCAATGGCTGTGTGTTGAGTTATTTTGAGAGGACAGCAAATTTACACTGTTATACAAGCTGTACACACACTACTTTACATTGTAGCAAAGTTTCATTTCTTCAGTGTTGTCACATGAAAAGATATAATAAAATATTTACAAAAATGTGAGGGGTGTACTCACTTTTGTGAGATACTGTAAACCTTGTCATTTTTTATTTATTTTTTGCCATCTGTGTCCCATCAACTTCCTGTCAGACAGGCAAAACAGGAAGGGAGCAGAAATCCCAGGATGTCCCCAGAACTAGCGTCCCCATTGGAAGATTTCTCTTCTATTCCTGTTCTGGTGACAACACATTTGGGTTTTCTTTCACTGTCAATGATAACGGTGATCAGGACAAATAGAAGGTGAATCTCCCTAATGGGGGCACAGACAGCAATAAAACCTGCCAGGGATTCTAAACCCTCTGCACCCTATCTAAAACTGAGCCA
Source organism: Lithobates pipiens (assembly GCF_037356315.1). NCBI lineage: Eukaryota > Metazoa > Chordata > Amphibia > Anura > Ranidae > Lithobates > Lithobates pipiens. The sequence goes on from NW_027507784.1 coordinate 268,704,626, forward strand.
AAAAAAAAAGTTTTTTCTTTAGTTCTACTTTAATAGAAGTCATTACAGAGGCAGTAGTCTCCTAGCAGTTACAATAGCTCCGCTCTATAGTGAGGTGTACAGGAGTGAGCACTGAACTGGTTAAAGCTGTCACTGGGCTCAGCTCTGTGCAGGGGGCGGCAACAATCATACACACCACCCCTCCAGTCTGTAACCAATGAGCATCAAAAACGCAATCTCCCGATGCCGTCCCTGTTTGATGAGGTAAGAAGACCATCCAAACTTATGGTCTTTCTGAAAACAGTAATTTTCTGTAAAATCGAGTCCCTTTTCTAGGCGAAGTGTAATAATCATAGACCGGCGGATCCCCCCGATGACCTCGCTGGAGAAGATCGCTGTATAACCTTTCTGGAAGCCAGACGAGATCGCCAGGTTTGAGGGCGGACTTCCCGACATGCACAGCAGGCCCGATCCTTGGCGCAAAGGCTCTTGGGAGGGGAGCCGGGCCGGGTGCTGGTGAGCGGGAGGAGGCAAATGCAGGATCGGTGACCGGGGACGGATTTCTGTGGTGAGGAGTCTCCCTGTAGTATAGATGGGTCGGGATATGGAGGAGTCCGGGGGATCGGATCACCATGTGGTGTGCAGGGAGGGGAGGCCGGGCTATTCATCTACTGCAGCCTTCCCGGATAATGGAGGGCTCAGCTACAGCTGGACGGGGCTCCTTCATCACAATGGGCCCAGCCGTGGGATGACCGGGCATCATGCTTGTTGTTATCTGCAGCCTTGGGGTCCATGTGTCTTATTGTGGTTGTGCTGGATACCATTGTGTGTAATTGCATTGTTCTAGTAGAGACTGTGCTCCTTAAGCTGGCCATACATTATACAATTTTCTTCATTTCCTTTACATCTACCTTCGACTATGTAGTACAAGGGCCTGCCTGCATACACATTGAAAGTGTTTAGGTTTGACCTTTTATATTATATGGCTTTGGTAAATCTAAAGGAAAATTGTATAATGTATGGCCAACCTAACACGGGCACATTCATTATTGAGTGTCTGGAGACCTCTACATAATGATCTGGCAATACACTATACAATCTGATTGTACAAGCGTCTTCGGGGGGCCTTTCACCCCACAATCCCTGTGTTTTCCTTGCTTGCACATCCATATGAGGATTTAAAAGTGATACTAAACCCAAAAATTTAATGTATTGCAGCTTATCAGTCATTAGGTGTGGTGGTTAAAGATCGATCAATACTAGGGTTGCACCGATACCAATTTTTTTTTTTTTAAGACCAAGACCAAGTACAAGTGTGTGTGTGTGTGTGTGTGTGTGTGTATGTATGTGTATATGTATATGTATGTGTATGTGTGTGTGTATATATATATATATATATATATATATATATATATATATATATATATATATATATATATATATATATATATATATATAAAAAATTTTCTAAACGTCATGTGACAGTGGCACTGATATGTTTTTTTTTATGTCTGTGTATGTATAGGTGTGTGTGTGATAGAGATATTTTATATGTGTGTGTGTATATGTGTGTATATATATATATATATATATATATATATATATATATACATACATATATACACTCTATCATCTTTTTTTTGGAGGGGGGGCGACGACGACGGTGTTTATTTTATTATTATTATTATTAATAATAATAATATATATATATATATATATATATATATATATATATATATATATATATATATATATATATATAATTAAATTTTTTTTTTTTTTTTTTTTTAAGCCCTGGCTTTGCTGAGATATCTCCCTTTGGAGACATGGAAAGGGAATGAGGATACAGATTCTCCAGTCCCTTTCGACGTAGCCTTAGCTGCACTGAAGATGAATGGAGAGGAGACAGAGGCTTCTCCCCATTCATAAACTGAAGCATCATAAACACAGCTTACGATGCTCCGTGACCGTTATGAATGAACAGAGTCAGTGATCAGTGACTCTGTTCATTCGGAAAAGGAAGGACCCAGTAAATGACATATTTGGCGGCTGCTTCATCAGCTCTCCATCCGGACAGATCGAGCACGGAGGGATACCGGTGGAATGGAGGGGGACTGAAGGAGGAGGATATGGGGGACAGTCGGGGACGATCGTTGCTGTGGGGGGGTTGCAATCATAGATCTCCCTGTATACGTTTCAATAAAGCAGCTGAAAGCGGTTTGCTGGGGGCGAAGCGGCTGTCCCCCTTGCAAATACTCAGTATCGGCACCAATACCAGTATCTGTTCAACCCTGACCGATACCGAGTATTTTCCCGAGTGCTCGTTACAACACTCCTCACCGATACTTTGTGGTGCGATTTGCGTCCATCCAAAATGGATGCGGTGCGATTCCTGTCTGAGTCGCCTGGGTACACACAGGCGTGGTGAGAAAATGGCACGCCGCTTGGACAGGAATCACACCGCATTCTTTTTTTTCCACCCTCTTATTTTGTATGGATGCAAATCGCACCACAAAGTATCAGTACTCTGTATCGGTGAGTACTTGGCCGGAAGTATCGGTACTCGCTGGTGTAAAAAAAAAAAAGGGGGGGGTGTATTGGTGCATCCCTAGCAGTGGCTGCGTTAGTTTTCTTTTGTTTTTCTTTCCCGTTTTCACCTGGTGATTTGGCCAGTAACACACTTATTTATTAGTGAGACACAACCCTGGATGAAGGAGCACAGCAGCATTGTCGGTGTGTTACATGTTCTAGTGGCTGGTGCTCCCCCCCCCCCCTTTTTTTTTTTTTTTAGGAGGGTGGTAAACAAAATACCCCCCCCCCCCCCACTTGCTCCCCTGCAATAGGGCCTATGGTGGGGTATGATCCAAGTACATACCGGTATAGGAGGTAGATGGTACAGTAGCTCGGGGCAGACTGTGGGGTCGTCAATCTCCTGCTCACAGTTGGTGCAGCCTCAGCTCAGCGTCTGTCTGGTTGCTGGGGGATGTGGACGTTGCTGGTTTTGGTTCCCCGGAGGAATGGATGAGTAGGGAAGTATTTGCGTCACAGTGCTAGAGCTGGGTGATTTTCACAAAAAAAAATAAAAAAATAAAAATAAAAAGAAGAAGAAAAAACTTGATTCAAATCGAGTTTTAAATTTTTTTGATGGACACCCCGCCGGTCCTGAGGAGGTGTGGGCAGGAGTTTTTAGGTGAGGCCGTGGCTTCGGCCTAGTCCGCATCGTCCGGCCTCACTGACACCGCACTGGTCCTGGTGAAAAAAAAAAAAATATTTAGAAAAATTGATTTGCCGAAATTTTGAATCAATTTTGACCTTTCAACTCGATTCAAGATTTTAAATTGTTTTTTTTTCCCCCAGCCCTACACAGTGCCCGTATCAGGCCAGTCCCCAGGCTCCCAGCTCAAGAGGATCTTCCCGCATGAGAAGCACAGGATGCCCGGTTCCCCCGATAGAAGAAGCTGGCTTGGGCCAGGGTGGGGGGTCACCGTAACGGAGGACATTCTGGAGACCGGACAGTCGCTTCTCCTTCCAGCCAAAAGGGGTCTTAAGACCCGCTTCTTGATTGGCTGGGAGGAGAAGTAGGAAAACCATAGCAAATATTAATTTTGCTATTGTCACAGGAGTGAGTGCAATGCACTGCGACCTGAACCCACCCTTTTGAGTAGAGCCTCAGGCTCTAATCATGAGCTTCTAAAAAAACCAAAAAAAAAAACCCATTGTAATCCATGCACCCCTAATGGAGTGGGTCTTGCACAAATAAAAAAAAAAGCTCAGTGGAAAATGTTTTTTCTCATCTAACTGCTACATCTGTAGGACAGCTTGGTCTGTTGGAGCTCATACACACTGCAGCTCAAAGAAGCTGCTCCTACAGGCTTTTGAGCTCTTATTTTTATTTTCTGCCTGGAAACTCCCCTCCGTGTTGGCCAATATGTCCATACACACTATGGGTGTTAGTTACTAAAGGAAAATCCGCTTTGCACTGCAAGTGCACTTGGAAGTAAAGTCGCTATAGATCTAAGGGGGACATGCAAGGAAAATAAAAAACAGCACTTTAGCTTGCCTATGATTGGATGATAAAATCAGCAAAGCTTCCCCTCATTTCAGATCTACCCCTTAGATTTAGAGCGACTGCACTTCCAAGTGCACTTTCAGTGCAAGATGGAATTGCCTTTTGTAAATAACACCCAGTGGCTATTTCAGGAATTTACACGAAGAAGAACCCCACCAAACTCCTGTTTTTTGGGAGGAGCTTTCAAGCAGAAAAAACACCTGAGTGCCCAAAAACGCTCGAAAGAGCATGAAAAAGCTCAAACGCACAAAAAATAATATTGAGCTGAGGGGTTTGTGAAAAAAAAACCTGCTTATGCTCATAGAAGCTCAATAAAAAAGTGCAAAAAAACCCCCAAAAAATACAAGCTTCTTCAAGCTGAAATAAAAACTCAAATGCCTGTAAAAGCAGCTTTTTTTTTTTTTTTTTTGAGCTGCAGTGTGCATGAGCCCTTTAAAAACAACAGACTTGATGACTGGATCACCAGGTGAACATAAAAGAATGAAAGCCTAAAGAAGACAACTAATGCAGCTATCACATCTAATTGGTGTTTGCTTTTGGGTTTAGTACCGCTTCAAATGTATTTAGTTTCTCCAGCATTACGGGGTATTTTTTTTTTTTTTACATGCTTTTTTGCATAACTTTCACTTTCATTTTCCCAGCGTCGGATTGTGTTTATTACACGGTATGGAGAAATGCAGGTATTTTTTTCTCAGCACACTACAATGGTGTGAACTCGTCATGGGAATGCATTGAATAGAATGATCTGAGTGCTGTGTACGGCTCTGATATTTACCAAAACGATGTCATAGGAGGACACACCTAAACAATCTGTTCAATGGATCCAATCTGGCAGGCCCTTCCACTACATAGTGGATGGTAAATCTAAAGGGGATTGTATTGTGTATGGCCAGCTTTACAATAATGCTGGCCGCCTTTGTTATTGTAGGGAGCAGATCTGCTGTGTTCTGTTATTTTCTATGGGCCCTAGTATAGGGACTGATGTGAGTGTGCAATGTACAGGGATAGGGACAATTGTAGACACTCTCTCAGGTTGAACTGGATGGACTGGTGTCTTTGGTATTTGATCACCTGTGGTTTTTATGTTTTGTGCTGTAAAACCAAAAAATAGGGACAGTTTACAAAAAAACGCAGTATTTTTTACTTTTTGCTATAATAAATACCCCCCAATTTTTTTTAAAACATTTTTTTCCCTCAGTTTAGGCCGATGCGTGTTCTTCTAAATATTTTTGGTAAAAAAAAAATCACAATAAGCACTTGATTGGTTTGCGCAAAAGTTATAGCGTCTACAAAATAGGGGGTAGTTTTATAGCGTTGTTATTGATTTTTTTATTTTTTTTTACTAGTAATGGTGGCGATCAGTTATTATTATTACTATTATTATTATTATTATTATTAGGGTTTTTTTTTTTGTGACTGCGACATTATGGCGGACACATTCTGACAATTTTGACACACTTTTGGGACTATTGGCATTAATACAGCGTTCAATGCTAAAAAAAGATTGCATTGATTACTGTAAAAATGCCACTGGCAGTGAAGAGGTTAACCACTAGGTGGTGCTGTAGGGCTTAAGTGTGTCCTAGGGAGTGATTTTAACTGTGGGGGGGGGGGAGCTGTGTGGGAAGATGGTTGTTTTACATCCGTATCTCCCCGTTCTTCCTCATCGTGAGACGATCGCGGGTATATATTGATTGGTTTGCACAAAAGTTTACAAAATAGGGGATAGATTTATAGCATTTTTATATATATATATTTTTTTACATGTAATGGCGGCGATCTGCGATTTTTATCATGACTGCGACATTGTGGCGGACATATCGGACAATTTTGACACATTTTTGGCACCATTGGCGTTTATACAGCGATCAGTGCTGTAAAAATGTCTCTGGCAGTGAAGGGGTTAACACTAGGGGGCGATCAAGGGGTTAACTGTGTTCCTTGGGAGGTGATTCTAACTGAAGGGGGAGGGGACTGACTAGAGGAAGTGACAGATTGTGGTTCTTGGCTAATGGGAACACATGATCTGTCACTCCTCTAAGAACAAAACACAGATTTGTGTTTACACACACACTTCTGTGTTCTGTCCCTCGCCACCGTCGGCCATGAGCATTGGCACCACTGCTGTGTAGCGGGCGCGTGCGTACGCGCCTGCGAGCCGACTTATAGCTACGACGGTTCGTGGGATCGTGCCGCAGCATAGTGATGGCGGCTGGCCGGCAAGCAGCTAACCAACCAATTTTAGGTCCTTGGATATCTATATAATATTTATTGACGTGTTAGAAAATGACACTCCTGGGGGTTATTTACTAAAGGCAAATTCACTTTGCACTTGGAAGTGCAGTCGCTGTAGATCTAAGGCGAGCATAGAAGGTAAATAAAAGAAAAACAGCATTTTAGCTTGCACATGATTGGATGATAAAATCAGCAGGTGGTGCAGATAGACCTGAAACTAAAAAACAATCCCAAATGTTGGGTTGTCACAAGAACAGGAATTGATGGGTAATCTTCAAACGGAGACACTAGTTCTGGTGACACACAGGGATTTCCTCCCTTCCTGTTTTAGCAATGGGACACAGATGGTAGAAAAACATTTGTACAATGCTAATAGAAATATGGGGGGGTTTAACATTGTGTAAAAGGTGGAGTTAGTCTTTAAACATGGTGAATATGATCCTTTTAACCCGGGTTAACACTAGTGCGTACGGAACACCGCATGTGATTTGCACTGGGATTGTACTGTATTCCTGCGCACATCACATGCGATGTCTGTGCAGTGCAATTTGAGCCATACATTTTGTATGACTAAAATCGCATCTGCACTAAAATGGTGCAGGACCCCTTTTTTCCGCACCTGCATCGCATGGGTATTCACAGCCATGCAATGCGATTCTGGCAATTGTACTACGTTTTGTGATCTGTTTTCAGGGTGTCATTAATCTAACATTAACACCCACAGCAGATTGCATGGATGCTGTGTGATGTGGGGAAACGCAGCGAATCCTGTGCGTTTCCGGCATCGCATCAGTGTGAACCACGGCTCAATGTGTTGATAAAAATGGTGTTGCTGTTTTTCCTATATATTTTTTTGGGTGAAACATTAAAAAAAACACCAGTGGTTTTGCCCAAGTAGCATCCAGCCCTTTCCATGGCAGTATGGGAGACTGAAGGGGAGTCTTGTTGCTATGGGCAACAAGAGGCTTTCTTCCCTCACACTGTGGTGGTCCTGTGTGCAGTAGACCTGAGGAGATGTACGTATTGTTTGTTGTCGGCCATTACAACCATCTGTGAAAAGAAAAGTTTCTTTGTATGGTAGAAAGTATTTTTTCTTTGAGAGGATTTGTCGTATGTTGGGGCTCATTCACGGAAACGCCCGTTTTGCATTTTCAGGCCATTTTGAATTTTTTTTTTTTGGGGTACACAAACGTCTGTTTTGAAGCATTTTTGGTGTTTTCAGGGCGTTTTTTTTTTTTTTTTTGATGATGTCTGTGACATTGTATGTCATGGTCCTTGTATCTGCTTCCTGGTTTTTCCGTGTGGTGTTGTGGTGTCTCTATGTCCAGCATGGACACTCCTGGATCCCCCAGTTTGTTCCCCAGCCTGAGGATGACTGAGGAGAGGGGTTTTTATTATGATGCTAGTCTTCATGATGACCATATGTTGTGCTCGGGGAAACGGGCAACAAATTGCTCGAGTGGATGGGGGCTAAATGTATATGGGCTATTGTCTATTCATTGTGTAGTGACGGTGCTTTGTGGTGTTACAGCCAGGGTGGATAAAAATCATTTATTTAAAAAAAATAAAATGTTTTTTTTATTTTTTTTATAAAATGCTTTTGAAGTAAATAATCTATCTAAATATAGTTTTTCTATTTAAGATACATTAATAATTCTGTTTATTCAGCATGAAATGGAGCTTAGTTATGTAGCATGAGGCTGTATATTCATTCAATGAAGCTGAGATAACATGCACTGCATTGATGCATTCTCACAATTTCGCAGTAACCATGAGATAAACCAAAGTTCAGGAATATTCCTTTATCCCATTGTTTTGCAAATCCTATGTACACTACAAACTGTATGATTGGATCGGTTCTGATATCGCTGTTTTATTAACCTGACAGCTTTTTATTCTAAATAGGAAACCTTCATTTTGTTTGCAAATATTACAGATTCTGACTACCAACAAGAATAAGTCCTTACATTTAAAGAGCACCTGTCATTTCAGATCCTTCATGGCAGCGCCAGTTAGCAGGCGTCCACTCACCTGCTGCCGCCATGTCCCTCACCTTGTTGTGTAACTGCCGCATGCAGGTCAAAGGAGCCGCTGCAGGACAGATGACAGTTGCTCTTTAAAAAAATATATGATTTAAATCAAGCTATTTTTGCTAGTGATTTAAACCTGGTTACAGCATTAACTGCTTAAAGACCGCCTCCTGCACATTTACGTCTGCAGAATGGAACGGCTGGGCACATCAACGTACAGGTACGTTGCTCTTTAAGTGCCCAGCCATGGGTCGCGTGCGCGACCCGGTCCTGAGCTCCGTGACCGTGGCTGCAGGACCCGCGGACCTGATCGCCGCTTGTGTCCCGCGATCGGGTCACAGAGCTGAAGAACGAGGAGAGGTATGTGTAAACAAACCTCTCCCCATGCTTCCTAGTGTGGCTGTCACCGATCGTCTGTTCCCTGTTATAGGGAAAGATGATCAGTGACATCACATGCCAAGCCACGCCCCCCACACTAAAAAAACACACGTCATACATCCCTCCCGGCCCCATAGTGGTTAACGCCTTCACTGCCAGTGTCATTTACATGGACTCGATCGCCGCTGGGATACCCGCGATTGTCTTACGGGGCGGCTGAGCAGGGAGATGCTGTTGTAAACAGCATCTCCCCGTTCTGCCTAGCAACAAGTGTCGCTAATCTCTGCTCCATGTGATTTGGAGCAGAGATCAGTGTTCACTAACACAAAGCCCAGCCCCCCACAGTTAGTAACACGCCCCTAGGAACACTTAACTCCTACACTGCCACCCGCTGGTTAACCCCTTCACTGCCAGTGTAATTTACACAGGAATCGGTGCATTTGTATAGCACTGATTGCTGTATAAATGGTTCCAAAAATGTGTCAAAAATGTCTGTGTCCGCCATAATGTAGCAGTTACAATAAAAATCGCTGATTGCCGCCATTACTAGTAAAAAAAAAAAAAACTATATTAATAAAAATGCTATAAAACTATCTCCTATTTCGTAAATGCTATAACTTTTGCACAAACCAATCAATAATCCGCTATTTGCGATTTTACCAAAGATATGTAGAAGAATACGTATCGGCCTAAACTGAGAAAAAAAATGTTTTTTTTTTATATCTTTTTTGGGGATATTTACTATAACAAAGTAAAAAAAAAAATTGCATTTTTTTTTTTTTTCAAAATTATCGCTCTATTTTTGTTTATAGCGGAAAAAATAAAAACCGCAGAGGTGATCAAATACCACCAAAACTCTATTTGTGGGGAAAAAAAGAACGCCAATTTTGTTTGGGAGCCACATCGCACGACCGCGCAATTGTCAGTTAAAGCGACGCAGTGCCGAATCGCAAAAAGGGGCCTGGTCCTTTGGCTGCAAATTGATCCGGGGCTTAAGGTTAAAGGACCCCAAGGCACAATTAAAAAAAAAAATAAAAGTAAACTTTATTGAAATGTCACAAAATGTGACTTCATTCAACTATTCATGGCAGTGCATTGTGATGTGCTGCACATGCTGTGAGGTGTGCAGCATGAAAATGAAGACCTGCTGCATTTTTATACAGCGCTCAGCACTGCACATGTCTGATGTAAACCAAGCTCATAAAAAACAATTGTTTTCTATCAGTCCCGGTGTTGAGCTAGGCAAAGTAAAGGCATATGCTTTGCACACTAGTGCATTACGTGAAACTTGCCTGAAAACAAAGTCCTTGTCACCGCTGGAGGCTGCATCCATCTTTCTTCTGGGTCCGCGGACTCCGACTCTGTAACTGTCCAGAGCTGTGTGACGTTGCGCATGTGAGCCGCCGGGTCAAAGCACAGGGCTCTGAAGAAACTGCAGGGGTGGCTTCATTGGCTTCATATACAGTAAATGTCTCCTAAATGGCGCATGTTTGGTAGATATTTCCAGTACCTAGAGGTAAGCCTTGTTCTAGACTTACCTTCTAGGTACAAACAATCGATGGAAGTTTACTTCCACTTTAACGCAGCTCTACTTACATGATGTGAGCGAACCCTTACATAAACAGTACGGCTAGATTGTATCAAATGTTTACAGTGTATGCAGAGAGGTTTATTTCAGCTGATGTGACAATAGTATGTTTCTAGGATGAACACTGAGTGCCGTTCACTTTGAAATCGCACAGGAACGTGCTCTGTGTTCCCGTGCAATGTGATTTTTCAGTCCATTTGTTTGGATGGGCTGAAATCGCTATTGATCACACAAAAAGTAGTGTGCATGCACTACTTTTAAAGAACACACTGCATCGGATTGCTTGGTACCATGCAATCTGATGCAGGCAAACGCCTGTTTGGCTCAACCGCCTGTTTTTACCACTTCCTGACCTCCCATTTGATCGAGGCTTTAGCCAAACGGTACCAATACAAATACTGACATTGCTATGACCACAGGGCAGAAATTTTCATTTTGAATTTTCTAACCTAAAACTGGCCACACACTCGTAGAATTTTTTGTTAGAAAATGGTTCCATCCAATGGTACTGTGGTTCCATGCGATCCATTGCAGACAAACTCTCTGCATTTGGGGTACCATTATAGGAATACATTGTGGCATTGATTCGAAATGAATGGCTCAAATCGCACTGCACTGAATCGCATATATGTACAGGAATACAGTGCGGTTCCCATGTGATACATAGTGTGAACCAAGGATTGTTCATTTTGGGCTTGTTTACACGGCTATTCATGGCTGTACACTGCTAGATCAGCATATTCTGTGGCGGGCACAGCTGGGGGTTTCTAATTAGCTGCAGCCTGTAGTAATCAATGACCGGCTCGGCAGCTATCCACATGTATTTGTATTCACATGGTTGCCTGTGGTTGAGGATCCCTGAGGGTTCTGGATGCAAACAGTCTGCGCACAGCTCTGCTCATCTATTCCTAGCCATATGTAATCACTCCTAGGATAGCCAAGGACGGTGCCAGCCTGTCATTGATTTGTATGGACTTGTACCGACCCGGGGGAACTGGCAGGAACACCAGGAAGTAATACAAAGAGAACAGGATACTTTATCATACAAGTACATAGTACAGCAGGCACATATCGGGAATATGAAATGTTGGGGTAACAAATACTTTTAGATATGCCATGGTGTGTGTGTGTTTTTTTTTTTCTTCCCCCTACAATCCATTTGTGCGTGAGAAGCAACTCATACTATTCTTAGTGTGTGTGTATATGTATATATATGTATGTGTGTGTGTGTGTGCGTATGTGTGTGTGTATATATATATATATATATAATATATATTCGCTATGTGTGTATGTATTTCCCCCGCACCCAGGTGGACGCACACTTCTGACCCTTCCGGTCAGTAAACTCTCTGCTCTTTAGCAGAGAACAGGATGGTTTTTGCATATGCATTGCTCTCTCATGCCCATAGACGGATCGAAATTTGTCCGGTTCCTTCTGAACTGCCCGAATCTCGAACGGTCTATATCCAGCTTTATTTGGAAGGTCTTAGCATCCCGTGTATTGATACAGATTTATCATGGTTCAAAAAAATAAGTACCCGTGGCTAGCATCAATCAATGTACTTCCTCTGAGCCCAGGTTGTTCAGTCACCAGCTGGGGGCATGTCCAGGACAGTAAAAAGAGAAGCAGCACAGTCATGAGCTCATGTCTGTGTCCTTCAGCTCTCTCCTTCTATCACGGTTTCTTCACAGCACATAAACTGATTAGCTCCCTGTGCTGCTTCTTCCTCTCACACTCCAGCCCCTGCTGTACAGGGACAGCAAAAGGCTAACACCAGATCAAATTCAGGCGTCCACATCACCTGCGTTTAAAAAGAATTCCAAAGTTGCGTTCATTTCTGTCTATTATATTTGTAAACGTGAATCCTAAGGGTTACCATAAACACTAAAATCTGATTGTACACCCATCTATGGGCAGGCTAGTTGTACTGAAATCAATTCATCGATTGACTTCAGTACAACCAGCCCTTTTTTTTTTTTTCTTGTGCTGATTGTATTCTGCTGGTGGGGAAAGCTCCGCGCTGGCAGAACACAAAAGCGCTGTGTGACGGTGTCGGTTAGTGTTGATGGTGAAATTTGAGTAATTTTCTTCAACCCATGGCTGAAGGAAAGAAATGTGCATAATGTCTGGCCTGCCTAGCCTTGTATGCTTGAGAAGGATATTGAACAAAAGAAAATCTCATATCGAAACCCAATAGGTTACTAAAGTTTAAAAAATTAATGTAAGACTTTGGAAGTGATGTTTTGTATTGTAATGTAGTCTTTCGTTTCTGAGCATGCGTGGTCTTGGTCACACAATTTTTTTTTTTTTTTGTACAAATATGTAATTTTTGTTCGTTCTGGTAAGAGAAAGATTTTCATGTTTAGTACTTCTGATATTTTAGCATGAACTGTTGTGATTGGCTCTAGAAAGCTGTGTACGAAGGATCAGATTATCAGATGTTTGCTCCAAAAGCGCGATTTTTCACCTGATTTTATTTCGTGTAAGAATCACATGGATGGATCGGAAATGTGTTCATTTGATATCTAATCACCAATTTATTTATTTTTCCCCACAGGTGGGATGAAATATCTACGCTCACCTAAGTGATATCAACAAAAGCTGAAAATGGCATTCGTACCTCCAACAGGGCCCACGGTGGTGGACCAGACCACCCTAATGAAGAAATACCTCCAGTTTGTGGCTGCTCTGACAGATGTCAACACTCGTACGTATCATGAAAATGCCGTAGTTTTACGTCTTGTAGAGTCAGGATTGTATGAACTCGGCGTGCGGATCAGGCGATTGAATGAACACGTCTGATTTTTATCATTGGCTTTCTGGACTAACCGGGGCATGTGCAAATTCCAACAAACTAAATGCAGAGGATTGCTTTCAGCTGCATCAAGGTTGCTGTTCTTGAGAGACGTTTGTGAGACCAAAACCTGTTTCAAGACGCGACTAGCTAGAATTAATAAACTTTTGCAGCCAAATCTAAATTGTATTTAATATGTAGATTTTAAAATGCTGTCTGTTAGCTAGAGACGACATAACTTTCAAGAAAATGTCAGCGCTAGCTATGTACGGAAGTCAACCACGTTTGGTGTTAAAATGGAGTGATTTTACCTTCCTTGTTTTTATAAAATTTTTATTTTTTTGTATATTTCAGCTGATGAAACAAAGTTGAAAATGATGCAGGAAGTCAGTGAAAATTTTGAGGTATGTATTGCCCACCTGGTGTAGCTGGGGCACTGGCTGGCATACAGTATTTGCATTATGTGCTCTGCATCAATCACTTACTGTATGTCTGTCCATTTATTGCACTGTTTATGCATACGCAGTAGAGCTGCATGATTCTGGCCAAAATGAGAATCGCAATTTATTTATTTATTTTTTTGCTTGGAATAAAAAGATCACGATTCTCGCGGTGTAAAATCTTTCACATTATACCAAAAAATTGGGCTAACTTTACTGGTTAGTTTTTCAATTCATTAAAGTGTAATTTGTTTCCCAAAAAATGGCAAAAATAACAACTGCTGCGCAAATACAGCGTGACATAAAATATAGCAACAACCACCGTTTTATTCTCTAGGGTCTCTCCCAAAAAAAAATTTTTTTTTTTTTATAAACTATTTTTATTTGGTACAAAAATGCAATACAGAGAGAATGCATAGATATAACAGAATAGTTACAAAATAACAAGTTATACATAGAATATTTTCATAAAAAATCATGTGCAAAATCGATGAATATATATTGCCATAGTTAGTGACTAGTTTTAGTGTAAGATTTGGATGAGAACTCTAATAGTGCAATAAATGAGAATTGGACAGTCCATTGTGACAAATCCCAATCCACTCCTTTGGAACATCTAAAAACCATAAAAATAAAATATTTTAACTTGAAACCAACAAACCTCAGAAAAAGGTTTAGTGTTTAAGTGGTTAAACTTCCTTTAGTTATACACCAAAGTGTATTCCTTTGATCCAAAGGACAAACTGTTACAATGTGACTTATTAAATTTTTTTTATACATTTTAGTGAAAAACTCAATAGTAGGGAACTGTATATTGTGAATCTAAATGATGTGAAATCGTTTAGTGCAAAATACATTAAAAAATCAATCTTCAAAAACTTTCAAGAAATCAATCATCAAATAAGGAACATTAATCTGTAACTCAAATGTCCAATAAATTTGAAAAATCATAAAGTCAAAAAAATGTGTATAATGGTGCAACACAGTGTAAAATATCCCATGTGACTGTACAACAAAAATGTAGTCGATCTTGTTTTTTCAAACAAAAATAGTGCTTGACCACGTGGACCCTTCAGCTCTGTGAATCAATAGTGAATGGAGGCTTACCAGATCACCGGTCGGTATAAGCAGATACGGACACACAGACGTTACGATGCAGAAAACCGGAACCAGGCCACCTCTTCGGATATATCGTAATCCTCGAATTGGGTCGAATCCTCTCGTAAACCGATCTCCGCAGATGCGAGCATGTAGGAGTTTCGGTGCAGGAAGCCGGAAGACTACCAACTATCTCGAATGTTTCGTAATCACCAGATCAGCTCCGATCCTCTCACAAGCCTCGACGCAAATCACCAAAAAACAAAAGTGCGCCAAATCGTGTGATAAAGTTTGAACAAATTTTATTCTCATTCAACCGAGTGGTTTAGGTGCTAAAAAATTACTCCACCGAGTCGTACAAAAGTTAAGGGGTCAGGGGTCTGATGACGTCAGACTTTGAAGAAACGATCGTCGGGTAGCCACGCTCACCCTTTGTGCTTTCAACGTCTGTTCATTTTATTATTTATTTTTTTTGCTAGCAATTTGTTGATTTTTAAACGATTCGTTAACTTTTGTACAACTCGGTTAACGAATCGTTTAAAAATCAACAAATTGCTAGCAAAAAAAATAAATAATAAAATGAACAGACGTTGAAAGCACAAAGGGTGAGCGTCGCTACCCGACGATCGTTTCGTCAAAGTCTGACGTCATCAGACCCCTGACCCCTTAACTTTTGTACGACTCGGTGGAGTCATTTTTTAGCGCCTAAACCACTCGGTTGAATAAAAATAAATTTGTTCAAACTTTCACACGATTTGGCACACTTTTTTGTTTTTTTGTGATTTGCTTCGAGGCTTGTGAGAGGATCGGAGCTGATCTGGTGATTACGAAACATTCGAGATAGTTGGTCGTCTTCCGGCTTCCTGCACCGAAACTCCTACATGCTCGCATCTGCGGAGATTGGTTTACGAGAGGATTCGACTCAATTCGAGGATTACGATATATCCGAAGAGGTGGCCCGGCTCCGGTTTTCTGCATCGTAACGTCTGTGTGTCCGTATCTGCGCATACCGACCGGTGATCTGGTAAGCCTCCATTCACTATTGACTCACAGAGTTGAAGGGTCCACGTGGTCAAGCACTATTTTTGTTTGAAAAAACAAGATCGACTACATTTTTGTTGTACAGTCACATGGGATATTTTACACTGTGTTGCACCATTATACACATTTTTTTGACTTTATGATTTTTGGTTTTTCAAATTTATTGGACATTTGAGTTACAGATTAATGTTCCTTATTTGATTTCTTGAAAGTTTTTGAAGATTGATTTTTGATTGTATTTTGCACTAAACGATTTTGCATCATTTAGATTCACAATATACAGTTCCCTACTATTGAGTTTTTCACTAAAATTTATAAAAAAAATTTAATAAGTCACATTTATACTCTTGGTTACAGTGTTCAGCTGCTGACTTTTAATTTAATTAATTTAATCTTTTTTAATTTTATTTTTACTAAGCGCAGATTTTTTATTTTTTTCTTATTTTTTTCAAACTGTTACAATGTTTATACTTAAGTTCCACTGCTAAAGAATGTTGTGATTCTTGGCAGACTGTGTTTGTTTTTTTGTTTTTTCCCCTCTCTTTTGAGGGCTGTTGACTTGAGCAGAGCGAATTCTCTGCATAGAAAGAATCAGGGAAATACGTTGTCAAGATCTCAACAGGGGGGAAAAATTGTGATTAATTCTTAACGATTAATCGTGCAGCTCTAAGCAGAGCCCAACGAAAAGCTAAGAATCCAGGCAATATAAAGTGGGTGTAAACACTCATATACCCAGTGAAGTGACTGCCTTCAGGTGATACACAGATATTAAATAAAATTCTCCTAAATAAAGTGTACCTGTTTATCTGCAGTCTGCTCTTCTCGCTCTTCTCTACATCTGTTCAAGTACAGACTTTTTTTTATAAAGCTTGTCTGAGCTGTCAGGAAAAAAAGGGGACGAAGAGCTGACGTTGCACTCTGGAGAGCTCTGAGAATTGATTAGGGGGGCCTCTGAGAACTGATTTGGTGGGGGAAAGGATCCCCCCGCCATCACACCAGAACTGAACTGAGCCTGTCAATCAGCTGGAGGTCCCTCTCCTGTCACCATCTTTTGCTTGGCGTTGGGAAGACTTGTCAGAAGAGACAAGCACACGCTATAGAGGGATATGCTTTATTCATATTTTTATATCTGAGGTTTACAACCAAAAATAAAAATGAAAAAAAGCATAATACTAAACTACTATAAAAATTTATAGTCTAATGATCAAGTTTCTTTAGATTTTCACTCATAAAGCCTTTTCATTAAATGGTTCCATCATTTCATTGTGCGGTGCTGTCCTTGGAATTTTTCCTTTTCGTGACTGAAACAAGTTCTCCCGCACTATTATTTTCTGAACTTGGTACTTTTGTTTTTCTCATTAATAAAAGCAAATTGATATGTACCATGTGCTTGGTGTTTTATGGGATAGGGTGGCCCTGGACCTTTTTGGACCTTTCTCTGTCCGTCTTGTTGACCCTGTTGGACTTCAGTGCTGAGTTTCTGACCTGATACAAGATCCAAAATAATTCTGACACTGAATGGAATATGGAATGCTTATTAAAATAAACCTGTGGCAAGGCTATGCATACAAAAGTATTACATGGTTTCAACAAGCAGTAAAAACTCTTCTCAATCACCTCCGTTTCTATAAGCATTGGGGAAAAATGTGTTTTGGTTTTAATCTTTTTAAAATAACTTCACAGTAACGGCGTATAGATGACTGTTTTGTTCAACCTTTTTAAGAATGTCAATGGCTTTTACAGCCTATAGTCTTGGCATGTGTGCACTTTAGTTACCTTTCACACCAATGGACCAATCTTGTCTGCCTGTCAGTTTTATAGGCGGACCCGACTGGACCATACATTGCTCACTATGGGGTGGCAGATGTCAACAGATATGTGTCGATTGACACCTGCCAACATCTGATTCAATCTTGTCTGCTAAAAACAGACCAATTGGGATAGTTTTCCCATCTTCTGGCGGATCGGATGATAGTCTGATAGAAAAGGACAGTGTCCATGTCTGCTCTGCATCAGTGGAGCAGACATGGACCTGTCGTCTGCCTGCTCAGTGGGGATCAGTGCAGAGATCTGGTGCTGAGCTGGCGGGCTGCATCAGTGTGAAAGGGGCCTTAAAGTGTTGTGTTTTTAACGGCTTTTGTTTCCTCCTAGAATGTCACCACATCAGCCCAGTATTCCACCTTCCTGGAGCATATTATCCCACGCTTTTTGACCTTCCTACAAGATGGGGAGGTCCAGTTTCTACAGGAGAAACCTGCACAGGTAATCCTTAGACTGAATGTGTTATCCAGTGCCATTAATAGTGACTACGATATGTCAGGCTCTTGTATGTTGCATATTAAGCCTAGGTTCAAAATAGATTTGGTGCAATTTTTTTATGTGGTCTTGACAGCTGTGATTGTAATGTGATTCTAATAGGCTTAAAACTGCACAAAACAAACACGGGACCCCCTTTTTTTTTTTTTCCCGCAACGGAATTGTACCACATATAACACAATATCA
This sequence comes from Lithobates pipiens, assembly GCF_037356315.1. Classification (NCBI taxonomy): domain Eukaryota; kingdom Metazoa; phylum Chordata; class Amphibia; order Anura; family Ranidae; genus Lithobates; species Lithobates pipiens. Next base: position 268,722,781 of record NW_027507784.1, read on the forward strand.
TTTCACTTGACATGAGAATCTGTGTTCAGGAATGCATCTGAACCACACCAGATTCACATCAATCTGAACCAGGCCTCAAAGCAGTTCCCATATGTTTTTTTTTTTTTTTTTTCCAAGTAGTAACTGTCACAGTTGCCAAATGCATAACATTCTTATGCTATGCTGCCAATAGATTAAAATGTGGCGATATAATGAATGTTGAATGGGACTGGTGTAAAACGTTTGTCTATTAGCAGGGTGAAGCTGCTGATGAGTATATTTGGACAGTGGAGGAGCCCCACTGTTAGAATCCATTGGCACAGCAGGGGGGATTCCTCCACCCACCTCCGTAGGATATGGGAATCTGTGTGTTCTTCCCCCCTTCTTTTTTTTTTTTTTTTTTTTTTTTCTTTTCTTTTCTTTTCTTTTCTTTTGATAAGCCCTCTGGCTGATTGAAAAAAAAATGAGACATTTCTATGGCTAGCCTTAGGCCTGAACAATGCAATACATGTGTACTGTAAATGCACAGAATGAAAGAATCTGTTATTGTCCATTTAAACTAAAAAGCAAAATGATGAAATTATCAATCTTGAGCCCGAAATATGTGACTCTTGGTGTGTATGTGTGAGTGCGTGCGCGCAGTGAAAGTTGAGTGTGGACAGTGTGTGTGTATTTTTTTAATTGGAGTTCACAATGGGTGCTGAAAGCTAAACTGATAAGATCTGATTGCTGTCACTTTGTAAGCCATTATAGGCTGACCTGAATGCTATGTTGCTACTTTTAGTAAGACACAAAAAAAATTGCATCTTTAAAACCACAGAAATAAAGCATGTATTTCTGGACAAATTGAAAAGATGTTGCAGTATGTGAAAAAAACAAACACATTTTTAAAGATGTTGTAGTATGTGACATATAATCAGATTCTTTCCACAAAGGATAAGCGGGCAGGATCAACGCGTTTCGCTATTAATGCTTCATCAGGATCCGTGCCAGCAACAAGGAACAAAGAAGCTGCACATATTAGAATTGGAATAGATTAGAATACAATTAACGTATAATATCATCTTAACAAATTCCAACAAATTATTACAAATTAAAGCTTATGCAGAGCATTTGAGCGAGAGGGAAAGATTAAAAATGTTTTCTCATTTGAAATTATTATTTTTATTTTTTTTTGTTTAAACTGTATTATAGTTTAATTTTTATATTCTCATCTATTCCAATGTTAATATGTGCAGCTGCTTTGTTCCTTGTTGCTGGCATGGATCCTAAAGAAGCATTAATGGTGAAATGCATTGATCCTGCACACTTCTCCTTTGTGGTCAGAAGCTGATTATATGTCACATACGGCAACATCTTTCAATTTGTCCAGCAATGCATATATTTAGACTTTCTGTCTGGTTTTAAAGATGTATTTTTTATTTTTATTTTCTTCAAATAAATATGTATACTTTTTAACAATTGTTGACTTTAGGATGACTGCACATTTAGTCTGGGTTCACACTATCTTCGCATGCGGCTCACAGCAGGGGTCTGATGCCTTCTCCATTCACCTTTTTCAGGTCTGATTTTTAGCCTGAATTTTTGGCTGAATTCAGACCTAAAACGGACCACAAGACGCACATGGGTCCTGTGCAAATTTGCACCGGAGCTGCAGCGGAGATATGTGAACTGGCTCCATAGAGAGCTGGTCAGCCTTAAAGCCTCTTCTCTCACTCTCCACTCCCCTGTGGTGTGGTCCGAGAGAACCATTTCATTTTCTTATGTTGCTTCTTACTATGTTGTATTCATTTTTTATATTTTTGTTTTTATTACAGCAATTGCGTAAGTTGGTTCTAGAAATAATCCACCGGATCCCCACCAACGAACACCTCCGCCCTCACACCAAAAATGTTCTGTCTGTCATGTTTCGTTTCCTGGAGGTAAGGTCAATGGTATTTAATTTAAATTTTTTTAGAAATACGTGTGTCTTTGTAGATAAATAGCCATCATGTTGTATTTTATTCAGTGCCAGCAGTCCTAAAATTATAAAAATGTATTCTAATGCAGCCCATACTTTAATTGAAGGGTCTAGAACAGTGCCCAAGAGGAAGTATGCTGAGGCTGGCCATAGATGGTTTAAACTTTGTCCATTTGCATCTGATTCAGCCAAAATTTGAGCTGTGTGGCCCTGCAAGCATCACCCAGGTTGGGTGGAAAATTATCAGCCAAACTGTGACTACATTCTATCAGATGCAGTCACTGTTTGGATATTTACGCAACCACCAGTGCCATGGCAGCTTGAATAATAAAGCTGGCTGTAAAAATATCTCCATTCACACTCTTAAGCTGGCCATACCTGGATCGAACTTTGATACATGTATGGGCTTAGTATACCCAGGTAGATTATTTCTTCCCCCCCCCCCGCCCCATTTTAATTTTGGGTTGATGCGCGGGGGAGGAATCGAATGATTTTCTTTCCTGTATATGGCCACCTTGTGGTTGGGCTGCAGTATTTTATTTATTTTCCCTATTGCTGACTGTCTAAAACTTGGGTTAAAGGAAACCAATTCTCTCTTACAAATCTAATTTCTAAGCTATATAGAAGGCACTTAGGCACTTAATGTCCTTTTGCCCGTCTTTTAAAATGTCAGAAGTTACGGACATGGGTTCATTGTCTTCCTTTTTATTTTATTTATTTATTTTTCTTCCCAATGACCGAATCCATTGGCACAGCATCCACCTTTTGTGTGTGCATTTTTTTTAAATTTATTTTATTTATTTTTTTTTTTTTGATGAGCCCTCTGGCTGATTGAAAAAAATGAGACCTCTATGGCTAGACTTAGGCCTGAACCATACAAAACGTGTGTATTGTAAATACACAAAATGAAAGAATCTGCTTTATTGTCCATTTCAACTAAATAGCAAAATGATGAAATTATCAGTCTTGAGCCCGAAATATGTGACTCTTGGTGTGTATGTGTGAGTGCGTGCGCGCAGTGAAAGTTGAGTGTGGACAGTGTGTGTATTTTTAATAAGAGTTCACAATGGGTGCTGAAAGCTAAACTGATAAGATCTGATTGCTGTCACTTTATAAGCCATTATAGGCTGACCTGGAATGCTATGTTGCTACTTAAATAGTTCTCTCTGACCAAACCACAGAGGAGTGGAGCGCGAGATAATGTGCCTTAACCCAAAAGTCAACAATCGTTAATTATACATCTTTATTGTAAGACACAAATGAGATCTTTTAAACCACAAAAAATAAAGTCTATGTATTTCTGGACAAATTGAAACGATGTTGCAGTATGTGATACTTAATCGGCTTCTGTCCACAAAAGAGAAGCGGGCAGGATCAACGTGTTTCGCTATTAATGCTTCATCAGGATCCGTGCCAGCAACAAGGAAGAAAGAAGCTGCACATATTAAAATCGGAATAGATTAGAATACAATTAAAGTATAATATCGTCCTAACTAAAAATTCCAGCAAATGATTACAAATTAAAACTTTTGGAGCGCATTTGAGCGAGAGGGAAAGATTAAAAAAAATGTTCTCAATAAGCTCTCGTTTGTAATCAATTTCTTGAAATGTTTTGTTTTAAACTGTATTATACTTTAATTTATATTCTAATCTATTCCAATTTTAATATGCGCAGCTTGTTTGTTCTTTGTTGCTGGCACAAGCATTAATAATGAAATGCATTGATCCTGCACACTTATCTCTTGTGGACAGAAGCTGATTATGTCACATATTGCAACATCTTTAAAAAAATTTTTTTTACACAGCTGATGATCAGCTGTGTAAACTGTGTAAACCAAGTGATTGGGTTGGCTGTGCAGCTGCCCAAGCACTCTTTTATGTTAGTGAAAATGGGCAGTAAGTATCCTGTGCTTCTGGGTTTGTGGTAGACTTTAGTTTAGCTGAACTTTAGTCCATTTTCTTCATCTTTCCATCTATTAAATCTTCTACCCTTTTTTTTTGTTTTAACTTTGGATAGTAACTTTTTTTATTTTATTTTTATTTATTTTTTCTTTCTGCCAGTAAATGCATTATAAAGCCCACTTCCTGTTTCTTGTTTGGTAAAAAGCCTTGGCTTATGACATCGTGCACAGCTCTCACTCTTGTGAGAGTTTGCCAGGGAGGGGGGGTGGGTGATAAGAGGACCAATAAGAGCTGCAGAGCTTAACAGTCCCCTTGCCTTACAAATCCAGTCACCTGGCCTGAGCTCTGTCAGGTTGGGCGTGAGTCCCTTCAAAATATTGTCTAATAACCAGTTGCCGATAACAATATTTTGCAAGGGCTTTAGAAGCTCATCAGGACAGCAAAGTTGTGTGGTAAAGGATGAGGGGGCACATAATTTGTGTGTGGTTTTTATTCATTTTGGAAGATTTGCACACAAAACTTTCGTAAATAACCCCCATTGCTGGAATTTAGTAAAGGAAAATCCACTTTGCACTGAAAATTCACTTGGAAGTACAGTCGCTGTAGATCCAAGGGGGACATGTAAGGAAAATAACAGCATTTTAGCTTGCACATGATTGGATGATAAAATCAGCAGAGCTTCCACTCGTTTCAAATCTACCCCTTAGATTTAGAGCAACTGCACTTCCAAGTGCACTTGCAGTGCAAAGTGGATTTGCCTTTCATAACCCCCAATGTATAGAAAGTAACATAACACGCCTTGATCAGCCACAATGTAAATCAACTCCCACTGATCTTCCAGAAGGATGGCACCAACCCATACAACAATTCTAAAATGAAGACTTGCCTGGCACTGATTTGCATACAAAGCTCTACTAAATTGCAACAATGTATAGAGAGTAACATAACCTGCCTAGAGCAGTCACAATGCAACTCCCACTGATCTTTCAGAAGCATAGCAGCAATCATACAAATAAGTTGTCTTGGCCCATCCACTAAGTGGGTGACAATGCACTTTTCCCTTGCTGCATGGCTTTAAAGGGAAGAGCTTTCCTTTCCTAAAAAAATTTAAACCGGAAAGGCAAAGCACACCAGTATAGTGTCGATTTCTCTTTAATAGTGTATTTAAAGTTTCAAATGTAGTTCCTGAGTCCTGTGTCTGCTGCTTGTGACCACCGGCCTCTGACTCGGGCAGTATTGGAGTATGAGGCTGAGGAATTGGTGATCCAGTTGCCTGTGCAGTCCTCATAACATGGCCCCCCATCTGGAAACTCCACCAATCGCTGTGCAGGCCACTTGGCACTGTCGTCCAGTACATGTTTCAAGGACCTTGTCCTTTCATTGGCCTAACAACATTTAAACAAGATAGTCTAGGGCAGGGGTCTCCAAACTTTCTTAAAGTGGTTGTAAACCCTTACAAACCATTTTGACCTACAGGTAAGCCTAGATTAAGGCTTACCTGTAGGTCCAAGAAATATCTCCTAAACCTATACGGTTTAGGAGATATTTGCCTGAAGACAGGTACCGCTGTCTACGGCGCATGCGCCGTAAACAGCGACGCGCAGGCGCACTGAGCGCGGCATTTCCAACAATGGATCTGCCGCGCGTGTCGGCTCCCGTGCGCATGCGCGGGAGTGACGTCATCGCGGCTCCGCCGAATGACAGCGGCGGAGCTGCGAGACGCCACCAGCAAGATGGATGCGGCGGACTACAGGGGACAGCGGCGACTTCGCTGGCTCCTGTGTCAGGTAAGTGACACATAATGGGCTACTATGCGATGCATAGTAGTCCATTATGCTTTGCCTTTGCAGGGAATGAAAGAGGAAGTAAACTCATCAGGGTTTACTTCCTCTTTAACAAAGGGCCAGTTTATTGTCCTTCAGACTTTACGGGAGCCGGACTGTGGCCAGCAGCAGTATCAATTTTCCTGGTACCAGGCACATAAATATGTTTGGTATTAGGGGAGTAATAGTGCTCTATCATTGGGAGGAATAGTAGTACCCCATTTTTTTGGTGTTAGTGGGAGAAATGGTTCCCCATTGTTGGTATCAGTTAGTAGACTAGTGTCTCAAGTGAGGAGAATAGTCCCCCAAGGGCTGGATAAAGGCAAGCAAAAGGGCCCAGTTTGGAGACTACTGGTCTAAGGTGATTAAGAGCTGCTGGATTTCATTAAGGCTCCATGCACACTAAACATAAATGATTGTGTTTGGGCGTTTTTTTTTTTTTCCAACAGCCCATAAACTCTCCTCTGTTATCTTATGTGTCCATGCACACATGGACGTTTTGGATGTTTATCAGCAGTGGTGTTTATGGGCTATTTTCTGAACGCCATAAAATCGCGTCCAGTAGTCGTATTTCTGACCACAAAAAAATGCCAAATTCTCAAACGCTGATAAATGTCAAACACTCAAACATGGCTCGCCAGCGTTTAACATTTTTAATCCATTGAAAAAAAGCTAAACGCTTTTGCAAAAATGTAAAAAAAAAAATGTTGAAAGACTCAATGCAAAGCTACTGGTGTTTTAATGACTGGAGCCTTAGTCATGCCTGGACTGCTGTGCATTATGCCGCATATAAGGGGAATAAGAATAAACTAACTATGGTATACTGGCATTAATAAAATGAATGGAACATTACTTGATTCGCTAGCTGCCAGCAGCTGTGCTTTAGGCTGCTGCATTCTTTGTACATATTACAAGTTAGGTTGGACTTGGCTGTCTCCTGTTATGATTTCTAAGTGTAAAAAAAATAATTTATTTATATATATATATATATATATATATATATATATATATATATATATATATATATATATATATATATATATATATATATATATATATATATATATACATATACATATACATATATACATTTTTTTTTTTTTTTTTCCGTTTTTAAATTGAACTAAGAAAAAGTAATCAATGTTTATCATTTTGTTGCAGATTGAAAATGAGGAGAATGTTTTGATCTGTTTACGAATCATCATAGAGCTACACAAGCAGTTCAGGCCACCGATCACCCAAGAGGTAATTTTGCTTTATCACGTCATGTGATAAAGACGTAAAAAACAAACAAAAAACCTGTGAGCTGATACTGTACTCTCTGTCCCTGCTCAGTTAGCATTGTTCCCAGCTATCTTTTGTGGACTACAAAACGTCTCCCCCTATTATGGAGAAGAGGGGAGGTGTTTTGTAGTCCAAACACGCTCCCTGTCCTAGGGTGACAAGGCTGCTTAGTATGGTTGTTACGCTAGGACAGAAAGTGTGTTAATGGCAAGATTACCAGGTTAAACTAAAGGGAAAGTAAATTGTGAAAAAGAAAACTAATGCAGCCACCACATCTAAGGACTGGTAAGCTGCAATACTATCAACTTGTGTGCTTGAGTTTAGGTATGACTTTAAAAGTGTATGACTTTTTTTTTTTTATCTTTTATCACATAATCTCTTCTTGTTTATCACATTCTGCTTTAGGATAGTTTTTTAAACTTTTTTTTTTTCTTTTAGATTCACCATTTCCTTGACTTTGTCCGCCAGATTTATAAAGAGCTTCCAAAAGTTGTGGTAAGTGTTTTCAATGCCTGTCTCCAATTCCCCTTGTGTTGACCGGGATATGCAGCACAATGAGCTCTGTACCCTACCCACATGAAGTAATATAACATTTTGAGTATTGGCGAATCTCAACTGATAAAAAAACAAAAACAAAAAAAAAAATTACCCCTTCACCACCATCTTTGAATTCGTTTTTGGCTTTGTTTCAGCGTAGTTGGACTTCGTTGTAAGTCAGGCTGAAGCTGAGGCACATGATGTGTGTATTTGAAATCTGTACATAAAGGGTGTACAGAAGTCAGAGAACCACAGCTTCTTGCAGACATTGGCATGCTGCCCATTTGGGTTGACCTCCTTGTTTGTATGAGTAAGACACACTAGCCCTGTGCTGGCCTACATCTGTAGTCTTATATTAATTTTTCACTTATGTGTGTAGAGTGAACTTAAAGTGGTTGTAAACCTCAGATTTTTGAGTTTTACCTATAGGTAGTGGAAATATCTCCTAAACATGCACTGTTTAGGAGATATTTACCTTGTAGTGTGCCGATGATGTCATCGGCACATGCGCTGTGAAGAAACGGACCTCTGTGCTGTTTCTTCACTCGCAAGTGCCGTGACTAACGGCTCCAGCACGCATGCGCCGGAGTGACGTCATGCGGCTCCGGACAGTTTACATCCTCTTTAAAGCAACATTGTTCTTTCAAAACCTAAGGAGAAGTACCTTTCCTTAGACTTCATTCAACTTGGCTTCCTGCAGGATGAAGTGAATGTGTACGGCTTTCTAGACCTCACCTCTCAGGTGTTCATTAATTGAAGCCATCCAGGATTTGGGGCCCCTTAATTTTAGCAGGAAGCCTATCCTTTCTAGTCCCTTTCTATTTCCCGATTTTGTCAGGTCTGGAAACTTAAAACTTGTAGTAACTTCTTTTACTGTGTCCAGTTGGGTTACAGCAGACTTGTGATAGCAACTACGCTCTTGATCACTGTCTGTCTTTAGGCCATTAGTTGAGACACGCTGTTATGCAGTTACAGTAGATACAGCAAATCTTGAAGTTCTGGTATATCTGTAAGATAATTGTATACTGTTTTATACATGACGCTTTTGGTTGTTAACCATTTTTCCTTCCTTGCACCGTCCCCTAATCCCCCCCCCCCCTTCTTTTTTTTTTTTTTTTGGTGGATCCTGAACTGTGGGGGTAGTATGGTGGAGTATCCCACAAGAGCTATCATTTTGAGATGCTGTGACCCTGTTGTAAAGTCATTACAATTTTGGCCCTTGTAAAATCCTTTATACGTTCCCATTTTTCTGCTTTCAACACATAATCATCAGGGAGCACATGTTCACTTCTAGTATATCCCACCCACTTTCTGATGTCATTTTAATGGGATAACCCATGCTATTTACTTTAACTTTCATTGGCCATTAATGTTATGGATGGGGGGTGTGTGTGTGTGTGTGTGTGTATTTGCTCTAACATTTTGTTTTGCTCTTTTAAAATAAAGAATCGCTACTTTGAGAATCCTCCCGTGATTGCTGAAAACACTGTTCCTTCACCCGAAATGGTTGGCATGATTTCCACCATTGTTGTCAAAGTAAATCCAGAGCGAGAAGACAGTGAGACGAGAACAGTAAGTGGAATGTTCTGCTATGATTGAAACAAATCAAAACCTACAATTGCCAAAATATTTCTTGATCAGTAATATGATGTTCATTTAGAGATATTTAGTTGTGCTTTCTGCATGTAACTTACACCTTCAACTCCTTGTTGGCTGATTTTGTTTGTTTCTATACAGCACACAATCATCCCCAAAGGCTCCCTCTCCCTGAAGGTGCTGGCGGAGTTACCAATCATAGTAGTTCTTATGTACCAAGTAAGTCTGTATAATACTTTGCTATCAATAGTGATAGAGTCTGAACACATTTAACACTAATAATTTAGCATCTGAGCTGGTGTGTGGTGGTGTGTTTTTATTTTTTATTTTTTTTGTATGACACAACTCTGGATTAGATACCCGTGAAAACATTGGGGTGTTCAAATTTATTAATAATAATAATAATAATATAAATATATATATATATATATATATATATATATATATATATATATATATATATATATATATATATATATATAATTTTTTTTTTTCAATAACGTTTATTGAATTTTTCATTAAAAGTAATACAAAACGTTTAAAGGATCCATACAAATTATAAGGCCTCATGCACACAGGACATTGTAAATTCTCCCAGATGCCTTTCCTCTTGACAGCAGTGTTTTAGCAGAAAAAACGACTGGCGCTTGTAACGCATTAAGGCATGTTTCCATTCGCCAAGTGCTTGGGCATTCATTTCATTGGCCGAATAACAATAATTTATTCTGGCTTTTGAAATGAATGCCCAAGTGCTAAACATAGCTAGCGTTGGCGCTTTTTATATGCGTCAATCGTTCGTTTTTTTTTTTTTTTTCCTGCTGCTTCTGGATGCACTGGCAGTGGGTTATTTTTTTTTATTTTTATTTTTTTCTGCTTGCCAAAAAAAACCCTACTAAAAGTCTGTGTGCATGGGCACATAGACTAAAATGCAGGGGAGTTTAGAAGAATAATCCCTCCTCCACCTGACTCCTTTTTAGTAGCAGCAGGAAAACATCCAGTGGGCATGAGGCCCTATGCATATCAAAATAGTACAAGTAAAAGGAAGAAATTTTCCAAAAATTAACATTCACTGAAAGGGGTTGTAAACACTCACTGCTTTTCACCTTTAATGCATTAAGGTGAAAAACCTTTTTGTACTGTGGCAGCAACCCCCCCCCCCCCCCTCTCAGAGCCCCCCTTTTTACTTAACTCAACACATTCTTTCCAGCGACAAAGATGAGCCCATCAGCTCCAGCCGCTGTCTTGGGTTCTCATTGGATAGATTGAGAGCAGCAGGAGCCATTGGCTCCCGCTGCTCTCAATCAAATCCAGTGACACGGGAGCCGGGGGGGGGGGGGGGGGCAGGGCAGAGTCCTGCTGTCTGCGTCATTGAAGCAGCTCTCCATGGTGTCTTCCGAGAAGAGGAGCAGCCAGGAGCACTGCGGGGGGACCCCAGAAGAGTAGGATCACGGCCGCTCTGTGCAAAACCCTTGCAGAGAGGAGGCAAGTATAACATCTGTGTGTGTGTGTGTGTGTGTGTGTGTGTGTGTGTGTGTGTGTGTTTGTTTGTTTGTTTTTTTTAAAGCGAACCTTTACAATCACTTGAAGTACAATGTAATAATGAATCCAAATTGATATGAATGGACAGCACTGCTGAAGCGCCTGAAAAGTACTTCGGCAGTGCCGCTTTTTAGGACGCTTTTAACCCCTTGTTAAACCCTTCTTTGGGGTTAAAAGTGCCCGGTACCTCCTACAAAGCGGAGCTGGAGCGCCCGTAAAGCGACGCTAAAATGAGCAGCGCATTACCGCTACCGCAGTGCGGTCTAGGTGTACAAGTAGCCTAAGTGACACTCAAATAGGAAAGATGAAGAAAGGAAGAGAAAGATGAGATCTGTGTGTGTATTGCTACTGCCACTTCAGCATTTTCTCTCAGGAAAAAGGTTGTATATAAAGTAGCCATGAGTGCCAGACTCTGTGTGTCTTTTTTAATATGCTAACCATAGCCATTAGAATTTTTTCATTTTATGGAAGATAAATTTACCACTTTTGCATGCCTTAACTATCGCAATTTTAGCCGCTAGGAACATATACAAAAATCAACATTTGGGAATATTAATAGGATGCTCCAATGTGCAAGCCCTCGGGTTTTCACACTGGAGTGAATGTAGCCGCTTTTTTCAGGCGCTATTTGTAGCCCCTGAAAATCGCCCGCAGTGTGAAAAGGGTCTAAAATCGTGGATCTTCAAACTACGGCCCTCCAGCTGTTGCTGAACTACAAGTCCCATGATGCATTGTAAAAGTCTGACATTCACAGACATGACTAGGCATGATGGGAATTGTAGTTCCTGAACAACTGGAGGGCCATAGTTTGAAAACCCCTGATCTAAATCCAAGCTACAGCCGATTATATAAACCATGTCAAATGCATTATTTTTCTCGTCAAACACTACATTTTCTATTCAAATACATGCAGCTGTTTTTGAATGGAAAACACTGTTTGAGAAGGACACCTGTCAAAATTAGCCACTAGTGTTGTTAAATTATAATTAAAGGCAAAACATTTTTTTTGTTTAACGTTTTGGAGTTGAGGCAGATTAGAACGCTTGCCAGTCATTAATGTTTTCTGTGCCCCGTTGAGGACATTCACCTGCTCTTTGTCTAGTTTACTATTCTCACTGAAAGTGAAAGTAAAAAAAATCTCACATTTGTCTCCAGAAAATTTAATGGGGGGGTGGGGGGACTCTTCCAATGGGGACATTCGTTCTGGTGACCTGGGGGTCCCCTAGAAATTTTAATTTGGAGTGATTTCACCACAATGGGACAAAGATGGCGGAAAAAAAAAAGGAATTCCACCTAATTTTCGTCTCACTTTGACTATGGGGCAGGAAGTGAATAAAAACCTCTCCTTGCAATTGGAGACAAATGGCGGAAAAGTTTTACATAAAGTTCTTGCATGTTTGTTTTGTTTTTTATTTAATTGTCTTTTATATTTTTTATTTTTTTTACCTGCAGCTCTACAAGCTAAACATTCACAACATGGTGTCAGAATTTGTCCCTTTGATCATGAACACAATTGTAACCCAAGTTTCCGCCACTGCCAGGTATTTGTACCTCCTTACAGCCTATACATTTCTGTTTAATTTTCCGTAAACGTGTGAAAAGGTGACATATTTTTACAAAAATATTGTCTTTTGGATGTATGGCTTGAATTCTTCTACAAAATAACTTGTTTTTCTTCTATAAGGAATATTTTTAACAATAAGAGCATAAAATACTAGCAGCTAAAAAAATCACACTCATTATGTCAAATAATGTGTTCTAGCACAATGAATTGAGCCTAATGTCTGTTCAGGAATAAAATGTGTTTATTTTTTATAATTTGTTGTCAAATAGCAAACTATTAATTGTAAGTATTTTTCTTGTTTAATTTTTAGGCAGCACAAGTTATATAACAAAGAACTCTATGCTGATTTTATTGCTGCCCAGATCAAAACATTATCGTTTTTAGCTTACATCATTAGAATCTATCAGGTATGATGGCTTATGAGTTTACTTTTAAATGTATGTCTTGACCTGCATGTTGTTGCAGTGGCCGTATTAAGATATTCATGGGGTGTTTTTTTTTTTTTGTACAGGACACCGTGGCAAAGCATTCCCAACAAATGGTTAAAGGCATGCTGCAGCTTCTTACCAACTGCCCGCCGGAAACGGCTCACCTCCGGAAAGAGCTGCTCATTGCCGCAAAGCATATCCTCAGCACAGATTTAAGAAGCCGTACGTAATCAATTTTATGTTTTAGATTTTTCCTTTAGGATAAATAAAGCTCGATTTGAAAATCTCCTGTAAGAACACTAACTCTTGTATACCAACTACTGATTTGATCTGCCAATAATATGTTCGCTCCCAAAAAATGTATTTTTTTTATTTTTTATTATTATTTTGCGGTTTCTGCTGATGTAATATAATTGGTTGGTTCTTTTGTCACCTTTCCTTAAAGTTGTGTTTCTGAATGTGTGGGAGGTAGTATTGGTTGTATGTTCATTGTATGCGCCTTTTTAGGGAGGAGTGTGTTCTTATTGAACATGGGTTCAATACATGGTACTACAACATATCCAAATTTGGGGTTCCTATCACCAAGTGACCCCGAGATAGGGGGCCCCAAATTCGGGTCGCAAAATGTCATGCACTTTTCTGCATCAGAGTGACATTTTGTGACCCGACTTTGGGGGCCCATATCTTGGGGCCAATTATTGCCAGGAACCCCAATGTCATGTCATGCACTTTTCTGCATCAGAGATACATGGCCTCAAAGTCAACTGTGACCATCTGCGGCAATGTAATTTGGTCATTAGGGTTGGGTGTTATGGTAAGTGGTTATCCATTAGGGTTATTGTTTAGGATTAAGGGTTGGATTAGGGTTAGGGTTGTTTAGGGTTAGCTGTTAGGGGTAGGGTTAGTGTTAGGACTTAGGGTGAAGGGTTAGGGTTAGGATTCTGGATATTTTAATAAGGCATTAAAAAATATTATACTACCATATACAGCAGCAAAGAATTAAAATATATTAATCAATACATATTTCACGATAAAAATATAAAACATGTATGTGCAGCTGCGTACCTACCCCGACAAGTTTTTTTTATTTTAGCCGGATGTCCATTGTCACATTTGATCTGCTCTTAGAAAAAGTACGACCTGGTCTGACATTCGTGGACACCAATATGAGAAACAGTGTGTCACCAGAGGAACGTCTGTTGGTAACGATCAGGTATGTGTATATATTTATAAAATGGATTAATCTATAGATGTACAGATGAATTTTTTTTCTCTGTCCTTTATTTAAAAAAAAAAAAGTCTATTTATAGCAAATTATCCAATTTTTTAAAATATCTATCTAAATTTTTCTTGTGGCAATTTTTAACATGTTAAAAATATATTCAAAAATTGGCCAAATAAATTTAAAACAATTATAAAAAATCTAATTAACATAGATTTGCTTTTAAATAAAACAATTTGAAACTAGAAAAAATGAATAAAAACATAGTTATTTATTTTTTTAATCTTAATATATATGTTTTTATTCATTTTTTCTAGTTTCAAATTGTTTTATTTAAAAGCAAATCTATGTTAATTAGATTTTTTATAATTGTTTTAAATTTATTTGGCCAATTTTTTAATATATTTTTAACATGTTAAAAATTGCCACAAGAAAATTTTAGATATTTAAAAAAAATTGGATAATTTGCTATTAATAGACATCATTTTAAAAAAAATAAAGGACAGAGAAAAAAATTAATCTGTACATCTATAGATAAATCTATTTTATAAATATATACACACACCTGATCGTTACCAACAGACGTTCCTCTGGTGACACACTGTTTCTCATATTGGTGTCCATGAATGTCAGACCAGGTCGTACTTTTTCTAAGAGCAGATCAAATGTGACAATGGACATCCGGCTAAAATAAAAAAACTTGTCGGGGTAGGTACGCGGCTGCACATACATGTTTGTGAAATATCCACATTCGCTGTCCCATCAACGGATGGGTCCAATATCGATGAGCTCTGACTCTGGACCTCTCACGAAATTTGCGACGACGTTGCTGTCTCATCAAGAGCAACATCCGGAGCATTTCCTGACATATATTTAATATGGGATCCATTTCAAAATATATACCACAGAAAGGGAGGCAAATGCAAGTGTACAACTGCTCTCTATGCTGCTGCTGCTCACTCTGATCAAAATAGCAGAAATAGTTAAAAAAAACATGCTTTGAGAGCTTGGGGAGGGTCTACATGATATCTTTATAAACGCAAACGCGTCTAAACGTGGCAAAACACACGTTTCAGCTTTTTTGGAGCAGAGTTTTCACCTGTGTCTCGTGTGCATGAGGCCTTATGCAGTTTTCTTTGCTTCAACTACAGATTGAAGGAAGGAAATTGGTAGATTTTCCCCCATCAAACGTGGTCTGTGTCAATGAAGCAATTCCTTCCTCCCTATTAGTGCTATTGTGTTCTGCTGCCAGGGAGTGCAGGGAGACTTCCCCTGTGGCAGAATACAAAGATGGGTGCTGCCCAGCTATAGCCACCTGAAGTGAAAGGATAAAAAATAGGCTGGTTGTACTGAAATTGATAGATCTGGCTGAATCAGCTGTTTTTTAAACAGTCTATGGCTGTCTTAGGATTCTTTTTGTTAAGAAACACTAAGATTTTTCATTATTGTATTTGTAGAGTTCATCCCTTGCATGGACAAACTCTTTGATGAATCTATCCTCATTGGTTCTGGATACACAGCCCGGGAGACTCTCAGGTATGCTCTCTGCTTTATACACGTTTTGAGATTCGTACTAAGCACCAGGTTTCCCCATCACTTCTCCTGATGAAGCTTTTCTAAAGGCAAAACATGTTGGGTAGCAGGCACTTTTTGTTAGCACATGGAGAGCAGAAGGGATTTTACATCAAAGGGTTTCATGTGTTTAGAAAAGGGATGTTCTATAAAAAGGCTTTAATAGTGGTGAATTCAGAACATCGTTCATAGGAGAATATGACTGATTTGAAAAAGGAAAATGTATATAGCCAGCATATCAGAATTTAGAAGCTCTTTTAAAGGCATTCATGAATTGTATTCTTCTAAGAAACATGGTTATATAAAAATGGATAAATATTTTAGACCTTTTTCCATCCGTTTTTAACCTGGTGATTGGGTCAGTATCACCCCCCCGTATTGGAGTGCCCCACACTGGAAAAAGGAGCAACAGAGAGTTGGCCTGGGTGGGATGGGAGTGTTGGATGTAATAGCAAATTTAGAAACACTAAACACTGAGTTAAAGCCAAGCTCCAGCTCACATTTTTAAACAGTTACAGCAATAGTCTTGTTCCAGTTAGGTTAAAGGTTTTACATAAATGAATAAAAGCCGACCATTATAAGCACCCCTGTCAGTGATAAATGGTTTCCATCAACCCTCTAACTGCTATGTCTGTAGGACAGCTTCTTCTGTTGAAAAACCAGCACTTTCTATTTAGATCACCCTGTGAAAAAAAAAAAAAAAATTAATTAAAAAAAAAGCGCTAATGCAGCCTTCACATGTGAGCATTGGTAAGCTGCAGTATAATAAATGTTTTGTTTTTGGGTTCAAAACCAATAAGTCCAAGTGGGTTAGCACTAAAAGGACATATAATGGTTCATAATATTCAGGCCCTCAATTTCACAAGACTTCAGAGGCAAGAAGGGAACAAGGAAGTATGTTGCTTTCCTGTACTTTGGGTCAGCAAACATGGCTGCTTCTAAAGTGAACCTAACATGTCATGGCAGCTCTGAAGGGCTGTTATAATTGGCACCTGCAAATACATTTTGTTATTCTTCAAGCCATCCCTGTGTCTCCATTTTCATGCTAAGGCTCAATTCCCCCATCAGCACAGTCAGTGTTGATGGGCGGGGGGGGGGGGGAATCCTTGTGGCGCTATTGTATTCTCCTGGCAGGGTGGCGTGGGGAGCCGTCCCTGGCAGAAGAAGACATTGATTATTGTTAGAGGCTATAACCACTGGCAATAATCGCATTTAAAATCCAACATGCTGGTTGTACTTAAAGCGGGATTCCACCCTAAAGTGGAACCTCCGCTGATCGGATCCCTCCCCCCCCCTCCGGTGTCACAATTGACACCTTTCAGGGGGGAGGGGGGTGGAGATACCTGTCAAAGTATTTTCACCCACTTCCGGGCATAGACTCCCGTGGGAGTCTACGCCATTTCCTGCCCTGCCGCGCTGTCTGCTGGGACACACACGGGTCCCAGTGACAGCGCGGAGATTTCCTATTGCGCGGCGCAGCTCGCGCATGCGCAGTAGGGAACCGGGAAGTGAAGCCGATTCGCTTCACTTCCTGATTCCCTCACCTAGAATGGTGACTACAGCAGCCGAGAGCCGAGCGATCGATCGGCCTCGGCTGCCGGCATCGCTGGAACCCGGGACAGGTGAGTGTCCATTTCTTAAAAGTCAGCAGCTGTAGTATTTATAGCTGCTGGCTTTTAATAATTTTTTTTTTTTGGTGGAATCCCTCTTTAAGTTGATCAATGGATCAACTTGGGCACAATCATCCTGCCCATAGATGGTTTGTTTATGATGCAGGAGGGCCTTGTATAGTTAGTGTATATAAAAACATTTGCTCATCCGAGGTACTAACTGAACTCTGGTGAGTTCCTTACTAACAGGCTGCCCCCTAATGGGTTCCCCAAAACAAACAGGGAGCACTTGTACTTGCACAGCCTTTTTACCCAGAAGCAGGCTCCCACAGCAAAGCGAGCCCTGAGCATCAGTCAGATCACGTATAAAGGTGTATGGAAAGTTGAAACTAAAGATTGTGTTTGGCTAACGGGTAAGATGCGGACCTAGGAATGGAGTTTTTATCCCAATCACAGCTATGCAAAGCCCCACGAAAGTACTTGTTAAGATTATGAAAAAAACAAAGTTTTTCTCCATCGGTCATAAACCCTGGAGCCCCTCACCATGTCTATGAGAAACCTAGGTAACCTATACACACCATCCACAATCCTGCCCACCAATGCCTCATACCATAAAAATGTTTTAAAGTGGTAGCTATCTGTATATGTTTTACCTACAGGTAAGCTTCTAATAAAGTTTACCTGTAGGTTAAATGAATATCTCCTAAATGTGCACCGCTTAGGAGATGGTCAAGTGAGCGGCAGCTGGTGATGTCACCGACACATGCTCTCTGGAGAAACTACTTACCCTTGCTATTTCTGAGCTTTGTGCTGTGGCCGTGACTTCCACACGCATGCACTGGAGTGACGTCATCGTGGCTTGACCATTCAAGCGGCCGCACCCTGCAAACCCAGAAGGAAGGCTGGGTGAAGATGGAAGCCTCTGCAACGGTGACAACGCATCGCTGGAAGGCTTTGTTTCAAGGTAAGTCTTTCATAATGCTCTGGTATGCGATGCCTACTAGCACATTATGCCTTTACCTTGCAGGGGGAAATCCCTCCCTTTTTTTTTTTTGTTTGTTTTTATTACCACTAGTAATTGACTAAACTAGGTCAGGTTCACTTTTATACTCTTACAAAATTCCTAATAATGACACATTGGCAGTGTCTAAATTTTGGTGATTTTATGTTCTTTCCTCACAGACCATTGGCATACAGCACATTAGCAGATCTTGTGCACCATGTTCGACAGCATCTTCCATTAAATGACTTATCTCTGGCAGTCCAGCTCTTTGCTAAGAACATTGATGATGAGTCCATACCCAGCAGCATCCAGACTATGTCCTGCAAACTACTACTGAACTTGGTGGATTGTATTCGCTCCAAGAGCGAGCAGGAAAATGGAAATGGCCGCGATATTCTCATGAGAATGTTGGAGGTAATGGTGGAAAATGTATTATATCATTCTTGCTACATAGCTTGTAAATGTGACCAACACCTCATATAAGATGTTCTCCAAAAAGCTGCCCGAAATCTGGCTTCACGAATCTCGCACTCTCTCTCTCGCCGCCCCCCCCCCCCCCCCCACTTCTGTCTACAATACTTCACTTCTAGCCTCATTGGACACACTAGTCCCCCTCACTACACTCAGAATCTGTCGGCAAACGGATGACACTAGAAGTGTGAATAAACATAGCCATGCTCATGAGCACCTGTGGCCTAAGATGAAGTCTCAATGATTCCAACCAATATAAATCTGCTCTCCAAAAATACAATTCCAGCCTCCTCACTGCCAAGCAGACCAATTTTATCACTCTCATTAACAACTTATCCTGTCCCCGTCAACTCTTCTCTATCTTCATCTCTCTACTTCGTGCTCCACTAACTCACTGGCTGCCCGGGAGATCGCTAATCACTTCAAACAGAAGTTTCATACAATTCGCGAGGTGATCTCTGCTGTTTAGATACCCTCCATGCTTTACACTACATGCCGACGGGTACAATCATTACTTCCCTCTTTCAACCCCACCACTATAGACTAAACTACCTGCCCTCTGGCTCTAGTCTAAACTCTGGAACCCACATCTTCAATCTTTATGGCACTGCGTCGCGTTAACTGACAATTTCCTGCAACTCTGTACCGAAACAAAACCGATTGTCCTTCTTCTTTTTTTTTTTTTTTTTTTTTGTTCTCACAAATAAAGATTTATTTTGGTGTTGTTTTTTTTTTTTCTATAAACAAAAAAGCGCCAATTTTGAAAAAAAAAAACAATAAGTTTTTTACTTTTTGGTATAATATCCCCCCAAAAAAAGTTATAGCGTCTACAAAATAGGGGATAGATTTATGGCATTTTTATTTTCTGCCACTAGTAATGGCAGCGATCGGCTTTTTCTTCTTTTTTTTTGGGTTACAGATCAGACACTTTTGATGCCTTTTTTTTTTTTGGACCATTGACATTTATACAGTGATCAGAGCTAAAAATAGCCACTGATTACTGTATAAATATCACTGGCAGGGAAGAGGTTAACACCAAGGGGTGATCAAGGGGTTAAATGTGTTCCCTCATGGGGGGGGTGGGGGTGGGGATGAGGCTACCTGGAGGAGGAGACCGATCGCTGTTCCTAATCTTTAGGAGCAGCAGACCTGTCTCTCCTACCCTGACAGAATGGAGATCGGTCTGTTCACATTGACAGATCTCCGTTCTGTCCCTGTCAGGAGTGATCGCGTGTGCCCGGCATGCTTCGGCGTTGTGCAGCAGATGCACGAGTGACCTCTACAGCTCTTAGCCCCCATTCACACCTAAGCGTTTTGTAGCTTGAAGCCTGAAGCTACAAAACGCTAGAGGGGGAAAAATCTATTATTCTCAATGGAGATGGTTCGCATCTCCACTCCATGTCGCCTGAAGCTGAACGCCTGAAGCTCAAACAAGTTCCGGACCCTTTTTTGTCGCTCGAATTGAGCAGATTTGGGCGTTTTTCTTCTTTTAACATTGGTGACCTTTTGCCCTGCACAAAATCACGGCAAATCACAGCAAAAAACGCTTGAAAACGCTACGCTCAGGTGTGAATGCAGCCTTAAAGTGGCCAATGTACAGGAAATGCAATTCTCCCAGGAGAGCCAACCTGTTGCAGTAGAACTGCGGAGGCTGGTCCTTAAGAGGTTAAAGCATGTTTTACAGGACAGTGCTTGTGCTGTGTAATTGGTCTCTTCTATCACCTGAAATACCTGGCTGATCCTGCCATGTTCTGCCCTCCCCTCTCTTAACTGACCACGGTTCATGGTTGCTGTGCCCTGACACTGGTTAGTGTATGTGTCTCCGTCATCCACAGCTCTCCTGTCTCTCCACTGACACTGGTGCACACAAGCATTAAGTTCAATAGCCAGTGAAGCTCTTCTGCTTGATTCCGAGCATGCATGGAACTTTGTGCATCGGAATTGTGTACACACGATCGGAATTTTGTTATCGGAAAATTTAAGACCCAGATCTCAATTTTGTGTGACGGAAATTCCCATGGAAAATATGTGATGCACACACAGTTGGAATTTCTGACAGCAAGGTCCTATCGCACATTTTCCAAAAAAGTTGTCTGATTTATTTATTCCCCCCCCCCCCCCCCCATCTACAGTCAGTGATAATGGGAGAATCTGTCCCGCGGAGCTATTGTATTCTGACAGTGAGGAGAGTTTCTTCTGTTTAGACTACAGTGATCAGTGTTGCAGGCTATAATTGGCAGCACTGATCAAACAAGAGAAAAATAACGCCAACATGCTGCTTGTATAGAAGCCAATTGAGAGGTCGACTTCTGTACAACAACTCTGCCCATAGATGGATCAAAATTCGGCCAGTCCCTGATGAACCGGACAAATTTTGATCCATCTATAGCTGGCTTTAGCAGCCTGACTGCATTACAGTAATACATACAGAGGGTTCAACTGAGCTTTAATACATTCTAATCTGCCATCTTTATTACCTGACCTAAGTGCAACCAATTGCAAAATGGTGATGTTCCATAAAAAGAGGATTTGGCAATTGCACTGTTGTAAATGTTTATAATTCTATTCTGTTCAGACAGGGCAACCTTTAGTAGAAATAACATGTTTTGTTATGGAGGTTAAAGAGCTAAAACTACAAAGATATTAGACTTATAAATAGAATTATACATAATAAATGTGTGTTTTTTTATTTTTTGTTGGTATTGGCATCATTAGGCCAGTCCCCATGTTAACCCTCAAACTACAATTGGAGTTCACAGCCCTTCTTCTAAGTGCCAACGTTGATGGATTTATTACTAGTCTGTGAGAGGTAACAGGCCAGGAATTAGTAGATGTTAAGTAATTCTCAGCAAGTAGGGGGACTTTGGCTACCATAACCTTTTTAAAATTCGGATTGCCTGGCTCTGTGTTGCTTCTGACTTAAAGTGGTTGTAAACCCTTACAACCAACTTTGACCTACAGGTAAGCCTAGATTAAGGCTTACCTGTAGGTCCAAGAAATATCTCCTAAACCTACACGGTTTAGGAGATATTTGCCGAAAGGCATGCGCCGTAGACAGCGGCGCACTGAGCGCACCGCTGTCAACGGCAATATGCCGCGAGTGGCGGCTCCCGTGCGCATGCGCAGGAGTGACGTCATCGCGGCTTCGCTGAATGACAGCGGCGGAGCAGCGAGACCCGCCGAGAAGATGGACGCTCCGGACTACAGGGGACAGCGGTGACTTCGCTGGCTCCTGTGTCAGGTAAGTGACACATAATGGACTACTATGCGATGCATAGTAGTCCATTATGCTTTACCTTTGCAGGGAATGAAAGAGGAAGTAAACCCATTAGGGTTTACTTCCTCTTTAAGACACAGGCCCAGAACAAGCAGGTGCAAACGAAACTCTGATAAGTCAGAATTTTTTATCTCATCACTTGTTTGGTTTCGTGACTTAGTGTTGAAACATTTTTCAGAAACGGGTTAGCACAAACGTATTTATTTTAATCGTCAGGCCCTTGCTGGCAGATGAAATCAAATTAAGGCTGGGTTCACACCATAGCGATGCGGGAACGCCGCGAATCCGCTGCGTTTTCCCGCATCGCATGCCTCCCGCTGGCAGTTCACACTGCCCTATGCGGACTGCTGGGAGTGTCAATGAAATCTTAATGACACCCCCAGACCAGTCCGCATATCGCAGTGCGATCTGCACACTCGGACAGGAATCGGATCGCATGGTGTGAACACCCATGCGATCCGATTCTGCTGCGGACCAAAAAAAGGGTCCCGTGCGAGTTTGCGGCGGGAGCGATGCGAATTCAGCCATACTATCTGTATGGCTGAACTCGCATCGCTACAGAGATCGGATGTGATTTGCACTGCAGTGCGGTGCGAATCACATCCGAATCTCCCACCCGCAGCAGTGTGAACCCAGCCTAAAGAAGAGGAGGCTCTTTTGGGTGCGTGATGACATGAAAAAGAGTACACAAGCCCTTTAGTAGATGTTACCTGGATGGATTTACTAAAACTGGGGAATGCAAAATGTGGTGTGTGTGTGTGTGTGTGTGTGTGTGTGTGTGTGTGTGTGTATATATATATATATATATATATATATATATATATATATATATATATATATATGTATATATATATGTATATATATATGTATATATATATATATGTGTGTGTGTGTGTGCATATAGATGTATATTATATTTCTGTGTATAACCATAAACATTGGGTCTTCAATTACCTTGGTGGCCTCGGCCTCCCAGAAAAATCCTCAGCCATGCTCGGTTGGGAGTCTGAGACCGGTCAGGTATCCTCCCCAGAGAAATGGTATGACAGGATTACTAATATGCATAGAGGCGCAAAGTCAGTGGTAAAGGAAACAGTGGTGAAATTACATACGAGGTGGTATTATACACCACCTAAACTTCACAAAATTTTCCCCGCTGTTTCCGAAAACTGCTTCCGAGGTTGCCCCGAAAAGGGGACTCCGCTACATATTTTGTGGAGTTGTAAAGCACTTAGACATATGGCAGAATGTAGCCTCCAAAGTGGCAGAGATCAGTCATTTCAGAAATACCTGGATCCCCCCCGAACAAAAACTAGCCCACACGCTCTTTACTGCGGTCCACTGGACCATCGCTTTTGTTCTGGAGAACCCCAGGGGTCCCCTGGTATCAGGTTCTTAAACGTATGGTGGCCATACAGCTCATGGAGAAAATTTTCCACACTATCATGGACACCATGCCTATATATGAGTTGAAATTGAGCTCTTGGTCCCCCTAATCTCACATAGGGTGCCTTTGCTAGGTCGGGGCAGTATGCTCAAAATATACTGCATTAAAGACGATGATTACCAGATTGGTTTGCCGTAACCTCCTTTTTCTATTCTGTTTATTGGTTTATATGTTTGATTTATGGTTTATTATTATTTCACCTGATATATTTTCACAGTAGAAGAGTCACGGTAATAAGGAGACGCCCACTAGACCCATAGTAAGCTTCAAGACTCTCCTCCTTGAGCGGTCTCCCCCTGTAGACACATTCATGTGACAATTCAGCCGAAAGTGAACCACGTTGGCCCTTTAAGGACCTCTCACCATATAACCTTACTATAAGCTGTTCAACATTTCTGTAACATTTGTCTATTATTCTCTGTAACTGACTATTGTTACTGCTCTTTATTTTTCAATAAAATCATTTATAATAAAAAATAAACAACGGGTCTTCTTATACTTTAATCTAGGTGTTTGTCCTAAAGTTCCACACCATAGCCCGCTACCAGTTGTCAGCAATCTTCAAGAAGTGCAAGCCCCAGTCTGAACTGTGTGCAGCTGATGCCATCTTAGCCAGTGTCCCACCAGCTACTCCTGCCAATGCTTTGCCTGCTGCTCCCTCCACGCCGCTTACCCAGGTTCCACTTCTGGTATTTGACAAGCAAGGAGAAAAAGATAAAGAGGACAAGCAAACCTTTCAAGTGACTGATTGTCGCAGCTTGGTGAAGACCCTGGTGTGTGGTGTGAAGACTATCACTTGGGGAATTACATCATGTAAAGCACCTGGAGGTAACATTCCTATTTGTACTAGGGCAGCAGTTCTGTGACTATAACTCTTAGCAAACCCTTGCCAGATGCTGGCCAGCAAGATTAGGTGGAGCATATAGCTCCAATACAGCTCATGGGTACACATTGAAGTTGGTTTACTAAAGCTGGTGCAGCTCTGCATAGAAGCCAATCAGCTTCCAGGTTTATTGAACATGCTGAAGTTAGAAGCTGATGGCTACCATGTACAGTCGTACCAGATTTTGCACTCAAGTTTTATTTAATCAACAAAACCGAGATTTCACCACTCCAAGTCAAAACCTCTGACAGTCTGCTAGCTCTCCAAATGGATGGGGGTTCCAGGTGCAGGCTGATTGCATAAGCCAAATGTGTAGAAACAGAACGAAACTCTGGATAGCCGCACTCCGGATTGTGTAAAAATTAGATGCCTTTAGTTCTTCAAAATGCAAGTGCAGAACTCCGTTGAACAAAACATCACAGCAAAAAGGGAACAAAAAAGGAATTTTGAATAAAACACATTTCACGCTACAAACAGCGCTTACTCATAGCTAGCTTGTGTTCTGAATGTTTCTGAATGCACTTGCATTTTGAAGAAATAAAGGCATCTAATTTTTACACAATCCGGAGTGCAGCTATCCAGAGTTTCGTTCTGTTTCTACACATTTTATTTAATCAACCCAAGTGTGCATTAGTGCTTAATCAGTTCCCGCCCGGCCTATTGCAAGATGACGGCCGCGCAGGACTTTCGTTGATCCGGGTGGACGTCATATAATGTCCTCCTGCATCGCGGCCGTGCTGCTTCGTGATCTGTCAAAGCCGATGACTGATCAGTGTACCGGCCTGCTGCTGGTACCATGCGACCGCAGTGACCAATCACAGCAGATCACATAACGATTTGTAAACAATGGATGACCTCCTTTCATGCTGTCCATTATATACAATTGTGTTGCTAACTGTGATTGGTTACAGTGATCACATGGTACAGATGGTGCCAATCACCGCCCATCTGTACCATTTGATTAGCTGTGACCAATCACTGCTAATCACCACAAAAAACACCCGGAATCTATTTCAGTGAAATTCACTGGTATAAACAATCATAATGTGTTAAAAGAAGAAAAATCCTGATCACTTCCCAAGAGTAGTACAGCGTTACTATGGTAACACTGTATTGCTCTTGTCAGTGTGTAAAAAAGAGAATTTATTTTTTATTTTATTTTTTTTACATACTGTCACCAGTCAGTGTTCCTGCCAAGCCAGTTATAACGACGTATTGCACTGGTGAGAGTATGTATGTCTTTTTAATTTCTTAATTTTCCCAAAAAATTGTGACAAAATTCAACTTAAAAAAAAATTGCCATACCTCTTACTAAATATCTTGGACTTTCTACTTTCCCAAAAGGGGTAATTTGGAGGATATTTGCCCTGTCCTGCTGTTGGTTTTTTTTATTTTTTTTTATCTTTATTTTATTATACATTTTATGCCATATAAAACAGTGGACAGAAAAAAGAGAAAGACTAGGCAAAATTCACCTCCAAAGACAAATACTTTTATCGGTAATGCCATAAGTCATTACACCATGACTATTACTATTATAAGCCCATTCCTGTCCTAGATTTTTGATCTAAGTGGACATTCCTCTCAAACTTTGGGGGTAGGAGAGAGGGCTTGCACAATAAATCAAAGCAGAAACCTTACAGCATCTTAGGTTAACGCAAAAAGTAAAGTAGGACCATATAAGACATAAAAAAATATATATATACACCAATACCGCTAAGGCCTCTATAAATCGGCATACACACCTGGTTCATTGGCTGATGGGATAGATCTAAACAAGGAACACCAATGCTAGTTCTGTATCTGGTTCTGAACCTGATTCAGGGTCCAGTTCGCCTGGACAAGCTGTCCAAATGCAGGATCTGTCAAAGTTAGAGGAGACTTGGGCCTGTCCAGAGGTATGACTCCGCCACGAGGCCCAGTTTGAGTCTAAGCACTCACGAGTTCCCTTGCATTGGCCCACCCAGCTGTCTTGCTGGTTTCAGGCCTCAAGAAATGAGATCGGGAGTCAGTACATCAGGATTGATCAATTTTCTGAGATGTACCATAGTCTGGTCTGTATAACTTTCCTACAGACTAAATAATAACACTGGTTTGGGTTATTTTCACCAAAGAAGTGTAGCAGAATACATTTTGGCCTAAATTTACGAAGAAAGATTATTTGTAAAATTTTATAACAAACTTTTTTTTTTTTTTTTTTTTTTGCTAAACGAAAAAAAACAAAAACAAAACCTAGTGGTGAAAAATATCACCAAAAGAAAGCTCTAGTTGTGTGACAAATTGTCATTCAAAGTACGACAGTGCTTAATGCTGAAAATT
Organism: Lithobates pipiens; assembly: GCF_037356315.1. Classification (NCBI taxonomy): domain Eukaryota; kingdom Metazoa; phylum Chordata; class Amphibia; order Anura; family Ranidae; genus Lithobates; species Lithobates pipiens. The sequence continues at coordinate 268,749,197 of NW_027507784.1, forward strand.
GGCCTTGGCAGGAAGGGGGTAAAAGTGCCCGGTATTGAAGCAGTTAAAGGATGCATAACCCAAGAAAAAAAATGTGCTACAGTATTTTCTATTTTTCAGTCTAAGAACATTTTTAGTAACTAAAGAAAATACCTATTTATCTTGCCAGAAATGCAGTGTCCTTGTCACTTTCTCTGAACTGAGAATCCCCATCCCCATGTAATGAAGCCAAAAAAAAAAGGCAGACACGTTCAAAGTCCAGCCTGAGTATAACCCTGCATAGGTTCAGGGGAGGAAGTGTGTAATGCACATAAATACTATACCAAAATCAGTGAGCCCCCGAAAAAAGAAAATAAATGCTGCCACCACATTTACATATATACAGATGGGTTTTAACCATTATTATTTGATTTCCCCCCACTTACACACTTTGCAGAGTGCATAGGACCATTGATATCTTTTTCTGTCTCATAGATGCATACAATTTAAAGTGAAGCTCCACCCAAAAGGGGAAGCTACACTTTTCTACATCTAACCCCCCCCCCCCCCCCGCAACATTAGGGACATTTTAGGGGGGAGGGAGGAGTGGGTACCACCTCCTACTTCTGGCTCAGTTTGCTTCAGCTCCCCCCCCCCACAGCCAGCCCATTTGCAAAGCGCTGGACAGGTAAGTGCCCTAATAGTAAAAGTCAGCAGCTACAGTATTTGTAGCTGCTGGCTTGTAATTTTTGCAGGGAGGTTGGACTCCTCTTTTCATTTTTCATTCTTACTGTAGGGAGTTTATAACCAGCAGTAAACCTAAAACGGATCAAAAATATGCAGGTGTGTAAGACAGTATTGCTAAGCAGGTTGTCTTTCTTTTTGCCATTGATATGTGCTGTATTTCCGTTCTTTTCTTATAATACCCTTTCCTATTCATTTACAGAAGCTCAGTTTGTCCCAAACAAGCAACTACAGCCCAAGGAGACCCAGATTTATATCAAGCTTGTGAAGTATGCCATGCAGGCCCTAGATATCTACCAGGTAATGACTTGTAGCTTTATCTCTTTGCTTTCTGTTTTTCTTTCTGGACTTTTCATTGTCTCAGCAATCAGATACAAGACTCCCGTTTAATGTTTAATTGGCTGATGCCTCATTCTTCGTTCAGGTATTGTGCTGTGAATGTGTCGAGCAATAAAAAATATGTATGCTTTTGTTTTTTAGGTCCAGATAGCTGCGAATGGACAGACTTACATCAGAGTGGCCAACTGTCAAACTGTACGCATGAAAGAGGAGAAGGAGGTGCTGGAGCATTTTGCTGGTGTCTTCACTATGATGAATCCCCTGACCTTCAAAGAAATCTTTCAAACTACAGTTCCATACATGGTGGAGAGGATTTCCAAAAACTACGCCCTCCAGGTGTGTGAACGGACTGGAATTTATTGATAATTGTTTAATTAACTGGGGTAAAATCTACTATTTTCAATAAAAAGAATTAAAATTAACTTTGTAAATGCACTTCAGTAATTGGCCACAACCCCAGAAGTTGTTGCCATTAAGGCCAGCCAGTCTGGCCTTAATGGCAACAACTTCTGGGGTTGTGGCCAATTACTGAAGTGCATTTACAAAGTTAATTTTAATTCTTTTTACAGTTAGCTATTTTTTTATTTTTTATTTATTCATCATCCACTAGTCAGATTGCAAGTGTTCTGTTTATTAGTAAGCAAAATAAAGCATGTGGCTGCGGTAGGAAAAGTAACTATTTTAATTCTGCCCCATGCTTGAGTACTATTGTTTTCAGGTGTAAAAAAAAAAAAAAAAAAAAAAAAAAAAAATTCCAAGCTTTAAAGTGGAAGTAAAGTCTACATATAAATCTACCCAAAAACACTGCTTTCCCCCTCCTGTCTATGCTATATACGCCATCTGTGACAACACTGAAGAAATGTTACTTTGCTACAATGCAAGGTAGTGAGTGTACAGCTTGTCTAACAGTGTAAACGTGTTGTTAGTCTGCATGGCTGTCATCCCGGAAGGAAGCCTCTTCTAAAGATGCACAAGAAAGCCCACGAACGGTTTGCTGAAGACAAGCAGACTAAGGACATGGATTACTGGAACCACGTTCTGTGGTCTGATGAGACCAAGATGAACTTATTTGGTTCAGATGTCAAGCGTGTGTGGCGGCAACCAGATAAGGAGTACAAAGACAAGTGTATCTTGCCTACAGTCAAGAGTGGTGGGAGTGTCGAGGTCTGGGATTGCATGAGTGCTAGGCCATGAATGGGGAGCTACAGTTCATTGAGGGAACCATGAATGCTAATATGTAATGTGACATACTGAAGCAAAGCATGATCCCTTCCCTTTTCAGACTGGGCCGCAGGGCAGTATTCCAACATAACGAACCCAAATACACCTCCAAGACTACCACTGCCTTGCTTAAGAAGCTGAGGGTAAAGGTGATGGCCTGGCCAAGCATGTCTCCAGACCTAAACCCTATTGAGCATCTGTAGGGCATCCTCAAAGGGAAGATGGAGTGCAATAACATCCACCAGCTCTGTGATGTCCTCATGGAGGAGTGGAAGAGGGCTCCAGTGGCAACCTGTGAAGCTCTGGTGAACTCCATGCCCAAGAGGGTTAAGGCAGTGCTGAAAAATAATGGTGGCCACACAAAATATTGACACTTTAGGCCCAATTTGGAAACTTTCAGTTAGGGGTGTACTCACTTTTTGTTAGTGGTTTAGATATTAATGGCTGTGTGTTGTGTTATTTTGAGTGGACAGCAAATTTACACTGTTATACAAGCTGTGCACTCACTACTTTACATTATAGCAAAGTGTCATTTCTTCAGTGTTGTCACATGAAAACATATAATAAAATATTTACAAAAATGTGAGGGGTGTACTCACTTTTGTGAGATACTGTATGTCTGATCAGTTTAAATGCCTTATTTTAATCTGCTCTGGTTCAAGCACATAATGCAAAAGTTCCAGCTCCCCTTTGCTATGGAGTGCTTGACAACGGGGCTGAATTCCAGGAGCCTTGATATCACCCGTCACCCATCAGCTACCATTTTTTAATCCATAGTCTGTGCCCCTTCCTCTTCCCTGCAGCAGCTTCTGCTCCATAACACAGGGGATCTTGGAGCAACTGCATCACATGACTGAACTAAAGCATGCGTGCATTTAAGCAGCAGTTGCACCGCACGTGTTGGTTTTCACTGCAAATGTCGACATTAGACCAATAATACTATGTCCCTTGTTTATGGTTTACTTTAATCTGATGAGCTGTAGAGACATTTAAAGCACCATCTTTTGATCATTTTGTGTACTATCAGGTTTTTTGCCATTTTCTAGGTGCACACAGTTTTGAGGCTTAACACATGTGATATCTGTATATAATGGAGAGTCCGTGCTTGGGTAAAGTCGAGGTACCAGAAGTGTAAGAAGTGAGTTGGGGATGAATGGCGCTGCCTATGAACTAAAAGGTGAAAAAACGAAATCCCCCCCCCCCCCCCTTCACAATTAAATTTATTAGAGTGAACCTAGTTAAAGTGCTTTAAACCTCCTACAAATCCTGCCATCACATTATCGGTGCTATACTGAACCACTTATAACTGTATCAGAGTTAATATAAGTACAATAAACTATTTATTGGAGAAAAAGTGAAAATAAAAGTCCACTTTACATAACATGTGTAACCCACATTCAAATGGTTAGTTACAATCCACCTGTTGCTGAATTTTAAATACACTTCCACAGCGATTCCGAGTGTTTGGAGTGTTTTACCATCCAGTGTGCAAAAATAACAGTTTCTGTACATATGTGTATAACACTTAAACAAAAAAAAATTATTGTGCAATAGGCAGTCCAGTAGAAATAATTCCATAGTTTTCAAGTGACTTGTGCTTGTATTTGCTTCCAATCCTTGTGCCAAGGTGATAGAGGTGACTGGTTGTGCTCCCCTTTATAGATCCCTACTCAACACATCTTTGCACCCCTGTAGGTATAACTCGCATGTGGCGGGTTTGCGATAAGCTGCCGGGCCAACTGATCCCTTCCGATTGTTCCTATGAGGTCCATGGCTTCCAGCCCCTCAGAATGATTCCTGGTCGCCCGCTGTCACTGAGCCGATGTGTGGATGCACACAGAGGAGGCTGATCAGCTCGGTGAAAGTGGGAGACCAGGAATCGTTCCCTGAGGGGCTGGAAGCCTTGGACCTCCTAGGACGATTGGAAGGAGGGATCGATTGGCCCGGCAGTTTGTTGCAAACTCGCGACGTGCAAGTTATCCCTGCAGGGGTGCAAAGATCTGGTGAGTAGGGATCTATAAAGGGGAGCACAACAGTCGCCTCTATCACCTTGGCACAAGGATTGGAAGTAAAAACAAGCACAAGTCACTTAAACTATGGAATGATTTCTATTGGTCTGCCTTTTGCACTTATTCATTCATTTTTCAAGTGTTACACATGTACAGAAAATCTGTTATTTTTGCACATTGGTTGGTAAAACACTCCAAACACTCGGAATCACCGTGGAAGTGTATTTAAAATTCAGCAGCAGGTGGATTGTAACTAACCATTTGAATGCAGGGTACACGTTATGTAAAGTGGACTTTTATTTTTACTTTTGTCACTTTTTCTCCCATAAATAGTTTCTTGTACTTCTATTACCTCTGATACAGTTATAAGTGGTTCAGTATAGCATATATGCACCGATAATGTGATTTGCAGGGTTTGTAGGAGGTTTAAAGCACTTTAACTAGGTTCACTCTAATCAATTTAACTGTGAATGGATTTCATTTTTTCACCTTATAGTTCCTAGGCAGCGCCATTCATCACCAACTCACTTCTCTTACATGTGATATGTTTACTTTACACTACCGCTTTTATTTTGTACAACAAATTGGGGCCTAAATTGTATTCTGCGTGTAATAATTGAAGTATGGCCAAAGTTTTTTTGGCTATACTTCTCCTGTTTTCAGCTGACTGCAGGCTAAAGCCTGCTGTCAGCTGTTGTCTGAAAATACCCGACTATATGGCCTACTAGCGAGCCTCTGAGAGCATGCCAGCTCTCCACTGAAAACTGGGAGGGCAGAGCAGAGTGACAGTGACAGCTGTCTGCAGGCTGAAGATGGAGAGCTGAGCAATCGGCAGTATTAAATCGCCCAGATCTCTGTCTGGAGCCAGGGGTCACAGATGCAGCATTGAAGCATCCACCCTTTGGCACGAGTGATTTATTTATTTATTTTCTGATTCCTATGCTTCTCTATAGATTTTTTTACTAAAAATATAGATTTGATTAAACAGTTGTCACTTTCATGTGACATAGAAAATTGCAAATTCTATTCCAACAATTGATTCAGAGGAAGAAAAAAAAAAAATTCACATCTGTATTTTAGATATAATGTTCTGGGGATTTTAAGTAATTTTATAACTAAAATTGAGGTTTTACTGTGTGCATAAAAAAAAAAAAAAGTTCCCTAGAGGGGAACTCGTAAAGACAAACAGGAAAAAATAATGGAAAAATCTGTGCTTTTACATTGACGTCTGGAGAATGTGACCAGTTATTGGCTCTTGAAAGTTGAGAACCTAGTTGACCCTTTTGCATGCAGTTCCACTAGTATTACAACTGCAAGAGAAGGTTTTACAAAGAAATGCTAATCAATACTATGCACATTAACATGCATGGGATAATGCTTGGTTCTCTCCCTGATTTTCTGAAGTGGTTTGGCCACTAAAAGTGAAATTCATAAAAAAAAAAAAAAAACATAAGCAGGTTGCATTATGAATGAAATCTCTGCTATTAATCCAATTTTGATCCTAGCAGATATTTATACAGATTTAACGGTGGCCACCACTGGGCATCGGGGACCTTTTTTCTGTGTTTAACTGATGTTTAATTTGATTGAGCGGCTTGTTTTTCTAGATTGTTGCCAATTCCTTCTTGGCGAACCCCACTACGTCGGCCCTGTTTGCTACCATCCTGGTGGAGTATTTGCTGGAAAGACTTCCGGAGATGGGATCCAACGTTGAGCTGTCCAATTTGTATCTCAAGCTGTTCAAGCTAGTGTTTGGCTCCGTCTCCCTGTTTGCTGCAGATAACGAGCAAATGCTTAAGGTGAGATGATAAATTGTCATCCATTCCACTGAGCCTTTTATTGATGATAAACTCCTGGCAAATAAAAAAATAGACATCTATGCCATATGTTTGTTTACATTTTATTTTTTATTTTTTATTTTTTTAATTGCTTGATTTGATCTGTAGGTTGTGTGTTTTTTTTTTTTTTTATTTTTTTTTTTTGTATTGCTGTAATTTTTGGTCATCGGTTGACACTTCGTATAAGTCCTAAAGTAGTTGTAAACATCAGACATGAAATATGAACAACGCATATCCCTCTATAGAATGCATTGTTGTCTTAATTAAGAGCACTAAGTGTTATTTCGGTCTTCTGACTCATTCCTCTGCTATCTGAGTTACTTCTGACAAGTTGACACCAAAAGATAAAAAGGTGACACGGGAGGGAGCTCCAGCACACAGCATGTGATTGACAGCCTCAGCTCTGTTGGTGTGGGGGGGGGGGGGTGGTCCCTTCCTCTGAGTTCTCAGCCTCTTCGAGTGCAACGTCAGCTCCCCAACCCCTGCTCTCTGAATAAATTCTGCATTTTCAACGGCTGTAGAGAAGAGGAGACTGTGGATTAACAAGTACAACTTATGTAGGAGGATTTATTGAATCTGTGTATCGCCTGAGGCCAGTCACTTCGCTGGGTATATATGTAAGGGTTTACACCCACTTTAAAATTTGGGTTGCCTGCGATCTGAGAGGAGGAGGAGGAGACCAAGAGTGAGTAACTTTCCACCATGCTTTCTCCATTGTCTACCAAAGTCTGTAGATCAAAGCTCTAAAGTCTCCTCTGTTCTTTACCTGTGTTGCTGCTTTCTCTTCAAAACACATACTTGCCTGCACAGCAAATCTAGATTTGTCCTGCAATCCTTTGTTCAGGTGACATATCTAGGATGCCATGCTGCTATCTTGACAGCTGCTTCTACTGATGGTGCGCTGGGCCTACCCCCTCTGGCACGCTGTATGCCCGATTCTGCAGCCTCTTGGGAGATGTGATGTAAGTATCCGAGGAGGCTGCAGGGCCAGGTACACTTTTCTGGCCTAGGCTGAAATGGGGATAACTGGTGGGGTAAAATGAACTTTTTTTTTTTTTTTTTTTTTATATTATTGCTGGAGAGGACGCTTAGACCCCTTTCACACTGGAGGCATTTTTCAGGCGCTTTAGCACTAAAATAGTGTCTGTAAAACTCCTGTAAAAAGCCTCATCTGCAATCCCAGCGTGAAAGCCTGAGTGCTTTCACACTGGGGCGCTGAGCTGGCAGGACTGCAGACGGCTTCTTTTGCAGTGCTTTAGCCCAAAAGCACCCCTGCCCATTGAAATCAATGGGAAGCGCCTGCAAAGCAGTGGCGGTTTGTGGGCGCTTTCAGCCCTTTATTGGGCTGCTAACGGGGATTAAAAGTGCCCCACTAGCGACCAAAAGACCACAATCCTTGGGCACGCAATGTGAAAGGACTCTTAATCATAACTAACTTTCTTTTGGGATAAGTTCCGCCTATACTTATGGGGAGCACATCCCACCTGTTAAGAGGTTTTCATCTCAGTAAGCCGCAGGGCCCTAGTCCACCACACTTTCTTTTTTTTTCTGTAATCGGGTGGTCTGGGAACCCCTTTTGGTTGGCAATTTCCTAACATATCCACTGCAGGCTTATTGGTGGGGTTGACCTATCACAACCCAGTTGTGAGCACCAATACTAAGTTAAAATTAGTCACTTCATCATTGCCACCAATCACTATCAAAAGCTTGCTTGATGATTTTAAATTTGATTGGCTTTGCCTCAAGAAAGGATGCATTATAAGTATCAGGAGCCAGCCCCACTCGCAACGCTTGTGAAAGGCTGTCTGTAATTTGGCTGCAACGACTGGTTTGGAAATCAACTAAGGCCCCTTTCACATTACTGTGACTTCAAAGTTGCGTGATTTTGCGGCCGCGATTTTGCTGCAATATCAGGGACTGCCTGTGTAACTCGCATCCGCTTAGACCAAAGTGGTACAGCTACTACTTTGAAGTCACACAGTTATAAATGGTACTCATTGGAAATCATGGGGTACAAATTGTCATGCGACTTTGCAGTCCCAAGTCGCAGGACAAGTCACACAAGTGTAAAAGGGGCCTGTGTAGACTTTTTTTCACATCATAGTAGTGTTTACTGGATTTTATTAGCAGCTGACTGATATCCCTTTTTTGCCTGGAGTTTAAGAGCACTTTAAGAGCTCAATTATATGGTCAATGACTAGCTGAATAGAATGGTATATAAGGATCTATATAAATGCATCATGTTTTGTTTAAGATCTGATTCCTTAATTGTTTCTCCCCAAATCGGTGTTTTTAAATTTCTCTTTTTTTTTTATACAGCCACATTTGCACAAAATTGTAAACTGTTCAATGGAGCTGGCTCAGACTGCCAAGGAACCATACAACTATTTCTTGCTGCTCCGAGCGCTCTTCAGATCTATAGGAGGAGGAAGCCATGATCTCCTGTACCAGGAGTTTCTGCCTCTGCTACCTAACCTACTGCAAGGTCAGTCAAAGTACAAACTGTTTTAATGACTACTATCTGTTTGCACTATGCTAGATTTAATGCAGTAAAAGTATTCCCTTCCTTTATCTATCCAAAAGCGTCAGTTTGTTCTTCAAGGGTAACAAGGATTGTATAGTATTTGGTGTGGTCATTTCTCTGTCAGCAGGGGGCCCCTGCAGCTTTGACATTTCCACATCACTAAACTAACTAGAATATGGCGCTGAACCTAGCCCTGGCCTTCCATGGATGGGCAGACAATAGAGTACTATCAAGGTAGTGTAGCTGTGCCTTCAAAAAAACATGCCTCTCCAAAGGGTGGCACCATGAAGGGGTTCCTCCCCTGTGTTACTGGCTTGCTTGCTGCTAAGCAGTGCTGTTTACCCGCTTCCTTGTTTGGGAAGCTCCAATTGGATGACTTAATGAAGAGCAGGCAACGGGGGAGAGCAAGCTGGCCATGGGAAGTCCTGACAGTGGTGAGAGTGCCAACTATATAACACACTAATACACCGCTATAGTAATCTACCTTTTGATGGGGTACTGAACCTTCATGTGCCTCATCCCGTACTGTAAAATATCAGATACATATATCAGAGCACAGTACTGTTAGGATATTATTTGTGCACTGTACTATAATATACTTCTGTTTGCTGTCCTGTAAAACCATTATATCAGTGTACTGGTCTGCAAAATATCTCTATGTACACTGTGCTGTAATGACACTATATCAGTGCGCTGTGCTATTATATGCCTCTCTGACCTGTGCTGTAATATATCAGTGATATGTACTATAATACACCCCCTGTGTATTGTGCTGTAATATCAGCGATATGTACTGTAATACACCCCTGTGGATTGTGCTGTAATATTATATCAGCAATATGTACTATAACAGTGGTCATCAACCCTGTCCTTAGGGCCCACTAACGGGCCAGGTTTTATGCATTACCTTGGGGTACTGTACTGCACTTAGCAGCAAATAATATCACCTGTGATGTATTTCAGTTATGTTGCAAACCTGGCCTGTTAGTGGGCCCTGAGGACAGGGTTGATGACCACTGTACTATAATACACCCCTGTGGATTGTGCTGTATGACCAGTTTATCAGTGCAGCATACTTTAATATGCCTCTGTACATTATGTTGTAATATCTTATCAATGTACTGTAATATAACTTTCTCTGCATTGTGTTACTGTTTTATATCTGTACGGTAGAACCATTCTAGTGCACTATGCTATGATATGCACCCGTGCATTGTGCTGTATTATATTGGTGCATGGTGATGTAATGTACCCCTCTCTGTATGCTGTTCTGTAATGCCATTATATCAATGCACAGCACTAAAATATTTCTCACTGTGCCATAATTCATAGCAGAACTCTGTGCTAAAGGCTGATGATGGGGGGGGGGGGGGGGGGGGGGGTACAGACAGTACTTCTGTATCCGTGCTGATCCCTAATGGGTGAGCAGAGGGGGCACAGGACCAGCAGAGGCTGCCCAAGTGCATCGCCAGAGCAGCATCATTTCAATAGAGTACAAGAGCACAGCAAGGCTTTAGTCTAAATCTCTCTTTGGCTTACCTCCAGCATGGAGGAGCCCTATCGTTTCTAATGGCGGCTCTGGGTGTATTCAAGTTCTATTTCTGCAGATCCTAATACAGAAATGACACAAGTCTTGTTTTCTTGTCTGCATTGCTTCCATATAGCCTGTTTCTGTAACAGTCTTTTTTTTTTTTTTTTTTTTCAGGCTTGAACATGTTACAAAGTGGTCTACATAAACAACACATGAAGGATCTGTTTGTGGAGCTATGTCTCACTGTGCCCGTTCGTCTGAGCTCCCTGTTGCCATATCTTCCTATGTTGATGGATCCTTTAGTCTCTGCTCTGAATGGCTCTCAGACGCTTGTCAGCCAGGGTCTGAGGACTCTGGAGTTGTGTGTGGATAACCTGCAGCCTGACTTTCTCTACGATCACATTCAGCCTGTCCGTGCTGAGCTTATGCAGGTAATGTGGACTGCGATCACCAGGGGGCAGTATTGGTTCATGACAAGCATCTGTTTAGTAAAAAGAAATTGGTCTGTATTCCCAGTTGAGGAGACATTTCAGTCTTGCGTCTGGAGGTGACTTAAATGGTATTTTCTGTGCATTTGTTTCTTCACCAGAACAGCATGCAGAGTATTAAAGAAAACACTGAGACATTTTCTGTTAATGAATCTCCCAGTGAATTTTAAACCACTTCCTAAACACAGATTATATCTCAGATAAAAAATTAATATTTCCCAAAATTATCTCTTAATGTAAAAAGAAAAAAAAATCTGGGCATCGTTATTTCCATCTCTCTAACATTCATAACCATGTTCTGACAGTTAGTGATGGCATTGGTCACATACCTAGCCTATTGTACTTCCCTGTGTGCTTGTTTCCTAGGACTGATAAAATCAAAGAGCGCTCATGAAAGCTAAATTATTGAAAAGCAGGGGAGCTGGTTGTATAAACCCGTTAAAGGGAAACTGCGGTTCTTTTTTAGTATACATTTATTAATTTATTGCAGGCACTTAATATAGTGTCATCAATTTACGTAGCACTTTACACATCTATTGTTCATTCACATCAGTCCTTGCCTTAAAGGAGCTTACAATCTAAGGTCGCTAACTCACATTCTTACATACACACACATATTGGGGCCAATTTAGATAGGAGCCAATTAAGCTGCCAGCATGTCTTTGGAGTGTGGGAGGAAATCCAATCGGCACAGGGAGAGCATGCAAAGTCCAGGCAGGTTGTGCCATGGTTGGGATCGAACCAATGACCTTAGCGTTGCTAGGCGGAAGTGCTTGGCCTACTGCGCTTCCCAGCACTTTTTTATATTGGTTTCTTGCCAGTATTTTAAAAACTTTTTGTTTACAAATGATTTACAAGGTGAACACATAAGACTGCTCTAAAGCAAAAAGAGGACACCAGAAGCTGTTTGACAACCCCCTTCTGAAGCTGTTATTTGCCTGGCTAGTGCTCTATCCAGCTGGGTTTAGTAAGTCAGACATCATTATTTTCATGCTTTTTCCAGTTTACCCTCAATTCATTGTAAACTCTGTCAGTAAACTAACATTTGTAATAAGTATGGTGTTTTTAAAACCATTAAGGCTCCGGAATATGCAAACACTCAACAAGATGGCAGGGGTTGGTTAATTTGCTTAAGGTGATCAGTTACAATTTAAAGTGGAGTGTCGACTTCCCACTAGCCTTAACTGTTCTCACCCCCCTTCTAACACCTATGCTAACTAACCTGTGTGAGAGAGATCTATGTACGTACTTAATTTCATGGCACTCCTGTTTAATGGCTTCTCCCGTGTTGGCCAGAGGCAGCTGCAGGGGAGAGGAGCGAGTGCTTTGACAATGGCTGGTAAAGCCTGACGGCGGGACAGTGGCCGCTGGTGTTCACTATTTTGTGGGGGGGGTGGTACAACCCCCACCCACCCCTCACCCCATGTGGGAGATAGACTGGTCTTAACATCACCCAGAGACCTTAGCGGTCCCAATTGGGGCTTCCTGATTGGGAGGAGAATGAGGAAGAATAGCTCTGCACCCCGAGCCCACCCTGTTTTAAAGCCTATTAGTCTCTGGCTCTAGTAGTCGCCTGCTTAAAACTACCCCCCCCCCCCCCCCCCCAAATTTGGAATCCATGCATGCGGTGCCATGTATGTCGATCAGGTGGCCGGAGACATGGATGGATTGGGGGGGCGGCGGCACCCATGGGCCCTGTATGGATGGACAGCCACTGGACGTCACCCATAGGCTTCAATGGCCCATCCATTGTTGCCACTTCCTTCTTTCCCCCAAAGCCTTGTTGGCGGACACGGGAGCTGGATCATGTGACCAAAGCGTCCTGAAAACGGGTAAGTATTCACATCTTTTTTGCACAGGTTAGTTGTGTTAGGAGGGGGCAGTTTAAAGGCTAGTTAGGGAGAAACTGGAATTCCACTTCAACCTTCTCGCAAAAGATCATTTTGAGCCAATGTGAATTTTTACCGGCTGTTAATTTAGATTTTCGTTTGAACATATAGTTTCAAATGTTTGTTATTCTAGGCCTTGTGGAGAACCCTTCGTAACCCTGCAGATAGCATTTCTCATGTGGCGTACAGAGTCCTAGGAAAATTTGGGGGCAGCAATCGGAAAATGTTGAAGGAGTCACAGAAGCTGCAATATGTTGTGACTGAGATACAAGGACCCAGCATTACAACGGAGTTTGCAGACTGTAAGGCTTCCATTCAGCTTCCAATGGAAAAGGTGATGTTTCATAATTTGTTACAGCAGTCCATTGTGTGTGTTCTTATTCTCTGTCAATAACTTCGTTTTCATTAAAGTACAAAGTAAGGCTTGCTTTCATTCATTCTCCTGCAACCATATACCCCAACAATATTAAAGCATTATGGATAAAATTGTAAAATGTTTTTTTATTAGTTTTTTCTACCCTTTTTTTTGCTATTAAAATTGGTCCCATTGCGTGACTGCAAAGCCCTTCGCTTTATTCATGCAGGGTGGCTGTTGAACATTTTCTAATGGTTCCTACTGGTGTGATACTTAGCTGGCTGATTAGCCCCGCCCCCGGCCATCAGTATAATCAGTGGTGTGCTGTAATGATTACACAGATACCAACAACGGTTTATGGAAGTGCCTTTGGGCAACTGCATTCGGCTGCACAGGCACACTGTTGTAGTTAAAGCTTAGGAGATTGATGATTGTCTAGATTAGTGGTCCTCAACCTTCTAGTGCCATGACTCCTTGATAAAATTTCCCAAGTTGTGGGGACCCATAACGGTAAAACTACCTAAATCGGGAGATGGGGACTTCTCCAGCCCCTCACACTTCACATCCCTCACCAGTCAGCTGACCTCTAGTCTCTGCCCACCACCTATGCAGTGAACTGAATGAGCAGCTGGGAAGAGCCTAAGTGGGTGGCCGCGAGCTCCAGGAACAGCCCAGCTGGGCAGCCATGAGAAGGCTGGGAGAGTGGTATGGGCTTCTGGAACAGCCCAGGATTTGGTGACCCCTGGCAAATCGTCATTTGACCCCCGAGAGTGTCCCGACCCTCAGGTTGAGAACCACTGGATTAGATTATACCGTTATAGATTAGATGGTTTCTAATGTAGACCATCAACAAGTAAGATAATGCATAATATAAAAGTTCTGGTTATTACACATATTGAGTCTGACATAGACTGAAATTTGGCCAGCTAAGCAGGAACCGGCTGAAATTTTGATCCATCTATGAGCAGGCTGTTTGGCTATCGCTGCTGGCAGTGATCATTGTATTCAGCCAGTGGGGAAGGTTCCCTGCCTGCAAAACACAATAGTGCTGTTAGGAGGCATTCTCCCATCAACACTATGTTGGGGAGATGACGCAATTTTCTTTCCTTCAATCTGTGGTAGAAGGAAAGAAAATTGCATAATCTATGGCCTGCTTAGGCAGGGCAGATTTTGAGATTTAACAGGAATTCCACTTCAAACCTTTTGGTTAAAAACGATTGCTTAAGTTTTATTTTCATTCAGTTCTTTTAATACCAACATAAGCCGTAGTTGTACAATACACAAAGAGCCATAGAAATCAGTGTCCTACCCACTTGAATCCTGTAACTGATCCTTCTGCAATAGGTCTGACGGCATGCATAGAAACACACTGAGACCATGTAGGCTAAACATTAACCCCTCTTTTTGCTATACATGCACATTTCTCTAGGTTTTTTTTTTTTTTTTTTTTAAATACTGGAACTACTGAAAAATACCTGTTGGTGCTGCAAAACAATCTATTGAGCGCCTAACGTGCTCTTTGACTCTGCTATACTGAAATCCTTAGCAATATTGTCCATCTTCTCGCTCTGCTGGACTGCAGAGCCTCTCCTTTCCTCTACAACATAAATAAAACCGTTGTAAAGGCAAGTAAGAGTGATTACTTCTACAGAATTTTGTATATTGTGGAATAAATGGAGAAGGCAGTGGGGAAAGTGAATTGGCACAGAGTAGATTTATTAAAACGGGATCACTCAGAATCTGGTGCGTCTGTGCATGGTGGCCAATCATCTTCTAGCTTCAGCTTATTAAGCCTTGACAAAACCTGGAAGCTGATTAGTTTCTATGCGGAGCTGCGCCAGATTTTGCACTCTCCCATTTTAGTAAATTAACCCCATACTAATAGACTGGTAGACTTTTCATTGGGGTTTCACACAGACAAGCCACCTCTGTGACTGTACACAAAGTTTAGGACGGATTCCCTTTATGGTGACATCATAGGCTTTTTAAATCCTTGACGTCTCTTGCTCTGCAGATTTGGATCAGGGGCATTTTGCCTAATATTGGTTCTCTGAACATGAAGTGCTCAAGGCTGAGTGCTTTCTCGTTCAGTCACTATAGAGGAGATGATTGAACCTCTAGGTGACCGTATGTCTATTCTGATGTCCATTTTACATCCGTTGATGTGAGTACAGATTCACTTTAAATTGGAAATGACAGTACAATTTTGAATTCTGTTATTTAAGCATGGGTTTAATTTTCTCTAAACTGTTTAAAAGGCTTCATATGATACTACCCCAGAGGCACACAGTGATATTTTGTTTTGTTGTGAACTTTAAAGGTCAGTTTTAGTTCACATTAATTATGATTTAATCAGGTATGAAATTCATGCAGTGAACATTCTAAATGTCTTGACGTTTCTCAATTGGATTTATTTCAGCCCCATTTGTAGTGTAGCGAAAATGCAAACAGTTTCCAATTTTTTAAGGGGAGCTTACCCCTTATTGGTATAGCTAAGCAAAGGGAACTGAATTTAAGTGGTTTTATAGATTTTAACACAACATTTTTGTTATACTTATACTTAAGTGATGCTAAAGGAAAATGAAAGATTTCTAGCCAAAGCTTGTTTTTCTGTACTTTTCCTATGGATCTCAGGAGTGCAGTTTGTTTTACACTCCTGTGACCCATTTTCAGCAGAGAGTGGGTTGAAGTCCATCACGGATGTCAGTCCAGGCACCACGTCATCGCGACAAAGTCTGGATCCGCCAGGCTCAGCGTTCCAGTGAGCATGGCGGGTTGGAGAGCAGAGAGCTGTGACTGACAGTCTGTAGCCCTCTGCTCGGGGGGAGTGCCTGTCAGAACCAACCACATAGCGATGCTCGATTGCTCTGTTCTCAGTGCAGAGGCACCAGGGGCCAGATGCAGCATCGGACCGATGCTGCATCCGAGGTAAGCACGAGTTGAAAAATTAATTTTTCTCTTTTAAAAAAAACAAACATGCAATTCTTACCTGCTCTGTGCAATGGTATCGCAAGAGCAGCTCCAATCCTTATTTTCAGGGGTCCCGGCCGGTGCTCTGGGCTCCACCCCCCCCGGCTGAATGCCCCCATAGCAAGCTGCACGTTGTGGGGGCACTTGTGCATGCTTTCATTTTCCTTTAGTGCCACTTAAGTAGAAATATAACCAGAATTTTGTGTTGCTTGTGCCCACCCAGATTACGTCATTTGGAGTTCGTTGGAAGCCATGCTGTGCACCCCAACTTTTGACTGCTATAACATGCCAAAGAGGAGGATTGGCCACTCATAGTTCCTAAACTTTATCACATGTGCATAACCCTAAGATGCTGGCCTCAGTATGCAGTTTTCACAACAAGAGTGTTTTTCTAAACTCACTTTAAGGTTATATGGTCTGCAGATAGTTCTTAGTGGGGGTCTTCTTTATTTGCTGTGCCAACATCTAATTCTATTCCATCATTTGTAATGTAGTCCACCTCCCACATGTCCTGGACTTTGACTAGAGCCATGAGTTTTCTTGCAGTAACACCTCCTGGTGAAATCTGGTCTTGTGGCTTAATAACTGAGATACGGGAGCTTTTTGTGATCACCACTTTGATCAGACTTTCAGAATATGAAGCAATGGATATCCTTTTATATTAGTACATGCATTTAGTCAGAAGTAGGTTAGTTGTAGGTCCTGTTTTTATTGCAGTAAATTCCTTTTAAAGTCCATTTCCAACTACTCTAAAGCTGGCCATAGATGGTTCGAATCTCTGCCAGTTCAGCAGGGAGCAGCTGAGATTTGAACGATCTATGGGCAGACTAATTGTGCCCAAATCGATTCATCAATTGATTTGGGTAAAGCCAGCATGTTGAGTTTTTACATGCAATTTATTTCCAGTGGCTCTAACCACTAGAAGTAATCACACTGTTCTCCTGGCAGAGACGGCTCCCTCTGCAGAGTGTTGATGGGGGAATCGAGCGATTTTATATTTCTTGTAACCAGCGGTTGCAGAAAAAATAATCGCACCATCTATGGCCTGCTTTACTAGACCTCACTGCAAGTGGCACTCCCCCATGGAGATGCAGGACTTCCCATTCAGAAACAGATTTCTATTGTAAGTTTTATGTGCTGCGACTTGCCTTTCTGTATTGCATTTATAAGAAATGTAGGTTCACACTTTAAACAGCAGACCTGGGAGGTAATGAAAGTTTTTTATGTGGAAAGTTTTGCAAAGTTTTTTTTTTTTTGTTCTTTTAAACAGATTTCCCGGGAGACTCAGTCTGCGCACTGTGTGTGTTTTTTGACTCTGATTTAATTATTGTTTGCTCTCTTTAGGCCATTGAGACAGCCTTGGATTGTTTGAAGAGTGCAAACACCGAGCCTTACTATCGAAGACAGGCTTGGGAGGTGATCAAATGTTTCTTGGTGGCAATGATGAGTTTGGATGATAATAAACATGCCTTGTATCAGCTGCTGGCACATCCCAAGTAAGAAATTATTTATTTGGCATGCACGGAGTCCAAGAGGCTTTTCAGAAGCTAGAATGGTTTTTGGTCAGTTTTGTTGATTTATTTTGCATAAATAAGCAGATATTTTAAAGCCTCTTTTCATTACTTGTGATAACGTTTGTCATTTTAGAAATTCCATTACATGGTTCTTCCGTGACACTATTTTGTCTTTTTCTTGATACTCTATATAAGGCTGAATAGAGTTGACCAGCACGTTACACATTCCTAATAGCAATAGTAGTACAGAAAGCGGTCTGCTGACCCACCTGTCCAAACCACAAACAAAAATAAATAAATAAATAAATAAATAAAAAAAAAAGCAAAAGATTTGTAATACTTACCTTTCTGGTTGGTGGTGATTGAAATCCTTCTCCCTCCCCCCCTTTATTTTGCAGAGCTAAAACCGCCATTGGTGTCCAACTCCTCCCAAGTGTGACATCCACCACGGTGTGACCGGGCCAGCCACTAAATCACGAATGTGTCCTGTATTTTTATGTAGCCACACAGGTGGAATCACAGCATGTAGCATGTAAAATACATGGAAGTTTAAAGAGGAAGTAAACCCTGATGGGTTTTACTTCCTCTTTGTTTCCCTGCAAAGATAAAGCATAATGGGCTACTATGCATTGCATAGTAGCCCATTATGTGTCACTTACCGGACAAAGGATCACTTACCTTACACAGGATCCAGCGATGTCACCGCTGTCCCCTCTTCCACGAAGCGTCCATCTTACTTCCTGATATCGTGGCTCCGGTGCTGTGATTGGCTGGAGCTGTGGCGACGTCACTCCCGCGCCTGCACGTGGGAGCAGCCACTAACTGCATCAGTGCACCTGTGCGCCACTAGACAGCAGTGCCTGTTTTTTTGCAAATATCTCCTAAATCGTGTAGGTTTAGGAGATATTTATTGCACCTACACGTAATCCTTAATCTAGGCTTACCTGTAGGTAAAAGTGGTCCAAGAGGTGCCAAATGTTTGGGAGGGGTGGGAGGAAGCAAACAAGCAGAGCTTCCCCTTTTGGGCGGATCTCTGCCTTAAGTAAGACCCCTTTCACACCACACCGCCCATAGCTCTCTGGCTTTCACACTACACATAATGGTGCAGCTTCTTTAGGGCAGATTGCAGGCGCTATTTCTAACGCTATAGAGCCTGCAAAACGCCCTGGTGTGAAAGGGGTCTAAGGGAGGATGCTCAGATACAGTTCAGTTCTGCTTTAACATGGACCTATGCTTAAAACGTAATGTCTAACCGTGATTTTTCCCTTTTTTAGTTACCTGATTGGAAGCAGCACATGTGACCGTGCCTAGGCACGCTCTGTTCTCAAACTTCAGAGTCTATCCTAAGTCTGATGGGCATATCCTACCCTTGCTTCTGACTACTGGATTACATTTAGAGTGACATCTGGGTGTGGGGTTTATAAACGGGAAGTGTTGCGCCACTGAAAGCACTGTTATGTGGTTTCTTCGAGCGCTACGTATATCATTCACCACGGGCTTGTCTCCTACTGCTTGAGGGATAAGGTTCCCTGAGTTTAGACTTGCTTTAATGCCAGAGGGGAATGCAGCATATTGAAACACAATTTGTTAGTGAAGAGCGAGAACAGGATGTACGGTGACAGGTACATGGTAGAGGACACAGCGGTACAATGACACCACTACCTGGGGAGCACTGGAGAGAACACCATCTCCATCTGTCAGCACACTAAAAGTAAATGTTAGTCTATTAAATATTCTAATAAATCCCTTGTAAATAGAGTCTCAATAACATTTTTAAAGCCTTGACGACCTGCCCCTCTAAACGGGAAGCAAAGTACTTAAATACAGTTTTACTGCAAGGATTAAGCTGCCAAATATCAACCAGATAGGTTGAGGTTTTGCAGTGTTAACTCTTTTTAACAGCTTTGCTCACGTAAATGATTAGGCTTACTGTACAAAGCTTGATTTTTCTCTAATAATGGGATGAAATATCTCTAGCCATAACAGATTATTGTTAAAGAGATAAAGCAAGCAATTTATGCTTTGGGGAGAATCATGGATAACTTCACAGCTTGATGAATAATTATTTCAAATAACAAGTGTTTGCATTTCCAAAGAATGATTCAACGCAGACAGTGTTGATGCGAGAATCCCTCCTGTCGAGCCATTGTGTTCTACTGGCAGGAGAAGCTGTTCTCACCAGGAGAAGACCGTGATTATTGCTAGCAGCTATACTAGCTGTTAGCGATAATCACAAGTAAAATCTGTCAGGCTGGTTGTACCCAAGTCGATCGATTTTTAACTTGGTAAATGCAGTCTTGCCCATACATGGTTCGAGTCTTGGCTGGTTCCTGCTGAATCCGCTGAGTTTCAAACAGTGTATAGCCTGCCTAAACCTTTCCAAGTCTGTAGGAAAAATAAATTGGCAGTACCTGAGCTTTAAAGAGTAACTAAACTTTAAAGTGATCAGATACACTGGCTCAGTTGTCATCTGCTCATCATGGGAATGTGTGAAACGTGCCATGGCACATTAAATGTTAATGGTATCCCAAACGTGGCAAAATGCACTGTAAAGACCGCACAAACCAGAAAGTACTATATTCTACATAGGTTAAATAAAGACACCAGTTCAACCTGAGTGAGTGTCTACAATTGTTCATATCCCTGTACATTGCACACCCTCACATCAGTCCCTACCCTCAAGGAGCCCACAATCCAAGGTCCCCATTCGTATACTAGGGCCAATTATTTATTATTTTTTTGAACAGAAGCCAATTTACCTACCTGCATGTCTTTGGAGTGTGGGAGGAAACCGGAGTACCCGGAGGAAACCCACACAGGCACAGGGAGACCATGCAAACGTCAGGCAGGTAGTGTCGTGGTTGAGATTCGAACCAGTGACCCTTTTAACTGCTAGGCGAGAGTACTACCCACTACACTACTGTGCCGCCACATGCTACATTGCCAGGGCTTAGGTCATTCTGTTGATGCATGTCATGCCACAAATGTGCATTTAAAGTGGTTCTAAAGGCAGAAGGTTTATTTATTTATTTTTACCCTAATGCATTCAGGTTAAAAACCTTCTGGGTACAGCTTTACCCTCAGCCCCCCCCAATACTTACCAAAGTCCCATCTTAATCCAGCAATGTGCGTGAGGGCAGCGGCTCTCCCAAGTCTCGCTCTCCTCATTGGTTGGCACAGCAGCAGGAGCCATTGGCTGTCAATCACAGCAAGCGAGCCAATGACTTTGGCTTCTGTCCAAAATTGGCCTTAGTATATGAATGGGGACCTTGGATTGTGGGCTCCTTGAGGGTAGGGACCAATGTGAGTGTGCAACGTGCAGGGATAGGGGCAATTGTAGACACTCGCTCAGGTTGAACTGGATGGACTGGTGTCTTTATTCAACCTTACTAACTATGAAACTATGAATGAGGAGAAAATCCATTCACAGGAGCGCAACTCGGGAGCAATCCTGCTTGAGTGCCCCCATAGCTAGAGGCTATCTATGGCTATGTAAAACAGTAACTAAGCTACAAATTGTGGTTTAAATTACACTCTGCAATAGAATAATGGTCGCCGTGGATGTGGCAGTATTTATAAATGTCCTCAGGTGTGTTCTAGCCAAGAGTGGCTTCAGCACAAAGGTAGAAAAATGTATTGCTTTACACTACAGGAATGATTTGCTTTTCTAGATATCTGCACATAGAGCATTGCTGATTGTTGTGTGATCTATCCTATGTTCAAATTATTTAAATGCTGAAGTTTATTATGATATCCTTGCACAGAAATGTATAAGGGCCAGTAAATATTTGATCCTGCAGTTTAGCTGTTTATGCCCTAGCTTTTCTAAGTGAATACCAAGCCTCCTATTTTATATTAAAAGCACAAGAAGGCCAGCTTCTTAATAGCCTTTTACTCTGTGCTATTGCTCCGTGTTTTTATGGAGTCGGCCTCCCTGGACTGAAGCCTTTAAATACTCGGTGTCAGATTGAGCCATCCGTCTTAATTCCGCCTAATAGGTGACAAAATGAAAATGAAGTAGATGAGTTGGATCAGACCTGTCCTGTGTGGAAAATGGAGGGGCAGAGAAATGCCTTTATAATCAGAATTTATGGCATTCGTGCTCGGATGCTAATGGATTGTTTCTTGTGTTTTTTTTTTTTCTTTCCTTTTTGAAGTTTCACAGAAAAGTCTATACCTAGTGTTATCATTTCACATCGGTACAAAGCTCAGGACACACCAGCTCGCAAGACCTTTGAACAGGCCTTGACTGGGGCCTTCATGTCTGCCGTCATCAAGGACTTGAGGCCCAGCGCACTTCCCTTTGTTGCCAGCCTCATCCGCCATTACACTATGGTAGCTGTAGCCCAGCAGTGTGGTAAGTAGTCATGTGATTAAGGAAATATATCCCTCTATAGCAGTGATTCTCAACTAGGGTTCCTCCAGAGGTTACTAGGGGTTCCTTCAGCATTGGGCAATTTTTGATAAGTTCCCACTGACACTATTGACCTTTTTAGCTATCTGTAAGGAAGTAATTCTTCCCCATGACCACAAGTGTAAGGACCATTCTTCCCACTGATCATCACACTAATGTATCGTGAGTTGTAGATTTAACATTTTTAGAAGGGGTTCCCCCGAGAACGCAGAACTATTTCAAGGGTTCCTCTGTGTTGAAAAGGTTGAGAAAGGCTGCTCTATAGTGTGTGTGTGTGTGTGTGTTTTTCGCAATTAAGAGCACTAAGTGTCATTTCTGTCTGTTGCCTCTTTCCTCTGATATCTGCATGAATTACTTCTGACACGTTTTCCTGACACCAAGAGAAAAAAAGGTGACAGTGGAGGGAGCTCCAACACACACAGCTTGCTTAAAGAGGCACTGCAGTCTGCTCACATCATTTGTAATAAAAACATCTTTGCCGTTCTGAAGCTTCTTCCAACCACTTTGTATATTTTTATATGTACTGTGAGTCTGGCTGCAGCCATTTTAACTGTGGGCAGCTGAAACTGCTCCCTGTTCACTTCCTGGATTTATACAGACACACCGAGGCACACCCCCAGCTCTGCAGCTCTTATGTCTCATCGAGAGAGATTTTATAAGCCTAAACTAATGGGTAGACAAACAGGAAGTGGGCTGTATAAGTTATTTACTGGCAGAAAAATGTTTTACTATCCAAAGTTAAAACAAAAAGGGCAGAAGATTTAATATATAAAAAAAGACCTGACGTTCTGCTTTCTGTCGCTGTGTGAAGGGGGAAGTGTCCCTTCCCTCCAATCAGCTTTCTGAGCTCTCCTCACTGAACTCTGCAGAGTGTAACTTCAGCTCGCTGTCCCCTTAGTTATGAATGCTCAGACAGGCATATATACATACTATAAATCCAGCATTAGAACAACGTGCAGCTCTAAAGTGTGATCAGTGACTCCCAGCAAAAGTCTGAAGAAAATCTAATGCAAGACTGATAAACTGTTAAAGCGGAGCTCCATCCGATTTTAACACATTAGACCTATATAATTAACTTCATGTCATAATGTAAAAACTGAACTTTTTATTTTTTTATTTTGCCACTGTAACTTAGTTGTGATTATAATCTTCTGTGTTTCCTGTATGCGTAGTCTTCGGATATGGGCGTGAATATTGCGGCTATTTCGTCATTTCCTTAGAGCTGCACTGGCTCCTGGGAGCTTGTCATTGTTCCCAGGAGTCAGTGCGGCGGCCTGGCTCTGCTCTGTTGCCATCACAACGGGGCGGGACTTCCGACGATGACAACCTGAGCTGTTGACGGTGCTTCTAATGAAAATTACTGCGCATTCGGGAATACAACGCTCAGTGCATGCTGGTCGATCAGCGGCACTGTATCCCGGAAGAGGATGCCTGTGGGCTTTACATGCCCACAGGCAAGATGAGAGCCAACTATAAGAAGATTTAAAAGTACATTTTTAAAGCGAAAACTGACATCTTAAACACAAAAAATGGGAACAAGTTGAGTTATAATTTTACATAACATCTATGTCATTGTACCAAAAAAATAAAGTTTTAGGCAGTGGAGCCCCGCTTTAAGACCTATAAAAAAGGGGAAATGTAACTGCTGATGATCCTCTAAAGATCAAAAAGTCCAGTGTGAAAAAGGGATGCCACTTATCCACCACCCATTTGAGTTAATCATGTTTATTAACATTAGTCCTGTGAGGGATCTTCAAAATCTGCCACGTGAAGATCAACTGGTGCTATATCTCCGCCACCATATATGCACTCACCAGAAATTACATTATATGCGTGTGTCACAATCCTCATATTAATGAAAGATCCACTAGGTCTCCATGATTCCAATTGGTGACTTCCCTATATAATTTGAAGTGCTGCAAGAAATAAGTAAAATGGCCACTGAACTGTAAATGGCAGTGCGACGTCCGCACGTCCTCAGGGGTAGTTTTGTCATAGATCTTAAAAAAAAAAAAAAAAATCTTAGAAAAATTTTAAGACGTTTTAGAAAATCATAGATCACTACATAATGAAAAAAAGGATTTCTGTGCCATTGTAAATAAGAATGCGGCCATTTAAAAAAAAAAAAATATGTAAGTGCACATATTTGGCAAAAATGTGCATCTGTGTTTTTATTTTTTTAAATACCTGGTGTAGCAAAAACAGTATATGAGTAAAGTGACGGCGCTATAAAAGTACCTGTAATAAATTAAAATAGTTTTTTTTTTTTTTTTTTTCCACTTTGAAAACCAAAAAGAATGTTTTGTAGAGGACCTTTTATGTATAGAAAATCGAAGGACTTGCCTTTCCCATAGTTTGTTTTTCAGGACCATAGAATAAGTAATTGTCGTGCCTTTAAAGACATTTGAAGGTGTGAGACCTAAGTTGGGCTTCATGTAATCCTGAGCTTTGTTGTATTTTTATCCTTTTCTAGGTCCATTCCTCTTGCAGTGCTACCAAGTTGGCAGCCAGCCCAGCACTGCTATGTTTCACAGCGAGGAAAATGGCTCAAAAGGCATGGACCCCCTTGTGCTGATAGATGCCATTGCAATTTGCATGGCCTATGAGGAAAAGGAACTGTGCAAGATAGGGGAGGTGGCCCTGGCTGTGATATTTGATGTTGCCAGCATTATCTTGGGATCCAAAGAAAGGGTAAGCATGCTTCGTTTTGTCCTTTTTATATACGGTTTGCTTTTTAAAAAAGCTGAACTCCAGTTACATTTTATCTAACTAGTGGTAAGTACTTTGAATTGACTTGTTATCCACTTTTTGCTATCCCTGTACAGCAGTACCTAGACTGGTAGTGTGTGGATCAGCATGAGGGGTCAGTCAAGTGTCCTACATTCACATGTGCTGACAATGAACAGGGGAGAGCAGAAAGGTGATCTCATCAATCCTTTGCTGCTCCATCCCTGGGGTAGTAGGGAGGACATGATTGTATTGCTTAACTGTAAGTTTGTGCTTTTTTTTTTGTTTTGTTTTTGCAGAATTTTGAGAGGGTGAGGAGGTATAACTAGATAAGTAGACCACTCTATCTTATGGCAAGGTTTGCTTTAAAACACGAGAGGTTCCTGTATGACAGGCCAAGCAAGTACTATATCCACTTACCATGTTATGCACAAGCCTCCTAAAGTAAACACAAAACTTCCTTTTACCTTTCCTGAACCAAATCCTCCTTATTTTCTGCTTGTAAATTGGCAGTAACAATGCCGAAAGCTGTACCTCCCACAGCCATATTTTGTAGGGATGCACCGAAATTTCGGCCGCCGAAACATATCGGCCGAAAATTGTGTTTTCAGCAAATTGCCGAAAGGAAAATCTTGCCGATAATGGGGCCAAAAATGGGGGCGTGGTCTGTGTGGGGCTCCGCCCCCTGGTGCCGCCCATTGCACAGGTGTTTTCCTGGCTCGTCCCCAGTCCTCCGTCCTCCCTCCTCCGTCCTCCCTCCTCCGTCCTCCCTCCTCCGTCCTCCCTCCTCCGTCCTCCCTCCTCCGTCCTCCCTCCTCCTTTCCTCCCTCCTCCTTTCCTCCCGCCCGACAGTGTGGTGATCTCCGTGTGTCACGGAGCTGTGCATTGAATTGCCTGGGCGGCTGCAGTAACAATGTCACGCCTCCTGTGACAGACGGTACACTGATCCAATGGCGGGACATTGAATCAGCGTGACGTGATTACAGGAGGCGGGACATTGTTACTGCAGCCGCCCAGGCAATTCAATGCACAGCTCCGTGACACACGGGAGATCACCACTCTGATCCAGGCATGGGTAAGAGGAGATGCATGTGTTAGATTGAATCCTTAATACATATTTGGTGGCAGTGTGCCTTAATCATCCCTTTTTAGGACAAAATAATAGAACTACCGGTAATCAAATTGATTAAAGAGACCACATTGGTACTTGATGCAACATGCTGCTTACTGCATATATCAAACTGGCCCAAAAAAATAAAAATAAAAATAAAGTACAAGTCTGAAACTATCCACCTCTGGCCACTTGTGTGAATGTAGCCATGCTATATAAACCAGGTCACAGGACAAAGGCTGTACTCCCTTTATTGGCCATATAAAAAAAATAATAATCTTGATTTTGACCCAGCTAGGTTTTTATCGCCATGTGATAGAATGGGGAAGGGTTAAGTTATTGCTAGTAGAGGTAACGATATGAGCATTCCCAATAGAAGTCTGTTGGAACGGAACCAGGTAGCTTGCTTGGGGCCAGTTCACATCAGATGCAGTTCCGTGTGCTTTTTTTTTTTATTTTTTTATTTTTTTGCACAAAATGCATGCACAGTGTTTTCCATGTATTCCAATGGCTCTAGTTCACACCATGCAGTCAGTTTCCGCACCGGAAACTGACTGCATGGTGTGAACTAAAGCCATTGGAATACATGGAAAACACTGTGCATGTATTTTTATCAGGCAGGCTGCATCTGAGGGGAACTGGTGAGGCTGCTTTGATCTCCTGTACCATGCCTGCAGTCTCTGACCATCTCCTGTACCATGCCTGCAGTCTCTGACCATCTCCTGTACCATGCCTGCAGTCTCTGACCATCTCCTGTACCATGCCTGCAGTCTCTGACCATCTCCTGTACCATGCCTGCAGTCTCTGACCATCTCCTGTACCATGCCTGCAGTCTCTGACCATCTCCTCCTGTACCATGCCTGCAGTCTCTGACCATCTCCTGTACCATGCCTGCAGTCTCTGACCATCTCCTGTACCATGCCTGCAGTCTCTGACCATCTCCTGTACCATGCCTGCAGTCTCTGACCATCTCCTGTACCATGCCTGCAGTCTCTGACCATCTCCTGTACCATGCCTGCAGTCTCTGACCATCTCCTGTACCATGCCTGCAGTCTCTGACCATCTCCTGTACCATGCCTGCAGTCTCTGACCATCTCCTGTACCATGCCTGCAGTCTCTGACCATCTCCTGTACCATGCCTGCAGTCTCTGACCATCTCCTGTACCATGCCTGCAGTCTCTGACCATCTCCTGTACCATGCACGCAGTCTCTGACCATCTCCTGTACCATGCACGCAGTCTCTGACCATCTCCTGTACCATGCACGCAGTCTCTGACCATCTCCTGTACCATGCACGCAGTCTCTGACCATCTCCTGTACCATGCACGCAGTCTCTGACCATCTCCTGTACCATGCACGCAGTCTCTGACCATCTCCTGTACCATGCACGCAGTCTGACCATCTCCTGTACCATGCCCGCAGTCTGACCATCTGCTGTATGAAAATATTTTTTAAAAACAGTAATTTTCGGTATCGTTGCTGTTTCGGTATCGGTTTTGGTTTTCGGCCTAGTGCATTTTTCATTTTCGGTATCGGTTTCGGCACCAAAAAACCCATTCGGTGCACCCCTAATATTTTTATCCCACTGTAGAGCGAGCGGCCACAGTGTATATGAGAGTGGCAACTCTGCTAATAAATTCAGATGCAATACAGCATTTCCAAACCATCGCAGGGATCTGTATAAGGTGGATTTCACTGGCAGGCGGCTCAAAAGGTATTTGTGGGACATTAAAGCTCTACTTTAAATAATATGTGCCTGTTGTACCATGTACTTGTGATAAAGTATCCTTCTGTCTTTGCATTGCTTACCTTGGTGTGAAATACCTGGTGATCCCACCAGTCCCCCTGCTTTTCTATTTCAAACTGACCACGCTAGGCATGAGGGCTCAGTATTCTGGCTGTGCTGGGAGAACAGCCTGCCTGTCTTCTAATGATCAGGCTTGTGCACCCACACCCCCCTGCACAGCTGTTCATTGGCAAGATTAGTGTACTGCTGCTTCTCCTCCCCCAGCACTCTAAGCTCTTTATGTAGCTGAGAACTGAGGTCATGTGATCAATTATAAAAAAAAGTATTTATAATGTTTGTTTATACAGAAATGTTTTGCTTTTCATTTATATTTTAAATTGTTATACAAGGTGAGGGTTCACATATACTTTTAAAGTGGAGTTTGTCGTTTTTTGTGTTTTCGTTTAGTGAAGGGGTTAAGACGAGGGGGCAGTGAAGAGGTTAATGTGTGTCCTAGTTTGTGTTCTAACTGAAGGGGGACTGTGCAGGAAAGCTAACAGTTTTTGTCTGTTCATACTCTGTATGGACAAATGATCTGTCAGTTCTCTGCTCAGAGAACTGGAAACTGTGTGTTTACACGCACAGTTCCGGGTTCTACGTGTGCCCCGAGCAATCACAGGAGCCCAGCGGTGATAGAGACCGCCGGGCAGTCGCATCAGCTCGGGGAGCCACAGGGCGAAGCTACGTTATATAACGTTTCGCCCAGCCGTGCCGTTCTGCCGCAGTATATCTGTTAAAGGACATTGGGCAACTTTGTTGTAAATGGTTTATTGTTACTGATAGTGAAATGTTTTGCTCTTTTCTTTTCTTTCTTGCAGGCGTGCCAATTGCCTTTGTTTTCTTATATCGTGGAACGTCTATGTGCCTGCTGCTATGAGCAGGCTTGGTATGCCAAGCTTGGTGGTGTAGTCTCCATTAAGTTTCTGATGGAACGCCTTCCCCTGATTTGGGTGCTTCAGAATCAACAAACATTCCTTAAAGCCCTTCTCTTTGTCATGATGGACTTGACTGGAGAGGTATTTCTTCTATACATACATCAGTACATGTTTGTCGTTGGCACCCTTCCAGTTTTGATAGTCATGTAATTATTCGGCATGTTGATGACATACAGAGAAGCAGTACCCTGCACAGCAGCCATTGAAAAGCTTGGAAAAATTGAGCCTTTAGAATTGTTTTTTTTTTTTTATTTGTATAGCTTTTGTTCACACTGTATTCAGGGACGTGTTTTATTCTCTTTTTTTGTGTTGCTGTTTGTTTCTTTTATTACATTGATATGATTTCTAAGGAAACATTTGGGGGGCTTTATTCTTTTTCAAAGAATGCCACAAAGCAGCACTTTTGTGTAGAATGATTGATTACCTTGCGTAACCCCGGTGAAATCTAAGCAAAAAAAAAAAAATGTGATGTCGCCTTTGAATCGAAATAGAGCTACTTAAATTTTTTAAAACATTAAAATTAAGAAAGCATAAAATTCTGAAATCTGTGAACTCAACATTGAATAATCAGTTTAGAATGTACAGCATGAATCTTTTTTTGTTCTAAAATTCCTATACATGCCATGTCCCAGGTTTCTAATGGAGCTGTTGCCATGGCAAAGACTACTCTAGAGCAGCTTTTAATTCGATGCGCAACTCCATTGAAGGATGAGGAGAAAATGGAAGAGATCACAAATGCCCAGGAAAAGTCCTTCCATCTGGTGACGCATGATCTTGTGCGGGAAGTGACCTCACCAAACCCTACCGTCAGGAAGCAAGCGATGCACTCTCTGCAGGTCCTGGCACAAGTCACTGGCAAAGGGGTCACTATGATTATGGAACCCCACAAAGAGGTATGAAGTTGTTGGGAACCCTAAACTGAGATTTTTATTATCGCTGAATCCAGTGGTAGCTCTTTTTTTTTTTTTTTTTTTTTTTTGCCTGGGCTTATACTTAATAACTAGGTACTGCAATATTGGTGTTGCCATCAGTACTCCCCCAGGCAAGGGTTTCTGCCCATGGCTCTATAGAATTGAACTGAATTGTCATTCAATGGTGACTGCTACAGTCAGAAGCTTTATCATGGAGCTGAATCAGACAAAGCTGTCTTTTTTTTTTTGTACAGTTGATTGTATTGGATCATTTTTGTTTTGGAACACCTTTACTTCCCTTAGGCATTAAAGAATGCTTCATGGTCATCCTCCTCCTTCATGCCATTGCGTGCTTGGATAAAAGGAGGCTTGGCGCAAACATGTATTTTGCCCATTCAGGAAAGCGAAACAGGTTTGCCTGTTTCCCTAATAATCTCCAAACATGAACTGTACTTAAAGCGGTAGTAAACTCATGTTAGAAACTTTTTTTTTTCTGCAAGGAAATATCATGTGCTAGTATACTAGACTTGGCTGGAAACAAAATGATCCAGCGGCGTGCTGTCTCCGCTGCCAAAGCTTCCTTCTTCACTTGGTCTTCTTTCCAGGTTTGCGGCTTGAGTGGCTGAGCCATAATGACGTCACTCCTGCACATGCAGGACACACAGCTCTGAAGGAATGGCAGTATACTATTCCTATAGAGTACATGTGCTGGTGATGTCAGCGGCTGCTGCTCACTATAATATCTGCTAAATGGTACACGTTTAGGAGATATTCATTTTCCCTACTGGTAAGCTTACCTATGGGTAAAAATGCATAAAGAGAGTTTACTACCACTTTAACCCCTTCCCGCCGACCATACACATATATACGGCCTCATTGGCGTGGGTTACATAGTTAGTAAGGTTGAATAAAAACACCAGTCCATCCAGTTCAACCTGAGGGTCTACAATTGTCCCTATCCCTGTACATTGCACACTCACATCAGTCTCTACCCTCAAGGAGCCCACAATCCAATGTCCCCATTTATATACTAGAGCCAATTTTGGACCGAAACCAATTAACCTACCTGCATGTCTTTGGTGGGAGGAAACTGGAGTACCCGGAAGAAACCCACGCAGGCACCGGGAGAACATGCAAACTCCAGGCAGGTCGGGTCATGGTTGGCATTCTAACCAGCGACCCTTTTACTGCTAGGCGAGAGTGCTACCCACTACACCAATGTGCCTCCCTGTTTATCTGTGGGCCGCCATATATATAGCGCACTCCCAGCACAGAGACTGGGCTCTCGCCAACGATTGGGACACCCAGTTCTGGGTCAGCTCATCGCTGTGGTAGCCTTTGGCTATTATATTGATGAGTTATTGTGAGCCTGCCCCTCTGTTTATGTCCTCTTCTGAAGGGGGAGGAAGATATAAACAAACAAGTGTGTAATTTTTTTATTTTTATTAAAAATAAAAAAAAATTAACTAGATCAAGGGTTTGTGTTAAGGCCAAGGTCAAAAGTCGCAATCGGCATATTTTGGGTAGAATTTTTTTTGAAAAGAATCCTTTTTTAACTTGGTATCGGTGTCAGTGTGGTTTTTAAGCAGGAAAAAAAACAAAAAAACAAAATGTGCACCCTATTACGGGTACAAACAACAACTAACACACACATGTGCTATTACTGCGATGAGCAGGAGAATTTATTTTGGGTTCGTGGGTAGAGTATGGTAATGCAAGAAATCTATAGCTAAATTTAAAATAAAAACAATTTTTTACTTCTTTGATAATTAAAAAAAAAATCAGGAGATATCTGTTACCATTTACCCCCAAAAAGAAAGCCCAATTTTGTCCTGGAAAAAGCAGGTTATAATCCAAGATAAAGTAGTTGTGACATGTACAGTTTTACTAACACATGTCAAAGTTGCAAACTTGTGCTTAAGCTTGTGGGCTGCTGCACACTGAGGTGTTTTTTTTTTTTTTTTTTTTATCTTAATGTATAGAATGCAGTAAGATAAAAATGAAGAACACACAATTGTTGCGCCTAAGGTATTATGACCAGATATGATTGTCATCCGTGGGGTAAGGAAAAAAAAATGTGTATGTGATCTGAACGTATAGTCCAAAAATCCAGGGGGTGGAAGATCAGAGAGTCAATAGTACGTTTGAAACTGGTAAAGGAGGACTTCTAATAGGGATATGTTTGTGGAGGGTCTGTAGCCTGGGTGGTTTACCGCAGGGGATATGTAGCTGGTACTAAGAAGGCAGCGTGCTGGAGGGTAGAACCCCTGGTAAAAAACATAAGAAGGACAAGCAGCGCCAGATCTAAGTGCAGCATTAAGTAAATATATTCTAATAAGAGGTAATGCACTTACTACAGAGTAAAAGCAGGCTCTTTTTGTATTACCTCTTATTAAAATATATTTACTTAATGCTGCACTTAGATCTGGCGCTGCATGTCCTCCTTATGTTTTAAGATAAAAAATACCTTCTGCCTTTTAGACCTAACATTTTCAAGTGTTACTAAACCCAGGACCCTACATTCACTATACCTAGTCCCCTACAGAACACAGAGATGCAATTATTTTTAGTAAATATAAACTGCTATGAGGTGAGGTGCGGTGAGGCTTGTAGGAGGATTTTTCATATTGCACTGAGCTGTGCAATGAGGCTGCAGGGCTCTTGACCAGCTGTCCGGACAGTGCTGATTGGCCTTGTGCTGATCACATGCATTCCCAATAAAAAAAAAAAAAAAAAAAAATCTCTTAATACACACCAAACTGAGCATGTGCAGCCTGACTCCAAAGGCTCTGTCTTATCTGGACATGTTCTGGAGTCAGTGGAAGAAGGGGAGGATCTGTGCATACAAGATCAAGCAGCCTTTTTACACTGCGCAGGATAACCCCCTTTGATTCCACAGTGAGTATAACAAGCAGGCTTTACTGCATATACAGACTGATTTCACTGTTGTGGGTTTAGTAAGACTTTAAAGTAAACCTCTTGCACAGGTTCAGTTTTACCTAAGTGTATAGTTTCCTTCAGTATAGTCTTGGCTGTGTAATGCCTATGCTCAGGACCAAAAAGGTATCTCAGTTATGTGTTTAGGTGTAATACACTTCAGAAACTTTAAAATATAGCTGTAATGTGTTACTAACGGCTCTTTTGGTTGTTGTATAATAGGGCTGCAACTAACGATTATTTTCATAATCGATTCGTTGGCCGATTTTTATTGTTTTCGATTAATCGGTTAATGACCTTAAAAAAAAAAAAAAAAAAGTGTGGTGTAGATTTTAGTATTTAGAATTTTGTAGAATATAGTTAAATTTAGTTTAGTTATAAGTTTAAAAAAAGGCAATTTATTCTTAAATATCTCTATGCAGTGGTAAATATAAATAACCAACTATATGGTTAGGGAGCAAAATATCTAATCCGCTCTGAGAATAACAGACAGAAGAGATATACTGTATATATTAGAGGTGATATATACTGTATATACTATTAGAGGAGAGATGTACTGTATATACCTTTACTATTAGAAGAGGTATACTGAATATACTGTCTCAATTAGAAGAGGTATACTCTATATATTAGAGGGGATATATACTATTAGAATAGATATACTGTATATACTATTAGAGGCTATATACTATTAGAGGAAAGATATAATGTGTATATACTAATAGAGGGGATATATACTGTATATACTATGTGTGGAGAGATGTACTGTATATACTATTTGAGGAATGATATAGTGTATATACTATTTGAGGAATGATATAGAGTATATACTATTAGAAGAGAGATACAGTGGTGTGAAAAAGTGTTTGCCCCCTTCCTCATTTCCTGTTCCTTTGCATGTTTGTCACACTTAAGTGTTTCGGGAACATAAAACCAATTTAAACAATAGTCAAGGACAACACAAGTGAACACAAAATGCAATTTGTAAATGAAGGTGTTTATTATTAATGGTGAAAAAAAATCCAAACCATCATGGCCCTGTGTGAAAAAGTGATTGCCCCCTAAACCTAATAACTGGTTGGGCCACCCTTAGCAGCAACAACTGCAACCAAGCGTTTGCGATAACGTGCAATGAGGCTTTTACAGCGTCCTGGAGGAATTTTGGCCCACTCATCTTTGCAGAATTGTCCTAATTCAGTTACATTAGAGGGTTTTCGAGCATGAACGGCCTTTTTAAGGTCATACCACAACATCTCAATAGGATTCAGGTCAGGACTTTGGCTAGGCCACTCCAAAGTCTTCATTTTGTTTTTCTTCAGCCATTCGGTGGTGGACTTGCTGGTGTGTTTAGGATCATTGTCCTGCTGCAGAACCCAAGTTCGTTTCAGCTTGAGTACACGAACAGATGGTCGGACATTCTCCTTCAGGATCTCTTGGTAGACAGCAGAATTCATAGTTCCTTTTATCACGGCAAGTCTTCCGGGTCCTGAAGCAGCAAAACAGCCCCAGACCATCACACTACCACCACCATATTTTACTGTTGGTATAATGTTCTTTTTATGAAATGCAGTGTTCCTTCTACGCCAGATATACTTGGACACACACCTTCCAAAGAGTTCCACTTTTGTCTCATCGGTCCACAGAATGTTGTCCCAAAAGTCTTGGGGATCATCAAGATGTGTTGTGGAGAAATTGAGACGAGCTTTGATGTTCTTTTTGCTCAGCAGTGGTTTTCTCCTTGGAACTCTGCCATGCAGGCCATTTTTGCCCAGTCTTTTCCTGATGGTGGAGGCATGAACGCTGACCTTAACTGAGGCAAGTGAGGCCTGCAGTTCCTTGGATGTTGTTGTGGGGTCTTTTGTGACCTCTTGGATGAGTCGTCGCTGCGCTCTTGGGGTAATTTTGGGCGGCCGGCCACTCCTGGGAAGGTTCACCACTGTTCCATGTCTTCGCCATTTGTGGATAATGGCTCTCACTGTGGTTCGCTGGTTTCCCAAAGCTTTGGAAATGGCTTTATAACCCTATCCAGACTGCTAGATCTCAATTACTTTCTTTCTCAATTGTTCCTGAATTTCTTTGGGTCTCGGCATGATGTGTAGCTTTTAAGGATCTTCTGGTGGACCTTACTGTGTCAAGCAGCTCCTATTTAAGTGATGCCTTGATTGTGAACAGGTGTGGCAATAATCAGGCCTGGGTGTGGCTAGAGAAATTGAACTCAGGTGTGGACAACCACAGTTATAGTATGTTTTAACAAGGGGGGCAATCACTTTTTCACACAGGGCCATGATGGTTTGGATTTTTTTTCACCTTTAATAATAAACACCTTCATTTACAAATTGCATTTTGTGTTTACTTGTGTTGTCCTTGACTATTGTTTAAATTGGTTTGATGTTTCCGAAACACTTAAGTGTGACAAACATGCAAAGGAACAGGAAATGAGGAAGGGGCAAACACTTTTTCACACCACTGTATACTATTAAAGGGTCAATCTAGTAAATATCATCACTCATTAACTTTAACCCCATTTTGTTACTGGCCGATTAATCGATTATGAAAATGGTAACCGATTAATTTCATAATCGATTAGGTGTCGATTAATCAATTAGTTGTTTGAGCCCTATTGTATAATGCTTGTCATCTGGTGCTCACAGGGTGAAACATTTTGAGAGAATAAGTTTTTTATGAATTAATTTCTCCAGTTGATATTTTAGCACTTTGATTCAGATTATTGCTTGTTCTATAGGTCCTGCAGGATATGGTCCCTCCAAAGAAGCATCTACTGCGACATCAACCTGCAAATGCTCAGATTGGGCTAATGGAAGGCAATACTTTCTGTACCACCCTGCAGCCAAGACTCTTCACTATGGATCTCAATGTTGTTGAACATAAAGTTTTTTACTCTGAGGTATCTTATTCCCAGTATAATAGTAAACTGACTAAAAAGATGCAGTAGACCTCATTTATAACACAGAAAACATTAGTGTTGCCTCAAAGCATTCAGGATTCATATCTACACTGAGAAAATATGAAATTTTTGTTGCTAAGTGGCAATGCAGGAATACCAAAGAAAATCCGCTGCACACCATGGCCAGAATTTGATTGTGTAAACTGTATACAAGGAATAGCCACCACCAGGACACAGGCTAGATCGGCTTGACACATTTTACACAAACTTTGTGCCTATTCTATTATAAGGCTATGAATAGGCACAACGTTTGTGTGAAACGCTTTAAATAAAATAAAATAAAATTCTTGGACTGGCCATGTTATGCAGCTGATTTTCTTTGGAATCCAATATCACGGAGGCGAGCCGGGGCTAACCCAGACGCCGACTTCATTAAGCTATCATACTCACCTGGAGTGGCTGCCCCTTTCTTTTTCTTCAGCTGGCAATACAGGAAGTTTTTGTTTTGAAAAGCTCTGATAATGAAAATGCCCAAATCCCAGATACATTCATTATATATTACCCTAGTGTTTATGTAAAAGTATACATTTATTCAGGAGCAGGCAGTTTAAAGTGGAAATTTGCCCCAGGAAGTTCTTGATGAACACTAAACATCCATAAACCACACATGCTTTGACAAGACCCCTTTCACACTGGGGTCGCTTTAGAGCTAAAGCGACTAGTTTTAGTGGTGCTTTTAAGCGCTTCCAAACCACCCCAAAGATGCTGCTTGCAGGACTTTTACCTAATGTCCCGCAATCGCACTGCACCAATCTGAAAAGTCACACTGAAATAAATGGGAGGCTTGTTTTCAGGTGCCATTTCTAGTGCTAACATGCCTGCAAAACTCCTCAGTGTGAAAGGGGTCTAAATATATAGGGCAGTGATGGGCAACCTTGGCACTCCAGATGTTTTGGAACTACATTTCCCATGATGCTCATCCACGCTGAAGTGTAGTGGAGCATCATGGGGAAATGTAGTTCCAAAACATCTGGGGTGTCAAGGTTCGCCATCACTGGTATAGGGCTATGTCTGGATATTCTGTCTTATCGGTTATCAAGCAATTGATACGGCCAGCTACCCCCAGCGACATCATGCAACACACGGTGTCACTTAGCCCCCTTACACTTTTTATGTCCTGTGATTGACAGGATAAGGCCAAATAGGAAGTGCTTTCATGTAGATTCCCAGTCAGTGAATGAGCCACACATGTACATTAATGGTAATGAGAATTTGTTCCAGGCAGAGACTGACATCATATGCCCCCCCGTAACTTTTTCTAACACAATAAAAACAACCACAGACTCAAATACAGAATGCGGTAAAAGAAATAAGTGCATAAATCTATAAAGAGAATGTGTTCAAGCAGCTTTTCACTTGTCTGGATAGATGGACACTTTTAAATTGATTTGTTTAATGTGGCAATGGATTTCCAACTTAAAAGGGAAGTGTAGGAATTGAATTAAACAATAATACTCACTCACCTAGGTGGATACAGCATTTGGTCTGATGCTGCGTTTGTCTCCTGCTGCTTCTAAGCCCAAGAACTGAGAGATCAAAGACTGCTGATCACTCGGTTCTCGATCTTTAGTGAGTATAGAGCCGGTGGCTGTCAGCCGGGAGGTGGGAGGGGCTGGCTTAGTCTCCTAGCAGCTTGCTGAGATGCTGAGCCAGCTGATGGTCCAGGATCTTGACTTTTAAAGGCTGGATTAATCCAATGCCTAGTCCAGCTGAGTGATATCAGCTGATTGCCGACTTTAGCCTGCTGTCGGCTGAAAGTGGGTCACAGGAGTGTAAAACTAGGTGCACTCCTTTGATCCCCAGGAGAAGTATGTAATAATTTTTACTCCTGTACCTTGGAAAACTTTGCAATCAATATACCTTCCCTTTCAAATCATTTTATAGTATGCTGTATATCATTTAAAAAAATATCAGAGGCTCCTTTTCTAGTTTGTATTTGTGTATCAGTAAATTAAGTAAACCTGTTACACCCAAGCAGACTGTGTGCTACAGAGGAAGAGGATAATGGGAACTATTTTTTCAGTTGTGACGGTTTTAGTGTAATTTAGAACATTCACACTGCCCTTTCTGTTCCCAGGGCACTTAAAGTGGTTGTTAAGGTTGAAGGTTTTTTTTTTATTTTTATATTTTTTTTCTACCTTCATGCATTTTATACATGAAGGTAAAAAAAAAAAAAAACTTCTCTGTGTAGCAGCCCCCCCCCCCCCAATATTTACCTGAGCCCGATCTTCCTCCAGTGATGTGCAGGAGATCCTTGGCTCTCTGGGGACTTTCCCTCCTGATTTTAGCCGAGACAGCAGTCAATCGCAGCCAGTGAGCCAATAAGGGGAGAGAGGGGCAGGGCCAAGTCTTGGCTTTGTGTTTGAATGGACATGCAGAGCCATGGCTAGGGAGTCTCCATTGCAAGCTTCTTACTCTGGGGGCTCCTGGTAGGAGGGAGAGGCCAGGAGTCCTGGCAGGGGACCCTAGGCCAGTGATGGCGAACCTTGGCACCCCAGATGTTTTGCAACTACATTTCCCATGATGCTCCACTACACTGCAGAGTGCCAGAGCATCATGGGAAATGTAGTTCCAAAACATCTGGGGTGCCAAGGTTCGCCATCACTGCCCTAGGCAATCTGACCAGAAATACGCCTCTCCCCCTCCTTCCCTGCAATCATCTGGGACCTGTGACAGGTCCCAGAAGATGGCTGGATTAGTCACAATGCGCAGTGCGGTTCGCACATGCGCAGTGGGCACCCGGCTTTGAAGCTGCAAGCTGTCACAGCAGGGTGCCCACAGTTGAGATGCCAGGGAGAGAGGAAAGGGTTGACTTGGGTGAGCATGTCACTGGATGCAGGGACAGTTTTTGTAGTTGTTGATTTTTAATAAACACAAAAATGACTGGAGCTCCTCTTTAACATGGTAGAAGTAGCAGTCATATTCTGTATGGCTAAAAGGTTTGGAAAAACTAGACCGAACAGTATGGTGAAAGACTTGTGAATTAAAATGAGTGACAGGCCCTCCAACCTTTCACAAATTCCTTACTTTTGATTGAAAATGTGTTTTTTTTTATTCTATGGTACAGCTCCTGAACCTATGTGAAGCAGAAGATGCCACCCTAATGAAACTTCCATGTTATAAAAGCCTTTCTTCCCTTGTTCCATTGCGTATTGCCGCTCTAAGTAAGTCCAATCCTTTTTTCATTGTCTATAGCTTTCCTTTGGGTTATGTGGCCTTTGGAAGTAAATGGACTGAACTTTTCTAGTAATAGTATGATAAGTAAAAATGGATTCTGTCTTGTCTGAACAGATGCCTTAGCAGCTTGCAACTACTTGCCGCAGTCTAGAGAGAAAATCATTGCAGCTCTCTTCAAAGCCCTGAACTCTACAAACAATGAGCTGCAGGAAGCTGGAGAAGCATGTATGAGGAAGGTAAGAAGACTGAAAGAAGTAGATTTTGCTTTTTAAAGGGGATGTCCGCTTAGGAAATGCCTTTTAAAAGTGCTGGACAATCACTTTATGGAGTTTATCATGAAAGTGGCGCTAAGGAATATTAAGGTCATATACACACAGGGGCGCCATTACATTCATACATAATGTGTACTTGAATTCTGGGGAACAAGAGTGGGGTAACCATATAGCATCATTTTCTTTTCCAATAGCTTTTAATAAGTGTTTCAAAGTACAAAATTTCAACGGTATACCATTAACGCATACCAGAGTGCAACGATTTACAAAAGGGAGAAACAACATAGTTTCTAGTTAGTACAGTGTTCCCAGAACATAACTTGGAATGTAAAAGTGTATAATAAGGTATTGAAAACGCAAACAAAATTCCACACCACACTACCCAAGATGGTACAAAAGAGGGGAGGGTATTGGGAAGACACTACAATAATGTAATAACGATCCTTCCCTAAGGCCATAGGGTTGGTGGGTAAAAGGTTAAAATGCTGATAGATTGCTAATGTGGCCACATAAGCCAGGCTCTACCACACCCGAGTATAGGCCTATATCTATTAAATACTTTACCTCGTAATTGTTGGCCTAATGACCGTATGAGTTGGAGAATAAAAGGGGGGGAAAGGAACAAAAAGGAAAGACGAGATGAAGAAGGAAGTGCAGCCTATTCAGTCCAAATCAAAGTCACCATATATGTCTCATAAGGCATCCGAATTGCCGAAAGGCATTCGTTAACTGTGATCCATGACAACCTG
Organism: Lithobates pipiens; assembly: GCF_037356315.1. Lineage (NCBI taxonomy): Eukaryota > Metazoa > Chordata > Amphibia > Anura > Ranidae > Lithobates > Lithobates pipiens. The sequence continues at coordinate 268,788,561 of NW_027507784.1, forward strand.
GTCTTTACCAAGTCTAATGGAATCATGGGAGACTTCCTTGACCTGGCAATGGAAATTCTGGCTGCTACCAAAATGAATGCTATGAGTCTCCTCGTGTGTTCTGAGGTTAGCACCATTTTCTAAAATTATATTTTCATATATTTAGTATGACAACGTAGCTGCCCTGCCTATAAGACATTGTATACAGCATGCTTTTGAAAAGTATTTGCAGAGCTTTCAGCAAGCATTGAACACTTTTTTTGCTGAAGGTTTTAAAACGTTTTCAGTTCCAATTTATGAATGATGATCACAGATTTTAATGGGAAAGTTGACTTTCATTCTATTCAAGTAGCGCTGAAGCTTACTAAAGCCCAATAGCAGCTCTTGCAGTGTTTTTGGAACTCTGGTCCATTGCATATGTTGTCTCGTGTAGTTTGGAGCTCAAGGTTAGAGGTGAACAAATTAATCTGTAGTCTTCTGCACATTTAGTCTGTGGGGACCACGTAATCTGCAAATCTAGGCAATCAACATTCATTCTTTATCAAACGACACAGCAAGTCTTTAAACTTTTGGTAAAATTGTCATCTACAAGAGGATTGGACACAGGCAAATAAAAAAGAAAAAAAAAAAAAAAAGTACACCAGCCAATGACAACCCTTTCACTAACAGCATTGCTCATGTCTTAGGCAGGTGAATTACTCAGTTTCCCAATTACTTGGGTAGCATTATCTATAAAGGATAGGATGTGTCTGCTTTTCATAGTATTGCTGTATAAAAATGAATCCACCTGAATCTTGAATTCCATTATCTTGACAGTTGAAATGAGGAGTTGTATCTATTTTTCTTGAACTAGTGGTAATTGTCTCTTCAAGATGGATGTTATTAACTAAAAGTTTTTGACCATTTCCACCAATTTTTTTTTTCTTTTTCATTGCAGTTTTTGGAGGGAGCCACCATAGAGGTAGACCAGATTCATACCCACATGAGGCCTCTACTGATGATGCTCGGAGACTATCGGAGCTTGACTCTTAATGTTGTAAACCGCTTAACTTCTGTCACCCGGCTGTTCCCTAACTCCTTCAATGATAAATTTTGTGATCAGATGATGGTAAGGGGATTGGGGGGGTGTTTTCTTCTTACATGGATTTTGATTAGGATTGCTACCTGTAATGCTCACTGACTTTCATTTCTTGGATATGATAAATTGTTCAACAAATACGTCTAATTACGGGGGGAAGAAAAAAAATCAAAAGAAGGCCAAGCTGCCTGTTATGACACTCCTCCCAATGGGTACACAACTATACCAGCTAGACAAACTTCATCATCCTTACTATTTTTTTTTAAATAAATGTGCAGATCTGGGTTTTCTAAGGAACTGCTCTCGTCTCTGGAGACCAGGAGGGCATATAAGATGATAGTTAAAACAACATACAATCGACTCCCCAAAACAACATGCCTATTTGGACAGCTTGGCCTTTCAATACATTTTCTGCTTATGTTTGCACTTATTTTATTTGGGATCTGCGCTTAAGTTATTTGATGTATTCATGGTACCTCCAATGTATAGTATATATGAGAATCTCATTAAACCTTTGCAAGGAGCTTGGGCAGACTTGCCATTGGGTTTCACATTAGTGAGTTTTAAAGAACTCTCCTAATCTCCAGAATTGCTCTTTGTCCTCACAGCAACACCTGCGTAAATGGATGGAAGTTGTAGTGATCACCCACAAAGGAGGACAAAGGAGCGAAGGCAATGTAAGTACAGGACATGCTGACTTTTTGTCCAGCATTTCTGCTATATTCTCTCCTATCGTTGTCTGCTTCAAAGTGATATAACTTATTGGCAGTGCAATTTAAGAGTTGTATTATCTCTTCCCGCCTGTACTAAGAGAGAGCTCTTGCCTAGAGGAAAGGGAATAAAAATACACACAGTAATTGATTTTTGCTACTTTTGCAAGAGAAAAAAGTTTGTCATTAGAGGTGTTTAGGTTGTGGGCACAGAACTTCAGACTGGAGCTAATGAATGGGAATGGCGTTATCTGCACTCTTGATTGGGGACATTAATACTGTCGGGCTTTAAAGGATGAGTGCAGTTTTAAAGCACATTAGCTTGTTTGATATATCCAGGTAAATACAGCAGCTTTGCTAATCTAACCTTATTTATTTTCTCATCTTCGACCATTATTGATGACCCACCCACCTCCAATATCCTTCTGTTTGCTTAAAAAAAGGTTGCCCCTCTGTCCGCTTTAATCCCCTTACTTTAATACTTGGGGTCTCTTACCTGGCACGAGTATGCTGAAATGGACTGCTAACACGTCTGACTTTCCCTGTTCTACATACTTGCCCTAGGTCATTGCGGTTGATTTACTAAAGGCAACTGGACTGCACTTTGCGAAAAGTGTAGTTGCGCTCTGCAAGTGCAGTTGCTCCAGAGTTTAGTAAATGATCAGGAGCTCTGCTCACTTCCATCATACAATTTTGTGCAAGCAAAAATACAGCTTTTTAAATTCTCCTTGCATGTGATTGGGTAATCTTTGCAATGTGAAGCTTTACATCCATTTACTAAGCTCTGTAGCAACCGCACTTGCAGTGTTCAACTGCACCTTGCAAAATGCAGTCTTTTTGCCTTTGAATGAATGAATGAATGACTTGTATAGCCTTTAGTAAATCAACCCCACTGACAAAGCTGGTGGGTCACCAGCAAATTACCTAATTTTAAATACGTGACATAGCCTCCTGACACCTCATATCCTTACTAACCTAGAGTTGATGGGCAAATGTTTAAAGAAACAGGAGTCTCCCGACAGCCCACACCTTGGCCTGCTTTAGGTTGATGTGCAGTGAGTCTCTTTATTATATATTTACACATAGACTTTATCAATAATGTAAAGAGCGGTAACTCTTGGTAGCCTTTTGCCCACTTTGATACCATGAAATCATAACATTTTATTGCTGCACATGGCTTTTGGTCTTTTGTTTGTGCTGCCTCAATAATTAAGAATAAATGTCATTGAAGTGTGTTAGCTCTGCTCATGTAACGATTGCTGGCTGTAACAGCACTGTTTCTGATGTGTCTTGATTTTATTTTGGTAGACATATGAAACTCGTTAGGGCTTCTGAAATGCGTAGTCACTAAATTACTACACTTTGTACATGTCCGTTACATTGAACTTTCATGGCAGAGCCACCTTGAAATGCTGAACCACTTTTCATAAATGTACTTCAGTCCTGGCACAGGGCTCCTTCTTTAGCTTTCTAGTCTCTGGTGGGTAGACATCAGTGCAGTCATCTTACATTGGTAACTACCTTCTCTACCAGACAACTTTACAGTTTCTAAAGAAGGTCATGAATGGCAGCCTTTCTTTCTGAAATTATAGAATTTTATTTAAAGATATCTATCCGGTTATTCATCTTGTGTGTGTTTAATGATATCTAAAGACAATTATGGTACCATGTGTGTAAATTTACTCCTCCAGTCACAAAAACAAAGCATTGAAATGGTCTTCATTGGAATTACTTTTTCACCTAGGCGTTACTGCAGTGCACCACCCCACTCCATTTATAGCTCACTTTAGGTTAAAAAACAAAACAAAAAAAACCCCAAAAAACTCCAACGTAGGTCTAGGTACGCTCATAAATGATTACATAATCTGCAAAGTGACCTGGTAATTCTAAAGTCAGTAAAGTCAGTATTCTTCACTGCTAATCGTGAGCCGCATCTACTACATCTTTTTACCTAGGTAGCTTAGCCTAGTATTTTGGAAACACCATCTTGCGTTTGATTAGCATAGGCTGCATTCTCACGGAAGAGCCGAGAATTTGCCTGTTGCTTCTGTTTTTAACCACTTTCAGAGACTTCATTGTATTTTGTGGTGGTAACCCTAAAAAAGGGAAAAAAAAAACAAAAAAAAACGCGCTCCTGTCTCTTTTTTTAAAGTGGCTGTAAAGTCTAGATAGAAAGGCTTCTGTGTGTATCAGCCCCCTTAACACTTACCTGAGGTCTCTCTCTGTCCAGTGATGTCCACGAGTGTCTAGGCCATTCAAGATTCTCCCTCCTGATTGGCTGAGACACAGCAGCATCACCTTTTGGCTGCCACTGCTGTCAATCAAAGTCAGCTAGCCAATCAGGGATGAGAGGGGTCGGGACTCCGTGTCTGAATGGACACAGGGTGCTGTGACTCAGCTTGGGTGCCCCCAAAAGCAAGCTGCTTGCTGTGAGGGGACTGAACAGGAGGGAGGGGCCAGGAGCACAGAAGAGGGACCTGAGAAGAGGAGGATCCAGGCTGCTCTGTGCAAATGCACTGCAACAGAACAGGAAAGTATAACATGATTGTTATTTTTGTAGGAAAAAAAAACAAGGGCATGAAATATTGCAAAGAGCTTTTTCCATGTCAATTGTCCCTTTCTATGTTCTACAAAACCTGGTTGATTCTGAACGTTCTTGTGTGTACTGACCACACTTATCATGGCTGCTGATCCCTGATAGCTTGGTCATATGACGTGCCTCTGTCATTCAGTGTGTCTGCATCTCCCCCTCCCTCTCGTTATTTCTGTAGTCTGTGTGGGAACTGTGAAGCCGATCTCCCGACTAGATTGTGTTCTGCTGTATCTGCTCCTCCCCTTTGGTAAAGTGTAAAGAAACATCTGTGTTCTACTTTTATCCTGACTGTTTCAGGAATATATTAAGTACATTGTGGGTGTTTTTTTGTTTATAATGCTAAATACCTTGTTTGCTCAGGGCTGCTGTGTGGTCATATGTTCTCCCTCTGCTAGCTTACATATGTCAGAGGGGAATCTCAGCCCCTCCCACTGCACTCCTTGGATTAAGGAGCAGAGGGAGGAGGACATGTGACCACACAGCAGAGCTGGGAAAAGTAAGTATTTAATTATAATAGTATTTATTATAATAATAAAAAACACACACAATGTATTTTAATATGTTCCTAAAACAGAGAGGATAAAAGAATATAATAGACATGACTTTATAACCACTCTAAAGTGACTGTATTTTAACCTCTAAAGCCTATTATAAAGATTAATCTCTTCTCCCCTCTAGCTGTTGTAACTGTATGTGGCCAAATGTGTTTGGAGCCAAAGATTTTGATAAGCTTGAAGTAGAACTAGAAGTACATTTTATTTTATTTTTTATTCTTATTTTTTTCCATTTTGGAAAGACCAAGGGAGGGTTCTAACCCCTGTAAAATTTTGGGGAGATTTACCTTTACTACCCGTTCCATTGCCAAAGCAGGGAGTAAGGAGATCCCTTCACATTACGGAATCCCTTGCACCTCCCAGGATCACCAGAACCAGTGTGCCCATTGGAAAATGTTTCCGCCTATTACTTTTCTAGAGACAACCCAATTTGTGATTTTCTTTCCCTTTCGATGATGATGGCAAACAGGACAAATAGAGAGGGTGATGTAATGGGGACACAGACCGCAATAAAAACCTAATGGGTGTTCTCTACTCTGTCCAAAAACGAAAATAAAAGTTTTGCCTTTAGTTTTACTTTACCTTAAGTGACCCTTAAAAATGAACTTTCCCCTTTGTTTAGAATGCTGCCACGTTTCTGCGTTGCATGCTCTTATAGACCAGTGATGGCGAACCTTGGCACCCCAGATGTTTTGGAACTACATTTCCCATGATGCTCATACACTCTGTAGTTTAGTTGAGCATCATGGAAAATGTAGTTCCAAAACATCTGGGATGCCAAGGTTCCCCATCACTGTTGTATACTGTTTGTGGTTACCTGAACTCTCGGTAACAAATTCTGACCTACAAAAATCCTGATCAAGTTTCTTGCTGGCAGAACCCAAACGTGTTTTGTTTTTTTTTAGTAAATACTTATTTCTATGTAAAGTTCATCATGCTGTGCCATATTTTTAGTTATTTCTTTCATTACACAATAAATGTATAGTCATGTGATACATTAGATTGCCTATATGTTTATGACCAGATGTTCCTTATTAGGTCACATAATTGGGGGGGGCTCATTAGAACAATCAGTTGTGGACCTGTTTTTTTCTGTGTATGCTACAATGTTCAGCTACTGATTTATCTTATAGCTGGCAGCATTACAAAATGAGGAATGGCTTATGGAATCAGGGATAAAAACCTAGAACTTGTGCTTCCAAGTAAAGCTGTCACAAATCTGGGCAATTCATACTGAGCATATTGTGCAAAAAAATAATAAAATAAAATTGGTATAAGAGAAAATTACTGCACTACTAGTGAAAAGATAATTATAAATAACATAGTAAAAGCTGCCAAACAATAAGACTGATTGTGAACAGAGAATGCGAAAAGAAGCGCAGCGCTGCAAATACGAGAAATAAACTGGGTAATATGTGAACACGTACAACAATCAATTGTGCAAAATAAAGTGTCAGATGATAACATACACTAATCAATAGATCCAGTGCTAGTATGTGGTAACATGAGGTCAATACCTTAGAGATCAAGTAATTAAGTACCAACCAAGTAGGAGAAACAAAAAAAAAAAGTATATAAACAATATATCTGTGAATTATTTGTGAATAATTGAATCCACCTCCATGCATATTATCACAATATAAAGTCCATCAATGATGAATGTCATAATGTACTCTTCCACATGAATATCGAATAAATCCCAAAGGCATAGATGGTTATTTTTCCATACTGTTAAAAACACCCAGGACTGTGCTTCCACCACTGAGGGAGACACCTTACCTTACCTTACCTTACCTTACCTTACCTTACCTTACCTTAGGGTGTGGACGCACACGTGTGAGTCAAACGAGCATGTATGGACACCCATGTCCCAGATCACAATCTCCAATGGTGGAAAGGTACAGGCACACAATCTCAGCAGTGGGATAGGCAAAACGAACTAGAAGCCAGGAAGCAACCGCAATGTCCTAATCTTGTGTGGATAGCTGTCACCATGATTCATGGTTGAAATCAGTCCCACGTAGCCAACTATTGTGTATTGGGCGCAATTGTACGAACTTATGCAATTTTTCACCATCAGGCTTTAACCCTTAAGTCTAGGTTTGTGGAGAAAGCTACCACTCTTTGATGATAGATGAGGAAATTAGTAAAGTGTCTGTTAGATAGGAGTAGATTGATAATGGAACAACCTAAACGAATGCAAGATTTGGGTTGTCTTTTGTGACTGGATTCTCGGTACAACATAAACAAATAAAGATATTTTTAATCGTCATTGGAAGGTGCTTAAAAAATGATCGAGTGCTGGGTCCCCGTACTTACGGATCGTGCTTGAGATGTGTATAGGGGGGCACAGCCTTTGACAGAACAGATTGCCCCAAATGTTATTGACCCTCCAATAAGAGCTTCATTTTTTCATGATCTTAAATGGTATTACCCCTGTTGTAAATGCAATGTGTGTATACACAATGCATGTGGCAGAAGGAAGTCTGAGTCCTTTATGTCCTCTACTACCTCTAACATATGAGCTGAAACATTTTACCACTTGATATATCGTTTATCTAATAACTTGCCCCTGTAAAAAACAATATGTTGGACAAACGATTAGAACTTTTTCTGTGAGGGTAAATGAACACATTGCCAGCATTAAAAAAGGTCATACTAATCATAGTGTACCTAGACACTATCTTCACCATCATAAGAAAAATCCATTAGGTAACCACATTTCAGATCATAGACAAATTTGTCCCTCATTCGAGAGGTGATTCTTACGGGGCTTATCACGTTTGGAAACATTCTGTATTTACCACCTGAAATCATATTTGCCCTTTGGAATGAATATTTATTGGGACATAAATGCCTTCATCAATAAGGCATAGAGTTCAGACTGTTGACAAATTTCTGATGATCCACCACCCTCTTCTCTTTTTTTTCTAATTTTATGTTTTTTCATGATTATTCTTTTTTTTTTTTCCAAATCGCATCCAATCATGTTAACATTACGATGTGATGTACATTGTATTGGTCTTACTATATTCGTCACCCCTTGCTGTAGTATAGGGTCATTAATTAGTTTTCCATTTTACACACTATTGGACTTTGTTATGAACCGTTTTGTATAGTTAGCGATGTTTAGCATGCCTACATTTAATTTTATTATTGTGGGATGTGCCGTTCACTTGTGTCTGTGATTGGTCACCTGATCTGTTGTGTTTTTGAAACGCATGGGCATGGTTTGCACGCATTGTAGTACGATGCCGAGGGCATCGTCGCTCTGCGTCTTGTGCGTCCTTTAACGTATTGGGTGCCATGTGACCACAGCCACAACGAGGCTTGGATGTTTACTCCCAGGATGTGATGATGGTGCGTATCAGGTGACTCCGTTATTATATGACTGATAGCCAATCACGGACAATTGGTATCGGTGCCGTGGCGACAGATGCACGCCGGAAATCATGATGCCACAATCTCACGCTCGCACTTGGTGTACCAGAACGAGGCGATACATGCACCCCTGGCCTTGTGATGATGGGATTCTGACGTTTCCTCCCCGCGATTGGTGTATCAGAGCGAGGTGATGCACGCACGCTGTCCTCTATGGTGGTTTTACATTCAGCTTCCATTTATGGTCTAATTATCATTTTACTATATAAAGCGTAGTGTGGACGAGCAGACCCATGCCCCAGTAGAAGTCCCATAGGACGAAGCGCGTTGGTTTTATGTCTGCTTAAGCTATGCACATTGCGCCAATTTTATGAATTCTTTTTTTTAAAGCACACTCTTAAATGAGGTTTGTACCTTTTTTATTAATCCATACGTTTCTTGATCTAAGCCATGTGGAAGGCTTCCTTTTTGTTGTCTATGATATTCTTTTACCTACTGCTGGAGAAAAATCTTTAATGATACCACACAAGATTAGGAGATTGTGGTTGCCTCCTGGCTTCTGGTTCGTTTTGCCTATCCCACTGCTGAGATCGCGTGCCTGTATCTTTCCATTACTGGGTGTCCATACATGCTCGTTTGGCACACCAACGCTGGCGTGTGTCCACGACCTATGGTAAGAGTACCTACCCCTCTCCCTTGGTGGTGGAAGCACAGTACTGGGTGTTTTAACTGTACGGGAACATCGCCATCTATGCCTTTGGGATTTATTTGATATTTATGTGGAAGAGTACATTATGACATTCATCATTGATGAACTTTATATTGTGATAATATGCATTGAGGTTGATTCAATTATTCTCAAATAATTCACTGATATTTTGTTTATATACATTTTTTTTTCTTCTTCTTGGTTGGTACTTAATCACTTGATCTCTATTGACCTCATGATACCACATACTAGCACTGGATCTATTGATTATTGTATGTTTTCATCTGACACTTTATTTTGCACAAATGATTGTTGTGAGTGTTCACCTATTACCCAGTTTATTTCTGGAATTTATACGTAGTTGCGGCGATTTCAATCTTAAAAATTTTTTTTTCGAAAAGAATTGCAATTTTTGCTTTCAGTGAAGATGACCGAAAAACTAGAATGAGAAGATTCAGTGATGTAAGCAGATTAAGTTGTATGCAAATTTTTCCTGTAACTATCGAGCTTGGCCTCCACCCTCTCACCCTACTCTTGGTCAGGGCAACCAACCATCACATTGGAGAATAACCCTCAGTGCTTTTTAGCTTAAAGTGATTCTTTAACCTAGAAACAAAAAATTTAAAGTCAGCAACTACAAATGGTATAGCTGCTGACTCTTAATAATAGGAAGCTTACCTGTCCAGGGATCCAACGTGGTCCTCACCTGAGCCAGCTCATCAGCCAACTTTGTGTTTAGGCTCTAGCAAGCTTTCTTTGGAAAGCTTGCAGTTTCACAGCCGGCTTCCCACTGCTCATGCTCAAGCTGAACTGTGCTTTGTGACTGGCCCCAAAGCTTTCTGGGACCTGTGACGTGTCCCAGAAGGCTGTGGGGGGAAGGAGGGGTTAACCACTGTGATCCGACCAGAAGTTGAAGCGATTTCCTGTCAAAGCCAGTGTGAATGGCTCATGTTTGTGACGGTTACGTTAATTCATCTCCCCAGTAACTCATTGCTATGAGTTTAATACACATGTAATTATTGCTCTTTAATCTCAGCAGCTCACTCTTTTTTTCCAAGTTTATTAAACACTGAGGCAATGCAAAAAAAAGTGGTGGGGATTGCAAAGTGCTGTAAGCCATATCAACCAGTGAGATGTCAGGTTTATACCTGGATAACAGATGACTCCTGATGGCTTCAATGGCTCAATGCTTGCTTATTGATTCATTATTGTTTGTGTGTTTTGTGGTATGTTGGTTTACTGTAATATACTGTGAGTCTCTCTGGAGTCATTTTATCCGTTATATAAAATGTTACTTGGAAATAATAAAATCAAATACTCGGAGCTTCTATGCAGGTGTGGGTGTCTTGGAGAAAAAAACAATGGCTGAAGGCTGGTGCTTTAATGTATAGTACACACCCACACTCTTTAAATTCTTACTGTCATCTTTTTTTGGTCCAGCCTGCCATGGAAGGGGTAGAGGTGAGAATTGGAGCTGTAAAGAAGTTGTGTCGTCATGGTCTATTGTATTTTTTTTTTACATTGCCTTCAACAGTATCCTCAGACTTGTTCCTTGGTGTCCTTGACATTTGGGCTTATTCCTATAGACTAGCTGGGAGAAAAAATGAGGGCATTGCTCATAGCATCCAGTATGGGTCACGCTTTTTCTTTTTAATGTTTGCTAGAACTTGTAAGCCAACATCCGAATGTTGCTATTGATGAATGCTTCATTTTTCCTTTTTGTTTCAAGTTTGTAAATTACTCGGTTTACCAGATCCCCAATCACAGAGGGGTTTTAAAGGTAAGTGTAGATGGGTGTTCTCTAGTGTGCCCAAATCACTTTTGCATGAGCTCTGTTCACTGCAGGTAAGCAGGACTGAACTGGTGTCTCTATTGTGGTTAATTGAAGCCTGTGTATAGTGCTGCTGTATATACAGATACTTGGCTTCAGCACCAAACACATGTAAATAGCTCAATTTCTTTTTTTACTTTAATCAGACTACAGACCGACAGACATCTTTTTGTTGGCCAAATGAACCCGGTAGGGTTCAATTACTTGGCTGTATTAATGCCAGACGCCAGCCAATAGACTGAAAACATTCAAGTGTCGCGTTACCCTTTTTTTATTTTCTTTTCTTTCTTCTCTGAGAGTCAAGTGTTCAGATTACCTACACTTGCATGCTAGCATCTGAATTTGTTTGGCTCGTTCCTAGAATCGCGAATGAAACTCCCACATTTTAAAAGGGACAGTCCATGGTTAAGCCACTATAGATTCATGAAATGCTGAGCACCTTTCCCCTGTTCCCATAGAGTTATTATATTTCATGAAAATAGCATCATCCCAGATATCCATCAGGTGGCGCTGCAATCTGTAATTATTGCAATCCGGGAACTGCAAGAATAAGGCCTTTCTGTGCTCCTATACATGGGAGAGAGGATTTCCAACTCTCCTGCTGATTTCTTTTGATTAGGCACCCTTCACCTTACAATGAACCAGACTGAAAGCAGGGTAATAGGCACACTTTAGAACCATCTTGTTGCCTTATGCTAAACAGCAATCGCCTAATTAAAACTCCTACCTTTGCTTGTTTGATAGTACAAGTGGGTCTGGTAAGCATGTTAAGGATGCACAAGGACAGGTACGAGGGTCACTGATCCAAAATGTATATATTGTGTTGTGTAAGAGATTGTGTGCTTTTGTACCTTTTCAATTGTTATTGTTGTGTGTCAAGTCATTTTAATGTTTGTGGCGCCAGTTGCATAAAATAGCTGTTAATAACCTGCATGGCTTATTTGTATAACTAGGGTTTAAAAAGCTTTGTAGATTTCAGTTGATTATGTTTTATAAGCATTTCCCAAAGGGGGGAAGGGTCCAAAGCTATTTTTTGTGATGTCGGGTGCGACTTGCATAGACATCTGTATATAAAGTGGCACAGATGACGGCCTAGTAGCACCTGAAATCACGCTGACCTTCTACTTCATGTGAAGTAGCACGATTTCAAAGTAGCATCAATGTGAACCAGGGCTTACTCCAAGATCTGTTATTATACAGAGTTCTGTAGTCTCAGAAGCTAGTAGGCAATTAACACGGAAGCAGCTGCCAGCTTTCAGATGACTCCCTAAGCCAAGTTAAGGTAGAACTATAGGCATTTTGGATAGAGTAAGAGAGGGTTATAATCAATGGCAGCCGGTCATAAGGGGCGCCGCCCCCCCAATCCATGTGCCCGGCCACCAAAGATTTCAATGGGGTTTTTATTTATTTACTTTTTTTTGAAGCACGTGATTAGAGCCTAAGGCTCTAATTGGCTTCAAAAAGTGTGGGCTCGGGGTGCACCCCAAGCCCACCCGCTCGTGTGACATTAGCAAATTAATATTTGCTAATATCTTCCTGCTTCTCCCCCCAGCCAATCAGGGAGCTGGTCCTGATTGGCCGGGAGGAGAAGTGACCACCGGGACTCGGGGGAAGCCCCCAAAGCGTCGACCTGGATGGGCTAAGTGCAGGGCTGGCGGGTGGCCGGCGGGAGCGATCGATTTGGGGGGGGAGAGTGTAGACACGAGAGGGCCAGGTTGGTTTGCTGTCACTCAAAAAAAAAAAAAAAAAAGCACCAGCCACTACTAGTTATAATCTGTCAGGTTTCCCCCCCCCCCCCATCTATGTCTTGGTTCTTTTTAGGTATTAAATATTTTTGAATTCTTCATAGTCAGTTGTGCAAGGGCCTAAGCGTGTGCGTCCAGAGCTAGCACTTGTTGACTTTATGCAATTTTATATGCACTTTCATTGATATCTGTTGTCCCTTCAACACACAACAATGCTTAAAATGTATGTATACAGACACCATTCATGTAAATATGTGGTTTTATAAATTTTCTTAAATGTGTTGGCGTGCACCTAGGAGGCCCCTCAAACGAAAAAAGCCTACAAAGATGCATGTAAAATGTACATTGATGATGGTTAAAATGCACATGTGCAGATGTGAACAGGTCCTTAAGGTCTGTTGAGCCGCCCAAACTGCGCAGGCAGGTTTGCTGTGATCATCTGTCCCACGTTGAAATGGTCTGATATAGTGGTCATGTGGGTATGTGCTATTAACTCAACGCTAGTGAATTTCGAACATTGGATTATCGCGTGTTACCATGATTGTCTGCAACTGATCGCACAGTGCTTGTTCAATTGGCCATGATTAATTACACAGTGCAGCAGTGGCGGGCAATCCCAGCAATACACAATCTTCTAATTAAGAAAATGTTGTGGCAATCGGTGAATGAAAATCATAGCAAATGCCCCTTTTTGTGATTTGCATTTGGAAGAAACACACCAACTATGTCTCTGAGCTCGTTTTGTGAAAGCTGAAACTGGACGGAAAGTGAATTTGATGCCCATAGTAACTAATTAGATCTCCTATTTCATTCTACATTGGAATTGGTAACTGTTCCTTTTTCGGCTTCAAGCTTTATTTGTACATCCCCCAGTTAGGAGGACTAGTAAAATATGAACGTTGAACACCAACTTGGGGGGAATTTTTTTTTATATCTAATAACTAACAAAGGAAACCCTTCTAGAAAGCTGTTAACCTGTCACACCTACAAATCGGTGATGAAGGCCGTCACTTCTTGACTCCTAATAAGTTTTTGTGCCAGGGTACTCTTCTGTCCAGAGCTAGTGCTGTTTACAGGAGTTGGCCAGTGGCATCCTCCAACACTAAATAGTACACTTGGCTTTAACAGTCATCCTGAAAGTTCAGGATATTTTCCAAAATTCCTGCTTGTGAAGCCCTCTGAGCCGTTTTTGTCCTGGCTTTTCTTTAATTTCCTTGGTGAATTTTCATACATTGTAATCATGTTCAAACATTGTCCATCTCCTTTAGAGAAGGCTGTTTAACAAAATCCAATTTTGGTCAGTGGAGAGCCTGTATTCCCTTATCCCATCATCAGCGGCCAGATTTCTGCAAACATAATTTGAGCGGAATAGAACATTTGCAGCCGAGGGGTTTGCATGTAGCTAAAAGCCATCAGTTTTTTTTTATTTTTTTTACGTATTCTGAATATTACCATTGTGGCTTATTTAACCTGTTGGGAAGATGGTGGTTTCAGCACCATGTTAGGCCTGATTTATTAAAATGATTAAACAAAGTGATGTTTTTGCTATCCATAACATGTAATGAGAGTTCCCCCATTATTCTCCTATGATGCACCTAAATGTGGTTGCTGTGGACAGCAGGAACGTTTTCCTCTTTTGAACACCTATTTTAAAATTTGTTTTGGCAACTTTTTTTTATTTTTTTTTATCTTGAGTTATTTTCTTTTATACAGGAAATGAAGATTTGTTCAGCAATTATCAATCTCTTTCACCTTATTCCGGCTGCTCCTCAGACTTTAGTTAAGCCACTGTTGGAGGTTGTAATGAAGACTGAACGGGCTATGCTAATTGAGGTATGTTGGTTTTTAGGTTTTTGGTTGTCTACACACTGGTAGAAGCCCCTGTTTTTGTGGCTTCAGTAGTCACAGGCATGAATCTAATTTCTGAATAGCTGAAATGGCTGCCACTGTTACAGAAAGGTGAGTGTTTTTGTAACCTAAATACATAAAGCCATTTTACAGATCAGCTTGGTTTGGCGCAATTGCATTCAATCTGGATAAAACACCTGCTTCTATTCATTCATACATATTCCACTGGAAATTAGGTGCATATTCAGGCTGGATCCCAGCCTCGAACCATTTCCAAATGAAGAAGGGGAAGATTGTACATTGTGTTCACTAAAAAAAATTTTTTTCTTCTCCATTGATGAAATTGGGATAAGAGGTCAGAGCATGTATACTTGGCTCTTATTTATTACTTTTCAGCAATGAAAGCCTTAAACTGGATTCCACTGAACCTTATAGCAGCACTTCACCCAAATGGGGAGGTTCCATTTCCCCCCCCCCAAACCCACACTTCTTCCCCCGGGAGTGGGTACCTAGTTTTGACAGGTACCCGCTCCCACTTCTGCTCAGATCTCCTAGGCGATCCAAGTGGAAATTTGCCCATCCCCCACCTCTTCTCTTTTTCACAAAGCACGGCGGGAAGCCGGCTGTGAAGCTGCATTGAGTCACAGCCGGATTCCCTAACTAAATATGCCGCCGGAGGACCTGAAAACCAGCAAGAACTGGTCCAGGTGAGGATGGCTCTGGATCCCTGACCAGGTAGGTGTTTTTTTTTTGTTGCGTTTTTTTAAAGTCGGCAGCTACTGTATTTGTAGCTGCTGATTTATTTTTTATTTTTGGTGGAGGACTGAAGATCCCCTTTAAGCCCAATGCTGAAAACCAAAACCATTATACTGATGGTTTTAACCCTTTGTGCATCTAAAGCCACGTTTTTTTTTTTTATATTTTTTTTTTTTACTGACTACGACACACAGACAGTGAGCAGAAACTTCATTGTTACTTCATGATCATGTCAGTGTTTACATTAAAAATGCAGATCTACCTTTTACTGCTCGTTGTGCCTGCTGTGGCATAGTACTTGTCAGATAGCTATTTCGTGGGGTTAAAGCAGAGGTCTGGGATTTTTGTTCTGTGTGGTCTTTTCTTTAACTTAATCTCTTACATCTTCAGGCTGGAAGTCCATTTAGAGAGCCTTTGATAAAGTTCTTAACCAGGCACCCATCTCAAACTGTGGAGCTTTTCATGATGGAAGCTACACTGAATGATCCGCAGTGGAGTCGAATGTTTATGGTAAAGTTTCAGTTTTTCCTGTGAAAACGACTAGCTTTTTATGTTTTCTTTTTATTTTATAATGGGGAAGTTATTTTCTGCTCAGTTCCTTCACACTGCTCTTGTTCATGGTTTTACCAAACTCTGCTGTTGGTAACTTTTTTTAACTTTCACTGATCTCTAAATAGGTGGTTTTCTTTAAATAGCTCTGCCCAGCAAGTATTGTTGGCATCTACTTTTATTTATTTTTAGTCTTTTAAGGTTATGTTTAACATTCTGCACTATAGGTCTATTTCAATTAATCTTTATGAAAGGTGCTTTTTAATGAAAATCAAATAACCGCATACCAAGACACAGAAGTGTAAATTAACCTCTAAAAGTTAGTCTCCTGTGCAATGCGCCTGTATTACCTTTTGGTAGCCCTAAACGCCTTGTTTGTGTCTTTCATTTTAGAAAATGTCACCAGCACATCATGTTTCTCCAGAATAGGTCCAAAGCTTTATTCAGCAATCACATCAGCAAATGGCAAAGTTTTGGAGTCCGGCATGACCCCTTCATCAGGCATGTGTCGCCTGATAAAGGGGTCCTGTGAGGCTCGGAAATGTTGCCATTTTCTTTAACGTTGTGATTATTGAATAAAGCTTTGGACCCATTCTGGAGATTCGTGGTGTACTGGTGACATTTTCTCGCTCTGACTATTTACGGTTCCAGCTGGTGGGTGCTTTAGCACCCACGTACTGTATATATGCAGCCATTTTTACAGGACTGTATGCATTGGGAATAGTGTGTTGGAATCTTTTTTTAACTTAGGTTCACGTTTTGAGGGCTTCAATTCTTGACTTTGACCCTAAACCCTCTCCCTTGGTGCTAAGCCTCTTCACCCTTTATCCCATTCTTTAATGATGGCTGCTTTAGTAACCAGTAGGGAATGCTCTTACTAGCCAAGGTAAGTGGTGTTTGCCCTCACAATCTAGGCATTGAAACCATTTGTTACAAAGTGAAACTATGGTCAAAGTGGTGTACAGTAGAAGCTTTCCTTTTTATCTTTAATCCGTGCATCATAAATCCAATGCAGCTGCATTTAGCAGACCTATCACAGGTCTCTGGGGTGGAACTGTGATCTCTTATCGCCATATTGCCATCTCTACATGTGTGTTCCTGCTGACTGCTAAGAGACCATCATTATAAATCTTGCACAGATGTGAATACCATGAGAGAGACTAGAAGGGACTCATTGGCTATTGCTTCTCTGCTCCCCTCTTACTGTTAGCATTGCCAACTGCCTGTCTGGGGACAAGTTGCTAATATGAGATAAAAATGTTTGTAGGGATTCAGACCACAGTATAACCAGGTGAATTTTTACTTCTCACCTCCACAGAGCTTCTTAAAGCACAAAGATGCCAAACCATTGCGAGATGTGCTGGCTGCTAATCCAAACCGTTTTATTACCCTGCTAATGCCTGGTGTGACACAAGCCACGGTGAGGCCTGGTTCTCCCAGTACCAGTACTACAACGATGCGGCTTGACTTGCAGTTTCAGGCCATCAAGGTAAGTGTGGCATGTTTATATCAAGGGCATATAATATTCCACTCGGAGCCATTCATTAAGGTTCGAGCAAAGAATATTTGGACATTTCCTTTCTTCCTTTCCCTATCTCCCATGTCTGTTACCATTGACTTCAGTTGAGAAACTTGTAAGAGCTGCAGGAATAGTATGTGGAGATTTCCAGGGTATCCTTTTTATAACTGTAAGTGTGCTTTAAGCTTTTCAATGTCAAAAAAATGACTAAGACAAAAACAAATCTGGGTTTTTAGGGAACAAGAAAAAAGTTAATAAGTCTATATTCTAGAACAACCACATGATTCTACTTAGGGCAGCACTAGCCACGGCAGACTCTGTAATCTCAACTAATACTCTGCACACCCAAGTGTAACGAGTGAACCTAAAAGCAGGTATTAGAATGGACTTTCAAAGGCCAGTACTAAAGATGAAGTCCAGCCTGTGCTTTTTAGGCTGGGCTTCTCCTCTGGGTCACAGGAGTGCAGTTCGTTTTGCACTTCTGTGACCTGTTTTCAGACCTATCTCTGCTGAAGTCTGCTCTTTGACGTCACTGCCATCAGTTGAGGCAGCACGTCATCCCGACTTCCCAAGTCTGGAGCTCCCGGCTACTTTGACTGATGGCAGTCTCAGCGAGCAGCTGAGATGACAGCTCCCTGCCACTCCACAGCTCATCGCTCCAATGAGCGCAGAGAAGCAGAGCAGGAGTGATGCTGACTGACCGGCTGCATCTCTCCACTCTGGGAAGAGTGAGAACCGAGCCATTAGCGATGTTCGAGGGACAGCTGCAACATGGGTCTGATGCTGCATCCACATAGGCAAGTATGATTAGCAGGAAAAAAAACCCTATACTTCTCTTTTAAGTAAATTGATTTGCTAATTTGGAAAGAATTAAATCACAAATCTTTTTCCTTCTGTTAAAAACAAATCACAAATGTATGCTTCCTTGAATCCATTTTTGTGAATGAATTTGTGACAAATCACATGTTAGTAAACATGATTCATAATTACATGATTTTTTTTTGCCATTCAAAGTTTACTGGCAATTTTCCTCTGGATTTGAGTTGTCCTTTTAAGGTTTATACCTAGGATTGTTTGGGCATGGGGTCTATGTAAAGCTTACCGTACACAATACAATTGTACAATCTCATACAGCTCTAGCAAAATGTAATGTAAGGGCCTGTGCTATTAGAAAAGGAATGGAGCGTTTAGGTTTGTCCTTGTATTACATTGTGTTGGTAAATGTGAAGGAGATTGTACTGGGAATGTACAATTGGCTTATAGTGTGTATGACCACTCTCCACTTACAAACCTCTTTCCTATTTCAACCTGAATGATATGTTGTTAGTGGTATAATAGGTGAAAATTAAGCATGTCATTGCTGCTAGGCCATGCTGGGAGTTGTATTTCATCAAGTGATGAGCGACTAGTTAAAATATAAATAAATTTGATTCACATAGGATAACCCGACGGCTCTGTTAACTGTGAATGTTGGCTTTTTACTATTCATCTGTACTGTTGAGAGTTCATTCAAGTAAAGGACAATTTACTTAATTTTCCTTTTGTCGTCTAGATAATCAGCATTATAGTAAAGAATGATGAAAACTGGTTGGCTAACCAGCATTCATTGGTAAGTCATTTAAGACGTGTGTGGGTGAGCGATGCCTTTCAAGAGCGACATAGGAAAGACAACATGGTGGCAACAAACTGGAAAGAACCCAAACTTCTGGCCTACTGTCTTCTCAGCTACTGCAAGTAAGTGTCTGCAGATGTGTGGTGACAAAGATTATATAAAGCTGACCGTATAATGTGCTGACAGGTCTAATGAGTTGTGCTGTTTTCATTTGCGCAGACGCAACTTTGGGGACATTGAACTGCTTTTCCAGCTCCTTCGAGCTTTTACTGGACGTTTTCTATGCAACATGACCTTCCTGAAGGAGTATATGGAGGAAGAGATTCCCAAGACGTACAGCATCGCCCAGAAGAGAGCACTCTTCTTCCGATTTGTTGAGTTTAATGATTCCAACTTTGGTGATGAGCTCAAAGCTAAGGTGACTTCTCATAAGACTCTGAAAATAAAAGTTCCTTTTTCTTGTACTGCATCTGAGTGTTAATTTGGGGACACAGCAGGGGTAAAAAAAACCTGGCCCAAAGAGAATAGGCTAAAAAATCAGGGAGAGAACAAAAGAAATGTTGCGTTTTCCCAAGTCTTTTTTTAGTGAGGGATATTAAAGTAAATTTTTTAGAGATGGGCATGCAAAAAAATACTTCTCTAAAATATATTTCTCATTAGCTGCAAGGGATATTTAACCACATGCCTTTTCAAACTAGGATATTTACTTGTAGATGTAGCAGTGACACCATCAATGTGCTATACATAGCCTGTGCAGAGGTCAGAGCTGGTTAACCTACTAGTTTCTACCACTGCAGGCCACCCACAGAAAACTACAGAAGGGGGTGGATACAAGACCAGTCACCCTGCACAATGAAAGCCCTTGTACACACGGTCGGACATTCCGACGGAAAATGTCTGATCGGACCGTGTTGTCGGATAATCCGACTGTGTGTGGGCTCCATCGGACTGTTTCCATCGGAATATCCGACAGACAAAGTTTTAGAGCTGGGCTATAAAACTTTACAACAATGTGATCCGATCGGACTTTGTCCGATCGTGTGTAGAGAATCCCGATCCGACAAAGTACCACACATGCTCAGATCAAATTCCTAGACCAAAGCTATTGGCTACTAGCCTGAACGTAGTCCCGTCCTAACAAAATAACGTCATCAGGTTGCGTACGATCGGATTTTCCAACAACTTTGTCCGACCGTGTGTATGCAACACAAGTTTCGGACACAATCCGATGGATTTTGTTGTCGGAATGTCCGATCGTGTGTACAAGGGCAAAGAGTTACATTGACTGGAGGCTGCTTCATACTGGATTACTGCACAGATTTGGAATAAATACAAATAACACCACAATTCAATGAAGAATACACATGTCTGTTGTATTTGGACAAAAATAACTTAACCTGGAGTTCAGCTCTTTAATAGTTTTGTGCAGACATATTGTAACCAGTTTCTAACACTTGAATTGGTGAAACAACTTGATTTTTAGTTAGTTTCTATTGGTTACCACGTTTTACTGTGCTCTGATGACCCTCGCATGCGGTTTGCTTCCAGAAATATAGAAGCATTAGAAATGGTTTCAGATATTTACAGCTGTCTGTCCCCACTGGAGAGATTTCTCCTTATGTCCTGTACTAATCACAGCATCTCCAGAAAATTAAGAAAGAGGTAATCTCTAATGCTTGTGGTCAGGTTGTAGAAAGATGTTCAGGTCCTTTTTTAGAGATCTACCTTCATGTCCTGTAATCGCCTGTTATGCCGTATACACGCGACCGGACTGTCCGGAATCAGTCCGTCGGACAATCCAATTGTGTGTGGGCTAATCCGATCATTTTTCATAAAAAAGAAAACAAAAATCCGACGGACCTAGAAATAGAACATGTTTCAAATCTGTCCAACGGACTCAATTCATATCGGGAAAACCGTTCGTCTGTATGCTGGTCTCATGGACCAAATACAACGCGAGGGAAGCTATTGGCTATTGAACTTCCTTTTTTAGTCCTGTCTTACATCATCACGCTCAAAACAAATGGACTTTCGAACGGACTTAATCCGTTCATGTGTACCCAAGTGTGTCGGAACTCCGCCGAAAGTCTGTCGGGAAGACCGTCGGACCTAGTCTGCCGGAAAGTCCGGTCGTGGGTACACGGCATAAAAATCACAAAGGATGCATTTCCTAAACTGCTACAACTAATACACATTTTCACACATCAATTTGACTCTGCTGTTGGATTTTATAGTTATTTTCTCAATTCAAATCAATGGCAGGTCTTAAGCCTGGTACACACAGGCAGTTTTTTTTCATTTAACTCGGCAAAAAAAAATGAGGCGTTTGCTGTACTAACTATTCGTTCTTAGTATAGCGATCTCCCCGCTGAGCTATTGTGTTCTGATGGGGGACCTCCTTCCTGCCAGATCACACTGGCCATTGGCTGCAAGTGCTGAACGGATGCCAATCGGCAGCTGTTTTTCAAACATGCCTGTTCGACGGAAGCCAGAGCGGCTGCTTAACACATGGGCCGAATTTTGGCTGGTTTCTGTTGTTCCGCCCAATACTCTGCCCATGTGTACCAGGCTTTATATCTGATCGTTCCATTATTCCTAATATAGTAATGCTTTTGTTTTACACAGGTTCTGCAGCATATTCTGAATCCAGCATTTCTATACAGCTTTGAGAAAAATGAAGGGGAACAACTCTTGGGCCCACCAAATCCTGAAGGAGATAACCAGGAGAGCATCACTAGTGTTTTTATCACAAAGGTACCCTCAGGCAGTTGCTGGGTTTAATACACACCTCAAATGTGTTAAATGCTAAATTTATGCGATTTCCATCCTGACTTTTATTCCTTGCTTCTTTGCAGGTGTTAGACCCAGAGAAGCAGACAGATATGCTGGACTCTCTCAGGATTTATCTCTTGCAGTTTGCCACCCTTCTAGTGGAACATGCCCCTCATCACATCCATGACAACAACAAAAACCGCAACAGCAAACTGAGGCGACTCATGACCTTCGCTTGGCCTTGTCTGCTGTCTAAGGCTTGTGTGGACCCAGCATGCAAATACAGCGGCCATCTGCTCCTCGCACATATCATCTCTAAGTTTGCCATTCACAAGAAAATTGTTCTGCAGGTGAGGAACTGGTCTTACGCTGAATAGTTAATCTAAATCTTCAACTAATGCTGCATTGTGTTCAATCCTGTGCTTTCACCTGGCACTTGTTTGTGGCATAATCTACCTTGCTTGGGCTTGTAAATTGTGGCATGTCAAATCATTACATATACACGCACATATATATATATATATATATATATCTCTAATCTCTGGATGCAAAGAATCTTATCCCTTCATACTGAACTAACAGCAGCCTGACATCCTGCCATGTTCATGTGATGATCAGTGCCATGATTTGTCCTCTTCCTGTCCTTGCGGCACATTAGCTTTGCGTGTGGGGGGGCGTGTGAGTGAAGTCTGAGACTACAGAGGGGTGCAGAAGGATAAAATGGGGAAAAGGCTTCAATCTATGTCAGAAGCCATCGACCTATCTCCAGGATTCAACCTACATCTGGACATGGTTTCTAACAATTTTATAATTAGTCTACTGAAATGGGTTCCTCCTTAAAGTGTTCACCTTTTATAGAAAAAAAATGTAAAGATGAACTAAGATCGGTTCTTTATCCCCTCCCCTTCTTGACTGTGTATGCTTATGGGTTATTTTTATTTACTTTTTTTCAGGTTTTCCACAGTCTCCTAAAAGCACATGCAATGGAGGCACGAGCGATCGTCCGCCAAGCCATGGCCATTCTGACTCCAGCAGTTCCGGCCCGCATGGAGGATGGACATCAGATGCTGACACACTGGACAAGGAAGATAATTGTCGAGGAAGGTCACACGGTCCCCCAGTTGGTGCACATTCTGCATTTAATTGTACAGCATTTTAAGGTGAGTAATTGATTAGAAAAACAGAAGTAGATAATAGGAAAAAGGAAAAAGTCTGTGCTTGAGTACAAAGGGGTCTATTTATAAACATTCTTTGGGTGAATGTCACAAGCATTCATCCAGGCTATACACATTTTCCCTGTTTTTCCTCTAATACTATGTCTTTCAATAGTAGTCGGCTCCATTTTGGCAGAATGCAGTATATTTATTCTACATGTCAAACTGTATGCAGTAAGATAATGCATGGCCAGCTTAAAGGATGAGTTCACATTTTGTAAAAAATCATAAATGCACATCTTTTTGCAGGTTTTTTTATCTGCAGCCTTTAAAGTTTTGCACCCGCGATCAGCAGATCACTGGTGCAATGCCAGGATCCTGCAGACTCAGTAATCTGTGTGCCCATACCTCTGATACGGGCAGGCAGTAAATGAATTGCAGGAAGATCAATGAACGAGAGGCTCACCATTGAGAACTACATGATGCTGATGTATGGATGAAGCCGCATACGGTTGCGCTGTCTTCAAATTGTGACAGCGTGTGCGTGGAGAAGAGCCCCTGTCCAAAAAGTGTGGTGGGGGGGTGTAACATGAAACTTTCTGCTAAAATATATTTTTTTGTACGGTCTGAGTGATCTGATTTATTTACAGGTTTACTATCCAGTCCGGCATAGTCTTGTGCAGCATATGGTCAGTGCAATGCAACGCCTGGGCTTCACTCCCAGTGTTACCATCGAGCAGAGGAAGCTAGCTGTTGATCTAGCAGAGGTGGTCATCAAATGGGAACTGCAAAGGTTAAAAGATCAGGTATGTGTTGTGGGATTGGGATTTGAAGGATGGGCAGTGATGTCAAACATTAAGGGAAATCTATGGCCACAGCATACACTCGAATTACAACATGAACATTTGTAGTAGCAATACAAACAGTAGGTTTTTTTGACAATCCAATATAGGCTTATTCCTTTCATGTTGTGAGTGCTGCCTGTCACCTTCTCTTTCTATAGCTTTCCTGGAATCCATGCATGCTTTTCAGCTTCTCTTCTCCCATTTGCTTTCTATTTCTTAGGGCTACATATCCCATGGTACCTTGCTGCCGGCAAGCAGTGATTGTGTACAGGCTCTGTGAAGTGTGTGACACAGCAGTGCCTATAGTTGCAGGGCGTAGTGAATATGTGTCACAGAATTCTTGATACAATATGATTGTTCAGTTTAATAGCAGTAGGCTATGCTAGAAATAATTGAAGTAACTTTAAAAAGTTTTATAGAAACAAAGGTTTAGAAAATGAAATGCATCTAAAAACCAAAACCGGAAAACATTTGCACTTTTTCAGGTAGGATTTTTTGTAATGGCTATGAGCTAAGGTTGAAGTCTGTGTACAGAGTTTAGCACAAACCATTATTTAGCATCTGTCATTCAGCTGTTTGCAGGCTCTAGTTTGCAACACATTTTGTTTCTAATGTTACCTATCAAAAATGATGGACAACCAACTAGTATGCTAACCGTTACTCCCATTAGGGTTTGCTTATATGCCTGTTGATAAGATGATAGTACCAGGCTGTAAACTGACACATTTTCTTCACATGTTTGCAGAAAGTAAGGATCGAAAAATGGCACTAAGGTAAACCTTTTAAGTGCCTACTAGTACCCCAATTATTTAAATCAGCTTGATTCCCTGCAGAGTCTTTTGGCTTTCAGACCTGCACTGAATACTGTAAAGAGTATAGCCTGGCTGTAAAGAAAACAAAGTCTTGTTTGCCCTGAAACGTACCACATATTTTATTACAGGTCTATAAAAAAAAATTGTGCGGTCACACCTAAGCAATTTATTTCTGAAATTAAACAAGGTTCCTATTCAAAGTCATAATGCTCTGCTTGGGTTGGTAAAGTCCCAGAATGGCTCCCACTTACTCCCGGTGATCTTTAAAGCTTCTCTAGCCCTCCTGACCTACTCTATACTGTAAACTCCCTACCCCAGCTACTTTGTTTACATAATCCGAAAGTAATCCTCTATAACCCTAGCCTTGTATAGAGCTGTCTCCCAACCTTCTCCTGTCTTGGAAAATGGACCTATTCAAGCCTTTGTATATAGAAAGGATCAAACGCATGTCCCAAATGTCCGAAGACTGACTGATAACATTTGTTCATACCAGTAAAAACCCAGTGCATTTCCCTTCATCAGGGGTCAGGAATTTTGGCTGTGCTTGAATGGACTTGGATAAGCAGATTCTAGACAAATCTGTACTATGGTTTTCTGCTTGAAGTAGTTTTAAAAGGCAGGTTAGTTACCCATTACAGCAAAGGAGAAAACTGCAGAAAACCAGAGTACAGATTTGTCTGGGCCATTTGAGTCCATTCAAGCACAACAGAGAGAGAGAAGAGAGAGAAGAGAGAGAAGAGAGAGAAGAGAGAGAAGAGACTATTTTATTCCATGAACCAATTGTAGCAATAACATTTTGGATGTGTGTTTGGCACTCTAAATACAAAGACTTGCATATAGGACAATTTTCTGAGACACAAGAAGACCGGATGAAAGAGGAATCGATTTAGCTCCAAAACGCTTTGCCTTTTTTCTGCTGAGACCCAATTGTATCAAACTTTGGAATGTGTTTGGTGCTCTCTAGATACATGGACTTGCATATAGGACCATTTTACGAGACTTGAGAAGCTTGGGAGGCCATCTATGTTTAAGCACAGTCAAAATGCCTGAGACCAGATGAAAGGGGAATCTGTTTGGCCCCAAAAACAAAAAACAGATATTGAAACTACTGCTATAGATCAGTTTTATCAATAAAACTTGGCACTCTTGGACTGTATATAAATAGATTCTCAATTCTGGTCCCCCCTTCCTATTTCTAAGGGGGCGTCCCTGTTTTGTGGAGACCTGCTGAACTCAAGCCAGTATGCCCAGGAATTAATCCATTGATCCACTTTTACTTGTGTTTGTACTGTGCAAGTTTGAGTGGTCACACCGTAGTAGTCATCAAAGTTGTGAAGAGGATAGCAGAAAGAGTAAACAAAGACTCTGCTCATAGCAGGCTATGGCTGTCCTGAAGTAATTAGCAGCTAGAATGGATAGTTTACAGTATAGATCGGGAGGAAGATTTGGGCAGACCATATATTATGTAGTCTTCTAGAAAAGTGCTCAATTCCCCCATCAACACGAACCGTGTTGATGGGGGAATTGAGCACTTTTCTAGAAAACTTTTTTGTAGTTTTCTAGAAGACTACATAATATATGGTCTGCCCAAATCTTCCTCCCGATCTATACTGTAAACTATCCCTCCCGCTGCACTATTGTATTCCGAAGGTGGGAGGTTTCCCCACCATCATAATACATTGATCACTCCAGGCAGATAAAGCCGATTGAAGGAAGAAAATAAATGATAGGCTGCCCATACGTCAATCGAAATTTGACCAGTCCCTGCTGAACTGGCTGAATTTTGATCAGTTTCTGGACAAATTTAGTGAACTTTATTGACCATTCCCTTAACTTTTTTAAAGCAAGAAGGGTTCAAATGACTCATTATCCTAGGCTGCTGGTATAGAAAATCTCCCATTTTCCTTTTAGCAGCCCTTTATATTTAAATATTGAAACAAGCATGCCATAAGGATATAATTAGAACACCACCACCTCAGCTGTTAGAATAGACTTAAATTATTAATATGCTTTTACCAGCCTATACTGTACCCATGTGTTCATTACAGGTACCTACAGCCTCCAGGCTGCTAGAGAAGTTCTCATGGCACTAGTGACTTCTATTCCCTGTTTAGATTTGCCTGCAGATTTAACCGAAAATAAGCCTAATGTGTGACAGTAGGAAGGAAGGGATATGCAGAGAACACTTTTAGCGGGCACCTCTGGCAAAAACATACAGCAAGTCTTTAGCAACCTGTTGAGAATGTGTTACATTTTGGCATGTTATCCTGTTTTCATACTAAGGGCTTGCCTAAGTTTAGTTTTTTGCGGTAAAGCTAATTAACTCTGTAATTCCTGCTTCCCTTAGCCTGATTCTGACACAGACGCAAACGGCAGCGGTGAAGGTGGCAGCTCAGGTGCGGGTGGCGTGAAGAGGAGTATGACCGTTGATACCAGCCAGGAGGTTAAGCGTTTCAGAACAGCCACAGGGGGAATCAGCACAGTAAGCCTGTTTTACTTGCACTTTTATTCTATTCTCTGAAGACTCCTTTGATGTTGATCTGTTCAGTATTACCTGGAATATCCTGGGATTTATTTCCAGTTTTGGAACCCTGATCCAGATTTTACATGCCTGTTTTCATTGCAGGTGTTCGGCCGCAGCCAGTCCCTCCCTGGGGCAGATGCCGTCATTACGAAACCCATTGAGAAGCAGCACACAGACACTGTGGTCAATTTCCTCATTCGAATCGCATGCCAGGTACTTAGTTCTCAGCGTATGGGGAATGTTGCATGTTGTTTTTTACTATATTTATTTCTATTTTAGGCAATAGTGTGGGTGCTTTCAGCTATGCGTGTGATAACAATGACTTTACGAATGGCTATATGTCTCATGGTGGAACAGAAATTGAGAATGGAGTATATTGAATTGTTTTGTGTATATGTGAAATTAAACTATTCCATTTGTACAGATACCCTGCTCTTAGCAGATGCCTATAGTAACTAGAAGTGTAGCTCTGAACAGATGAGATAAAGCGGAGCGCCACCTTAAAGGGGAAACGCCGTTTTTTTTTTTTTGCACCCACTTCCGGGTGATCTTGTCGTGTCAAGGTCCTTCCGGCAGTTTGGCCCCCCTCCTCCTCTCTCTGAAAGTTTGGCCTTCCTCTGGAAATTTGGCCGCCCTCCTCCTTCCCCCGCTGCTGGGCCATTCACAAAGTGCAGCGCATTTCGTGCATGCGCAGTCAGGAACTGACTGAAGCCTCAAGGCTTCACTGCCGGTTCCTCTTACATAGAATGGAAGTGGCAGCGCCTGAATGACAATTGAGAAATCGGCTGGGGTGCAGACATTGCGGGATCCCTAGAAAAGTAAATGTCCTAATATTAAAGGTCAGCAGCTACAATATTTGTAGCTGCTGACTTTAACATTTTTGGTGGGGGTCAGGGAGCTCCACTTTAAAGTAGTAATACAAAAATACTAAAGCGCAAAAATGGCTATAGAAACTGAAAGCCTGAGAAGTTACTAAATAATCTGCGATCATATAAAAGTGATCCGACACTATAAATACTAATTGAAAATTCTAAATGATGCGCTCTAATTAACTTCCCACCTAGTGCATTAGTAGTGCAAATTAGACAACATGATAATGCTTAATAAAAATACCATGCGCAATTAACAAGTATAAAGTGCTAGGTGCTGTATTGTGTAACCTGAGGTTTTGTAAGTGGAATCTTTGCTTTTACATATTCGTTGGCGCAGATTATACATATTGCGCTATGATATGTATCTCTGCATTGTATGAGTCCACACACAGGAACGGCGGTCAGTAACTTGGGAATCCAGCATATTGTTAAGACCGGTCAAAATCAATAGTGGCTTTGAGAGATTTATACTTTTTTGAGCTGAAATAAGCTGAATTTGGAAACTACACTAGGATAATTGACATTTTTAGTTGTATCCATAATTTCTGATGTGCATGTATTGGAGTTAACACACTTGAGTTTTATGCAATATTCCTTGTCTGCTCATCACGTTAATCATTTTATGTTTATTTGGAGCACGCTGATTGGAGTATACCTAGCACATCAGCACTTTATTGATTTAGCACTTTTCAATTATAATTATTTGGGAGTTGATTAAGCACTTTAGCACATATTGGTTCAATTACTAAGCACTCAGCACTTTATTATAATATTAAGCACTTACCGTAGTACTTTTGTAGGAAGTGGGGCATAGTGTGTTGTTTGAATATTTCAAGCACTTGGCACTTTATGCTTATTAATTGCACATGGTATTTGTATTAAGTATTATCACGTTGTCTAATTTGCACTACTGATGCACAAGGTGGGAAGTTAATTAGAGCGCATCATTTAGAATCTTCCACTTTAAAGTACTCTGCAGCTCAGTTCTGGGCTAAGCTCCCCTTTTTACCCTGTTTAAAGAGGGTGGTCTTAGGCTTGATTCATACTGCTGCAATGTTATTTTCAGTGCGAATATGTAGTTGCATATTTTATGGGGGCAAATCCCTCTATCAATTGCAACAAAGTAGAAAAAGAACCTTTTCAAAAGTTGCACAATGCTGAGTTGCATTGACGAGAATGAGCACCATTGATTGATTATATTGTTTTCTCTTGTCACGTGACTGTCGCATCAGAAATCGCACTCGCTGTCCTTGCAATCTGCAGCGGGTGTCAGTGCAATGGTCTCTACACCCCAAATGCAGGTTACAAACGCAGTGTTTTTGCCTGCATCGGATCACATGACACAAAACTTCCATACGATCCAATTGCAGTGCTTTTTCAAAAGTAGTACATGCACTACTTTGGTGCGGTGTGGCTTGAACCCATTCAAAATGAATAGGCTGAAATTGTACAGTAGTGAATCAGATGTGATTTGCACAGGAATGCAGTGCGCATTCCTGTGTGATTCATAGTGTGAACCTAGCTTTATTGCTTATGCTGTTAGCATGAGTAAATAGAAAAGTATACTGGAGGTTATTTACGAAAGGAAAATCCACTTTGCACTGCAAGTACACTTGAAACTGCACTGAAAGTGCACTTGGAAGTGCAGTCGCCCTAAATCTAAGGGGTAGATCTAAAATGAGGGGAAACTCTGCTGATTTTATCATCCAATCATGTGCAAGCTAAAATGCTGTTTATTTTCCTTGCATGTCCCTCTTGGATCTACAGCGACTTTACTTCCAAATGCACTTGGAGTGTAAAGTGGATTTTTCTTTAGTAAATAACCCCCACTGCATCATATTTACTTGTTTAAAACTTTTTTTCACACTTCTTTATTTACTTCCTGGTTTCCAGGCCTGGGCAAATGATGTCATATATCCCAGGAGTTCTCAGGAGGGGTTTACTCAGCTAAGCAAACCCTCCTGCCTGTGTTTCGTCACATATGGCGACCCATCACGTTTGGCTACCTGCTGGACTGCGCATGTGCAACGCTACCATGTGTGTTACACCCTTGAGTCCAGGTTCAAGTCCCACCATACAAGTGGACGTTGAGTTAGATTATAATTATGAGCGAAGCAATGCCGTGCCCAAAGCGTGGCGAGTGAAGTAAACCTGCGAGGGGCCCTGTGTTGTAACGCATATGGCGGCATCGCACATTCGCACTTCAGCGGTTAGCAAAATGTGATGGGTGGTCAAATGTCATGTGACACCTGCATGCCTGAGCGAAGGGCAGCTGGATTCCAGGAAGTAAATGCTACTTGAATCATCTGCCCTTAGTCAAGATGGCCACGGCCAGAATTGCTAGGGGGGTGTTTTTCAAAGTTATTTCTCAGCACAATAAAGCATGGAGACATGGATGGATAGGTGAGTTTGCTTTGAAGATTAAAAATGAATTAAATAGCGTTTCTTGCTTTGTGGTGCTCGGAGGTAGTGTAGTTCTACTTTAAGTAGTTATAGATGTGATGGTCCTCCATGAGCACACTTTCCTGGCGTTCTACAATAGTTTGTATCTAGGACACTCAAGTTCATGAAATTATTTTCCAATTTATTGTAGTGGAAATCCTTTAAATTCTGTTTTTACCACAACCTCAAAATATATTGTTCTTTTCGCCTTTGTGATGCCAAGCTGATCTTTCTTTCTTGTATTCTGTTAATGTAGGTGAATGACAATTCAAACACAGCTGGTTCTCCTGGAGAGCTTCTGTCTCGTCGCTGTGTCAACCTTCTGAAAACTGCGCTGCGTGGCGACATGTGGCCCAAATCTGAGCTGAAGCTCCAGTGGTTTGATAAGCTTCTTATGACAGTTGTAAGTAGACTGCATTACACACCTTTTAATATTAGGAGCATATTTATAAAACAATGAAGGTGACTTTCAGAAAAAATTCCCTGGTGGCTATTTGATCACCATCAATAGAACACATGCACCAGGAAAATTCACCTGCAGCAAACATTAGATGAATGTCCGATTCGCTGCTTTATAAATATATCCCTTTAAGTGATTCGACAATCTGTAAGTTAAATACAACAAATATGTTGTATTTTTTTACCGCCCATGTGTGAATATTGCCATATTTAACTTGGGGCTCTCCTAGCAACATTTTATAAAAGAAAAGCTGCATTAAGGTCGTGAAGACCTTTTAGGGACTGTTCTCACCAAATTAGCTGGTTATGGCATCCAAAACACATCACGCATTTGCAGCCACCAAATTGTACTGTGCATATCCACGTGGTACTGCGGTAATTGCAATCTAAATAAAAAAAGTTTGCTTGCACTACTTTTTCTGCCTTTTTCGGTGCATTTTGCAGCCCATTTAAATTAACCACACGAGGTTACTTCTGTGATCTCCCCCGCTGAGCTGTTGTGTTCGGACACAAGGACGCCCACTCTCCAGCCACAACACTGTCATTGGCTGAGAGCACTGATTGGATGTCGGCCAGCTGCTGGTTTTCCAGCATGCACGTCCGACAGAAG
The DNA here is from genome assembly GCF_037356315.1 of Lithobates pipiens. Taxonomy (NCBI): domain Eukaryota; kingdom Metazoa; phylum Chordata; class Amphibia; order Anura; family Ranidae; genus Lithobates; species Lithobates pipiens. The sequence continues at coordinate 268,819,915 of NW_027507784.1, forward strand.
ATGGCCAAACTGACTTACACACGGGTGGAATGCTGGTCAATTTTTTTTTTTTTTTTTAAGACTTTAACCACTTGCCGACCGCCGCACGCCGATGTACGTCGGCAGAATGGCACGGGCAGGCATAAGCACGTACATGTACGTGATTTGCCTCCCGCGGGTCGGGGGCCCGATCGGGCCCCCGCCCGGTGCCTGCGGCGGTCGGTTTTCGTTCGGGAGCGATCCCGGACGAGGGGACGGCCATTCATTCATGGCCACCCCCTCGCGATCGCTCCCGACGAATGGAAATCCCCGGTGACATCACTTCCTCTCCTGTAATGTAAACACAGGAGAGGAAGTGATGTATTCTCTCCTCCGTGTCGGTATTTTTCGTTCCGACACGGAGGAGAGCGGATCAGTGAGTTGCACCAACACATCCCACACACAGTAGAACATGCCAGGCACACTCACACCCCCCCTTTACCCCCCGATCACCCCCCCAATTACCCCTGCCCCCCCAGTCACAGTGACACCAATGTCATTTTTTTTTTTTTTTTTTTTTTTGCATTGGTGTCATTTGTGACTGTAATAACTGTTAGGGCAGTTAGGGTTAGCCCCCTTTAGTTCTAATGTACCCCCCTAACCCCCCCAATAAAGGTTTAACCCCGTGATCACCCCCCGTCGCCAGTGTCACTAAGGCTGGGTTCACATTGCAGCGGTTTATGAGAACGAATGTGATTCGCACCGCACTGCAGTGCAAATCACATCCGATCTCTGTGCGATTCGAGTTCAGCCATTCGCCGCACCCGCCGCACCCGCCACACCCGCCGCACCCGCCGCAAATTCGCACGGGACCCTTTTTTTGGCCCGCAGCAGAATCGGATCGCATGGGTGTTCACACCATGCGATCCGAGTTTGCAGATCGCACTGCGATATGCGAACTGATCTGGGGGTGTCAGTAACATTTCACTGACACTCCCAGCAGTTCGCATAGGGCAGTGTGAACTGCCGCCGGGAGGCATGCGATGCGGGAACCCGCCGCGGATTCGCGGCGTTTCCGCATCGCTCCAGTGTGAACCCAGCCTAATAAGCGATCATTTTTCTGATCGCCGTATTAGTGTCACAGGTGACGCTAGTTAGGCAGGTAGGTATTTAGGTTCGCCGCAGCTTTTTATAGCGCTAGGGACCCCCATATACTACCGCATAAAGCCCCCTGATTGCCCCCTAGTTAACCCTTTCACCAGTGATCACCATATAACTGTTACAGGTGACGCTGGTTGGTTAGTTATTTTTTTATAGTTTCAGGGCACCCGCCATTTATTACCTAATAAAGGTTTAACCCCCTGATCACCCGGCAGGTGTCATTTGTGACTAATAACTGTTAGGGCAGTTAGGGTTAGCCCCCTTTAGTTCTAAGGTACCCCCCTAACCCCCCCAATAAAGGTTTAACCCCGTGATCACCCCCCGTCGCCAGTGTCACTAAGGCTGGGTTCACATTGCAGCGGTTTATGAGAACGGATGTGATTCGCACCGCACTGCAGTGCAAATCACATCCGATCTCTGTGCGATTCGAGTTCAGCTATACAGATAGTATGGCTGAATTCGTGTCGCACCCGCCGCACCCGCCGCAAACTCGCACGGGACCCTTTTTTTGGTCCGCAGCAGAATCGGATCGCATGGGTGTTCACACCATGCGATCCAAGTTTGCAGATCGCACTGCGATATGCGAACTGATCTGGGGGTGTCATTAACATTTCACTGACACTCCCAGCAGTTCGCATAGGGCAGTGTGAACTGCCGCCGGGAGGCATGCGATGCGGGAACCCGCCGCGCATTCGTGGCGTTCCCGCATCGCTCCAGTGTGAACCCAGCCTAATAAGCGATCGTTTTTCTGATCGCTGTATTAGTGTCACAGGTGACGCTAGTTAGGCAGGTAGGTATTTAGGTTCGCCGCAGCTTTTTATAGCGCCAGGGACCCCCATATACTACCGCATAAAGCCCCCTGATTGCCCCCTAGTTAACCCTTTCACCAGTGATCACCATATAACTGTTACAGGTGACGCTGGTTGGTTAGTTATTTTTTTATAGTTTCAGGGCACCCGCCATTTATTACCTAGTCTCACTAGTGTACCCCTAAATTTAGGGGTGTCTACTTTCTAAAATGGGGTCATTTGGGGGGGGGGGGTTTGTGCCATCTTGGCATTTTATGGCCTTCAAAACTGTAACGCCCTTAGAAAGCCTGAAGGCGGTGCTTGGTTTTTGGGGCCCCGTACGCGGCTAGGCTCCCAAAAAGTCCCACATATGTGGTATCCCCGTACTCAGGAGAAGCAGCAGAATTTATTTTGGGGTGTCATTTCACATATGCCCATGGCATGCGTGAGCAATATATCATTTAGTGACAACTTTGTGAAAAAAAAAAAAAGTTTGTAATTTTCCCGCAACTTGTGGCAAAATATAAAATATTCCATGGACTCAACATGCCTCTCAGCAAATAGCTTGGGGTGTCTACTTTCTAAAATGGGGTCATTTGTGGGGGTTTTGTGCCATCTTGGCATTTTATGGCCTTCAAAACTGTAATAGGTAGTGAGGCGTGAAATCAAAAATTTACGCCCTTAGAAAGCCTGAAGGCGGTGCTTGGTTTTCGGGGCCCTGTACGCGGCTAGGCTCCCAAAAAGTCCCACATATGTGGTATCCCCGTACTCAGGAGAAGCAGCAGAATTTATTTTGGGGTGTCATTTCACATACGCCCATAGCATGTGTGAGCAATATATCATTTAGTGACAACTTTGTGTAAAAAAAAAATAAAAATTTTTTTTTTGTCATTATTCAATCGCTTGAGGCAAAAAAATAAAATATTCAATGGGCTCAACATGCCTCTTATCAATTTCCTTAGGGGGTCTACTTTCCAAAATGGGGTCATTTGGGGGGGTTTTGTACTGCCCTGTCATTTTAGCACCTCAAGAAATGAGATAGGCAGTCGTAAACTAAAAGCTGCGTAAATTCCAGAAAACGTACCTTAGTTTGTAGATGTGACAACTTTTGCGCAAACCAATAAATATACAATTATTGACTTTTTTTTTACCAAAGACATGTGGCTGAATACATTTTGGCCTAAATGTATGACTAAAATTGAGTTTATTGGATTTTTCTAATAACAAAAAGTAGAAAATATCATTTTTTTTCAAAATTTGCGGTCTTTTTACGTTTATATCGCAAAAAATAAAAATCGCAGAGGCAATCAAATACCATCAAAAGAAAGCTCTATTTGTGGGAAGAAAAGGACGCAAATTTTGTTTGGGTACAACATTGCATGACCGCGCAATTACCAGTTAAAGCAGCGCAGTGCCAAAGTGTAAAAAGACCTCTGGTCATTTACCAGCAAAATGGTCCGGTCTGAAAGTGGTTAAGCATCACAAGCTATTTCATTTGCTCATTCATTGATTTTCATACATTTCTCTATAATTAGCTGCACAAATTCCCCCCCCCATTTCTCCAGCAAGTGCTATTTAGCCATGTGAAAATTTTTTATGTGCAAAGAACAATTGGCCATTATATGAATTCATGTATTATTTCTTTTTCTGTTTTTCGTGTGACGTTATTGGGTGTCATTATTGCAGTGTTTAGCAGTCTTGCTTTCAAATGAGTTTTTTCTTGTGAGATTCAGGCCTATTATGAAGCAAATGCTGATTATTTAAACTCTAAATCAGTGATGATCACTCTCTACTCCTGATGAACGGTAAACTTTTATCGCAGTGAGCCATCTTAGCGCGTCATCTGGGCATAAACAGCTTCCTAACTGAATTGGAACTCCAGACAAGTGGAGAAACAAGAGTTCAAACGTGTATATGTATAGTATCATGCCCGCTAAAAGATCTGTGATTCGGTTTAAGCCTGGTTCTACCAAGGTACATTTGTAAGTGTACCACTCCTAAACCGCCGCTGGCCATTGAAATTAATGGGCAGCGCTGGCAAAGCGCCGCTGCAGCGACACTTAGTGGGCCGTTTTAACCCTGTTCCGTCTGCTAGCAGCGGTTAAAGCACTCCACTGGCAGCTAAAAGCCTCCACAATAACGACAGTATATTTACAGCCGACGTTTCGGTGTGAAAGCAGCCTTAAAGAGGAAGTAAATCCTGATGTCCATTATGTGTTACTTACCTGACACAGGAGTCAGGGAAGTCACCGCTGTCTCCTTGTGTACAAAGCCTCCATCTTCTTGGTGGGTTTCGCTGCTCCGGCACTGTCATTCGACGGAACCGTGATGACGTCACTCCCGCGCATGAGCACGGGAGCCACCACTCACTGCATATCGCCGTTAACAGCGGTGCGCTCAGTGCCCCTGCGCGCCGCTGTCTACGGCGCATGTGCCGTAGACAGCGGTGCCTGTCTTTTGGCAAATCTCTCCTAAACTGTGTAGGTTTAGGATATATTTCTTGGACCTACAGGTAACCCTTAATCTAGGCTTACCTGTAGGTCAAAGTTGTTTGTAAGGGTTTACAACCACTTTAAGGAAATCCCCCCTAGAAACCAATTCTCTTAACTGATAACCAGACAGAGGAAAGGCTTGTGCATTTAAGTGTGTCACGTCAATCTTGTGGGAGCAGATCCCCTTGTCTTTCTGGATTGTCGGCAGGCAGAACGCACCAGTTTCCTGTGGCAGGTATCTCCTATCCAGGGGTCAGGAAGGCTTCAATGACCATCTGAGTTGGATTCTGTTTCAGGGTATCTTAAAAATCTAGCCTTTTAGCGATAACTTTCTTGCATGTTAAAGTTTAAATTTAGTTATATGTTCAACTTAAATGGTCTAGTATTCCCGCCGAGCGTACGCAGATCTGCGTACTCGGCTTCCGGGGGGTATACCGGGATGATGCCCGCACCTGCAGGCATCATCCCGGTACCGTCTTTTACAGCGGGCGATTGGCTATCCAGCCATAACAACCGATGCGGCTAAAAGCCGCTCGGCTGTTATGCCGGAGGAGCGGGAGGGGACGTCCCCCCCTCCCGCCGCCTCCCGCCGCTGTTACCGGTGCTCCCGCTCGATCGGGAGCACCGATTGCGTGTCCGATGGCTCCGGCCGCTGGGGAGGAACTGGAACGAAGCCGTAATCGGCTTCGTTCCAGTCTCCTCATAGTAAACACGGAAGCGACGTCATGACGTCACTTCCCGTTTACTCGGCTGCCAATGGCGCCGGTTTAAAAAAAATATCCGGTATTCAGAATCGCCGTTTTCGGCGATCTGAATACACTGAAGTGTAAAGGAGGGGTGGGGGGTCTTTTAGACCCCCGATCCCTCCATAAAGAGTACCTGTCACCACCTATTACTGTCACAAGGGATGTTTACATTCCTTGTGACAGCAATAAAAGTGATCAAATTTTTTTTTTTTTTTAAACAATTTAGTAATTTTTAAATAAATAAAAAAAATAAAACAATTTTTTTTAAAGCGCCCGCCGTCCCCGCGAGCTCGCAAAGCAAAGAAAACGCATACGGAAGTCGCGCCCGCGTATGTAAACGGTGTTCAAATCACACATGTGAGGTATCGCCGCGATCGTCAGAGCGAGAGCAATAATTCTAGCACTAGACCTCCTCTGTAACGCTAACCTGGTAACCGTAAAAAATGTTTAAAGCGTCGCCTATTGAGATTTTTAGGTACCGTACTTTGTCGTCAATCCACAAGTGCGTGCAATTATAAAGTGTGACATGTTTGGTATCTATTTACTCGGCGTAACATTATCTTTCAGATTATGCAAAAAAAATGGGATAATTTTACTGTTTTGTTTTTTTTAAATTAATGAAAGTGTACATTTTCCCAAAAAGTTGCATTTAAAACACCGCTGCGCAAATACCGTGTGACATAAAATATTGCAACAATCGCCGTTTTATTCTCTAGAGTCTCTGTTAAAAAAATATATATAATGTTTGGGGGTTCCAAGTAATTTTCTAGTAGAAAATATGGATTTTAACTTGTAAACACCAAATTCCAAAAACAGGCTTAGTCATGAAAGGGTTAAGATTGTGGTAACTTTTTTTTTTTTTTTTTCCCCTCCAGGAACAGCCTGCACAAGCAAATTTTGCCAACATCTGCACCGGACTGGAAGTGTTGAGTTTCCTGCTCACTGTTCTGCAGAACCCAGCCATTCTCAGCAGCTTTAAACCTCTGCAGAGGGGAATTTCAGCATGCATGACCTGTGGGAATACCAAGGTCCTGCGGGCAGTCCATACATTGCTATCCCGGCTGATGAGCATTTTTCCTACTGAGCCCAGTACGTTTGTTTTATCTTACTTTTCATTAGTGCCTATCTGTCTCTGTAACACTACTGTCGCTCTGTCTGGGAATCTCAGATGGCTTCTTATGTAGATACGTATACACATGCCTGCACCTGTTTGTCTTTTACTTTCATTACAGCCTCTTTTGGTTACAGAGTTGCTGTCCACAACAGATTCAGTAAAGCACTCACAAGTTTGTGCTGCACTGGGCAAGTGGGTGCAGTATAACATTTTTTGCAGATTCGATTTTAGGTAAACCATTGCCTTAAAGTGGTAATTTTTTTTATTTCTTTTTTCATAAAGCTGAACATGTCATATTTACCTGCTGTGTGCAAATTTTTATTTTTATTTTTTTGCATAAAGCGGCCCCAATCCTTTTCTTCTTTCATCCCCTGCTGGCGCTTCTCCCCCATGACAACTGTCCCCCAATAGCAAGGTAAAAAATATTCAGCCTTTACAACCACTTTAAGTTAAACTGTAGGCACATATAAAAATCCTCATTGAAAAGTAGTATGTTTAGTTCAAAATCATTTAACGATATTCTACATTCCTGATCTGACAGAAGCACTAGTAAAAAGATGAGCCGATCAGCAAGAAACTCAGAAGTTGATTTACTAAAACTCTAAAGTGCAAAATCCAATACAGCTGTGCATGGTAGCCAATCAGCTTCTAACTTCCGCTTGTTCAGTTAAGCTTTGACAATAAAACCTGGAAACTGATTGGATTCTCTTCAGAGTTGCACCAGATTTTGCATGCTCCAGCTTTACTAAACCAACCCCTATGTGTCACCAAACTGTAGCTTTATTCTTTACATGAATTCTTCCACATCCACTACTTAATGACCCTTTTAATCTACTTTTCATTAAATAATTTTTACTTTGATTCTGCTTCCTTGTAACATTCTCTGTGAGCTTCCAAACCTCTCCTTCTCCCCTTAATTGCAGCCATTTGGAATGCACAGTGCAGGTTAGTTGTATGTGCTCTATGCACACAAATCTCAGTCTATTCTGTCTCAGGAGCGAACAAAAGAAGGTGGCTTGGCTTCTACAAAAAATGGAACCATGGAGAACAAATGTAGCAACCTTTTAACAGGAAATTGGAACACAACAGCAAAAATAAAGTTGTTCTGTGTTCCCAAATATCTTCAGAATGGAAAACGGGCTCATTGATTTAGGCTTAGCAGTCATGAATGCCTTTAAAGAGGATGTAAACCCTGATGGGTTTTACTTCCTCTTTTGCTCCCCAAAAGGCTGGCAAATTAAAAGCATAATGGGCTAGTATGCGTCACATACTAACCCATTATATGACCCTTACCTGCAAATGAAGCCCGCGATGTCCCCTATGCAGGCCGCGTCTATATTCGCCCCTCTTCCTTCCGGGGCCACAGACACCAGCTCTGTGACTGGCCGGAGTCGCGTGACATCGCTCCTGCGTCAGGTGAGAGTGATGTGTCACACATGCACATGGGATCCCTCGGTCACGGCACACACGGGGAAGAAACGGCACAGCGGTCCGTTTAGTCACAGCACATGGGCCGATGCCGAAAATTGGCACACTACAAGTGAAACCTCCTAAACGGCGTGCGTTTAGGAAATATTTCCACTACCTATAGGTAAGCCTTATTCTATGCTTATCTAAAGATAAAAGGATTTACAACCACTTAGCTAGCTAACTAAGCAGCTCTATATTGTGCTTGGTGCCCCCAGAGTGCTAAAAGGCCGCATCCCAGTGTGTTCCCACTGTGATCTGATCACTTCCTGGTGGGCATGGCTATCACAAGGAACTTTGTGTGTTTCTGTTGGCTGTAAGTGCTACTGGACAGTTTGAGTGCCACAAGGCAACGTCTCGGTGTGTACTTCCACTGTGCGCTTATCTCCCCCTGCTGGGCAAAAGTACAAAAGGCAGTATCTCAGTGGGTTCTCCTACTGTGCTCCAAGCGCCCTCTAGTAGGCTTCAGTGTGACAAGGCAGGATTTTAGTGCATGCACCCACTATGCTAAAGCTGGTACTCATCAGATTTGTTTGTACCAAGCTGAATGCTTCCATGCTGATCAGCTCTTGGAAAGGGTTTGCTTTAGGTGCAACATCCATGACCTGTAATATGGCAGTCCTCATTAATTTTAATAGGTTACAGATACTCCTAAAATAGATGGATTAGTGGTTTGCACAGCATCTGGCCTTTAATTAACACAGAGGGGCTACAAGGGAGCATTAGGTGTGTTCTAACGGATCACTGCTTGCAAGTCTATTAAGCCCGGCCCCTCTGTCTGTTGGAGTTGGTGGTTTTCCTAAATCTGCAATTTAGCTGCCTGCTTAATTCTCAGTAATGACTTAATATTCAGACAGGCCCCCATTGTATCTTCTAAAATGGACTACAATACTCACGTGGAGGGAACAAGTGCCCTTTTCACAAAGTGCTCATCCTCCTCCTTTTTGTTTCAGAGCTCACTTTGTGATTGCGTTTGTAATCCTCTTACAGCGAGTGATTTCTTTGACTGTGAGCCTTTCCCCAAATGGCATGCAAAACCATTTTTAAATCATTCTTATGGCAAATGCAATATTTCACTGTTAAACATTGTTAACCCCCCCAATGCCAACGCATTCTAAACTGAGGGAAATTAATGAGGGGAGTTATTTACCTGCATGTAAGTAGTTTTAGCTGTAGGTTATTGTAAGGTCCTTGTCTTTCTAAACCTACATCTTAATTTTCTAGGAAGGAAAATGGTATAATTTTTCTGTTTGTGGCTCCCGGTTATTTGCAAATAGAGCATACTACTGGGGATAGGAAACATTAGAGGTTCAATGGATTGTTAACTGCACAGCATAAATGATAGCGTTGTTAAATAACTGGAAAGTATGTTAAAGAGCCCATGGCAGGCCGAGTACACAATGTTAAAGTGGTTGTAAAGGCTAAGGTTTTTTACCTTTATGCATGATTGAGGGTAAAAGAAAAACCTGTGTGCTGCTACCCCCTAATACTCGCCTAAACCCTATCTCGATTCAGCGATATGCATGGAAGCCTCACCTGTCCTGGGTCTCTCTTCCTCATTGGCTGAGACACAGCAACAGGAGCCATTGGCTCCCGCTGCTGTCAGTCACAGCCAGTGAACCAATGAGGAGAAAGGGGTAGGGCCGAGCTGTGGCTCTGTGTCTTACGGTGCGGGGTTCGGGAGCAAGCACACACCAGCACTCCCAGAGCAAACGGCTTGCTATTGAGGGCACTGGTCAAGGCGGAGGAGCCAGGATCGCCGACAGAGGACCCGAGAAGCACTGAGCAAGTATGACACGTTTGTTATTTTTTATTAAAAAAAAAACAAAAAACGCACAAACCTTTACTTTTTAACTTCACGATTATGTGAAAATGACCAACGGTATAATCTGAGGAGTAAATAAAGAGTATATATGGAAGTCGTGGTAGAAATCGCAAGTCTTATTCTGTAACGGGTTAAATTTTAACATTACTATTATTTGACAATGCGGGTAGGTAGAATCCCAGGAGTTAAGAGAAAGTATATAGGAGAGATGACAGAAATTGAAAATATATGAACACGGAATTTTATCTGGCGAGGAGTATCTGTACTGAGTAGAGAGTATAATTTGGCAGCTCTCAAAAATCAAATTGTATTACAGAATTGTAAGTTTGCTTTTATTAGTGAGTTATAATATAATCCCAGAAATGAGTAGGAAGTATAATATGACAGATCTCAAAAATCGGATTCTAATACAGAGTTTTAACTTTGTCTTTATTTAATAGTGAGATATAATATAATCTCAGGAGTATGATTTGGTAGATGATGAAAGTCTGATCTGAATGACAGTATATTCTCAAGGGTGAATAGGGGGGAGTGTAAAGCTTGAAAAATTAGAAATTGGAAATGAAGTTTGCATCACGTGACTGTACCTAGGCTTAGGAGAATCCAATCTCCTAGAAAGGCATTATTTTCCTGCAAACACCAAACACTACCTTAGGCCCATTGGTATACTTGTGATCCTTTTGCTGACAAAAACTCACCAGGGGTGGCATCACTAAAATTGTGTGAAAATATGCCCCTGCTTTCATGCTGTTGTGATGTTGCTTTCTGTGTGACAGAAATGCTGGAAAAATGTCCCTTTTACAGCTATAGAGCCCTGCCTTGCTCATCTAGCCAGCAAGAGGAGCAACACTGGAAACAGATGAGTATGCCCATGCCCTTTGTAATGATCCTGTCTCTGACAAGTTGTCATCAGTTTGAGGTTTGCGAGTCATAGCCTTTGGCTCTTCTCCACAGTGCTCATTTATTCTGACTGTACATTGTAATAAGGTGCGAGGCTGCTACATTGAACGGTGTGAGGCATTTTTACATACTGCTAAAAAATAAAGGCTACTGTACTGGGATGTACTCCAATCACCATAACAGTATGACCACCCACCAAACCCTTCAAGGCATGGTTTAAGTATTGCAAGATGAAGCCTCCATGAATTGGACTTCTTTTTTCAGAACATCTCACAGATGCTCAATTGGACTTGGATCTGGAGAATTTAGTGGCCAAGTCAACACCTCAAACTTATTTTTATGTTTCTCAAACCATTCTTGAATTCACCAGACCGAGCCACCTTCTTCCATTGCACATGTGGTCCAGTTCTGATGATCACATGCCCATTGTAGCTGCTTTTGGCTGTGGACATGGGTCAGCATGGGCACCCTGACCGGTCTTCAGCAACACATCCCCATACACAACAAACACTGATGCACTGAAACCTTTCTATTGGAATCACCATTAAGTTTTTCAGCTATTTGAGCTGCATTAGCACTTCTGTTGGATCAGTTTCCTTCCTTGGACCACTTTTGGTAGGTCCTGACTACAGCAGACCAGTAAGGCTTTATGTACATGGGATATTTTTACAACCTTTCCTGAACGATTTAACTTGACAGATAGTAACCTGCGTTTAAAAATTCAGATTTGCCACGTTTACATGCCGGGTTTGAGTTTTAGAAGAGTTTCTAAAAAATAAAAATGTATTTTTTTATTAAGTGGCTGAAAACGCCTATAAACGAAGCACGGCTAAATGCTGGTTACTGTGTTTAGTTATGTTTGGCACCTGAAACGTCAAACTTCAGCGTCTGAACTCATTTTTTTTTTTGCTGTCAAAAAAGGCCTATAAACAAATCTGCCTAAAAACGACAGTAAACGAACATGTGCACATGTACACATAAGATAACGTTGAGTTCAGGGGCAGTTGAAAAAAGTGTCCAACTGCCTCTGAACGTCTGTTTAGCAGCAGCAGTGTACATGAGGCCTAACATCCCAAAAGAAGGTGCATTTTTGGAGATGCTCTGACCCAGTTGTCTAGCCATTACAATTTGGCCCTTGTCAAAGTCTTGACTCAAATCCTTACACGTGCCCGTTTTTTCTGCTTTTAACTTCAAGAACTTCATGTTCACTCGCTGCCTAATATATCCCACCTACTTTCAGATGCCATTGTAAGAAAGATAATCAATGTTGTTCACTTTATCTGTCAGTGGTCTGAACGGTGTATGTGAGTGTCAACCAGGAGGAGGTACACCTGGAAGTAATAGTCCTGAATGATGTCTAAGGCAAGATGCAACTGGCCTTCTGGGGTTTTTTCCTTTTTCCTTTCCTCGTTTCTTTTCTTTTTTTTCTTTTCGCTTTTTACTTTTCTCTTCTTTTTTTTCTTTTCTGTTGCTCCATTCTGTCCCACAATGCCACCACTAGATGTAGGTGTGAATTAAAGTCTGCAGGCTGTTGGGAGGGGGGAAGCTCTCTAGTTGTTTCATGAATCTGTTTGGTTAGGAAGGATGAAGATTGATGTAACTGTACCTTGTGCTCCCCTCTCTAGGGGACCTTGTGACTACAACAGAGACATAATTAAAACAAGGGAAGAAGGCACTTCCAGTACTCGTACTACATAACATATGAGTAGATTGGTTTTCTTTTGCCAGACTAAAGTTCTCTCCATTAGGAGAAATAAATAGTTTTAGCTTGTGAGGAGCACCGTCATATTGCACACTGACATCTTTTTGTGCAGATACTATGACAGGACATAGAAGAAAGAACATTGTCTTTTTTTTTTTCTGCGCCCTGGTTACTATTTATTCCCTGGCACTGCTGTAGATGTACATTGTCTTGACAGGCCTTTTTAGAGTTTGATGTTTCTTGAGCTTCTGATAACTTTTTATCTTCTTTCTGTCATTCTTTATTCTGATGGTGGGAAAAAAATTGCATCGAAGAACTGTTAAAAGGGTTCCCAATCCACATTCTACTTTAAAAAAAAAAAAATGTTATGCATTGTATCTCAGGTACCTCAAGCGTCGCATCCAAGTTCGAGGAATTAGAGTGCTTATACGCAGCTGTGGGCAAAGTCATTTATGAAGGTCTTACTAATTATGAAAAAGCTACAAATGCCAACCCGTCACAGCTCTTTGGTAAGTGCGGAATTCATTATGAAAGCTTGTGGGATGTTGTGCTAACTAACCATGGTCAATATATTCAGAACAGGACTGATAGTTTACCAGGCTGCAGTAGTGTGAAAGAAAAACGCTAGTCTATGAATAATGACAAACGTTAGATTTTTGTACATTTGGGATTTATTTTATTAGCATAAGCTAAATATGAAAAGGCATCGTACTGCCATTACCTCAAGCTTTTTAGGAACCCAATTCAACTGACTTAAGTGGAAATACATGGGTGAGGGCACCAAAAAATGAGATATACCACAATTTTTTTTTTCCAATGCAATTCAACACAATTTTTTGGTAGGAATGGAAGCTTATGAATGGAGTCAATTGCCTAGCAATGCTTCTGGAGGAGCAGGCTCTCTTAGCCCTTGCTCACACTGCCGCAGCTTCAACGTCGCACAACTTTGAAGCCTTCATCGCAGCTTTGCATATGACTTCTTTTAACAGAAGTCAATGCAAGTCATGTTGAAGTCGCACCAAAGTAGTGCAGGAACCTTTCTAAGTTGGAGTGACTTGAGTCGCACTGATTAGACCGCTTCTATTGCCGTTAATGGGGCGTGATTTGTCATGTGACAATGAACTCTCAAGTAGCATGACCAGTCTCGGCTGTGTGAACCAGGGCTTAGTGGCAGTATAAGATGCTCGGGTGTCCTATATTTGATTAGATTGCATGGACTTAAATGTCTGAGTTTACTGGCTTATAAGGACTATTGAGTACTGTCCCTGATGCTTTTTTTTTTATTTATTTGTACTTCCAAATTTTCAGGACATGCTCTTGAGGTATGTGCCCTTCTTCAAGGTCCAAGCAGTACTAATACAGAGTTTTAGCAAAATGTTAAGTAGGATAAATTTTGAGAAAAAAGTGCAGAAAGAAGGAAAAAAATAAAGTGCAAACAAATGTACGCATACAAATGGTAATCAAACTTGGATAGTTGGTAAGATAAGACAGGGAAAGGGCTTATGAGAAACTTTTTTTATTAAAGGAAAAAAAAAAATCCATATGAGCATTCAGAGATAAAGCAGGAACTGTAAAGCCTTACATATACCGAGTGAAGTGACTGGCCCCAGGTGATACAGATAAAGTAAATCATCCTACGCAAATTGTACTTGTTTATCTGTAGTCTTCTCTACATTCAAAGTCTGGAATTTACACAGTTTGTCTAAGCTTTCAGAAAGCAAGAGGCAGGGAGCTGAAGTTGCACTTTGCAGAGCTCCGTGATGAGAGCCAATTGGAGGGAAGGGACATACCAACCTGCACACGGGAACAGAGTTAAGGCTGTCAACCAAAGGCTGCATCCTGATGCTCCTTCCCCATCGTCTTTTTAACCTCTCGCTGTGAGGAGAACCTGTCAGAAGTCACTCTTGCATATAGCAAAGGAATGAGGCAGCAAACTGAAATGACACCTAATGTTCTGCATTGAGACAAGTACCCACTATAGTGGGATGTGCTTTGTTCATATTTCATGTCTGAGGTTTACAACCACTTTAAAACACAGGACCAAGACCCCGCCAACTGCTGTGCTCAGTGAGAGCTCCACCAAAGACAATCTGACCTTTCCCTAAATTTCACATCAGCATGCATCTCGGTATGCTGATGTGAAATGACCAGGGATGGGGAGTAGGTAGGTGGTCAAGTCCTTTTTTTTTTTTTAAAAGGGCATTTCTACTTTTTCAGCCATATTGGGATAATACCTACTTTATATTTGTTACATGTCCCCATTCCCATGGCAAAATTAAGGAGAAAAAAAAATTTTTTAGATCCTCTTTTGTGGAACTTCTAGCTTCCTTTTTTTTATTTTTTTTATGAGGGGTCCCGTCATGGAGGCCGGAAGTAATGTGGCGATAGCTGCCCTGTACAGAGAGAGAGGACCTGATGTCACCCCCCTCTCTATGTAACCCTGTAAACCGGGAAAGACTAGTAGTTTGCCCCTTTGTTTACCTTGGCCACCAGCGGCCATGTAAGTAGCCGATTAGACCGATCTGTGAGTTGGTTGCTCTTGGGGGTGGCAGCCCCAACATTGTATTTTATTTATTTTTTTGTAAAAAAATAAAATAAAAATACAGCGCTATTTAAGAATATGAGGAAAGGAAGGAAGAGTGCCGAAAAGGTGAATGAAGAGCTGCTTTAAATTGCTAAGTTTAGCATGTATTTTTTGCTATGTTTTATTAACTGTAATTTTTTTTTTTTTTAAACCTATTTGAGAAGGTTAATATTTTGATTCTTTAATTTAACTTTGTATGTGGTTTAAGTCTTTTTGTTCCTAATGCACTTGTTCCTGCTGTGAATTTGTGAATTACATCTGTCAATAAAAGATGCATAATATCGCATAAAAGGATCCAGGCTGTGCAAGGTTTAAATGCTAGCTGTCCCTCATTGGCCTCCCCTGTGATCTTTACAGACAGGTGTAATTTTACTTAAAGTATTGCCGGTTTGTCAGGTGTCAGTGTGTATTGTGGAAAACACTTAGATTCCAGTTTAATTTAATCAGTTCTTTGAAAGTGCTTCAAGGTCAAATGCTCAGGAACCTGCAGTGCGCCAACACTGATCAGGAAGAATACTCCTATATAGCGGCTGTCTTGATTATGTCTATTGAAGCCTGAGTGCTGTTCCTGGGGGGGTTCAGATAAAACTTTAGATTTTTCTTTATTACTTTTGAAACTTTTTTTTTTTTCATTATTTAGTTCAGGTTCTTGTTTAAAAAGAAATTCTGTAGATTTAGGATATCAATTACCTAAAGAGAAACCCTATAAACTATGCTCCATTTTATACATTTTGGTTTATTTTGCAAGGTCAATAAACCAATGCTTTATATACCTTCCTTTTTTTTTTTTTTTAAAGCTAAACTCCAGGCAGATTTAATGCAGCTTTGTATCAGTCATTGTAAATCAAAGGATCATTATAATGACTCCAATTTGAATAGGTATAAGCTTCTTGTAAGCCCTTTACAAAAGAGCTCTGACTGGGGGGGGGGGGGGGGGCGCAATCGTCGCAAGGAGCCCGTTAGACCTCTTTCACACCAAGCCGAAGTCGGCAGCAACTGTTTTTAGCGCCGCTTTACCATTGTTTTAGCAGCGCTATTCAGCCACTAGTGGGGTGGTTTTAACCCCCTGCTAGCGGCTGAAAAGGGGTTGAATCCGCCTGCATAATGCCGCCGGAGCAGCGGTTTGCCGGCTGTATCGCAGCGCATTGATTTGAATGGGGAGCAGCGAGTTCACCACTCCAAAGAAGCTGCTGGCAGGGCTTTTTCTGACACCCTGGCAGCCCTTGGGCTTTCACACTGGAGTGCATGGAGCAGCTGTTTTAAGGTGTTTTTCAGGTGCTATTTTTAACGCTATAGCGCCTGCAAAACACTCCAGTGTGAAAGGGCTCTTAGGCTTGCCGTACACTTATAGATTTCTCTGACTCGTTGATGAAATCTTTCACTTTTGGCTGTCTGAGTACCTGAACAGTGACTGTATCTGATTGGATGTAGTCATGGGTGAACTGACCATTATCCACCCAGCTACTTCGACAAAATTCAGTTAAAAATATAATTGAGCTATGGTGGGGCTAATAGGGTCCCCAATGGCTTAAATTTTAGCTTTTTTAGCAGGAATTTGATGATGTTGGAACTGTGTGCAGCACGTTTTAGTTGCGTTGCAGCGCTCTTGTGCTAAAAGTACACAGGTCGCAAAAATTAATCTTCTGCTAATAAAAGGTAAAACATAAAGCAACACAGTTTTTTTTTTTCTACTATTTTGAGACATGGAGCGCAGCCTGTAACCTTTGCAGGGACATATCGTTGGACACCACTGTGGTATGCAGAAATAAGACAAAGTCTGCTGGCGTGAAGTAAATCTGCAGAATAATGAAAGAATATTTTGATCTATTGTGTATACCTTGAAGGGCATACCGTCTAGTACCAGGTGGTGGTAATATTTGTGGGATTAGTGTTTGTTTTTTGTTTTTTTTGTTTTTTTTTGTTTTTTTTTTGCTAGATGCTGTACTTCATATGTAAAATACCATCTGTGTTTCTGCAGAATATGAATTGCAGTTAATATCTGGTTTTAAATTAAATAGGTACTCTGATGATATTGAAGTCGGCCTGCAGCAACAACCCAAGCTATATAGACAGGCTCATATCTGTCTTCATGCGCTCTCTACAAAAGATGGTGAGGGAGCATTTGAACCCACAGACTACTCCTGGAACTGCTGAAGCCAACCCAGGTAATCCTCCTGCTTTTTTTTTTTTTTTTTAAGTTCTATCCCCTGACATTTAATTTCCATACTTTCAGTGTAATTTTCTCCTTTTTGCTTTAAAGTGGTTGTAAACGCTCCCCCACAACTTTGTCCCATGTAAATCAGCATAAAAACCCTAATGAACACTGCTTGTAGATCCTTACTTAGTATTGTAATCCTTTTTGTGCTTTAGAATGACATCACTGAGCATGCCCAGATTTCCCCTGATAGACAAGCACAGAGAATGTGCTGTAAATCTGTTATCAGGATTTACTAAAGAAAAATCCACTTTGCATTGAATATGCACTTGGAAGTAAAGTCGCTGTAGAGGGGGACATGCAAGGAAAAAAGACAGCATTTTAGCTTGCACATGATAAAATCAGCAGAGCTTCCACTGGTTTTAGATCTACCCCATAGAGTTAGAGCGATTGCACTTGCAGTGCAAAGTGGATTTGCCTTTGGTAAATAACTCCAACTGTGTCTATGGATTGAGCCTGATCAAGCCCCCCATAGCAAGTGGCTTTCTGTGAGGGCACTTGCAGAAGGAGAGGAGCCAGGAACACCGACGGGGGACCTGGGAAGTAGAGTTTTGTGGCTGCAGGTAAGTCTAAATCTATTATTAAAAAAAATAAAAATAAGACTTTACAACCACTTTAAGGGCTTGTTCACACTGTGTGCGGAGACCTCTGCAAGACATTCACACCACAACTGAGCAAAGAGGTGTGGCACTGAGTGCAGCATGTCTGCATTTTCCTGCCCTGAAGTTCTTGTGAAGTCTCCATACATCCAATGTATTAATAACGTTAGGAAAAAAAACAAGAAAAAGGTAAACCATACCTTGCATTGTAACATGATGTTATGAGATTGCATGGTGGTGCAGTGCATGATGTGCAGTATTTATTATACGGTATATCCATTCAGTTCTTATGATGGATGCTAATGGTGCAAGATCATTGAGGGAGCATTCTTGTTCGGGACATATTTCTGATATCTGCTCCCTGAAAAATGGCTAATGGTGGCAATATTCACCCATAGAGATGAGACTGTGTCACCCGCTTCAGCTAAAAATGCTGAAATCGGGCACTTTGTGCTGTTTAATGAAAGTAACCACAGACATGTGATTACAGTTTAGAAGCATCTTTAGAGGAAAACTCAAGATACTTAGAACTTTCTTGAAGTGATCTCGCACACAAGCTCAGTGTACCCAAGGGCATGCTGTTTTTGTCTTTTTATGTTAACACTATGACTGCCTGAACACTATTGCCTCCCATGTGTTTAACCTAGTTGTTTGCATTAAAATTGGCCCTTTTAATATTTGATTAGCGTTGGTTCAAGGGGTAGACAGGCAGTTACCACAATTGTATAAGGGTGCCTATAGATGTAGGGGTAGTTGGCTGTGGAGGCTTGTTCTAGCTTTATTCTGATACCTGTGATTCTTAAGTGTTCCATGAACAGGAATATTTAGTTTGGCACATATTCAAGTGAATGGAGAGAAAAATCCTTGACAGTTTACATAGAATTTAGCACTGCAAAGAATCTGCAGTCAGCAGTTTTTGGGGAATTTTACCTATAATGACTTTCTCCAAACATACCAGTAGGTGGGGCCATATTCCTTCTCTTCTGTGCTGGCAAGAGGCATTACCATTTGGTGCAAGCAATTCATAAGCGTTCACTGTGGCATATAAACTACACAGTCACAACTACCCATTGTCTATTGAACCCCTAATTTTGTTTTCAGCAGGCCCCATGGATATTTTTTTTTTATTGCTGATCTGTAGCATTGTTTCAGTTTCTGGATCCTGGTTGGAGTGTTATGGAGGTGTCTGCAGCCAGCACTTTTTGTCTCAAACTGAATCTGTGGCCAATTAGGAATATCTAAGGCTGCTTTCACACTGGGGCGGGAGCAGCGTCGGCGGTAAAGCGCCGCTATTTTTAGCGGCGCTTTACCGTCGTTTTAGCGGCGGTCTGCGGGCGCTAGCGGGGTGGTTTTAACCCCCGCTAGCGGCCGAAAAAGGGTTAAACCCGCCCGCAAAGCGCCGCTGCAGCGGCGCTTTGCCGGCGGTATTGCCGCGGTGTCCCATTGATTTCAATGGGTACGAGCGGTATAGGAGCGGTGAATACACCGCTCCTTCACCGCTCCAAAGATGCGGCTAGCAGGACTTTTTTCACCGTCCTGCCAGCGCATCGCTCCAGTGTGAAAGCCCTCCGGCTTTCACACTGGAGGGAAAGGGGCTGGTTTTTTTCAGGCGCTACACAGGCGCTATTTTTAGCGCTGTAACGCCTGAATACCGCCCCAGTGTGAAAGCAGCCTAAGAGGGACTTGCATATGGTAGTTGGCACAACACTTACACACCATAGCCTGCATATTCTTTTGGGTATCTTATGGAGAATCTTTTGACTCCATGACAGAGTGCTCTGATGAGAGAGAGACAAACCTGTGATGCTGGATCTACTCCCTCCCCCCCCCCCCCCCCCCCCCTCCAGCTTTCCTAAGTCTTGGTTATTTGGGCCATTCTAATGATATCTGTTTCCTTATTAAATCTGCATTTCTGGGATCCAGGGGGTGCACTGCATGATATCAGACGTATCGGTTTCCCACACCTTGCATATGAGTGTGAGGGTAGGCATAGAGGCTTGCAGGATACCACATGTTTCTGGAGCATGCAAAAGGTGTTGGCCCTGGGAGACATATACAATTAGATCGAAAGGTGCACTGGGAGACATCTCGAAGTCCCAGCCAACTAAATGCAACTGTCCTGCAAGAAAATAAATCCATGAGTTTGGGTGCTTCAAGGGAATCTGCATCTTTAGGAATACTGTAAAAGAGACCTGAATTTCCTATGTCCCGTTTATCAGTGGGGAATGCTCCTTCCATTTTTTGGACTTAGTTCATGCTTGCAGCCACTGAACTATTGGAATGACTACCTATTAGTAATTCCTTTATGGTCCCCATTAAGAAACCAGCTTCTTGCTCCACCATTTCTTGGTGTCTTAGGTAAACCATCTTTTAAGTTTATGGTTCTAAAAGAGAGGTAAGGGAATATTTTTTTTTAATTTTATTTTTTTTATTATTTTAGAATCATTCTTATCTAGGTGAATGCAGCATCAGACCGATATGCCCCACTAAGCGATTAGACACCGCTGATCGCTCGGTTCTCAGAGTTCCCTGAGCAGAGAGCTGATGACTGTTTAGTTTAGGGGCTCTGAGCAATTGCAGTCCTGCCTAAGAGGAGCTATAAGTTGTGTTCTACCTTTTGTTATTCAGAAGAGACTTTTCTCTTTATCATCTACCTTGAATTGCTTACACCTTCTCCTCTTTTTATCCACAGCCGGCACTAGTGAGCTGGTCATGTTGAGTTTGGACTTGGTGAAAACGCGTTTGGCAGTAATGAGCATGGAAATGAGGAAAAACTTTATTCAGAACATTCTGACTTCCCTCATTGAGAAGTCCCCGGATGCTAAAATCCTCAGAGCCGTAGTGAAGATAGTGGAAGAATGGCTGAAAAATAATACACCAATGGCAGCAAATCAGGTATGTTATAACTTAGTATAACATAGTTTGTCTGATGCTACAAAGGGGCAGATATGAAAAAGTCATGATTAAAGATTATGTTCCAACTTATCCAAAAGTACATCTTTAAGTGTTCTGCTGTCTAGTTATTACTTTATTTGAAGGTTTCCAGCAAAGAGTTACCATTTGACAGAAACGGGAGAAGGCTCTTTGCTACTAAAGTGCTCCTTAAATTCATAATGTACATACTGGCTCCCTTATGGCTACATCTTTAATTGTGATGGTAAATACAAATCTTTTTTTAGTCTGTGATAGTCCAAAAAGTAGGTGGTTTCAGGATTCAAGAGTTTTGAGTACCCCAAACACTTTGGAGTTTGAGTTGCCAGTTTGGAAGTTTAATGACTTCATGGAAATTTAGTTGTTTTTTAGGTTGCCCTTTTTGGTTTTCATTCTATTTTTGAAAATGTAACTCCTGCTAAATGTGTTTTATTTTGTATGAAGATAGTGGGACAGGTTGAGAACATGTTGGGTTTTTCTTTTTGCCTCTCTTTGGGTAAATGTACCCTCACGTAGTAACACAGAAACTTACAAGTAAATCTTTTCAAAGTTAGGGGAAATCCCATTTTCTTTTTCGTTCATTGACGGACACAGCTCCAGTAATCTTGACCGTAGGGTTATTACGCCACCTTCAGGAGAGGACTAGGCAGAACGTGTAATGCATGTGAAAAAACAGAACTTTACAGTTCCGCCCAGGGGGACGTCCTTCTGGTAATAACCCCTCAGCCTGCTTCCTGCAGCTCAGTTTTTTCTGCCTAGTGAAGAAGGACCTAGGCTCCCTGCGGGACCAATCGGACCTGGGATTTTTTACTGTGAGTGCAAAATCCTATTTTTATTGATTTGCTAGAACTGGAGTCCCTTATTGAGAAATTTCCCCTCACCTCCTGGAAGAATTTGCCTGTATTGGGGACAGAAAGTGATAACATGACAGAGGCTCTAACTCTTCCCACTCTAATCAAAAAGTTCTAAATTGTTTTGTTTAGGCAAATTTTTCCAAGTGCTTTAGTTACCACTGCTTTCTTTATTCATACAGACACCTACACTCCGAGAAAAGTCTATATTGCTGGTGAAGATGATGACCTATATAGAGAAACGTTTTCCAGAAGATCTAGAGTTAAATGCACAGTTTTTGGAGCTTGTTAATTATGTTTACAGGTATGCAAGAAAAAAAGTAACCCTGCTTTCTATTTTCTAAAAGTTCTATATAAACATAGAGGATTAGTGTATATGTTATAGTATAGTGTGTGTGTGTATAAAATTTAAAAGCACTAAATCAGAGCTGCTGCTAATAGAATATTTATTTTTTGCGTATTTGAACACCACCCAGACTTGTGTGGTGCATCCCTCAGAATGAATGATGTATGGAGTGCTGCAGTGTCATTCATTCTGAATGGCACCCCAATGCACATTGACAGCGTAGTTCAATGCATCTGCGTTTTAGCCCTCCATAATGTGGTTCGTGTCTGCTATGATATGGTGCAGTAAAAATAAAGTGCAGGTTTTTTTTTTTTTTTTTCCTCACCAAACAAAATGAGATGATCCGATATATCCAACTTTGTAGTATTTTACAGAATGAATCGGAAACCAGCACTCTATTCAAGTTAAAATATACTATAAGTATTTCCCCACAACATGTGAATCCTCCTTCTTATCTTATATCTCCCTTTTTGTTTCTGTGCCCCTATTGTGAATATATTTTCACCAGACATTCTGACCCCTATGTATCAATGGGTCAAATCGGGTTCAGTGCAAATATCTTTCTTGTCTCCTTCCTTCTTCCTGAAAACCTCCAGATATGCCACTGTTCTTATGGTGCTCTCTGGATTTCTCATGCAAAAAACAACAATTCTACATCCATAGTATAGCATATCATATTAGCCAGTGTGATGGAAACAAAATTATGTTTACATTATGTATAAACACAAATGCTCTTAAAATAGGGCTGTGTGTGCTTGTGTAGATTCACTCCACAACCACCACCATGCTGGAACCCCATGCAGATGGATCCTCACCAGAATCTGCGACCCATGGTTTACGTAGGGCTCAATATATTGGGACACATCCACTACTTGCTAGAGCTGCAGGATTCTGGCTAAAATAAGGATCACGATTTTTTTTTTGTTTTTACTTAGAATAAAGATCACGATTCTTGTGGCGTAACATGTTTCACATTATACAAAAAAGGCAAACTTTACTGTTTAGTTTTTTTTGTTGTTTGTTTTTTTTTTTTTAATTCATTGAAGTGTATTTTTTCCAAAAATATTGCATTTGAAGGACCGCTGTGCAAATACTGTGTTGCAAAAAAAATATGGCAACAATGGGCATTTTATTCTCTAGGGTCTCTGCAAAAAAAAAAATATATATGTGTGTATATGTATATATATGTGTGTATATGTATATATATATAATTTTTTTTTTTTTCATTCATTCATTCATACACACCTCTCTCTCTCGAACGATGTCCATGAATGTCTAAGCCGTCTGGGACACTCCTTCTGATTTGGCTGAGACCGCAGTAGCGCCATTGGCCGTCGATCAAAGTTGGTCACCCAATCAGGGTGGAGAAGGGGGGTGACCAGGTTGGGGCTTCAAGTCTGAATGGACACATGGAGCTGTGACCTGGCTCCAGTGCCCCCATAGGAAGCTGCTGACTGTGGTTGCACTCGATAGGAGGAGGGATCCAGGAGCAGAAAAGGACCCGAGAAGAGGAGAATCTGGGCTGTTGTGTGCAAATCCAATTGCACATAGGAGGCAATTGTAACGTTTGTTAGTTAAAAAAAAAAAGAGACTTTACAATCACTTTAAACTGCCCTCTTTTACAGACCGAAGATCATCACTTTTGATCTAAAAGAACAAAATTTTACAATGTTTCTCTTTATCTCCATCTAAGCATGTTGTGATAAACTTGGTAGGCTGCCTGTGTTTTTTTTTTTTTTTTTTTTTTTTATAAAGCTTTCGACTTGAGCAGATAACGCTCTGCACTGAATCGTGGAAATGCTGTTTTAGGCTCACGAGGGGTGTAGAATCATGATCTTAATTCTTTAACGATTAATTGCCCAATCCCTTGCTCTGAACTTGTGGCAAATGTTCCCAGGACTATTAATGAGACTAGTAGGGGGAAACGCAGCTCATAGTGTAGTGGGATTAAAAAACACTGTTTAATAAAAAAGATGAACTTACAAAAGTCCAGAAGATAAAAGCCACATATGATGGTAAAACAAAGATGACAGACACCTGACTTCTGGTTCCTGCCTATGCGCTTGACATCGCTTCCTCAATGTGTTTCGTCATGTGACTTTCAAAAGGATCATATTTACTCAGAGGAGATCAGATGCTTCCAGCTGCTGGATACAAAATTTTTTTAATTTGGGGTGGCACCTGGAGCACTGGATAATTGATAATTCTTACTTTGTAGTATTTTATATTTATAATTGTTTGAGATTCCATAACTGTAGACTGGCAACTGATGCAGTAAAGTGTTCAGTACATGTGATCCGAGCTTACTTCCTTATTATTTTCCTCTGACGTTCAGTTTCTTTTACTCTCTACTGTTGTCATTCAGTATGTGCAAGCCATCTCCTGACCACTATCCACACGATTCAGCCAACAGAGCTCAGCAGCCTATTTAATCTGATACTAAATTGCTTTAACCTCTTGTTGACAGTTACATGATTAGCTGCACATGGTGTTCAGTATGTTGCAAGTGAAGTGATTTCCACAACCCTTTGTTTTCGGTCCTAGTCCTATAATAGCACATAGCGTAATTCAATTACAGCATGGAAAGAGAGGACGGGGCCAACTTCCACCTAGATCAAAATCATATTTTTAAGTTTGTATTGAGTGGAGAAGGCTTATAACCTTGCCTTTTTTTTTTTTTATTTTTTTTTTTTTTTAAATCACGGTTTACCCTTATTTTCTGCTTTGTCTACAAGAAATTAGATGAAATCTCCCCAACAGCGCACAGATAGTAATACAATGTGACGGGTTCTTATCCCTCCTCACCAGTTCTGAATGTAACCTGTCTGATTGGGGGGGGGGGGTGCAGTAAAAATGTCAGGTGGGCAGTGGATGGGAGGTCAGCAGGGCAGAGGATAGGATCAGCAGTTTTTGTAGGGCAGTGTACAGAGGCTATTGGTTATTAGGGCAGTGTACAGAGGCTATTGGTTATTAGGGCAGTGTACAGAGGCTATTGGTTATTAGGGACTTGTACAGGGAGTCAGCAAGGCAAAGGATGGAAGGTAAGCAGGAGCCGAGCTGTGGATGGGGATCACTGCTGGCAGGGCAGAGGACAGGGATCTCCACTGAAGAGAGGAAGAACCGGGATTACAGCTGGAGAGGCAGGGATTACCCCTGGCAGGGCACTCGGCAGAGCTCCTTTCCCACCCTAGCACTGTACACAGCTTCTCCTTTCCCACCCCAACAATGCCAGTCAGCCACAATCTTCACAGGGTGTAGCGGGCTGCTATCTTGCTGTTCCGACCAGGGAATTTCACAGGTCAGAACAGCAGTGTAGCTACACACCGAAGATCATGTGGCTGACTGGCTGTCTGGCTGTGTGTAAAGGGATGTGATTTTAGCTCTGTGTAGTGTGGGGAGGAGTGCTATGTTGTAATGAGAAAGGAACTGAGTGAGTGGGCGTAGCATCCACAATGAAGGGAGGTGGTTGGGGGGGGGGGGGGATTGGGGCGCAGCGACCCCCCCCCCCCCCCCCCCAGCGATCCCTTAGATCTGGCTATGTTCCTCACCCTACTGATAGGGAAAAAAGATACGGGAACTCGCTTAACAACCAAGTTCCGTTCCTACGACCAGGTCAATGAACGAATTGGTTGTTAAATGAGGAGCCACAAGTAATCAATATTTTCATCTTAAAGAGGAACTGCAGTCTGCTCACATAATTTTTAATAACATCTTGCCATTCTGAAGCTTCCCGCCAACTACTTGGCATATTATTTCATATATACTGTGATTCTGTACTTGCCAAATATGCTGCAGAAATCTCCCTCCACTAAGTCTGGCTGCAGGCTTTTTAACTGTGGGCAGCTGAAGCTGCTGCCCGTTTACTTCTGGGATTTACACAGACACCCAAAGACACGCCTCCAGCTCTGCAGCTCTCATTGGTCCTATTATGCTTCCTCCCCTCTCCCTTCCTGGCAAACTCGCGTGAGAGAGAGCTGTGCCTAGGCTTTTTACCAGCCAAGAAACATGGAGTGGGCTATATAAGGTGCAGAAAAAAAAAAAGTTTTACTATCCAAAGTTAAAACAAGGGTAGAGGATGGAAAGATGAAAAAATGACTGCAGTTCTGCTTTAACTACTGTACTGTATTGTGAAAAAAGGTCTAGACACAAAACTCCAGCTCAATAGCATTTTAATTTGCATAAGTGCAGAACACAAATGAAAATACTGTACAATACAATGATGTATATTGCGTCGTTCAGGTGGGTGGGCTGGTCGGAAGTCCAAGTGATCGTAAAACGAGGAATATCTTTACACAATAGCAATGATTTCTCTTCACGTTCTGCTTCACAGGTAGTGTTGAGTAATCTCTCCAGTGAGAGTAAAGAGAAGACTGTATTTAATGAATGATAGATATAGAGATGCATCTGGATATAGATCTTCCCAATAAGGACAGTGAGGGAAAAAAAAACGATTCTACATGTTATCTCTATTTTATATGGTTCCCTCCAGGGGCCCATTCCAAAGAGCCTACATCGGAAAAGGAGATTCTGGGAGAGGAGCCTTGGCAGAGAGATTGTAGATGAATCGTGGGAAAAAATTAATTAATTTCTTCCTCCATAAGGGTACAATTAACACCACCATACAGGAGAACGGCTACAAATTGAGGACGCGGTGGTACAGAACACCGGATTTATTACATAGGATCTCACCTATTATTCCAGATCATTGTTGGCGTTGTGGACGGGAGTGTGGCACCCTGATCCACATCTGGTGGTTTTGCCCCGCAATCCAGCCATTCTGGAAAAAAATTCACAAAGTTACGTCAATGATCTCAGGACTCCCGCTAGAATTTGGCCCTGCCCAGTATCTGCTCCATCTTACAGAGATCTCCAAAAAGTGTTACAGGTCTTCAGTAGCTATTCATATGATTAACGCAGCCAGAATGTGTACCCCTAAGCATTGGCGATCCACTTCCATCCCGACCCTTTCGGAATGGACGAATCGTATCAATCAGACAGCAGCTATGGAAGAAATCATACATACAGCGTTAGATAAAATGTCCTCCTACGCAGTGACTTGGCACCCTTGGTTGTCATTTAAATACTCTTAGGCTTATTAAAAACCCTCAGAGAGGGCTCACCCTCATGAACTGTAAAGTTGGTTTGGAATGAACCTGCCCCTCTAGGAATTGAATGGCCTCGGGAGAGGGTAGCACCCCCCTCTCCCGATGTCCGGAGCTCCAGTCATTAATATCGACGGGTTCGGTGGGGAGCAGGGAGCGGGGAGCGCAGAGTTGAGAGAAGACCTACCCCCACCCTACTCCCCCCCCCCTCCTCATTTCTTAGTCTGTATCCCCCCCCCCCTTTTTTTTTTTTTTTTTTTTTGTGTGTGTGTTGTCCTTGTTTTGCGCAACTGTTGGCACTCTACTTAAGCAGGGGCCTTAGACATAGGTCCAACTCCCAGAATGGGTTTTTCATAAGCTTTCCTTACGAGCAATAAGTTTGTGTTCCTTTTGTTAACCAGTTTTCTTACATCACTGTTAATAATATTTTGTACACTGTATTCTGGAATACAACTGCATGT
The DNA here is from genome assembly GCF_037356315.1 of Lithobates pipiens. Lineage (NCBI taxonomy): Eukaryota > Metazoa > Chordata > Amphibia > Anura > Ranidae > Lithobates > Lithobates pipiens. The sequence continues at coordinate 268,847,157 of NW_027507784.1, forward strand.
GCAGTATTTGTATGTCTGCATATTTTTTGAATAAAAATTGTTCATGGAAAAAAAAAAAAAAAAGATTCTAGCAACAGCTAAAGACTATGAAGTAAATATTTGCTGGTATTCCAATTTAAGTAAAAAAAAAAAAAAAGGTACTGGTTCAAAAATTGCTTTATAAGCCGAGTAGTGTACTCAAAATAACCGTATTGGATTGCATTTGGTCTTGGTATGAGATTTTTGAACAGAAATGTCTTTGGTTCCCCCATTACAGAGATGAAGCTCTTTCTGGGAGCGAGCTTACTGCCAAGCTGGAACCCGCTTTCCTTTCTGGACTGCGCTGTGCACAGCCCCTCATCCGAGCCAAATTCTTCGAGGCCTTTGATAGCTCCATGAAACGCCGTGTATATGACAGACTTCTGTACATCACGTGTTCACAGAACTGGGAAGCTATGGGAAACCATTTCTGGATTAAGCAGTGTATTGAGGTAACAATTTACTGTAATTAACCTTATCATTGTCTGTTAATTGTTATTAGATCTGTATGGGAAGGGCTTTATTATTTGTGCAAAATTATGCCGGTCGTGAGTGCTACACAGGTGCTGTACAATGTTTGTGTCTTTTTCTGCTCCCAGTGCACATCCACCAGTCTGGTCTGACTGATTGAAAGTCATGTTTGTTTATGTAGTTTATGCCAGCCATACATGGATCATAATTTAGTTGCATCAGCGGGGACTGGCTGAATTTCGATCTATGGGCAGGGAGGTTGTACAGAAGACGTTCTACCAATCAACTTTTGTACAATCACCCTGTCAGATTTTCCCCTGTATAGCCTGCAATGCTTATCAGTGTATTCTGATGGTGGGGAAGTCTCCCGGCACTCAGAATACAATAACTCAATGGGCAGGATTCCCCCATCCACTGAGGCCTGGTTCACACATGCACAGTGCGAATTGAAGCTCAAGTTTCCCTGCAAAGAGAAAAATCAGTTGTTCAGCGTTTCACATCAGTTTCTGATCAGGATTACGTCAAGAATACGTCAAGATTACGTCAGGATCAGGTCAGGTTTACATCAGGGTCAGGATTACTTCAGTATCAGGTCAGGTTTACATCCGGATTTTATTCTGTTCACAATGGAATGCATCTGCAAGTCAGATTCTTTCCCATAGAAGATAATGTGCTTGCAATTCGCACCGCACTGCCCAGAAAACGCACGCGTATTTTGGGCAATGCGGAGTGCGAATTCTCAACGCACATATGTGAACCAGCCTCATTTAAATTGACGTATTTTAAAATGTCATGCAAATTGGATGCGGTGTAAACCGCATCAAATTTGCATAGGTGTGAATCGGGCCTTAGTGTGTGGATGGGGGAATCAAGTCCTCCTTTTTTTTCTTTTTTTTTTTTTTTTTTTTCAACCATCTATAGCCTGCTTTAGGGTTCTTTCACACGGGGCGGATCATCACCGTGGACATCCGCTTGCTCAGCTAGCGACAGGTACACTGGTGCACCCTGCGCAGGGACGGACCTGTCAGCGCCGATCTCTGCTATGGGAGATCGGATGACGGCCCGCAGTGTCTGTCGTCACCCGATCCGATGACGGATAGAAAAGTAGGTTTTTCCTCAGTCACCCTTTTTCGGATCGGAGCCGGTCAGATGTCAGCGAACATTTCATCGCTGACATCCAACGCTCCATAGACCTAATGGAGCAGCATCCTTTCAGGTCCACCTGAAAAACTGGCAGGCGCACCTGAAGGGATCGGTAGTGTGAAAGATACCTTCGACTTTTTGTTCTTTGATGAATCAGAAGAAAATGACCATATATTGAAAAGAATAATTTTAGAATGGCATATGTGCTACAGAAGTTTTTAGACATTTTATCTCAGTAGTTGCTTCTCAGGGAGTTATTGACAGTGCAAGACAACACCAGAGTACTCTGACTTTGTGAAGTATGTAAAGCCCCCTGTAATGCCAATTAAAAACACAACCTCAAAAATTTAGAACCTGTCCATCTGAGAGGCATGCAATGGTGGGTGGTGGCTGTGTAAACCAGGGTTTTTCAACTGAGGTGCCATGGCAAAATGGCATATAGCCCATGACACTCATTTCATGAAAGGGTTACTCTCTCAACATCTTTGTACAGAGAGGATGGAGAGAGCTCACTACACTTCCTCCTGACTCTTCCCTGTTATCTGTAATTTTGTTGGCAAAACTGCAAGCTGCCTGCCTGCATCCCAGCAACCGATGACATTGGTTGCTAAGGGCAGGTTGGCTGGCTTGACGGCTTTCCATTTTGCCAGCAAGCGTACACTTAACGGCATAGAGGAGAGGTGAGCTCTTGCCCTCCTTTCTGTACAGAGTAAACCCTTTCATGATATCATTAATGGCACTCCCACACGTCCACCATTTGCATGTACATTTGTGTTCAATAAAACGCATGGTACTGCAGTACTATGCATTTTGGTAGGATGCAATTTTAAAATCATGACCTCACCTTTTTTGTGTGTTTGAGGAGCATAGATCAGCCTATTAAACACAACACATGGGAGCACAAAAAAGCGCTTGTCCACGAACGCACCTTCTTGTGTGAAGGAGCCCTCAGACTGGTGTGCCCAAAGAGTTTGCTCAATTCTAAAGGGTGCCTTGACTGAAAAAAGATTGAAAAACGCTGATGTAAACCATTTTCCAAGGAGTTTTCATTTAACCAGTGCTTGGTTATGGTCATTTGCTACAAAAGGTGGTGCTACAAAGTATTGACTCAGGGGGGCTCAATACAAATGCACGCCACACTTTTCACATATTTATTTGTAAAAAAAAATTGAAACCCAATTTATAATTTTCCTTCCACTTTACAATTATGTGCCACTTTGTGTTGGTCTATCTCTATCATGTAAAATGTATTTTATTGGGATTTTATGTTTTTGGCTGTAACATGACAAAATGTGGAAAATTTAAGGGATATGACTACTTTTTCAAGGCAATGTAGAGATGGATTTGTTTCTCTATCTTGGGTAGTGCTAGTGGAATTTTTTTTTTTTTTTTTTTTTTTTATAATTTTTTTTTTTTTTTACACGGTAAGAGCCTGCAGGCTAAAGGGAAAATGTATACTGCAAATCCGAAACTGTAATGGCAACATGATACAAGTAGGACATAAACATGAGATTAGGAAGATCATTTCTATAATGAGTAGACTGAAAATACGCCATTGTTTTCTTTTTCTTTTTTTCTTTTATATATATATATATATATATATATATATATATATATATATATATATATATATATATATATATATATAGGCCTTACAACAGTTTCCATGGGAGAAGACAATGACGCAAAGCACTGCGTTGAGTTTAGAAGTCATGTTTGTTTGGGGCATTTCAGCCATCTGTATAATTTCAGCAATGCTCCTTAAACACCAGTCGCCTTGACCTTGTTATATTGTGTTTCACAGTGATGTTGTTATCCTGTTAACACCGTGAACTTCCTATCTTTCTGTGTAGCTTCTGTTGGCTGTCTGTGAGAAGAACACTACAATTGGCACAAGCTGCCAAGGCGCCATGCTTCCATCTATCACTAATGTCATCAATCTAGCAGATAGTCACGATCGGGCAGCCTTTGCTATGGTAACTCACGTCAAGCAGGAGCCAAGGGAGCGAGAAAACAGCGAATCCAAGGAGGAGGTAATGTTTTTCATGGAATCCAAATGCATTTCTTTAAGTAAAGCAGAATGCAAAAATAGAATGTTTTAAGTCTAGTTGTATTCAGTATGAATTGCAAATTGTTTGCTAGATCTCGTTGTTACTTTTTTTTTTTTTTTTATTTGTATGCAGTGCAAATAAAGTTTGTGATTCACATGAAATGAAGTAAGCAGTCGGGTTTACAAGCTGATCTATAACTTTTGTTCCTGGGACTTCGCTTCAGGAATTTTGCTGACAGTTCTGTATTGTTTGAGTGTGAGAATCTTTCTATCAAATTCTTGGTCTCCTAGAAAACAAAGTAGGGTATTGTGGGATGTGGCATTACCCTTTCCATGGTCACTGAACCTTTTTTCACATTGCAATTGGACTCTTGAAGATTTACACCTTATTGTATCCCTTCCAACTATTGCTGTGCATTTGGGTGATTGCATGTTGAACATTAATCTGATCAGTGACCCTTTAAGATACATTATCATGAGTTAACACGGTTCAACAGAGTCATAAGTCATGCATCCAGTCCCATGGCGTGCAGAACAGGAAAGGAAAAACCAACCCACAATGGTGTGTGTGTGTGTATAATATATACATTAGTTTGGGCAAGCATCTTTCTAAGCATTCTGTAAGGCTGGATTCACACCTATGCATTTTTATTGCATTTTGCAGATATGCACTGCAGTCCATTTACCATGGTTTCCCATGGAACACATTCTGTTGTGCAAATCTGCAAAAAGCATTAGAAATGCATAGGTGTGAATCCAGCCTTATATTTGCAAATTTAAGATATCTTTGTAAACTGAAATAGCAGAGCATATCACTACAGATATCCTAGGTTTTCATAGGGAAACATGGGATACAACTTGTCATTCGGGGGGGGGGGGGGGGGACTTGCTGCATGGATGGGTATGTATAACCAACTTATAGTGTTGTTTTCTAAACGTTTACTGCAAAGGTTTGAGGTCCCAGTCACATTTTTGCACTCTTACCTTGGCATGCATTGCATTGTCCTATTCATTTCTAATGGGCCCAAAAACAAGTCGAGCCATTCTAAAAGTGTATAAATGCCTTTTGCCTTCTGTGTTACCGCTATCGTTCTTTTAGTAAGATTTAAGCAGCTCTAATTGGTTCTAGGTTGTCATAAAACATTAGAATTGTGTCAGTTTTTTTTTTTTGATCACTGTTTAAAAGAAGGAAGGAAGGTGCAGAAGTAGAACCTGTGAAGTAATGCATATTTGGCGTTTATTTCAGCAAAACGATACAGCTAACTTTAATTAGTGTCCTTTGATGTTCCTAGAGTGGAACATCTTTACTTTGTAATGACTACTTGTATGTGGTCCAAAAACACATCTCATTAATGTCTTATTGATAACTTTTTATAGTCCTGTCTTTCTGTTGTTTATTTTTTTTGCAATATCCTTGCTTAATGTAACCTAAAAGCTTTGTCTTCCTTTTTAAATTTTTTAACAAACATTCTGCTGTACAGAATGATTAAAAATGTGCATAGTAGATCAAACTATTTCTAAGGCTTCATGTACACTCCAGTTCCTAAACTTGAGTTTTAGGAGTTTTAGGAGCTTTTGGCTTTTTTTTTTTTTTTTTTTCTTGCCAAAGCTCCTAAACTTGCACATAGGCTTTTACCAGAGTTTAGGAGCTGCTGCTTTTAGGGGAGCTTCAACCTCCATCTCCTGAACATGGCAGAATCGCATTTTGGCCTGCCGGAAAACGCAAACTTCGGCAAAATCGTTCCACAATTTAGCAGTGTTTTCCTGCGGTCAGAGTAGGCTGTGGGAGTTATTTACTAAACCTGGAGAAAGTGCAAAAGCTTCCAGGTTTTATTGTCAAAACTTAATCGACCAAACTGAAGTTAGAAGCTGATTGGCTACCGTGCACAGCTGCACCATAGCTCTCCCCCTATGTGTACATGAGGCCTAAAACTGCAATTTGTAGGTCACGTAGTTTGCAGAAATCATTGAGGCTGGGTTCACACCGCAGCACGCTCCGGCACTCCAGCAGTTTCAGGTCCGTTCGCTGTTTTAGGTCCGATTTCAGCCTGAATTTTTGGCTGAATGCGGACCTGAAATGGACCAAAATATGCACAGGGCTCCTGTGCAAATTCGCACTGGAGCCGCAGCGGAGATATGTGAACCGGCTCCATAGAGAGCCAGTCAAAATCTCCCTCTATCAGAAGGGTGTGAATCCAGCCTGAAAGGTTCACTCTACAACTTGATTTGTTGTGAGTAAGCATGAGTTCAGACGTATTCGCAAACAACACGTGCACAGTGCTAATCACAGGCAGTGAGACATTGTCCTGTTGCGCAGCTGCAGAGTTAACATTTTTTTTTTTTGCATAGCTGCAAAAAAGTTTTAATTATCAATAGTTCATAAAATAGAAGTGAACAAAAAAAAAATGCAGGAAAATTATCACTTAAAATGGAGAAGGAGAATAAAGAGTTAATCCAGGCTGATTAGAGTGAATAGAGGGTTAATAAGGGGTTAAAACTGAGGAAAGTTTAAAAAATATAAATAATAATAAAAAAAAAAAATATATATATATATATATATATATATATATATATATATATATATATGTGTGTGTGTGTGTGTGTATATATATGATAGATAGATAGATAGATATATATATATAGATATATATATATATATATATATATATATATAGATATATATGATTTATAATATTAATTTATTTTACTTGACAGGTTGCTTTAAATTGACTTCATCTGCAGATGAAGAAACAAAGATTCAAAAAGAAACATTGTTTCTTTTTTACTTTTCTGTTTCAGCAGCTGAGCAATGTTTATAAACATTTCTGGCTGCTTTTTATTTATTTTTTACAGAGCCAATTGCCAGGACTTTGTTTACACTGCAGTTGTCGGAGTCATCAGTTAAGGACGTGGTGGCCCCACTCCTTAACTACTGATAATTGGCGGCTTTTTTTTTCTCAAATTTCAGCTGGCAATGAGGGAATCCTGCTGACAGCTGAAAGAACCAAGCCTGAAAGTATCGGTTTCAGGTATCGGAGCATTTGCAAGAGTACCAATACTTGTGCATTGCTTAGTATCGTCATCGATACCAGATTTCTTTCTTTTTTTTTTTTTCATCGGTGTCCCCTTTCCGGAGATTTCCCTTAACTTCCTGTCCCATAGCCAAATAGAAACTGAGAGGAAATACCTGCAAATTAAGGGAATTCCTTGGGGACCCCCAGGTCATAGGAACTAATGTCCCTATTGGAAGATTTCCCCCCTCTTAATTTTCTGGGGACAACCCAAAACTTGGGATTTTCTTTCACTTTCAATGATAAAGGTGAACAGGACAAATAGAGTAGCTGAATCTCCTTAACAGCGGCACAGACCGCAATAAAAACTGACAAGCGAAACTTGGCTCCAATGGTGCAGCGCGTGCTACTTCGTTCACTGGTGCCAACATTTTCTATTGACTTCTTCCAAGTTTGGAATCTTTGGCTTAAATTGGCTTACCTGGGATGACCTAACCCCTCCCAGGCATGCATCCGAGAGTTCAATCATCCTGGCACCCAGTTGATTGTAGAATTGTCCACTGTGCTCCACATTTGTAATATTATAAAAGGCCTTTATTGCAAAGAAACAAAGTTGCCGATTCTGCAATAAAAAAAAAAAAGTCCTGCTGCTCATAATTTATGTTTCTTCAAAAAAACGCTATACTGTAGTATATAACTTTAAAGACAGTGTTTTTTTTTTTTTTTTTTTTTTTTTTTCATTTCTTTGTTTTTTTTGTTTATAGGATGTGGAAATTGATATTGAGCTTGCACCAGGAGACCAAAGCACCAATTCGAAAACAAAAGAACAATCTGAAAAAGACATCGGCAATCAGCTACACATGCTGACCAACAGACACGACAAGTTTCTGGACTCATTACGAGAGGTCAAGGTGAGTGTAACTCATAGGCATGAGCCTAGTGTATGAGACACTGGAAATGCCATTCTGAATAGAACTTTTCCTATTTGTGCATCACAGTATGTGTGACTGAAGCTGTTCTAGACAGCTGTTGATGCCCATGCTGTTTAGTTATATGCTTTTTTTTTTTTTTTTGTCCTTTTTATGCTGCTACAGACAGGAGCTCTGTTAAGTGCCTTTGTCCAGCTCTGTCATATAGCAACACCTTTGGCGGAGAAGATTTGGATTCAGCTTTTCCCTAGACTGTGGAAAATACTTACAGATCGGCAGCAGCATGTGAGTAAATTCTGTTTTGTTGTGTGTTTTTATTTCTTATCTTACCTATTTGTGTCATCAGGTTAGTTCTGCGTTTTTGCTTTATAAAACTATCCATAGCTATTGGTGAATGGGCAGTAAGCCCTTCTATTGTCCCGACCGTTATTAATAAAAGGCCAACACTAACATTAAAGGGGCTTTTCACCTTTTAATGTAATGGGAACAAATCCCTGTCTTGCATGAATTCTTGTTAATCAGCTGTTTTCATTGTAACAAATGCATTGGATTTCTAAGGCCAATCTTCTTGGCAATAAACGATAAACCAGGTCAGGCAGCTTAGAGGTGCTGTTTGTGACAACAGGCTTATTGGTGAGTGTTTTGATGGATGTGATCCATGATGGTTATCGTTGGGGTGGTATGGGCTTTCAGTATTGATGAAGAAGGGGGGAAAAATACTTCAAGGATTTGTGATTTTACTGTGGCTTGCATCATCATTTTTTTTTTTTGTTCTTTCTCGAAAGAGAAGCTGTTCATTTGTACGATGTTGACAGTTTCATGTTTCAGACATGGAAAAGTCTGTGGAGTACTGTCAGCCATTCTGACTCCAGGCAGGTTTAAGGAGGTTGAGTTTTGTGAGCATAAATTGCAAGAAAACTAAAATCACGTTCTTCAGGATGAAGTAGCTGTATTGCACGGGAGGACAGAGATGGAGAATCAAGGAGTAACTGCACAAGAAAATGTTTCCACACTCCAAACTGTTTATTAATATACAGGATTTATATAGCGCCAACAGTTTGCGCAGCGCTCTACAACATGAGGACAGACTGTACAGTTACAATACAATTCAATAAGGAGGAATCAGAGGGCCTTCTTCGTTAGAGCTTACAATCTAAAAGGGGGGGGGGGGTCAAGTGATAACTGTCAAGGGTGGGCTGATAGAAAAGATAAAAGTACAATTGTTAGGTGGGGCAGGTTAGGCTTCTCTGGACAGAAGGGTTTTCTGGCATCGCCTAAAAGTGGACAGAGTAGTAGATAGACTGACATTGATAGTCTATGTTGGATAGCATAATTAAGAATGCCACGAGAGGCCGCAGTGTACTCTAAGGGCCTCTGCGTCAGAGGCCCTTAGAGCCCGATTTCCACTCGGCCTATAGGTCTTAAGCTTTGAGGTCCATTACTCCCTTCTGAAAAGACCTCTGCTGAGGGTGCACCCGGACTTCTACAAGTGGGAGGCTGATTGTGTATCCTGGAGGGTCCTTGGTTAGTTTGCATTCCAGGCATTTAGGTGCAGAGAGCTTACTAATTACTAATCCCTAGCCTCTGGTGCCCCCTTCACTTCTCTCCCTGTGCTACTGCACAAAAGCCTCCACCTCCCCCAGTCTCCCTGGGTTTTTCTCACCCCTTTCTCCAATCCATGGGTTAACAGAACTGCCCTATCTGGACTTGCACTCCCTTAGTAAGAAAAATCCCCTGTCTTTGGGACATGTAAGGCCCCTTCTGCACAGATGTCTTACAAGATTTGACCTGGCTCAGGTACCCCCATAGCAAGCTGCTTGTTGTGGGGGCACTTGACAGGGGGGAGGGGCCAGGAGCACAGAGGACTGCAAAACCACTTCAGAGAGCAGCGAAGTATAACACGTTTGTTATTTTTATTGAAAAAAAGAAAAGAAACAAGACTTAAAAATCGCTTTAAACCCTCAATAAAAAGGTCCGTAATTTGTAAACCCTTAGAAATCCCCTTCTCCTTACATGTGGGGTGGCCTCCCTTTCTCTGGGCCATTTCATTCCCCCTCTCTGTTGTCTCGGTGTTGGATTCTTGGATAGTTTCTTCTCCCTGTGTCTGGGGGATTTTAGTGATTGTGGGAACTTCCAACTGGGGCTGGCCTACTAATTTTTTATGTTTGCAGTTGATAGCAATATAACGCAGTGTAATCTTGATTCATCTGTCCTTTACTGGGCTCCAAGAAAAGTATATATATACCGTATATACTCGAGTATAGGCCGACCCGAATATAAGCCGAGGTCCCCAATTTACCCCCAAAAAACTGGAAAAAATTATTGACTCGTGTATAAGCCGAGGGTGAGACATGCCTGTCCATCCCTGTGTGTCGTCCATCCCTGTGTGTGTCCATGCATCCGTGTGTGTGTGTGTCCATGCATCCGTGTGTGTGTGTGTGTGTCCATGCATCCGTGTGTGTGTGTGTGTGTCCATGCATCCGTGTGTGTGTGTGTGTCCATCCATCCCTGTGTGTGTGCATGCATCCGTGTGTGTGTGTGTGTGTGTGTGTGTGTGTGTGTGTGTGTGTGTGTGTGTGTCCATGCATCCGTGTGTGTCCATCCATCCCTGTGTGTGCATGCATCCGTGTGTGTGTGTGTGTGTGTGTGTGTGTGTGTGTGTGTGTGTGTCCGTGCAGCCTACCTGTGTCCAGCCTGCCTGTGTCCGTCCAGCCTGTGTCCGTCCAGCCTGTGTCCGTCCCGGCCTGCGTCCCGTCCCGGCCTGCGTCCCGTCCCGGCCTGCGTCCCGGCCCGTCCCGCAGCTCTTCGTCGGTGGCCATTCTAGGATTCAAAAGCCGCGCCTCCGTCGGTGATAGGCGGAACACTCAATTTCCCACTGACTGCTGGGAAATTGAGTGTTCCGCCTATCGGATGTCCGTGATAGGCGGAACACTCAATTTCCCAGCAGTCAGTGGTCCGCCTATCATGGACGTCCGCTCATCCTCATACTACGGACGAGGATGAGAGGACGTCCGTGATAGGCGGAACACAGACTGCTGGGAAATTCAGTGTTCCGCCTATCACAGGCGAAGGCGGAGACGGAGGCGCGGCCTTTGAATCCTAGAATGGCCGCTGTCTGTCTGCTCGACACGCTGATCGGGCAGACAGACAGCGATGACTCGAGTATAAGCCGAGGGGGGCACTTTCAGCCTCAAAAAAGAGGCTGAAAATCTCGGCTTATACTCGAGTATATACGGTATATATATTTTTTTTTTGCTTGCGACTGCCACAGAGCTTACCAGCTGCAGCAATTGGGTACAAGAAGTAAGCTACAAATTTGGTCTAGGCAAACTGCCCATTATTTCTTGTGAACCAATCACTCCTCCCTTGTGTTAAGCCTTGTGTATGTACATAAGGGCTACAGAGTTGGAAGCTGTCAAGTATGAGTTGCCATTTTTTTTTTCTTTTTACCCTAAAAGGAGCACTGACCTTTTGGATACGAAATCGAAAAATACCTGTATCTATTTTTTTTTTTTTTTTTTGGATGAAGAAATTCATAATCGTACTCGACTTCTAGACTGCAGAGTAATCATTTGAATATTATTCTTTTTCAGCTGCTGTTAATAATTCACAGTACATTGTCATTTCATATTCATTCATATGAGTTTTGTTTTGATAGAGATGCCCAGGAGATCTCCATCAATTGAAGCTGACAATCGTTGCTTTTTCTTCTTATTTTTAGGCATTAGCGGGGGAAATCAGCCCATTCCTTTGCAGCGGGAGCCACCAAGTGCAGAGAGATTGTCAGCCGAGTGCCTTGAACTGCTTTGTGGAGGCCATGTCTCAGTGTGTGCCACCAATCCCAATCCGGCCCTGTGTACTGAAATACTTGGGGAAGACGCACAATCTGTGGTTCAGGTCCACCCTCATGCTGGAACACCAGGCTTTTGAGAAAGGCCTCAGTCTTCAGATCAAACCTAAACAGACAAACGAGTTTTATGAGCAAGAAAGCATCACCCCTCCACAGCAAGTAAGTGTTGTTCTTCCTGCATCAGCACTTTCAGAGAAGGTAACTATATAAATTCTGGCCAGCAGACAGAAAGAAAGTAATAATGTTTTACTGCGCTGATAATGTTTGCGGTCTTTGTTTTCTGTGCCAAATGCACTATGAACATGTATTCTCAGCCATTAAAACCTGATTTGGTTTCCCACTGCTCAGTTATTTTTCTGCTCCCTTGCTTAGGATAGAGATGTTCTAATAATGACCCCAGACACATTAATAAAGAACAGATACATTTAAAGCAAAAAATTAAGAATGTGTGATGCAAAACGTTAACAATGTGATGAAAATTATCTTGGCTTTTATTAGTATACTAAGCAGTCATTTTAAAATGACAGGAATGGGTAGTTAAAACCTAGTAATACATTAGAGAGTAATGGGATGGCGTGCAGTGTACAAGAGCTCCCTATAACACAGGGAAGATCTGCTGATAATAGCATTTCTGTGTCATTTTACCTGTAGCCAATAAAAAGTTTTCTTCATCAAGAGTACACCGAGTGGCCAGCTTTATACATTGAAGATCTGCTGATCAGCCATTTATTTACGAGCATACAAAAGTCAAAGAAAATGTTAAGTTAAAGTATGTGGATTACAACAAGAAAGGTGGGGGAACACTTTAAAGTTGTTTTTTAAGGGCTCATGCACACAGAGCTTAAAGTGGTTATAAACCCTTACAAACCACTTTGACCTACGGGTAAGCCTAGATTAAGGCTTACCTGTAGGTCCAAGACATCTCTCCTAAACCTACACGGTTTAGGAGATATTTACAATTAGACAGGCAGCGCTGTCTACGTCGCATGCGCCGTAGACAGCGTCACGCAGGCGCACTGGGCATGCCGCTGCTAGCGGCAATATGCCGTTGGTGGTGCCTCCCATACGCGGGAGTGGCCGGAGCAGTGATACACGGAAGAAGATGGACGCTCCTTGCTACAGACGACAGCGGTGACATCGCTGGCTCCTGTGTCAGGTAAGTGACACATGATGGGCTACTATGCAATGCATAGTATCCCATTATGCTTTACCTTTGCAGGGAGACAAAGAGGAAGTAAACCCATTAGGGTTCACTTCCTCTTTAAAGTGGTTCTAAAGGCAGAAGGTTTTTTTTATCTTAATGCTATCTATGCCTTAAGATAAAAAAAAACTTATGTGTGTAGCAACCCCCCTAATACTTTCCTGAGCCACATCTTGATCCAGCGATGTTGCACCAGAGCCTCGGCTGTCCGGGACTCTCCTTCCTCATTGGCCTGAGACCACAGCGAGCGTCATTGGCTCCCGCTGCTGTCAATCAATGTTAATGAGCCAATGAGGAGAGAGATGGGGCTCAACCATGGCTCCATGTCTGAATGGACACACAGAGCCTCGGCTTGGGTCCCCCCATAGCAAGCTGCTTGCTGTGGGGGCAAGAGGGAGGAGCCAGGAGCACCAGCAAGGGACCCGGGAAGAGAAGGATCTGGACTGCAAAACCATTGTGGTTCTCATATATATATATATATATATATATATATATATATATATATATATATATATATATATATATATATATATATATATATATATACATATACATATACATATATTCAAAAAAGTGCATTTTTTCCAAAAAAAGTGTGATTGTAAGACCGCTGCGCAAATACGGTGTGAAAAAAGTATTGCAATGACCGTCATTTTATTTTCTATGGTGTTAGGACCCTTTCACACATGCGGACGATATGTCCGTATTTCATCCATCCATTTGCGGATGAAATACGGACATACATTCATCCCTATGGGATAGCGGGTGTCTGCGGATGAGCATCCGCAGACACCCGATTTCGTCCGCCTCCGCAACAGTCCGATTCTGCAGACGGAGGAAAATCCTATTTTTCTATCCGTCTGCAGAGCGGATCGGACGAACACGGACAGACGGTCCGTGCTCGTCCGATCCCCATAGAGGAGAGCGGAGAGCTGATAGGGCGGTCCCTGCACAGTGTGCGGAGACCGCCCTGTCCACAGCCGGCTCAGCGGGGACAACGGAGCGATCCCCGCTGAGCGAGCGGATCATCACGGGGCGGATCATTACTGATCCGTCCCGTGTGAAAGAGGCCTTAGAAAAAAAACAATATATAATGTTTGGGGGTTCTAAGTAATTTTCTAGCAAAAAATAACTGTTTTAAACATGTAAACACCAAGTCTGAAAAATAGGCCTGGTCCTTTAGTGGTTAAAATGTGTGTTTTGGTGGTAATTGGGAAGTTGAATTATGTCATATTTTTCAAGGTCTCCAGTGGTGCTGATTTTCCACTAGAATATTTGGTTGCACTCCGTTTTGGGGTATAAAACCCTGCATTGGTTACTTTAGCATCTTGCCTGGCTTGGAGGCTTTGTTTTTTAGAAGGCCTCCCATTTATGTCTCCAATAAACACCACTTCATCAAGTATTTCTGCCTAAATCCTTCACTGACTTATTAGATTACTATGACACGTTTCTATGAAACCTTTCTTACATATTTATGATAACTGCATATATCTGTTTCTTTTAGGAGATCCTGGACTCCCTTGCAGAGTTATATTCCCTCCTCCAAGAAGAAGACATGTGGGCTGGTTTGTGGCAGAAGCGCTGCAAGTTCCCAGAAACTGCCACAGCCATTGCTTATGAGCAGCATGGATTCTTTGAGCAGGTACGCTGTCATACCTTATGCTCTGCCTAACTCTTAGGAACATATTCATTTGCATTTTCAATGTCAGCCAGGTGATGGCTAGAAGCATTTTTTCTTCCATGTTCATTGAGGGTTAGGTTAGAGTGTTAATAGGACTTGTTTTGTATGTTCATTTTGAAAGTTGACCAAAGAGCATTTCCTGTATGGCCTTGTCTCTAGACATTTTACCTATACCCAGAGAAGCTTAAAGTGGGAGTCCGCCGGGACTCCGCGTTTTTTTTTTTTTTAAAAGCCAGCAGCTACAAATACTGCAGCTGCTGACTTAAAATAGTGACACTTACCTGTCCAGCGCGCCCGCGATGTCGGCATCCGAAGCCGATCTCTAGATCGTCTCTCTGGTCCTGCCGCCGCCATCTTGGGTATGGGAATCAGGAAATGGAGCCTTTCGGCTTCATTTCCCGGTTCCATACTGCGCATGCGCGAGTCGCGCTGCGCAATGAGGACGGTCCCCGCTGCCTCTGGGATCTGTGTGTTTCCCAGCAGGCAGCGGGGCACTTGCGGAAAGGGGCGGGCACTTGCGGAAAGGGGCGTAATCTACGCCCCTTTCCGCAGAGAGCTATCCCGGAAGTGGGTGCAGATACCTGTACTGTACAGGTATCTGCACCCCCCTCCCCCCTGAAAGGTGCCAATTGTGGCGCCGGAGGGGGGGAGGGTTCCGATGAGCGGAAGGTCCATTTTAGGGTGGACCTCCGCTTTAATAAATTATCCACAGGGTGGAGCTCAGGCATGTTTGGATACCATTCTAAACCCACCAGGAAGCTGTCATTGCGCACCACCAATCAAAAGTGGCAGATGTGTTCTTGGCTTTACATGCCCCTTGTATAGGTATGGCTATGGTGCAGGAAATGCCTTGGTCCACAGTGACAGCTTTCTGGCAGGGTTATCTCAGGCGGGGTTCAGACTAGTATCCAAACACGCCTGTGCTCATCCCTAATGACCAGCAATCAAGCAAGGAGCCATAGAGAATGTGTGACTCAGAAACTGGTCAGCATTGTATTTTAGAGTAGTATTACATTAACCTTTTCCTACCATATAAATATGGAAACTAATTCTGAAAGTGTGTATAGCAGGTATTTAACCTGGTTGTCCAATTCTTTGTTGGTAGGATAGCCCATAAGAGAGCAGTGAAAATAAATGGGTTGGTGGTCTCATGCTCGGCCTTAAAAAAAAAAAAAAAAAAAAAAAATTCTCAAAACACCACAAGAAACAGTCAGTGCTTGGCTAACTGCTCAAAATTACCACTTCAATACCAGGCACTTAAACACCTTCCTGCCCAGACCAATTTTGAGCTTTCAGCGCTGTCGCACTTTGAATGACAATTGCGCGGTCATGCTACACTGTACCCAAATGAAATTTTTATCATTTTTTTTCCCACAAATAGAGCTTTCTTTTGGTGGTATTTGATCACCTCTGCGGTTTTTATTTTTTGCTAAACAAATAAAAAAATACCGAAAATTTTGAAAAAAAACGTTTTTTTTTTTTTTGTTTCAGTTTCAAAACTTTGCAAATAAGTAAGTTTTCTCCTTCACTGATGGGCACTGATGGGGGTTACACTGATGGGCAATGATAAGGCGGCACTGATGGGCACCGATGAGGTGGCACCAATGAAGTGGCACTGATGAGGTGGCATTGATGGACACTGAGGCATGGGTTAGTCGGCACAGGTGGGCATGGGTTAGTCGGCACAGGTGGGCATGGGTTAGTCGGCACAGGTGGGCATGGGTTAGGCAGCACTGATGGGAACTGATAGGCAGCATTGTATTATAATATATTGTACTAATGGATGCCAATCAGTGCCAATCAATAATGCATGCCAATCAGTGATGCCCATTGTGGGCACTGATTGGCATCCATTGTGGGCACTGATTGGCATCCATTGTGGGCACTGATTGGCATCCATTGTGGGCACTGATTGGCATCCCTGGTGGTCTAGGGTGGCATACCTTGTCCTGGGCATCCCTGGTGGTCTGGTGGCGTCCCTGGTGGTTCAGTGTGGGCATTCTCGGGGGGGCTGTGCTGATAATCGATCAGCACAGACCCCCCCTGTCAGAGGAGCAGCCGATCGGCTCTCCTCTACTCGCGTCTGACAGACGCGAGTGAGGAAAAGCCGATCACCGGCTTTTCCTATTTACACTGTGATCAGCCGTGATTGGACACGGCTGATCACGTGGTAAAGAGTCTCCATCAGACTCTTTACTGAGATTGTAGTTGCCGGGTGTCAGAGTGACACCCCGCAACAAAGATCGCCGCGATGCGCGCCCCCGGGGGCGCGCAGCGGCTCATAATCCTGATCACGTCATATGACGTCCGATCAGGATTATGCAACCACTTTGCCACCGTCTATTTGTTATAGGACGGGCGGCAAGTGGTTAAACATTATTTCAGACATCCCTTCAGCACCCTCCTTTTGAAGCTCATGTTTAAAAGATCCTAAAGGAGACCCGCCAAGCTAAGTCTCTATTTCCCTACTGCCATAAGCAATACTATTAAACAGAGGTCCCCACTGTCAATTAATGCACTGTGTTGTGCAGGCTTGACACTGGCTAGGTCAATGGGCAGTGACATCCTATGGTAAGTATCTTTGTTGTGACAAGTAAGATACCCCAGGGAACATGCTGCAAAATACTGAAGGTTCGGTAAGTTTAAGAGCCAGATGAGTTTCACGCTCTGTATGATTCTGTTTGTCAGAAAATTTTAAAGTGCATTCATCACAATTCAGAATACCTGTTTCAGAAGCATCAGATCAGCCTTTCTCAACTATTTCAACACAGAGGAGCCCTTGAAATAGTTCTGCAGTCTCGGGGGAACCCCTGCTAAAAATTCGAAATCTACAACTCATGATACATTAGTGGGATGGTCAGTGGGAAGAATGGTCCTTACACTTGTGGTCATTGGAAAGAATTACCTCCTTACAGATAGCTGAAAAGAACAATGGTCTTGGTGGGAACTTATCCGAGGGGCAGAAATGGCCCAATGCTGACAGAACCCCTAGCAACCTCTGGAGGAACCCTAGGGTTCCACAGAACCCTGGTTGAGAATCACTGCATTAGATGGAAGGCAATGTTCCCTGACTCTGGGACCTTGGCATCATTCTCATTGAGGTTGGGTAATTTCAACTTTACATCTTGGGACTAATTTGTTTTGCCATTGTCATTTGGCCTTTTATAATCGTTTTATATATTTTTATAAAACGGACCGTAAAAGTTCAGCTTTATTGCCTCAAAACTAGAATGACTCCCGCGATGGTGGCAATTTTCATCAGATATTTTTTCTGGCAATTATCTTTAGGTACTGATAGTTAAAGGACCTGTCATAAAATAAGCATACATGCACCATTGCTGAGGCATCATTTTGTAAATGCTGTTTGGCTGGCCTTTATGCTGACCTTAATCTAAGTACTGTCTCTTCTGAATTTCCTCATCTGCATATCTGTTCCAATGACCCAGAAAATGCTAAAGTCTTTAGGGGTCAGCAATAGTTCTCCCATATTACCCTTATAATAAGGTCACTTTGTTACTTCTAGGGGTGTACTTCACATTTTGACTATTTTATTGTACTTTATTATGAAATATCTTTAGTCTTTGAACAATCAATCTTCTTTTTTTTCATTTTATTTTTTTTTTATTTTGCATAACCTCCGACTCAGAGGCTATTTTTCCATGAAGCATCTCCTAGTGTGCCCATATCTGAATTAAGACCATTGTTTGTTTTTTCTCATGACCTCTGCCCTCATTTCCTAGGCATGGATAGGGTCAACGTCTTTATTTTTTAAAATGTTTTCATTTCAGACCATTGTTTAATTTCAAGTGTATTTGATTGTGTAACCTTAGTGATTCAGGAACATATTGCCACGTGCATTTTTATTTTATTTTTTTTGTCTTTGAGGGGACTGATTTTTTTCTTTCTCCTTCTTTTTTTTATTTATTTATTTTTTAAACATCATGTAGGGCCACCGACAGCTCAGAGATATTTTGAGCAAGGCCTTGGTCTCATCCAGTCTGTACTTCACGTGTTGGTGGATGTGTGCACATATTGATCTGTCTTCAGGCTCAAAATGCGTACATACAGATCCTGTAGATGAAAAGCTATTGATTTATTTGAGCTTTTGTACTTTCAGGCCCAAGAAACCTATGAGAAAGCAATGGAAAAAGCCAAAAAAGAACATGAAAGGAGCAATGCATCTCCAGCTGTTTTTCCAGAATATCAGTTGTGGGAGGACCACTGGATCCGGTAAGTGTGAATTCTGTCTGTTCTTTTCTTCACCTTTCTGATAACTTTGTTATTGTTGGCGCTTATTTTTTTTAGGTGAAAAACAAAAAATAAGTAATCGAAGAGGCAATAGCTACAAAAAAAAAAAAAGTTTTATTCTTTTTAGAATCTGACTTTTCTCTGTAAAGTGTACATGTCACCTGTACAGAGAGGTTTCTGGCAGCAAAACCAGTAGCCTGTAGATATTTATTCGTTTTTATTTCTGGACTTTTGGTTCAGCCTGTATAATTGTTTTCTCCACTGTTGTAAAGTAGCAAGTTCTCTGCATTGTAGGAAAAGAGCCCCATTCAATACACACCATCTTCTAATTATTCCTTACCTGCAGCCATCCTGTAAAGTTATTGAAGTCCAATCTAGTGCAAATTAATTCCTTCCTTGCAGTAGCCTAATGGAAATGGGT
Source organism: Lithobates pipiens (assembly GCF_037356315.1). Lineage (NCBI taxonomy): Eukaryota > Metazoa > Chordata > Amphibia > Anura > Ranidae > Lithobates > Lithobates pipiens. Next base: position 268,866,180 of record NW_027507784.1, read on the forward strand.
GTTCCATCAGCCTTCAATGTATTCTCTCTGTGAATGGGTTTCTGCTCAATCCAGCATTACCACTTGTTTGCCTTTACAACTGTGGTAGAGGATTTACTTTGTGGGCTCCTTTAGGACAGGGAATAATAAATACTACTTCTCCCCGCACTCATTAACACAATAAAAAAGTGGCTGAGTGGTGCCATGCCCAGCCAGGTCATTTATTCAGAGTGACACTAGTTTCAAACTGATGACAATAGAAGTCTGAAAAAAACATGCTCAATGAGTGCCTGTGGCGTAAGACTAAAGCCCCATACACACTCAGGTTTTCTGCTGATTTTTTGTTTTCCATCAGATTTACCAAAACCATATAATATGTGGTCAAACCTTAGGAGTTTCAATTTGCATGCAATCAGGCAGGCCCTTGCACTACATGGGTTTTGATAAATCTGAAGGAAAAAATCAGCAGAAAATTTGATAGTGTGTACGGGGCTTAAGTCTCTAAAAGATTTCAACCGATCTAAATCTGCCCTCCAAAAATACAGCCTCCTCACCTCCAAGCAGACCTATTTTATCACTCTCATTAACAACTTATCCTGTCCCCGTCAACTCTTCTCTACCTTCAACTCTCTACTTCGTCCTCCACTCTCTAATTCACTCACTGCCCAGGATATCGCCAATCACTTCAAACAGACGTTTAAGTCAACTGTGAGGAGATTTCTGCTGTTCAGATACCCTCCATGCTTTACAATTCATGCCCACAGGTTCAATCATTACTTCCCTCTTTCAACCCCACCACTATAAACGAGGTGTCTAAACTAATTGCTAACGTTCAGCTTAACACCTGCCCTCTGGATCCTGTTCCCTCGCAATTGCTACATTCACCCTCTGGCTCTAATCTACACTCTCTAACCAGGAACTTTGGATGGAGCCTTGAGGAACCTGGCGTCCCCCCAAAGGCTCCAGCTCCCTGCTGCCCACGGCTCCCCCAGCTCACCATCCAAGGGTCACATCAGTGGTTCCTTTGCTAGACTTGGCAAGCCCGCATCCACTGAGCACTATGTGAGTGCAATTGATTTCTGTCACTTTATTTTATCTTAAATAAATGCTGTACTAGGATTTGCCTGGCGCTTCTTTCCCCTCTCTTGAATTTATCTTCCACAGTTCCTGGGTCCCCAGCCCTTACCTGAAGCAGCCTCACCACCCACTGCAGCATTTATAACGGACTTTTTTTTTAAGAGGTACACTCTCCACCCTGCCCATTCTTGCATAATCAATGCTTGAAATTTGTCAGAATTTTTATTTTTTTTCTTCATCTGCCTCTTGAGGATTGATCACAAGTTCTCAATGGGATTAAGGTCTGGGGAGTCTCCAGGCCATGGAACCAAAATCTTGATATTTTGTTCCCCAAGCCACTTTGTTGTCACTTTTAGTTTATGGCAAGGTGCTCCGTCATGCTAAAAAAGCAATGTTCCTCATACACACTCAGGTTTTCTGCTGATTTTTTTTTTCCATCAGATTTACCAAAACCATATAATATGTGGTCAAACCTTAGGAGTTTCAATTTGCATGCAATCAGGCAGGCCCTTGCACTTTTTGGATGGTTAGGAGACGTTACTCTCGGAGGTTGTTTTTTGTACCATTCTTTATTCATGGTTGCGTTTATAGGAAAAATTGTAAGTGAGCCCACTCCCTTGGCTGAGGAGCAACCTGACACATGAATGGTCTCAGGATGCTTTTCTGTTGTCCCCAGACAAGGTTTTTTTTTTCCGGATGGCCCAAACAATCGGAAAGGGGGTTCATCAGAGAAAAGGACTTTACCCCAGTCCTCAGCAGTCCCATCCCTGTACCTTTTGCAGAATATCAGTCTGTCCCTGATGTTTTTCCTAGAGAGAAGTGGCTTCTTTGCTGCCCTTCTTGACCACCAGGCCATCCTCCAAAAATCTTCGCCTCACTGTCTGTGCAGATACTTACACCTGCCTGCTGCCTTTCCTGAGTTACCTCTGCACTGGTGGTGCCCCAATCCCGCAGCTAAACTGAGACAGTCCTGGCGCTGGTTGAACTTGGGCGTCCTGAAGCTTTCTTCACAACAATTTAACCTCTCTCCTTGAAGTTCTTGATGATCTGATAAATGGTTGATTTAGGTGCAGTCTTGGTAGCAGCCTTATCCTTGCCTGTAGATCCCTTTTTGGGCAAAGCAATAATGACTACGTGTTTCCTTGCAGGTAACCTTGGTTAACAGAGAATGAACAATGATTTCAAGCACCACCCTCCTTTTTTAAAGCTTCCAGTCTGTTCTAACTCAAGCAGCATTAGAGTGATTTCTAGCCTTGTACTAGTCAACACTGACACCTGTGTTAACAAGAGAATCACTGACATGTCAGCTGGTCCTTTTGTGGCAGGGCTGGAATGGAGTGGAAATGTTTTTTTCTTTTTCTTTTCGGGATTAAGTTAATTTTCATGGTAAAGAGGGACTTTGCAATTCATCTTATCGCTATTCCTAACATTCTAGAGTATATGCAAATTGCCATCATAAAAACTAAGGAAGCAGACTTTGTGAAAATGAATATTTGTATTAGTCTCAACTTTTTGTCAGGGTTGTATACTTGGCTCACAGCATGGGGAGACCTCTAAATGTCCCTAAAGTGGAAGTAAACTCCCCTATCGTTTTCAGCCAAGGAAGCTGCCATCTTTGCCTCTGTTTAATCTTCAACTGCTATGGTGCTGCACATGTGATTCGTTATGACACCAGCCATTGGATGGTTTGATAGTTTGGCTGAGAGCACAGCCAATGTGCAGTTAGCATTTCCAGCATGCCTTTTTTTTTAACTGTTTAAATCAATGGGTTTACTTCCACTTTAAATGGCTAACGTGTTTCGAGGGTCAGGCCCTCTTCAGAGCTCTGCCCCTTGAAACGCATTAGCCATTTATGGACGTTCAGAGTTTGTGAGTACAGACTTGTGTTTTTTTTATTTTTAACTTTAAGTAAAAATTGAGACTGCATAGCTTAGCCTTGCCTTTTTTTTTTCTTGCTTTGATTGGCGCTGATCACAGGACCTTCCCACCAGGTTTGAGTATCGGCCTCAATTACTGTGCACTGTAAGAAGGCAGATAAAACGTGTAAAAATTAGCCTAAAGCTCCACTTACTGGATGGGTTTAAAACTGCCTAATCTTATGCAATATTTCACTAAGTGAACTTAAACCAAAATGTAGCCTCATTATTTTTTTTACCAAAATGACTATATATATATATATATATATATATATATATATATATATAATGTGTGTGTATATAACTCTAAATGTTCCTTTTTAACATTGCTTTTGAGACATAAATTTATGTTCAAACTTTCATTCTGAACTGTATAATTTCAGTGTAGGTTTGGTTGTGATTTGGTGGCTGTAGAACTATGAAAACCATTATTAAGACACGCTGAAAAATATATTCCTCTGTTTTCAGCAATATAGCAATGTATGTGCGGTGTTGTAATTACGCTGTGGGTGATTTTCTTGTTGTGCTCACATGGAAGCATCCGTTCCAATCTCATGCCGTTTTTCTAGATGCTCTAAAGAGCTGAACCAGTGGGAGTCCTTGACAGACTACGGACAATCAAAAGGCCACATCAATCCCTACCTTGTGCTGGAGTGTTCTTGGCGAGTGTCTAATTGGACTGCCATGAAAGAAGCCCTTGTACAGGTCAGACCCCTCTTTTATTTCTGCGAGTTATTTTCATAATACTTTCCCTCCTCCTTACTTACAATGTTTGCACAAAGTCAGCATTACAGCTCATTTCACTGAGGCAATAAATGACTCTTTAGGGAATCTGTTTGATTTAGAACACAGCTGCATTTTCTGGCAACTAAAGCATATTGCAAATAAATGTTTTTTTCTTTTTTTGAGAATTAATACTGTCATATTTGCTCTAAAAGCGGGATTGCTAACCTTTTTTCATCAGGGAACATAATTTCTATATTTTTTTTTTCTCTTACTTAAAGTGGTGTTCCACCCAAAACAACAAAATGTCATTAATGTACTGGGGGGGATTTGGATTTTTATTTTATTTTTTTGTAACTTACCTTTTTTCCCCTGTTGCTATGTTGTCCCTTGAAATCTGCCTCCTCCAGTGCCTGGGCTCCTGACGTCACTTCCCTTGGCACAGGAAGGGAGATCGCCTCTTTCTCTTGTCAATCATCTGTGACACATGACAGGTCCCAGATGACTGCGCGGCCAGTCACAGCATGTGGTGCGGCTTGCGCATGCACAGTGGGTGCCCGGCTGTGAAGCCACAGCCGGGCACCCACAGTTAAAATGCCGGCCCTGCAGAACGGAGGGTGAGACTAGCGGGGCTTTGATTCCCCCGCATCGCTGGACCCTGGGACATGTAAGCGTCCGATTATTAAAAGTCAGTAGCTGCAGTATTTGTAACTGCTAACTTTTTTATTTTTATTTTTTTTATTTGGAACACTGCTTTAATGATTTATTTACAAGCTATACACATAGATCAGTAAAATATTCTTTATTGCTAATGCATATTTTTCCATGTGTTTTACTGCAAGAAAAAGCCCATTAACAATTAAACACGTGAACGTCAGTGGTGCTGTTCACACTTTATCTTTTGAACTGTGGAGTCATTTGTTGTTTTAAAAGGCCTTTTAAGTGGATATTTTTCAGTGGTCCTCTGATAAAGTGGAAATATGATTTGTGTTTAAAGGTCAACTCCAGCTTAAAGTGTTACCAAACCCGGGACTATATCTGGTCTCCCACAATACACGGAACATGGGAATTAATTAAGTTAATATAAACTGCTAAATACCTTTTCTCATTAGCAGTCTTCCGACTTCTTCTTCTATCAGTGTCCAGCCGAGCACTGGTTAACCCTTTCATGACGAAGCCTTTTTTTGACATTATTAAAATACATAGTTTTTGCTAGAAAATTACGTGGAACCCCCAAACATTATATATATATATATATATATATATATATATATATATATATATATATATATATATATATAAATTTTTTAGCTGAGACTCTAGAGAATAAAATGGCGATTGTTGCAAATTTTTATATCACACGGTATTTGCGCAGGGGGGTTTTTAAATGCAACTTTTTGGGAAAAGTGACACTTTCATGAATTTTTAAAAAAGCGAAACCGTAAAATTAGCCCAATTTTTTTGCATAATGTGAAAGATAATGTTACGCCGAGTAAATAGATACCAAACATGTCACGCTTTATAATTGCACGCACTCGCGGAATGACAAACCACAGTACCTAAAAATCTCAATAGGCGACGCTTTCAATTTTTTTTCCGGTTACCAGTTTAGAGTTAGAGGAGATCTAGTACTAGAATTATTGCTCTCGTTCTGATAATCGCGGCGATACCTCACATGTGTGATTTCAACACCGTTTACATATGTGGGCGCGACTTCCGTATGAGTTTTCTTTGCTGCACGAGCTCGCGGGGACGGGGGCGCTTTAAAAATGTATTTAAACATCCCTTGTGACAGAAATAGGTGGTGACAGGTACTCTTTATGGAGGGATCCCCTCCTTTACACTTCAAAGTATTCAGATCGCTGTTTTTGGCGATTTCTGAATACTGTATATATTTTTAAATCCGGCGCCATTGGCAGCAGAGTAAACCGGAAGTGACGTCATGACGACGCTTCAGTTTTTACAATTAGGGCTTCATTCCAGTCCCTCCCTAGCCGCCAGAAGCTGCAGATTGTGAGCACCGGTAAGTGCCCCCTCCCGCACCTCCGGCATAACAGCCGAGTGGCTCTTAGCCGCCATCGGTTGTTATGGCTGGAAAGCCAATCGTACTATCAGGAGATGCATTGGGGACTGTGAAAGAAGGGGGAGATCAGAGAAGACCAGATCGAACAGACTTTTTACACAATTATGTATAACAAGCATGCTTTACTGCATATACAGACTGATTTTACTGTTGTAGGTGTAGTAACACTAACAACAAGTTTTTTTTAAATGTATTTATTTTTTTATAAAGTAAAATAACAAACATGTCATACTCACCTGCTCTGTGCAATGGTATTGCACAGCGTGGCCCCGATCCTCCTTTTCTCGGGTCCCCTGCCAGCGATTTTGGCTTTTCCGTCTCTTCTTCATGTGTCCCTATAGCAAGCCATTTGCTATGGTGTCCTTCGTGCTACTAGGAGTGACGAAATGATAATGGCTATCTAAAAGTGATATAAAAATGAGTGTTCACATACAAAATGATAGAAAAAGAGGGGGGGGGGGGGGTGATTTCATGCAATAAAAATCGCAAGGTCTAAGACCCCTTTCACACCAGGGTGTTTTGCAGGCGCTATAGCGTTAGAAATAGCGCCTGCAATCCGCCCCAAAAAAAGCTGCACCGTTATCTGTAGTGTGAAAGCCCGAGGACTTTCACACTACAGTGGTGCGCTGGCAGGACGTCAGGGAAAAGTCCTGCCAGCAGCTTCTTTGGAGCGGTGAAGGAGCGGTGTGTTTACCGCTCCTCCACCGCTGCTCCCCATTGAAATGAGGCAGCGCTGTAATAAATGGGGCAGCGCTGTAATACCGCCGGCAAAACGCCGCTATTGCGGCGTATTGCTGGCGGTTTTAACCCTTTCTTGGCCACTAGGGGGGGGTAAAAGCACCCCACCAGCGGCCGAAATGCGCTGCAAATCCGGCGGTAAAACGCCGCTAAAAATAGCGGCGTTTTACCGCCGACGCTATGGGCGATGTGGTGTGAAAGGGGGCTTGGTGAAACAAACAAAATGTTCTTAATTTCAATATAATGACTGAAAAGTGGAAGGGAAAAGACTAATGTCCTTTAAGTGGTGTTGCCACCAATAAAAAAATAAATAAATTGCTTAAAATTCTTAAAAAAAAAGATAATTGTAAAAAAAAAATGTTTTACTCGCCTTCTCAATGCCCGTTGCTAGGGAGTCCCTCGTAGTCTGCCTCCTTCATTGCCCAGGCTGGTGACATCACTTCCCCTCGGCGCCGGACAGTCATCTGGGACCTGTCACGTGTCCCAGATGACTGTGCGGTGTATCGCCGCGCCGCTCGTGCATGCGCAGTGGGTGCCCACAGTAAGAATGCCGGCTCCACGAGGGGGGGCTTCGTTATCGTAAATCGGACCCTGGGACAGGTAAGTGTCCGATTTATTAAAAGTCAGCAGCTGCAGTATTTGTAGCTGCTGACTTTTAAAATTTCTTTTTTTTTTTTTTAGGGGGCACCCCACTTTAACCACTTCCCGACCAGCGCACGACGATGTACGTCGACAGAATGGCACGGGCAGGCATATTGGCGTACATGTACGTCCAATCTTCAATGCCGCCCTGCCATCGGGAGCACGCCGGCTCCAGCGCTGGTCGGGACCCCCGTGAGTCCGATCGCGGGACCCGCGGACTCGATCGCCGCGGGCATACCCGCGATCGTCTCACGGGACGGCTGAAGGGAGGAAATGCCGTGTAAACAGCATTTCTCCATTCTGCCTAGCAACTAGTGACGCTGATCTCTGCTCCATGTGATTGGAGCAGAGATCAGTGTTCACTAAATGAAAGCCCAACCCCCCCACAGTTAGTAACACACCCCTAGGAACACTTAACCCCTACACTGCCACCCACTGGTTAACCCTTTCACTGCCAGTGTCATTTACACAGGAATCGCTGCATTTATATAGCAGTGATTACTGTATAAATGACAATGGTCCCAAAAATGTGTCAAAAATGTCCGATGGGTCCCCCACAATGTTGCAGTCACAATAAAAATCGCTGATCGCCGCCATTACTAGTAAAAAAAAAAAAAAAAAAAAAAAAAAATTATTAATAAAAATGCTATAAAACTATCCCTATTTTGTAAACGCTATAACTTTTGCGCAAACCAATCAATAATCGCTTATTGCGATTTTATTTTTTTTTTACCAAAAATATGTAGAATACGTATTGGCCTAAACTGAGGGAAAAAAATTTTTTTTTTATATATTTTTGGGGGATATTTATTATAACAAAAAGTAAAAAATAATGCGTTTTTTTCAAAATTGTCGCTCTATTTTTGTTTATAGCGCAAAAAATAAAAACCGCAGGGGTGATCAAATACCACCAAAAGAAAGCGCTATTTGTGGGAAAAAAAGGATGTCAATTTTGTTTGGGAGCCACGTCGCACGACCGTGCAATTGTCAGTTAAAGCGACGCAGTGCCGAATCGCAAAAAGTGGTCTGGTCTTTGACCAGCAAAATGGTCCGGTCTGAAAGTGATTAATGACTACAAATAATAAAAATGCATAAAAGTCAGGTAATGAAAGTCGAAAAATTAAGATATGATGGATTTAGGTCTACAAAAAATAGCCGCGCTCCTTAGAAACACAGCAGGATTTAGCCCCGCCCCCACTTTCTCCTCACTGCATTTGATTGACATTGCTATTGGCTCCTGCTGCTTTTTGAGTCCCTGTATGAAGAGGAAGAGAGGGGAAAAGAGATGCAGACATCACAGCGCTGGATCTCTTCTCCCTTCTCTTCCCGTTTCCACATTGTAGGGGGAGGAAAGAGCCATAAAATGTTTTATGTTAATGCAAGGAATGTATTAAGGTAAGAAACATTTTTAACTTTGGCATCAATTTAAATTGATGATAAAAAAAAGCAGCCCAAACTGCAAATCTCACCTTCTCCATGGCACTTTGCAATCTCACAGCTCTGCTATCCTGTACATCCTTTTTTCCAGGCTAGATGACAGCCGGTGTCAATAAATCCACTTCCTGTGAGCCCTGCTCTCTGGGGGTGGATCGTCAAGTCACCTCCAGTGGACAGTGCTGACATTAATATGTTGTGCCATTCTCCTTGACATTTAGAACCTCAGGTGCCAAAAGCAAGCAAGCGGTTGACCTTATCCAGTGTACACCTCAAGGAGTAAAGTGTGAACCCATAATAAGAGAATTCTTACTACTTCAGTTTAGATTTTTTTTCGCTGCTAGGGCAAGGAGCTTTGCACTTGGCTTTATTTTTTATTTTTTTTTTATCATTTGTTCTTTTTTTTTTTTTAACTGCATTATAATGAAGTCCTTTGAAGTGTTGGTATGCGTGAAACCCGTTACAGATTCTACCCACTTGCTGTAACCTGTTTTTATGAAATAAGGGAATTGCGTTGGTTTTTGGAGTGCCTGGTGTTTAATCGATGTATGCCTTGGTGGCGAGCTGGATTGCACTCAAGGACTGTTTGTTGGGCAAGCATGAACTGGCCTGGAGGAGTAACGTTCATTTGTTCTTACTAAGCAGCAATGCATTTTATATTTAGCTTTATTTAATATCTAGCAGCGTCTTCCAGCATTAGAAAAACATCACGTGGAAAATTCAATCATTGTTCTTAACACCTAACACAGTGCTATGTGCAGCTCAATCTGAAAAGGTCAAACCGTGTTATTCTTGTGTTTTACATCATTCAGATCCTGGTAAATATGACTTGTGGATTCTGCCATTCTGTATAGTATCAAAGCATATTCAGGGTCCTTTTTTTTATTTTTTTTTATAGGAAACAGCAAAGGCTTAATGGTAGTGTTCACCATATAGAAGGCTAACATTGTTCCCAGCAACAGCAGGCTGTCTAAAGAAAGACAGCAGTTAGAATTGATGTGCATTAGCAAGCTTCATGTCTAGAAAAACTGAGATTTGAATATACATAAATAGTCATTTTTACTTTCTCTACTTTTGTTTTTTTTCTTGTGTAAAATTGTTGAGCTGCAACATATAAAGAGTTATTTCATCCAAAGTGAAAATTTTAGTTTTTGATGGGCACTGGCTGGTTCATTCACTCGCCAGACGTGGGTTCCCCCGCCTGGTGCTGTTATGAATAGACCTCTGTGTCAGTCTCTCTATTTATTTCAGCTATTTTTTTTATTTCTTAAGCAGTGAATTGCCTTTAAAGCAAGAGCTTGCTGAGCTCTGTAGCTGCAAGGGAATATGGAGCAATTAATTCTCAAAATTCTCAGCACTGAAGTCATCCAACTTCTTCTCTCAGCAGCTCAGCTCACCCTGCTCCTTCCAGCAGTGACACAGCAGCTGTCAGCCTTATAATTACATTTAAAGTGGAGTTCCAGGCTTATTAAAAGTCAGCTGTTACAAAAAGTGTAGTTGCTGACTTCTAATAAACACTTACCTGTTCTGCGGTCCAGCGTTGTGGCCGAACGGGGTGTCGCTCCTCTCCACCGGCGCCTCCATTGCCACTCTGGGCACCCGGCTGTGGCGGCTTTCGACTTCACGACCGGGCACGCACGAGTCGCGCTGCGCTCCCTGAGTGGATAGGCGATCTCCTGGGACCTGTCGCGTGTCCTACGAGATTGCCTAAAAGGAGGGGCGCCTAAGGCGAAAGGAGGAGTTGCCTTGGCGGTCCCTGGGCGGAAGGAGGAAGTGGGACAGGAAGTCCCCCCCCCCCCCCAAAAAAAATGACAAGCCAAATGTGGGGCAAGGATTGTTTAAAGCGGAAGTTCCATTTTTGGGTGGAACTCCACTTTAAGCACCGAACAGGAGCTCTAGTTAGAGGAGCAGGATGAGCGGAACTCCTGAGAGAATACGTTTAATTACTTCAGTGCTTCTGTTGTGAATTTTACATATTTCTTTTTATGTTCTACAGTAGGAGGTATGGGAGACTCATGATATTACAAAGAAAAGCAGGAATTGGTGGGAAAAGACTTTAAAGTGAACTTTTGGCCAGGCTATGGACATTCAAATCTTTTTATATTCTTAAGCAGTAAATTGGCTTTAAAGCAAAAACTCACTGACATCTGTAGCTACAGGGAATATGGAGCAATTCATTTTCAAAATTCTCAGACGCACTGAAGTCATCCAAATTGCTCTCAGCAGCTCCGCTCACTGTTCTCCTTCTAGCAGTGATTCGGCAGCTTTTCAGGCTTCTAATTTTAATTCAAGATTAGAAAAGGGACCTCCTAGTTAGAGGAACAGAATGAGATGAGCTCCTAAAAGAACAACTTAAACTACTTCAGTGCTTCTGCTTTGAAATTGCTCCACAGTGGCTGCAGTGAGTGCTTGTTTAAAAGCTCTCACTAATAACTCGTTAGGAATATGCAAATACTGGATTGTCCATACTGTGAACACAGGTTCTCTTAAAGAGGAAGTAAACACTGGTGGGTTTTACTTCCTCTTTATTTCCCTGCAAGGAATGCTGACTTTGCATCACATTTGGACCAAACTCACGTAGGACCCTTTTTTTTTTTGGTCCGCACCAGACTCCGATCGCATGCGATCCGATTCCTGTCCGAATTGACAGTTTGCACAGTGATATGCAAACTGATTTGAGGGTGTCATTAACTTTCTATTGACACTCCTAGCAGTTCACATATGGTAATGTGAACTGCCTGCGATTCAGGAGCGGTGCGTGAACCAAGCCTCAGAATCTTGGTAAAACAAAGCTACTATAAGAATAGCAAATAAATGAATAAATCAACTGGTGCAGCTTATGTAGTTATATTTACTTTAAGGTCATCAGAGGGCTAAGGACACTACGTCTGGGAGGAAAAGATTTAATCTACAAATATGGAAAGGCTTCTTCACTGTAAGAGCTGCGAAAATGTGGAATAGACTACCTCAAGAGCTGGTTCTGGCCAACTCAGTAGATTGTTTTAAGAAAGACCTGGATTCTTTCCTATATGCACATAATTTAACTGGATATTATTATTTATAGGTGAAGTTGATCCAGGAAGTATCCAATTGCCTCTTGGGGGATCAGAAAATATTTTTTTTCCCCCACAGGAGCAAATTGAGTAACACAATATTGGAGTATTTTTTTTTTTGCCTTCCTCTGAATCAACTTTAGGTATTGAATGGTGTATATGGAGGTTTTCTATTTCAGTGTGTTGGTTTCCTTCCTTTTTTTTTTTTTGTTGGTTGAACTGGATGGACTTGTGTCTTTTTTTTTATTTTTTTTCCAAGCAGATTAACTAATGTAGGTAGTGAAAAATTTCAGTGGTCCTCAAAAGTTGAAATCTGAGTGTGTTGTCTTTATGCTTCTTTACTCAATACAGGCAGATCAGGGCTGGTGGAAGGGACCAGCATGGTCCAGTACATGGCTTCCTCAAAACAAGAGGCTGTGGTAATGTCCTTGTGTGATTCCATTGAATGAACGGGGTGGGGACCAGGAGAATAAGTCTGGGGAGAAAAGTGCTGGATGACGCCTAATGTCTTCCAGACAGAAAATAGGCTGGGTTCCATATGAATTATTGTAGCCTATAATTCACACTGTGAGGAGCATAAAATATGCAGTAAAATCGGATAAAGTAGGACAGGAACTTTTATAGTTGTACAAGATGGAAGATAAGCTTGGGGCTGAGCTTTAGATGTTTCCCCTATAGAGAAGAAAGGGAGTCAGTCCTATTTCTTGCATGTTTCAGCAACTTGCAACCTTAAAGTGGTTGTACACCCTATACAACCACTTTTACCACCATGGTTTAGAAGATATTTACTAAAAAGCCGAGCGCTGATGTCATTGGTGCAGGCGTCCTTTAGAAAGGGCACGTTGTTTCTAATGGGGGTCATGCCATGACTGGCGGCTCCCACGCGCATGCACCGGATTGACGTTATGCGACTCTGGCCAGTCACAGAGCTGGAGTTCACGGCCCCAGAAGGAAGATGGGGTGAAGATGGACGCTCCCTGCTCGTGGGGATGGAGACATCGCAGGCTTTGGTTTCAGGTGACACATGATGGGCTGCTATGCATGGCTGAGTTTGCATCGCACAGACATTGCATGTGATTTGCAGTGCGGTGCAAATCACATCCGATGTTGGACAGCACACCAGAGTGAACTGCGCCTGAACAAGCGGGTAGAAAGTTTAGTCGCTGCCAGTGTATACACTTTGGCTATTTGAGATATATGAAGCAAAGCAGATAATGAGAGGCAGGAAAATGTGAAAAAGAACCTACAGTGAATCACTACCTGCTGCTAGCTGAAAGCGGGCATATAAAACATTTATGTGCAAAATTTGTGTGTGTGTGTGTGCGCGTGTGTGTGTATATATTATAATTAGAGCTGCACAATTAATCGTCGAGAATCATTATCGAGCCACAGCTCTCAAAAGAAAGGAAGAGAAAAACTGGGCAGTCTGAGAAGAATCAAAACATTCTTTATCAGTTGAACTTAAGTATAGCCATTGTAACAATCTGTCAATGGAATAGACTTGTCTGTAAGTGAAAAAAAAGTTTAAACCACTTAAAGCGGAGTTCCACCCTAAAGTGGAACTTCCGCTCATCGGAACCCTCCCCCCCTCCGGTGCCGCTATTTGCGCCTTTCCGGGGGTGGGGGAGGGGGGTACAGATACCTTTTATAATGCAGGTATCTGCACCCACTTCCGGGCATAGATATCCACACAATCTACGGGTATTTATGCCAATTCCTGCGGAGCCCCCACTGTCTGCTGGGAAACACATGGATCCCAGAGACAGCAGGGACCGTCCTTATTGTGCAGCGTGACTTGCGCATGCGCAGTAGGAAACCGGGAAGTGAAGCCGCAAGGCTTCATTTCCTGATTCCCATACCCAAGGTGGCGGCGGCGGCACCCAAGAGCCGAGCGACAGATCGGCTTCGGCATCGCTGGCGCGCTGGATGGGTAAGTGTCCATATTTTAAAAGTCAGCAGCTGCAGTATTTGTAGCTGCTGACTTAAAAAAAAAAAAAAAAAGTACGGCGGAACTTCCGCTTTAAACACTAAACCTTTGTTGGTTTCAATTTAAAATCTTTTTTTTTTCTAGAAAATTACTTAGAACCCCCAAACTTTACTAAAAAAAAATAAAAAATTATATATATATATATATATATATATATATATATATATATATATATATATATATATATATATATATATATATATATATATATATATATATATATATATAATCACAGTATATTACACACAGACCCTTTCAAAATGAAGTTGTGTATATTTTGATGTCAGTATAGTGGCATACTGTATAACAAGTCTAGCTTCAACAGCACTGATAGAAACTTTAAGAACTAGTTGTAAATGTCTTTGGGAATAATGAACACGTTGTATAGGTTACATTATTTCCTGGTTAGGCAGACAAGTAGATGCTTTTTACATTTGGTGCTTAATTCTGAAGATGAAAAGAGAATTGATCACATCTGACAGATGGTGCCAGTGATGGCTCTCAAGTTGAGCAGAGGTGACAGCCACCAGTGTCTGCAGGCACAGCCCTGTAGTGAAAGATTGTTTCTGTAATGAGGCATGTCCTAATGGACTACATGGAGAGAAATGCGCTTCTGCAATTCACGTCCACCTTTAAGGAACATTTTGGATGTTTTTGGAATGTCAGGGAACATTTGGAGCTATGTTTAGAATCTATATAGGAAACCATTAAATATCTTCTATTTGTAGCGTTTATCTTAAGTCTGATATACACTATATTGTCAAAAGAAGTATTGGGACAACTACCTTTACACATACACAAATTAACTTTAAAGGGGTTGTAAAGGCAGAATGTTTTTTTTTTATTTTTTTTTATATCTTCATGCATCCTATGCATGAAGATAAAAAGCCTCCTGTGTGCATTCTCCTTCCTGATCAGCTGAGACACAGCAGCAGCGCCATTGGCTCTCACTGCTGTCAATCAAAGTCAGCTAGCCAATCAGGGAAGAGGGGGGGTGGGCTTCCATGTCTGAATGGACAGAGAGCTGTGACTTGGCTCAGCTGCTCCTATAGCAAGCTGCTTGCTGTGGAGGCACTGAACAAGAGGGAGGGGCCAGGATCCAGGAAGAGGCACCCGAGAAGAGGAAGATCTGAGCTGCTCTGTACAAATCCACTGCAACAGCGCAGGTAAGTATAACCTGTTTATTATTTTTATAGGAAAAAAAAAGCCTTTACCGGCATCCCAGTCTTAGTTTGTAGGGTTCAATATGGAGTTAGTCAACCCATTGCAGCTATCACCACTTCAATTCTTCTGGGAAGGCTGTCCACAAGGTTTAGGAGTGTGTCTACAGGAATGTTTAACCATTCTTCTAGAAGCACATTTGTGAGATCAGGTTGGATGAGAAGGCCCGGCTTGTAGTCTCCGCTCTAAATTATCCCAAAGGTGTTCTATCAGGTTCAGGTCAGGACTCTGTGCAGGCCAATCAAGTTCCTCCACTAGTTCATCCATATCTTTATGGACCTTGCTTTGTGCACTGGTCCAAATCATTTGGTGGAGGGGGGATTATAGTGTGGGGTGGTTTTTCTGGGGCTGGGCTTGGCCCCTTAGTTCCTGTGAAGGGAACTCTTAAGGCATCAGCATACCAAGACATTTGGGAGAATTTCATGGTTCCAGCTTTGTGGTAACAGTTTGGGGATGGCGCCTTCCTGTTCCAACATGACTGTGCACCAGTGCACTAGTTTTCTGACAGCTTACTACACCTGCTGTGTTTTTTACTTTAGAAGATAGGCTGCCATGTTCTTGCTGCCACAGAAAACAAATATGAACTGCTGTTTCATAAATTTCTTCACAGTGCCTCAATCTAAAGAGATCATAATGGGTTTCTTGAGGCTTTTTTTTCCCCCTTAAAAATAACAAACCTGTTATTAACTCCTCCTGTGCAGTGGTTGCGCACAGAGCAGTCCCGATCCTCCTCTGTTTGGATCCCTCTTTGATGCTCCTGGCCCCTCCCTCCTGTTGAGTGCCTCCACAGCAAGCAACTTGCTATGGGTCAGCCGAGCCGAGCCACAGCTCCCTGTGTCCGTTTGGGCATGGTGCTACACCCCCGCCCCACCCCCTTTCTCTCCTCATTGGCTCACAAACTTTTGACAGCAGCGGGAGCCAACGGCCCTATGCTCCTGTCTCAGCCAATGAGGAGGGGAGTCCCAGACAGCTGGGTCATTTGAGCAACATTGCTGGATCTAGATGGGGCTCAGATAAGTATGAGGGGGGCTACTGCACACAGAAGGTTTTTTATCTTAATGCATAGAATGCATTAAGACAAAAATCTTCTGCCTTTACAATCACTTTAAGTCCAAAGAAGGTGTATGCCACCTTGGGGACTTCTCTTTTATGCATTATTTGCATTTTTACTGCACGTCCGGAGTATAGCTATGGCTACATTTCCAGGTCTCCAACTCTGTACTGCCCCTCCTCTCCTCTTCCCTAATCACAGAAGGCTTTGTATTACAGTATGTGTGACTGTACAGCCGAGGTGCAGGACGAGCAGTCTTTCACAGCAGCTGCCTTTCTCCTGTCAGAGTGCAGGGAATATAGAAAGATGAGTAAAAAAAATTAAATAAGAGAGGTCCATGAGGTGGCATAGACCTCAATGGACTTAAACTTTTTATAAACCAGCAGATTTTCAAAAATGTCTTCAATTCCAGGGGTTCTTCTTTTAAATATATCTAACTACTAGGGTTGTCCCGATAACGATACTAGTATCGGTATCGATACCAAGCATTTGCCCGAGTACTTGTACTCGAGCAAATGTTTTCCGATACTTCACCCAATACCTGGGCAGTCAGGGTGATCAGTGCGGTGGGAGAGTTACAAGCACTGATTACCCTGTAAAAGTCTGTCAGCCGGCCCGTGTCTCAGCTTTTCTATTTTTCCCAGCACACCTATAATCCAGACTAAAGTTGATTTGGTTGACGGATACTAGTACATATACATTACACAATTGTCATATACGCTACACAAAATGGAAATATTAAGCAAATAAGTGTTTAATGAGGCTGATGTCTACAGGTTCATCTATCCAAAAAAACGAAAAATCATCATTTAATGCATCAAGGGGGATCAGCTTAAGTTACTAAACATCAGCTAACTGTACTGACAAAGTAGAACAGTGGTCTTTAGTCAAATATCATAGACAAGAATAGAAGAGTGCTAAAAAGAATAGTTCATAAAAGCCACACAATTTTAGGCTCCAAAATTGTCTCAGCTCCTCTGTGAATTGTTTCTATCAAAATCAGCAAATTGTGAGCGTTAGAAAGCTGGAATTGCAGTAAGACAAACTCCGAATATACTTGTTTTCATCAACAAGCTAAGCTATATAAACCTGTGGGGTAAGGGTACAAAATGTAGACTACTGTACGTAACATGGTCTGGTGATATTTCGACCTACACCTAGACAGGCCTACATTTGAAGACAGCCTTTAAATTCTAGTAGACATTGTTATAAATGTGGGATCAACCTTTCTCGACCTTTTATAACACAGAGGAACTATTGAAATAAGTTTCTGGTTTTGGGAAGCCCCTTCCAATGATTACTAGATCTACAGCTCATGGTACATTAGCGTGATAGTCCATAAGAGGAATGTGTCTTACATTTTTAGACAAACAAATATGAAAGTTAAAAAGATCATTGGTTTACTTTTTTGAAAGGCTGAAATTGCTCACTTCTCCAAAAACCCATAGCAATCTCTGGAAGAATCCTAGGCTTCCACTGAACCATGGTTCAGAGAGGCTGATCTAGATGCTGTATCTAACATTGTCCTACTGTATTGACATTTGTATTGTTTGTCACCAATTGTAGCAGCCGTGTGTGTGTGTGTGTGTGTGTGTGTGTGTTTTTGTGAAAAAGTACATATTAAAACAGACTTTGTATATGGAGGCAGGTCTCCAACTGTGGAGCCTGTAGGCATATAACCCGAATTGGCATCCTTCTGCTTGGGTCACTTTTTTTTTTTTTTTTTTACACAGGACATTTTCTTGTTTGCTGGTTTCAACTTGACTTACAATATTAAAACTATATTTAAGCTTAAATTCGATTTTGAGATGGTTTCATTTCTACTGAGGATCGGAAATAAAAATTAGCATAAGAACAATAGAGAAAATCCACCCTGTTACACCCACTGTAGCTAATGGTCAGTGCAGTCCTAACTATGCATATAGAATTCTATGATGTATGTATAAGCCCTTGTACACACGGTAGGACATTCTGACAACAAAATCTGTCTGACTTTTTCCGACGTTTTTTGTCCGAAACTGATGTTGCATACACACGGTCGGACAAAGTTGTCGGAAAATCTGATCGTTCGGAACATAATGACGTTTTTTCATTACAACGGGACTACGTTCAGGATAGTAGCCATTAGCTTTGGTCTAGGAATTTGATCTGAGCATGCGTGGCACTTTGTCCGATCGGAATTCTCTACAAACGATTGGAAAAAGTCAGATCGGATCGTGTTGTCCGAAAATTTTTATATCCAGCTCTCAAATTTTGTTGGTCAGACATTCCGATGGAAAAAGTCAGATGATGCCCACACACGGTCGGAATATCCAACAACACGGTCCGATCGGACATTTTCCTTCGGAATGTCCGACCGTGTGTACAAGGGCTAATACAAATTAATTGCCCCATTTTCAGACAAAAATGTTAATGCTCTCAAATAGTAATTGAAGAGAGAGTAATCCCTCTTAGAGATCAGATCACACTAGCCCTTTAATTAATCCCATTAGTGCTATGATTGTCATCAGAAACGTTCCCTGCCCCTTTGAACAAATAGTGTTTTATTTTAATTTTCAGGCTCTAATTTCCCAGTCTTTATTTCCTTCATAAACTGAATTACAAAGACATCAGTTCTTTTGTTTTTCCTGATTAAATGCTCTGCTGTCGCCGTTTGACTTTGCTTGTGTTGCACAGTGTACTTGGGCTGCCATAGGACGTCATTCTTTTCCCCACAGGGAGGAGAGCGACAGGCGTTCTTTACCGCAAGCCGCACCTGTTGTCTGGCAAGCAGGATAGACATTTAAAACGTTTATTCTGTGTAACCTGGTGTTTGTGTTGTCATTGCTTCTCTTTCATTTGATCCTTAGCAATGTCATGGAATCTTGAAATAGATTGCAGAAAACACAAAAGTGCTTTGTGTGTTTACCCGTTTCTGAGTAAACCTTGAGAGATGGAATCGGGCGTTAATTATTTATACAACCCAATCTTTCCTTGTTGAAGCCATAGGTTTGCCTGAATAGATGAGATGGTTTACAAATATAGGGGTTTAGTGTTAGGTCTGAAGAACCTATAACAACCAAGTTTTTTTATTCTGTGTCTTGACATCTGTAAAATAAAATCTGATTCTTGCTCTGGGTACCTGGTACACTGTGCAATCCCATTTTTATAGTGAAACGCCATCAAAACATTTTTTTTTTTCCTCATCCATTGAGGGACACAAGAAGTCATATACTGTTGGGTTATACTGCTGCCTGAAGGAGGCTGGACACTGGCAAACAAAAAATCCACTCTAACAGACCTAGGTGTCCCTTGGGCTCTTCAGCATTAGGATACGGTTTCTCAGATAGTTTTTGCAGTCTCTTTTCATGCCAGCTTTGCATGTAAGTTTCTTCAGGTGGCTCTTTGAGCTGCAGGCAGGCTGTTAGCATTTTGTTTGCTGTTGCCCACCCAGGAGTTGGGCTTTAAGTCACTAACCCTATAAATGCTAAAGCCAGAAAACCAGCGTGGCAGCCAGACACCTAGCATTTTCAAATGGAGCAGCAGGATATGCAATTTTCTCATGGCAAGTTTCCTGTAAGATGACATTTGCAGTTGAACGTGATCTTCAAAGTACTGTATATTTAGGGCCCATACACATGGTTAATGTCCATATTTCAGCAACCAGGTGCCACAATTGTTGCATACAGTCTCCTACATGAATGACCGGAAACAGCTGTACACAGGTATATGCAGTTCTGAGCATTAAAATGTGAAAGTACTCCTCTTGCAAGAGACCGTTCTGTGTACAACTGTATCCTGTAATTTATGTGTACAGACAGTTCCACGCAACACCTGTGGCTCCTGGGAGCAAAAATGGTTATATACAGTTTGTGTGTATATATAGTTACATATAACATGTTTATGCATGTACTTTATCCCTAGGTTGAACTGAGTTGTCCAAAGGAAATGGCATGGAAAGTGAATATGTACCGTGGTTACCTGGCAATTTGCCATCCAGAGGAGCAGCAACTGAATTACATTGAGCGACTGGTTGAAATGGCAAGCAGCCTGGCCATCCGGGAATGGAGAAGACTTCCATATGTTGTCTCTCATGTCCATACACCATTATTACAGGTAGGCTAATTCTTGGACGTTTAATACTGGGGTGGAGACAGTCTAAAATGTGCTGCCAAGCAGATCTAGCTCTTGGTATGTTAGGTGAAAAGCAAATTTTAAATCGTACATTCCTAAATGGGATGATCAGTAAACCTTGACTATGGGCAGCTTAAAGTCTTTCCTTTATTGTAGATAACCGGACACTGAGCATCTTCATATCCATTACTATAGGTTATGCTGCCAGCGTCATGTTGTTCAATACTGGCAACAAAAGACGAAGTCCCTTCCTGGGCATAACCCCTCCCTGTTGGGCAAGACTTCAGTTTTTGTTTGGTGTAGTTTTTTGCTTTGTGTGACGCTCAGGGGATTTCATCCTCAAGTATATTGTTGGGTGCATCCTGGCGTTTCTCTAATCTGAAGTCAATCAGGGTTTCTCCTTGAGTACAATCACGGGTCAGATTTTGTTGACGGCTCATTCTACCAGAAGCGTTGATGCTTCCTTGGCTATTTGTCAGGCAATGAAACGTGGCTAACTTTAGGGACAACTGTATGCTAAAGCAATCGGTAGCTCTTGAGAAAGAGTCGGCTAACATTGCGTACATATACTTTATCAAAATCTCATGAAAACCTGCTTGACCCCATGCCTTCCAAATGATCACATTAAAGCTGAACTTTAGGTAAAATAAAAATTGACCCTTGCACTTGACATGATCTCTGACATCACATACAATGCACTACCAACAATCCTATGCTGTATGCAAGGATGTAAAAGGCCCTCCTACAAATGTCTCCCATGTAACTCCTCCTATTTATTTCCCCATGATTACTTGGGATCTAAATCTGGTTCTCTGCACTTCATGAACCACCGTTTGAACCACCGTTTGAACCACCGTTTGAACCACCGTTTGAACCACCGTTTGAACCACCGTTTGAACCACCGTTTGAACCACCGTTTGAACCACCGTTTGAACCACCGTTTGAACCACCGTTTGAACCACCGTTTGAACCACCGTTTGAACCCATTGGACACAGTCATCTTTCTCTACTCTCACCAGCAATGTGGTATTCCTTGTAGCCATCAACTCTGCAAAGTGAATATCTGACGTTTTTTCATGCTGCAGTGAGCCATTTTCAGTTTTGCAAAGGGGCAAGGTGATGTTGAGACTCAGAACTTCCATTATGTCTAAGTTATGCCACGTACACACGACCGGACTTTTCGAGGGACTAGGTCCGACAGACTTTCGACGGAGTTCTGACGAAGTTCTGACAGCGTTCTGACGGACTTTCCGAATGAACAGACTTGGCCACACACAATCACACCAAAGTCCGACGGATTCGAACGTGATGACGTACGACCGGACTAGAATAAGGAAGTTCATAGCCAGTAGCCAATAGCTGACCTCGCGTTGGTTTTTGTCCTTCAGACTAGCATACACACGAGCGGATTTCTCGGTAGGAACTGGGTCCGGCGGAGTTCCGGCGGAAAAATTTGAAACGTGTTACATTTCTAAAGTCTGTCGGATTTTTGCAAATCAAAAGTCCGCTGCAGCCCACACACGATCGAATGGTCTGCCAGAATTGTTCCGTCGGACCTTTTGATGTTGAAAAGTCCGGTCGTCTGTACGCGGCATTCGTTTCTGGCTTTCACCCTGGACATAGTGCTTTTGTCCTAATGATCAGTTTCCACCCGTTTTGTATTCAGGAGCTCTCTGCTTTATCTACAAATGCTTCTTGGGCCGTTCACACCAAGCAACCGTTTCTCAGATTTGCAGGCTGCCGCCTGATCTTCTGTTCACACATTCTCTAAGTTATACTAGGTGTTCAATACAACCTCATTTGATTAGGGCTTTGGGCGTAGAATCCTTCCGGCAGCTCCTTGAGCTTTAGGCAGTACTCCATTCTCTTTTTGAGTGGCCTTTAGCACTTCTTTACTGTGTTTCCCACTCCTCAGTTGGACTTCTTTTAAACAATCCCACAGGTTAAAGACTTCCCACATCCCTCAAGAGACTTGAAAGAAAAGTAGGAGTTTTGTATTAGCCTTTTCTTTGAGTTCACACAGGAGCTCTGTGTTTATGATCCTGCCCCTGGTATTGCTTTGCTAGAAAACTGAGGCATGCTGGTAGTGGGAGGGGTTATCCCTAAACAAAAAATAACAACATTTAACTTTTGCATAGGGGAGATACCCCATTACAATGGTCAATTTTTAGTTTACACAAAGTTCAGCTTTAAAGGACCTTTCAGAATGGTTAGGAAGAGTTAAAACCAAGCTCTAGTTTACAGGAAAATTAATTTACATTGAAATGTAGCTTTGGATCTTGGATTAAATGTTTTAATTTTTAACAGTACAAAGTTGTTCCAACAAGAATACTACATAACCTACAGGGCACAATATAATGCACACTTCCTGTAAAGCATGTTTTACATGGCATTAAACCATTATAGATTTTTAAACAACCATAGAAGGTCCACATGCCTGGTTTATCCTCTCTCCTCCTCCTCATGCTATCTCCTAGGCTGAACAGCAAATCCTCCATTTTGCTTAAATAATTGACTTTATCTTGATTAATCTAATTGGAAAACGGAAGTTGTGTGCATTGAGCTCCAATGTCTCATCTTTGGATCTTCTGATTATTTTGACATTCTAATGTGTTTTTTTTTTTTTGTTTTTTTTTTGTTTTTTAATTCATGTGCTGATTTTACACGGTCCACGCTTGTCATAAGCTTACTCTTAAATGGAGTTCCATCCATTCTTTTTTCATTGTTCAGTGGTCAGTTCCTCAGCCATCTCAAAGAAAGGTGGGCATACTCTCAGGGGGCACAGATAGCTGTGAAAACCAGGACTGGTTTCAAATCCTGACAACAACGCCACAAATATAGGACATTTTTGTGAGTCGATATCTGCTGTATGACTGTATTGATTACATGTACTAGATTAGCTTATCTTTATCTTATATACATTTACCTACACTTGCTGCTTTACTCACATCTCAACACAAGGATTAAAGACAATGAATGACAAAAGTACAAAGTGAACTGTGAGTTTGCAGCTGCAGTAATTACTTTTTTTAATATCAGATAGTGTGTGATTAAATACCTGCAAGAAAATTAAATTTACATGATGAATGGTGGAAGAAAGGAGGTTAAGGTATTGTGAGAGCTGATACGGCGATAATTGTGAAAATTATTACTTTGCTTAATTTATTTTGTTTCAGGAGATTTGACTTTGTAAATGTGAGCTGGGTTTTCAGGCATTTATCTTATTTAGCTGATTAGCAGCAAATACAATCGTTATCTTTCTTCCGTGTCTTAGCTGCTCCGCAACCAAAGAGGAAGCTTATTTAATACACATGTTAATGGAACGTTACCCCAAATATCATCCTCCTTTTTAGTAGCAGAAACAATTTTTGGTTTAAGCGGGTCAATTTTAGTATTTTTTTTCTAAGAACACTTAGAATTACTCTTCCTTCAGATATAATATCCTTGTGTGAGGCTCTAAGTCCAGGATAATGTACCCCCCAGCCTCCTTCACCTTCTCTAGAACATGTCCCAGCATCCATTTTTTTTTTTTAACTTGCCCCTGTTGCAAGAAATGTTTTATTATTATTATTCCCGTGACATCTTCATTAGGCTTATAAAGTTTGTGCATGGCCAGCTGCTCTGGGCTCAGTTTCTACTGACATAGGCACTCGCATAAAACAAAATCTCCCAAGATTACATTCCCTGTGCACAGCATGCAGGCAGCCTCTCCGGGAGCAAGACAGCAGTATTGTCTTACTGGGAGAGAAATCCAGTGAAGCATAGTATAGGGAGAACTCTGTAGTCATGTCGGGCAAGGCTGCCAAAACTGGTTTTGGCATTCCATGCAGCAGTGGCACTGTGTTGGCCCATAGAGGTTATTACTTTGGATTGTGGAAGCAAAGTTCCTGGCGGAATCCCATGCAAGAACATGCAAACTAATGTTTTATGATGTAATTGAATGAGCAATCTCAATGAGGCCTCCTCCTAATTAGAGTAGTAGTCTCAACTGGGACCTTATTGGCCTGATGTCCAAATTACCATTGACTTTTTAACATTTGAAGCAGTAGTTTTCCAGTTGCAAGCTTCTTCCAGATTAAAAAAAAATGAAGGACTTAGACGGCCACATAGAATAAGCCATGCCCATTGGTTATACTAGGGGACTAGGTAGCATACTTTGCCCAGAAACAAATGTTGTCGTTTTACCATCTCTATCTGTTACTTGCAGGCAGCTCAGCAGATCATTGAGCTTCAAGAAGCTGCCCAGATTAATGCAGGCCTACAGCCGACTAACCTAGGGAGGAATAATAGTCTCCATGACATGAAAACCGTGGTGAAAACCTGGCGGAACAGACTGCCTATTGTTTCAGATGACTTGTCCCATTGGAGCAGTATCTTCATGTGGAGGCAGCACCATTACCAAGGTGGGTATCGCACAGGAGCAAAGACATGCACAGTTTGACATTTGTATTGTAGGAAGCATGAGAGGGTAAGGATTCTTTGTTCAATAAAATGCTGCCGTGAATAGTCTAATTTCTTCTAGACAAAATCGCTGCCTCGAGTTGTTTAGCAGCTGCTTAAAAGCTTCTGTATCTTGTGTGCCAGCCTTTACTAAATTATTTTCTCAACTTCATGAGACAACTTAACTTAATTTAAAACCGTGCTGCATACCTCTCTGAATTAGTGCTTTTGCCAATTCAGGATGCAATGGTGTCACTTCAATTCTGTGATGCTCATATGGTTTTCTCAGTGGGGACAGAGTTTAGGGACAGGTTGTCTTTGAAGGAGTCAGTACTTTGTTCAGTAGCATTTTTTTTTTTTTTTTTTGGAAGGTTTTTTAATTCCCTAAATATTTTTAGATGATGCATTTGATTGAAAAAGCATAAATGCTTTAGTGTGTATTGCACTTTCCATCTCAATAGAGATGGATTTTCTTTGGTGAAAGCAAAAAAGCAAAAATGGCAGCCCCTTCAATCGATTTATTGTAGCTAGGGAAAGTTCCACATGGGTAGGGTTTTACCCAGGGGCGGACTGACCATTCGGCCACTCGGGCACTGCCCGAGGGCCCTGGGCCATTAGGGGGCCCCATCAGGGTTGCCAGACTCAGTAAAACCAGGGACAGTATGTAAAGTGTTTTTTTTTGTTTTTGTTTTTGTTTTTTTACATCTGTCTCTGAAATGTCCCTTACCGACATCCTTTTGGTCTAAAAATCCTGAGATTATAGCTGCCCCACCTCTCCAGTACCTTCTCAGCCAATAGAAACGGGTGTACATGTATGTGTATACTGTGTGGCCCCATAATCTGATTGCCGGGGGCACCATGAGTTGTCAGTCCGCCCCTGGTTGTACCCTGAACAATACAAAACATCCACAGCATTCAATCTAATCAGCATAATATCTGCATATGGGCAGGGTTGTACCCTGAACAACAGAAAACGTCTTCTGCATTCAATCTGATCAGCATAATATGTGTAATTAAACTCTTTGCAACACATTAGATTTATACATGTTTTTTTTGGAGCATAGACTTGCAAAGATACCTGAAGTCACACTGCTACAGCACAGTAAACTTGAACATAAATTGGAATATTAAATCATAAATCATTGCATCCTTATAAACACATCAGAACAGAAACGATCCTTATCAGAACTGCTGAAATAAGTTGCATTCCTTGCAAAACACATTAGGCTTGCATGGTCCATCTGGCCACACACTGGCAGATCAGAGAATTAAGGGCAATGAAGACCTGATTTGTTCATGTTCCCAGAATTTGCATCATGTCTTTCTTTGCTAATATGCGGAATTGGCACATCTATGGTGAGGATTCATTTTGCTTTTATAAGGACAGGATGACTGTTGAAAAGTTGCATGTTTTGCATCATATTATTGCAGAATCTATGGAATTGCCCTCCTCCATAGGTCACATTAGCAAATATCAGACTTTATTTTGTCTTAATTCAGTATGTGATGAACTCTCAACCCTCTGTTTCTAACTTGCATGAAATACTGTACCCCAATTATAATAGCTGTTATTTTTTTTAACCTCCTGATGTATATCAGCTTATCTTAAAGTAGTTTTAAACCTCAGACATGAAATTTGAACAAAGCATATCACTCTATAGTATGCTTGTTTCAATTAGGAGCACTAAGTGACATTTCTGTCTGCTGCTTTGTTCCATTATCAGTATGCATCACACTTCTGACAAGTTTTCCTGAACCCTAGAGAAAAATTGTGACGGTCGAATCTCCAGCCGATTGACCACCTCAGCTCTGTTCCTATGAGCTGTGTGGAGGGGGTGTGTTTATTCCCTCCAATCCTCTCTCAGAGCTCTCCTCACTGAGCTCTGCAGAATGCAACTTCAGCTTTCCACCCCCTTTTTTGTATATTTATTTTTTTAAACTCTCAGATGCACGTTAAAATTCAGCACTTTGAATGGACGTAGAGAAGACAAGACTGCAGATAAACAGTTACAACATATGAAGGAGGATCTGTTTCATCTTTGTCTATCCCCTGAGGCCAGTCACTTCACTTGGTATATGTAAGGGTGTGCAAATACTTTAAGTACCCCTAAAACCAACATTGCTTTTCCTGGTTAATTTTCAACAAAGCATTCATTCACTCAGAATCATATATAACAACTTCTGGTAGGACGACTGGCTGATCATGATTATTCACTTCCTTTATGGAATACCTTATTTATTGGCATATAACACGCACCTTCATTTTATGAGGGAAGTTTTAGAGAAAACATAAATTTAAATGAAGAACTTTGAAGCAAAATAAGGGTCAGTGCCCATCTGCAGCCTCACCATTGCCCATCTGCAGCCTCACCATTGCCCATCTGCAGCCTCACCATTGCCCATCTGCAGCCTCACCATTGCCCATCTGCAGCCTCACCATTGCCCATCTGCAGCCTCACCATTGCCCATCTGCAGCCTCACCATTGCCCATCTGCAGCCTCACCATTGCCCATCTGCAGCCTCACCATTGCCCATCTGCAGCCTCACCATTGCCCATCTGCAGCCTCACCATTGCCCATCTGCAGCCTCACCATTGCCCATCTGCAGCCTCACCATTGCCCATCTGCAGCCTCACCATTGCCCATCTGCAGCCTCACCATTGCCCATCTGCAGCCTCACCATTGCCCATCTGCAGCCTCACCATTGCCCATCTGCAGCCTCACCATTGCCCATCTGCAGCCTCACCATTGCCCATCTGCAGCCTCACCATTGCCCATCTGCAGCCTCACCATTGCCCATCATTGCAGCTTGATCAATGTCCATATGCAGCCTGATCAGTGCCCATCTACAGCCTCACCTTAGATTACTGCTGCCTCGGAGGAGACAGGGATGTGGCGGAACGAGTGCCATCAGATTAAATACAGCGCAAATCTGTCAACAAACTCTTTAATACAAAGTTCTATAATAAACGGAACACTGGTCCAATGCCGGCCCAGGAGACGGGACTTCCTATTAGAGGCCGCTGAGTAAACAGGAGATTCTTGCTGTAAACAATCTGAGGGCTCTTGTCCTGTCCCCTCCCGGTTTCCTCCTAGGCATCCCAAATTGCAATATCGGCGTGTAACATGCACACACTATTTGCACCCGTTTTTCAGGGTGAAAAAGTGAGTGTTATACGCCAATACAGTAATTTGCATGATGTTCACAGTAACACTTAGCTGTCTGGTTAAACGTGCAACTCTAGCCAAGAATAGATTAGCTATGTATACACTGTAGTGAGGTTAGAACCCTTGATTGTTATTTTATTGTGCTATTTGTCTCCGTTGAACAGATTTAACCTCACTTGTGTTGTCGGGATAGGAAGTGTTCAGAATCTAATAGGGACTTGGACAGTAATGAAATCTTTTTCTATTGGGGTATGGTTAGAACCCCTTTATGGCTTATTGTGATCTGTGTCTCCATTCAGAACAATCCCTTCATGTCCTTTGTATTCACTAAGAAAGTGATGAAATCTCCTTGTCTAGGACACAAACTACATTTAAAACCTGACAGTGAATATAAATTGGCAAATAGTTTTGTGTGGACTTCTACATTGATGTATGAAAAATCACTGAATGGCGTTTTGATCATTGCCCCCGTAGCTGGCTACAGTGCTCATCTATAAAACTACAAATTGCTGGATAACCTGAGTTAGGAGTAGCTTTAAATCTGGGCATCCTGTCACTAGCTTCAAAAGCAAGGTGTCAATTGTTCAGTAGTTGACCTACAAAATGCTTGGAATTTCAGCAACACATCTTTTGTTTACTTTTTATTTTTTATCTAGCACAGAAAACGAGAAACTGTTAAGGAGTGCAATTCTGTAGCTTTTACAAATCTCTACCAAAATTGTCACTGTGACATGGGCCTTGGGGGTGTATATACCATTGGAGAGTTTTTGTGCTATCTTCTAATGCCATGCAAAGGAAAACGCAAGATTTTTCTTCATTATGACTACAAGAGCTAGACATATTAACTTTTATATTCTGTAAATTGTTCATATGTTGTATATTTTTCATGTTTGTAGCTATTAGGCTAATATTCTGCCATAAACCTTTTCAAATGAATTGCTTCTAGTGCATGAATGAATTACTTGTAGTAACTTATTGTCCCCTGATAGCTATAGTGAATGCATATGACAACAGCACTCAACATGATCCAAGCTCCAACAATGCAATGCTGGGTGTGCACGCCTCAGCCTCTGCCATCATCCAGTATGGAAAGATTGCCAGGAAACAAGGACTGGTGAATGTAGCACTAGACATTCTGAGCCGTATTCACACCATCCCTACAGTACCCATCGTAGACTGTTTCCAGAAGATCCGACAGCAGGTCAAATGTTACCTACAGCTGGCTGGAGCCATGGGGAAGAATGAATGCATGCAGGTAAGCTTCTGAGTGGAGGAGTAATGGGTACAATGATGGGTCACAGCAGCTATAGGCTTCATGTGTAAAATGTTTTTGGGTATTTTATGACATGAATTCAAAATCTACATTATGAATTTGTGTTTTAGGCCTTTGAAACACAAAAGATGGGGCACTTCTAAAAGTATTGATTTAATCCAAGCTTTTATCTCCTTCCCGCTGAGCGTACGCACATTCCTTGTGCAGCTGCAGGCATCATCCCAGTAAAAAAAAATTTAATTTTTTTTAGAGCGGGCGGTTGTTTCTTCAGGGATAACAACCGATGCGACTAAAAGCTGCTCGGCTGTTAAACCAGAGGAGCGAGAGGTGACGTCCCGCCACCTTCGGCCATTCTTACCAGGCCTCCTGTTTCTCCGGGAGACCCAAGGCACAATGCGGCACTTCCGCCGGTTAGAGAGACTGGAACGAAGCCGGAAACGGCTTCATTCCAGTCTTCTTTCTGTAGATACGGAAGCGACGTCTCAACATCACTTCTGGTTTACTTGGCTGCCAATGGTGCCAGTTTTTTAAAAAAATAACAGTATTCAGATTCGCTGTTTTTGCTGATCTGAATACATTGAAGTGCAAAGGAGGGATTTGGGGTCTTTGACCCCCGATCCGTCCATAAAGAGTACCTGTCACCACCTATTACTGTCGGAAGGAATGTTTACATTCCTTGTGACAGCAATAAAAGTGATCAAATTTAAATTTTTTTCTAAAAGTGAAAATGCAAAAAATTGGAAAAAATATAAAAATACATTTTTATAGCGCTCCTGCCCCCGCGGGCTCGCGCAGCAAAGAAAATGAACACACAAGTCGCGCCCGCATATGTAAACTGTGTTCAAATCGCACATGTGAGGTATTTCCGCGATCGTTAGAGCATGAGCAATAATTCTAGCATTAGACCTCCTCTGTAGCTCTTTTTAGGGACAGTAGTTTGTCGCTATTCCTTGAGTGTGTGCAATTTCAAAGCAGGACATGTTGGTTATCCATTTACTCGGTGTAAGACCATCCTTTACATTATACAAAAAAAATTGGGCTAAGTTTTACCTTTTATTTATTTTTTTTTAATTTTATTCATGAAAGTGTCTTTTCCCAAGAAATTGCGTTTGAAAGACCGCAGCGCAAATACAATGTGACATAAAATATTGCAACGATCGCCATGTTCTTCTCTAGATTTTCTGCTAAAAAAATAAATAAATATATGTGCGTGTGTGTATGTATGTGTGTGTATGTATGTGTGTGTATATGTATATATAATATTAATGTGTATATGTGTGTATGTGTGTGTGTATATATAATGTGTTTGGGGGTTCTAAGTAATTTTTAGCAAAAATTACAGATTTTAACTTGCAAGCAACAAATGTCATAAATAGGCTTAGTCATGAAAGGGTTAATATCCAGAGTGCTAGTAGTGCTCACCTTGTCTTTTTGTGGTTTCAATATTTCAAAGACCTGAATAATGTTGTAGAGGGGTCTTGGGGTCATGACCTGTCTCAAAAAGGTTTGGCATAATCGTCGTTCAGTACAACTGTGGTCAAGCTTGCTGTAGAATTAGAGTTTTCATCTGTTGCTGCCAAGCGGTTCACCCACCCAGATATGAACACTTTATGCGAGATTAGAGCACAGTGCTGGGATTTTCTTTTGTAACCTAATAAGGCACAATTTTTAAAACGGGGACGCAGATGGCAATTTAAAACGTGACACATGTTCTAACTTCATCACACTATGCAAGGCAAAAGAAAAAGTGCTGACCAAGATTTCACTTTAAGTCTAATGAAAAATGCATTAGCTGATGTAAAACATTTGGTTGTATTTACTCTCCGCTCATACAAATTCAATGTAAAATATCTGTCAAGGTGTATAAACATTTACATGTATATCTGTAAAAATGTTCTGAGTAATGTTTTTGTGCTGTTTTTTAGTTTTACATTTTAACGTTCTTTCAATGGGAAAATGTAGGGAATTGCGACCAATTTGGCATGTTAAATGTATAATGGTAAAGTGTAACGATCTGTCATATAACTGTACATTTACTTATCAGATAAAATGATCCTGAGTGCCAGGAAAAAAAAAAAAAAAGATCTGATCATTCTAAGAAGATAAAAGAATAACACAGCAGAGAGCCTTTCATGTCCTGCCATTAGGAGATTAGTTTAAGTGCATAAACAATCCGCAAGTTTATCGGTTCCTGAGCTAGACAGTAGCCAGACCAGGGTCAGATGATGGAGTGAGCAGAGTCAGTAGGGAACACTGCTAAAAAAAAAAAAAAAAAAAAAAGCCAATTACCAAATCCTGAAGTGTTAATTTGACAAGCCTGGTTTAACCTTGTGCAAGGACCCATTAGCTGCAGTGTTTTCTCTGTAGGACTCTGCCTCTTTTCATGGAATAATTTCCTGGGAGCTTTGCAAGTGCATTTTGTAAGATAATGCTTGACTGGAATGCCTAAGCCCAAAACGGTTTATTAATGATAGGTCTAGTAATGGCCATAAAATCCCAGAATTTTCTTCATTTATCATTCACTTATCATAAGAAGTGGATACCACTATATAAATATAAGGCCTTCTCATTCTCCTCATCTTCAAAAAGACCTACATTGGAAGTTATGCCTAAAAAAAAAAAAAAAAAAAAAAGTTATGCATATATACAGACAGCAGCAACACAGGAGGTACCAGGCAGCAAGAGAGGTGGGGTAAATGCAGATCCACAGAAAAATGAAGTAGGAGCCAGGAGATCCTTGCACTGCAGGTGTTTGGGTACAGTTTTCTTTACAGCAACACCGCAGTAGTGAGATCTTGAGAATACCAATCATCCGATACAGAGTAAGTGGTATAAGCCTTAGTTCTCTTACAGCAGATCTGCAGCTAAGAGGCTACAGGGAATGGAATGCTACATATGAGGAAGGGAATGCACCTTGTCATGACAAATTCAAGGCTAAAGGTAGATTCTTTTTTTTTTTTTTTTTTTTTTTTTTGCTTAGGCACCTTACTTTAAAACAGCAAAACTTCATTTTTTGATTTCTTTTTTTATATAGGCAAAGGGAATGATCATAATTTAGGCAGGTTGTCAGGAACCTCGCTTCTTAATCTGTATACTTCTTGCTTTCTTTAAGACTTTTGTACAAGGTATCTTCCGTGCAACCCATTCATTCCACTGTGACACTGTTACAAATTGGGGTTTCTCTACACCTCTGAAACCATAGTTTGAAACCCATTGGACACATTCCTCTCTCTAATTTTTCACCCAGTAGTCATATTTCTTGTAGCCATCACTTCTGGAAAATGAATGTCTGAACAAGTGGTCTTATCCTGCAAGGAACCCTTTCTGATTTTGCATGGGGAGAAGGTCACGTGGAGACCCAGGACTTCCTTCTTGCCTATGGCTGTTTCTGCCTCACCCTAACTAAGAATTTGTTCTTCCATTTCTTTTGTCTGGCTCCAGTTCATCAAAAGGAAATGTGCAATTTATTGCCTGGGTGCTCAGGCTGTGAGTCTATACTTTCAGGAAGATTGTTTGCCTTTTGTATTTGTAAGTTTAAATTTAGAGTACAGCAGACCTTGCTGCCCCTCTGATAATCAGTCTTTGATGAATCACTTAATTTGTCAAACAGTGAGGAGGCGACATGTTTCTTCCTTACCATCTGTTTTAACCCTGTAAATGCAGCACCGCCATGTTGCAACCTCATGCATTTACACTCATTTGCCGAGCACTTGCAGTTTGGCCTCCTAAAGTTGACTGGGTTTTGTTCAACGTTACTGCCCTACAAACATGTCAAGGTATAATTTTTACTGTAGAAAAAAACCCACCAGCCGCAAGTGTAAATGAGACTTAAAGGTGTATTAGTTTCTCATTCTACCATTTTTAGTTGGCTCTGGCAGATCATCATCCAAGCTTATGGTCTCAAAGATTGGGTTCCTGCCTTTCCTTTCTACCAGATCTGCGAGTGCTTCTTGGGCTTTTCAGCATCAAGAAACTGTTTTTTTGCAAGGCTGCAGTATTTTCTCCATGTTCTACTAGGTGAACATTTCAGTCCCATTTTTTTTCGTCTGCATTTCACCTCTTAGTTTGACTGCTTTTGTATGTCCCAACAATCAAAGACCCCCTGTGCTATTACGTCACTGGAGCCTGGCCACCACGCAGCGCTCTGCATTCTACGGTATGCTGTATGCCCTGGAATGCAGCATGCCACTGCGCATGCGTGGATGGTGTTTGTGATGGATGCCGATGGATCACACCCCCCCCCCCCCCCCCCCCAGCCAAGCATGGTGTGCTCCGTTGCTGGTCCCCAAAGTTGCTTCCACATGCCTTGCATCCTCCCCCTGAACTCCGCTCTCATGCTGGCTGGTCCCCATACCGCTCCTCAGCAGCTGCCCGGATCTTGAATCCCGGTGGTGGTTTGGATGTCTCCGGACTGCAGGAGACATCCCACCGCTGCCACCAATGTGACGGATCTCAGATATCCCCCGGCTTGGCACCTCCAAAAGACCTGTGTCCTGTTTTTCAAATGCACCCGCAGCTGACAGACTCGCCATAACCAGTCCTTAACCTGCCCCCCCCCCCTCCCAATCGTGAGGCAAACCACACAGATGGTGAGGGTTAAACAAGCAGAGCATAAACTGTTAATTAAGTGCAAAACACACACCTTTAAACACAGGGACACTCCCCTTAGCCTTGTCATAGAGGGGGTAAGGGACAAGGAAGAACCAATGGAAACCCGACACTTGTACGTTCAACCAGAAACTACAGTTGAAATACACAAAGTGATTATGATAAGCAAACAGCCTCTCCCTAGACATCCCCCGCTGAATTTTGTCTCCACACCTTTTGTCTACGTGCCATGACATAAAATAATTAACCACCAATTAGCCTATAGCAAAATGATGGTTGGGCTGTGGTTCAGTTATCCTGACTAGGCATCATATGATGTCCTTCAGGATAAGACGCTGTGAGGTCGCGCATCGTGCCGTTTGGGGGTGCAGTGTGTCAGTCTGAACGTCTCCTCTCACGCCCGTGGGGCGTGGCTTGTGGCAATGTGTGTCAGACTGCAGACTTGGTAAAGAGCCTCTGATAGAGGCTCTTTACCATGTGATCAGCTGTGTCCAATCACGGCTGATCACGATGTAAATAGGAAGAACCGTTGATTGGCTTTTCCTCAATCGTGTCTGACAGACGCAAGTGGAGGAGAGCCAATTGGCACCTCTCATCATGAGGGGGGGGGGGGGGGGGGGCGGCGAGGTCTGCACTAATTGTTTATCAGCACAGCCCCCCCCTCAGATGACCACACTGAACCACCAGGGAAGGGGGCAACGTGGATGGCCAGGTATGTATCCCATGGCCAGCCACATGTTCAAATGAATGGCCAATCTGTGTCAATCAGTGCCCACAAATGGGCACTGATTGGCACCAGTATGTACTAAAAGACAACCGTGATGCCCATCAGTGCCACCCATTAGTGTCACCCATCCGTGCTGCATACGAGCGGTGCCCATCAGTGCCACCTTATCACTGCCCATCAGTGCAGCCATATCAGTGCTCATCATTGAAGGAGAAACCGTACTTATTTACAAAAATTTGGAACAGACACACAAGATTTTCGATATTTATTTTTTTATTTGTTGAGCAAAAAATAAAAATTGCAGAGGTGATCAAATACCACCAAAAGAAAGCTCTATTTGTGGGAACAAAATAATAAAAAATGTGTTTGGGTACAATGTCACATGACCACACAATTGTCATTCAAATTGCGACAGCGCTGAAATCTGAAAATTGGCTTGGGCAGGAAGGTGTCTAAGTGCCTGGTATTGAAGTGGTTAAACACAATAACAAGAGAGGGAGGATGGGGGGAGAAGGGATGCAACTTATATAGACATACATTATCCCAACGACATTTTGTCTCCCAAGTTCTCTGCTGGGCCATAGTCTGTGTGGGAGGCCAGCCCACTCCAAAACACTGCGACAGTGGGTTCTGTCACAATGTTATCGGCTATTGCCGATGTGAATATCTCCTAAACGGTGTATGTTTAGAAGATAATTATTGTAACTACAGGTAAGCCTGATTTAAGCTTTCATGTAGGTATAAGTAAAGAGGAGGGCGTTTACTACCATGTTTAAGACCTCTTGCATGCCTCAATGAACTCCAAATAAAGGATTTTATCCACTTGCCGCCCGCATTCTGGGCGGACGTCATATGACGACCCTCCAGAACATCTCCTCTCTCACACCCGCGAGGGCATGAATTGCGGCAATTAGTGGCTTGTTGTGTCAGTCTGACACACCGCTACACCGAATTAAAGAGCCTCTGATAGAGGTTCTTTACCACGTGATCAGCCATGTCCAATCATGATGTAAACAGGAAGAGCCGTTGATCGGCTTTTCCTCACTTGCGTCTGATAGACGCGAGTAGCGGAGAGCTGATCAGCTACTCTCCTGACAGGGGGGGTCTGTGCTGATTGTTTCAGTGCAACCCACCCTCATATGCCTACCCAGAACCACCAGGGATTGCCACCCTAGACCACCAGGGAAATGCCAATCATTGCCCAGGTAGCTGCCAATCAGTGCCCATCCCCAATGCTTGGCAGAGCCATCAGTGATGCCTATCAATGCCATCTATCAGTGCCCCCCTGTGCTGCCTGTCGGTGCCATCCATAAGTAACCATGAGTGCCCATCAGTGCCACCTATCAATTCCCATCAGTGATGCATATCAGTGCCCATTGTCAGTGCCACCTCATTGGTGAAGGAGAAAACTTGCTTTTTTTTTTAATAAAAAAAAAAAAACAACGCAGAGGTGATCAAATACCACCAAAAGAAAGCTCTATTTGTGGGAACAAAATGCAAAAAATTCTGTTTCGGTACAGTGTAGCATGACCGCACAATTGTCATTTAAACGGCGACCGCGCTAAAAGCTGAAAATTGGCTTGGGCAGGAAGGGGGTGTAAGTGCGCAATATTGAAGTAGTTAAAGTGAGTACCACAATCCTATTTTTATCTTCACTGTAGCTCACGATGCAAACGCAATGCATTTCGGGCAAGACCAATGTGTGTTTTTTCTGCTTGCTAATGTTCTTACCTTGGCTGACAAAGGAAAACGAATGCAACTACAATAAAAAAAAAAAAAAAAAAATTAAAGTGTGCGTTTAGTTATCCTTTAACTAGTGATTGTACCAAAGTCTTTTAATTTTGCAACAGTTTTGTTGGCCCTTTGATGTTTTGAAATTGAATTTTTGGCTCGATATGAAGTGTTGTCTTTTTCTTTTTACATTCTAGGGTCTGGAGGTGATCGAATCAACCAACTTGAAATACTTTACAAAGGAGATGACTGCTGAGTTCTATGCATTGAAGGGAATGTTTTTGGCTCAGATTAACAAGTATGTTTACAACCGATAAAATAAATGGAAGACCTTCTTAAAGTAAACCCCAATCTGAGCAATTTAAGCTGAGCACAAGATAAAAAAAAAAATTTACAAGCAGGGGTAAATGCTTTGAAAGCCACATATCAGAACGATTAGTCAATCCAGAGTTATACAGTAGATAGCTGACATTATTTACATTTTTTTTTTTTTCAATTAATTTTAAATCTTTTCTCCATCTTTAGCTGGCCGCCTCTCTACGTCAAACTGCTTTATTGGTCCTGAATGGAATTAGCCAACCTTACTGACCAATATGGAGGTGTAGCAGGTGGAAGTTGGCAGAGCTAAGCTTTTTCGGTTACAAAATTTGTAGATAAATTCAGCTATCTTCATCATTCTCCTCATTTTGATCTGCAGTTGTCATTGAAGGTGGCTTCTGACTACACAGATTACACCAGAGGCTCAGTTTGAACTGCCAAAGGTTGTGATAGGTTTGCATTAATGCAAATGTTTTTACAAATTCTTTAAGTGTGTATATGTGCAGTTATCCATATTCCCTCTTGATATACAGTATGCAGGCTGTGCCAGCTCTTCAGGAGTATTACTTAGCCCTGGTTCACAGTAATGTGATTTCAGATGTGTTCCACAACCCATGGAATCGCATGACAAGTGAAATAACAGGAGTTTCTGTGGAGGCTGTTCACATACACTAGATTGCCAAAAGTATTGGGCCGCCTGCCTTTACATGCACATGAACTTTAATGGCATCCCAGTCTTGGACCGTAGGGTTCAATATTGAGTTGGCCCACCCTTTGTCGTTATAACAAATTTAACTCTTCTGGCAAGGCTATCCACAATGTTTACGCATGTGTCTACTGGAATGTTTGACCATTCTTCCAGAAGCACATTTGTGAGGTCAGGCACTGATGTGGATGGCTCAGTGTCTCCAGTCTATTTCATCCCAAAGGTGTTCTATCTGGTTGAGGTCAGGACTCGGTGCAGGCCAGTCAAGTGTGCACTGGTACACAGTCATGTTGGATCAGGAAGGGGCTATCCCCAAACTGTTCCCACAAGGTTTGGAGCATGGAATTGTCCAAAATGTCTTGGTATGATGATGCCTTAAGAGTTGCCTTCACTGGGACTAAGGGGCAAAGAACAATCCCACGACATAATCCCCCCTTCCACCAAATTATTCGGACCAGTGCACAAATCAAGGTCCATAGAGACCTCGATGAGCGAGTTTGGGGTGGATGAACTTGACTGGCCTGCAGAGTCCTGACCTCAACCCGATAGAACAACTTTGAGATGAATTGGAGCAGAGACTGCGAGCCAGTGCCTGACCTCACAAATGTTCTGGAAGAATGGTCAAACATTCCCATAGACACGCTCCTAAAACCTTGTGGACAGTCTTCTCAGTGGAGTTGAAGCTGTTATAGCTGCAAAGCGTGGGCCAACTCAATATTGAACCCTACAGACTAAGACTGGGATGCCATTAAAGTTCATGTGAAGGCAGGTGTCCCAATACTTTTGGTAATATAGTGTATATGCAGTGCAATTCCATGTAATCTGAAAAAGGGTCATGTGAGTGTTTAGTGCAACAATTTGAGCTCCATAAACTTGAATGGAAACTGCAGGCAGATTTTTTTTTTTTTTTTTGTCCTAACATGATCCCAGCACGTTTTCTAGTACTGTTTTCTAAGAGAGAAAGCGACCCCAGGACAGAAATCGCATCTGTATCCAAATTGCAGTAAAAAAGAATCAGAATTGCATCAACTCGCACTGCAGCTGTTCCTTGAAAACATTATCAAACAGCTTCAAATCGCACCGCATCAGCGAACCGAGGTGTAGTGCTTTTACTTCAGCTGCAGCAGCTGAATGATATTTTTTTGAGAGCAAAGCATCCCTTTAGCTGTCTCTACTTCTGGTTTGCAGAAGATCGTAACTGCCAATAGTACTATATTTCCAGGATCAAACCCAGGTTTTAATACATTCTTCTGGAAGTATCCCTATTTCTAAATGGCGATGAACTTTAAAGTTGTTTTTAAAAGAATCAACATCTTTATCGTAACGATAGTATTTAAAAAAAATGTTGTTTCTCTTTGGGAATATATGGAGTATGCATTCCCAAGAAGGGATCTGAGAAGATTGGCTCGTCACACAAATCTAGATACGGGACGATGTGCCCATTGAGGTCATGGATATCCATACAGACTTACCGGGGATCCAACCAGGGCTGTCTTTAAGGCAGGGCAAAAGGGGTAGCTGCCCTGGGACCTGTCATTGTTGTGTGGCCCAAAGCAGCTGCCTCATACTTGCCAACTATCCCAGTTTAAATTCCCTTGTCCTTTGAAGTTTTAGCCCTGTGCTGTGTCCCGATATGAGCAGTAGTACTGCACAGTAATCTCTAGCAACCAATCAACAAGCAGAAATCATTTGCTGTAACCTCTAGCAACTAATCAGTGAGCTGTAATGTGTGCTGTAACCTTAAGCAACCAGTCAGTAAGCAGTAATGATATGCTGTAACCTCGCAATCGCAATTACTGCCTGATCTGATACAGTAAACTGATTTTAAGTCTAGCTGCTATTTATTGTATGTCTCAGAGCAGGTGGAGAGTGAAATTGCATGGGGGGCAAGAAATTTTTTGCCCAGGGTCCAATCAATATTAGACGGCCCTGGATCCAACCCTTCCTCTATCTAGAATTTGACCAAAAAAATTAAAATAGTGTAACGTAAAAATTGAAATCATGTTAAAATTGCTCATATTCTTCATGCAGTGACACCAAACCTCAACAGGGTGACCTACTTTACTAAAGAAGGGTCTGTATGGGCTTCATATAGGTGTTTGAACGTTAGGAGAGCAAACCTTTAATCTGAGCATACATTCTTACGAAAGACTGCACACGACAGTCCTGGAAAGGTCAGCTGTGGCCGCCCATTTTTCTTTACCGCCTAGTTTGTGAACAAGGTGATAGCACAAGTATGAAGAAAGTCATCAGAGGTGTCAGTGTGATAGATCGTTCAGGCGAGGACAAAGAAAGGGAAGGCTTCGTGACAAATCTGGTTAGAAAGAGAAAGTGTTGATAAAGTGACTCATTTATCAGCCTGCTCCCTCAGTAATAGCACCGCTGAACTTCCCAGTTCATGAGAGAGCAAGGTGTTTTTTTCTTCCTTCCTTCTCTAATTTTTTCCCTTCTCTAAAGCAAGGAAAGAAATTGGTTCTGCTATATTAGGGCTAATTAGCTTTTTAATAGACTTGCTGTCAGCTAAAGTTATTAGCTTATGCATCATGCTTTCTTAAGTACTGGTAGCAGCACAGGAGGAGGGGGTGGAGATCGTTTTTTGTTCTGTAATTTGCTGTTTAAACTCCTTCCATCAAATAAACAGTGGACCTCACCTTTTATTTAATTTATGCCTTTATATTAGGAGTCTCCAAACTGTGGCCCCTGGGCCGGATGTGACCCATTTCTTGCCTCTGGCCCTTGGGGCACTATTCCTCCTATTGACACCCAATGATGGGGCACCATTCCTCTCATTGACACCCAATGATGGGCACTAATCCTATCCTGCCATTTTATTTTTCATAGTTTCATAGTTAGTAAGGTTGAATAAAGACACCAGTCCATCCGGTTCAACCTGAGTGAGTGTCTACCCCTATCCCTGTACTTTACACACTCACATTGGTCCCTACCCTCAAGGAGCCCGCAATCCAAAGTTCCCATTCATATACTAGGGCCAATTTTGGACAGAAGCCAATTAACCTACCTGCATGTCTTTGGAGTGTGGGAGGAAACCGGAGTACCCAGAGGAAACCCACGCAGGCACAGGGAGAACATGCAAACTCTAGGCGAACCAGCGACCCTTTTTACTGCTAGGTGAGAGTGCTAACCACTACACCACTACACCACTGTGCCGCCCATTTTTATTTTACTCCCACTGACCACCAAGCCTAAGGCGGTGTTTACTCCCACTGATGCCAGGGCATTTTCTTCTCCCATTGGTCACAGTCCAGCCCCCCTAAAGTTTGAAGGGCAAAAACTGGCCCTTTGGAAAGTTTGGAGGCCCCTGCTGTATATGTTTTGTTACTGGTGATACACTGAAGAAGCTAAGGGCATTTTATTGATATAAGAGATGATATTTCAGCCATTGCCTTTTCACATTTCATTTGAGTTGTTTCACTTTTGGAATGGGCTACATGTAGTTTGAAACCAAAATGCTCCACAGGCAAGAGAGATGGGCCAGCCATAATCATCCTTGTCCGGGTTTCACTGCATGCTCAGTGGTGGTGAAGGATCAAACGGTTTCTAAGGATTGACATACATGGTCGAATTTTGAAATAATTTTCTTTTGAAAATCAGAAAATTTGTGCGTTTTATGATCCGATGGACCAAACCTTCAATTTTACTTGATGCTACAGAAAAGAATTTTCGTGGCTGGGGGAATCTTCCTTTCCTTCTGGGAATTTTCTTTTCTTGCACATGTGCATTTCTTTTTCGATGACCTTTCTTGCACGATTCTACCATCATTGATTAGAAAATCATTTGTTTTTCAAAAAATTACAACATGTCAGATTACTCAAATTTGATGGCCGCATGAAAATCTGCTGTTGCTGCATCCCACAAATGGTGCAAAATATGAACGAAAATTCTTAGATAAAATTTTCTAAAAAAAAAAAAATTTTTTGAAATTCGACCCATGTATGGCCTACCTTAGAGATGCTTATCTATCAGATTTTTTCATGGCTGGTGGGAGTGAAACCTTTTGGCACTTTTTCTTCCTTTGAACAAAACATTTAAGTTGTTGGCAATAGATGGAACCCCTAAGCGCCAACCGTATGCATATATGCAGCCTCAGATTTAAGGGGTTTTACAAGGGGGTTGCCTCCCCCGGTACAATTTTTTAGATCGGGCAGTTGGCTTTTTCAGGGATAACAACTGATGCGGTTAAAAGCCGCTCGGCTGTTATCCAGAAGGAGCGAGCGGGGACGTACCCCCCCCCCCCCTTCCATCACTCTTTCCCTCTATCCTGACTATTCTCCCAGTTTCTGCCGCTGAAAAACACCCACAGCATGATGCTGCCACCACCATGCTTCACTGTAGGGATGTATTGGCCAGGTGATGAGTGGTACCTGGTTTCCCCCAGACATGACACTTGCCATTCAGGCCAAAGAATTCCATCTTTGTTTCATCAGACACGAGAATTTTGTTTCTCATGAGAGTCCTTCAGATACCAAACTCCAGATGGGCTGTCATGTGCCTTTTACTGAGGAGGGGCTTCCTGCTGCAGACATGGTTGTTCTTCTGGAAGGTTCTCCTCTCTCCAAAGGAAATGCTGGAGCTCTGTCAGAGTGACCATAGAGTTCTTGAGCACCTCCCTGACTAAGGCCCTTCTCCCCAGATCGCACATTTTGGCCAGACGGCGCACACTAGGAAGAATCCTGGTGGTTCCAAACTTCTTCCATTAATGGATGATGGAGGCCACTGTGCTCACTGGAACCTTCAATGCTGCAGAAATGTTTCTGTACCCTTCCCCAGATCTGTACCTCGATACAATCCTGTCTCGGTCTACAGACAATTCCTTGGACTATATGGCTTGGTTTGTGGTCTGACATGCACTTTTAACTGTGGGACCTTTATATAGACTGGTGTATGCCTTTCTAAATCATGTCCAATCAACTGAATTTACCACAGGTGGACTCCAATCAAGTTGTAGAAACATCTCAAGGATGCTCAGTGGAAACAGGATGCATCTGTGCTTGATTTTGAGTGTCATAGCAAAGGCTGTGAATACTTATGTACATGTGATTTTTTTTATTTTTATTTTTTTTAAATACATTTGCAAAGATTTCAAACTTCTATCACATTGTCATTATGTGGTATTGTTAGTGAAATTTTGAGGAAAACAAGGAATTTTATCCATTTTGGAAGAAGGCTGTAACATCTACACTACCTGCCTGGAGTTTGCATGTTCTCCCTGTGCCTGCATGGGTTTCCTCCGGGTACTCAAGTTTCCTCCCACACTCCAAAGACATGCAGGTAGCTTAATTGGCTTCTGTCCAAAATTGGCCCTAGTATATGAATGGGGACCTTGGATTGTGGGCTCCTTGAGGGTAGGGACCAATGTGAGTGTCCAATGTACAGCGATAGGAACAATTGTAAACACTCAGGTTGAACTGGATGGACTGGTGTCTTTATTCAACCTTACTAACTATGTAACTACAAAATGTGGAAAAAGGGAAGTGCTGTGCATACTTTCCGGATGCACTGTATATTATAGGGTTTGTCTTCAGGATTTCACTTTAGAGACCATATTGATATTTTATGTATTGTTTTATTAAAGGAGCGCTTTACATTTACCATTGTGTTTGTTTACCACAATCCTTCTCATAATAATTCTTCATTTAGAGAATAAATATGCAAATACATATTTGTGGAAATAATTAGTCAGGATTCATAAATGAGTTAGTAATGGTCCAATTAATCAGTTATAAATGTATGACGAACATTAAAACATTTCTTAGTACTCTTGGCCCCTTGATATAGCTGGAAGCGAATTAGTAATGCAGAGTTGTAATGATGTCTAAATGAGCCTGTATGCCTCCGACTGACTTGTGTGGGGTTTGTTTTAATGATAATCTGTCGGGTTTTATCACTTTATTTTAACTATGATGAGAAAATGTGCTTGTCTCTTACCAGGTCTGAAGATGCAAACAAGGCTTTTTCTGCTGCGGTGCAGATGCATGATGTCCTGGTTAAAGCATGGGCCATGTGGGGTGACTACCTAGAGAACATTTTTGTGAAAGAACGCCAGCTGCATCTGGGTGTGTCCGCTATTACCTGCTACCTCCATGCATGCCGCCATCAAAATGAGAGCAAGTCCAGGAAGTATTTGGCAAAGGTATGTGTTTGTGCCCAATTTTTTTCTTTTAATTGAACCTTATTCAGGTTGTAGAAAAACACCAGAGGGTTACGGAAATCGTAAACGAGACCTATTTGAACATATGCAAAACTGCAACTTGGACCCCCGTCCAACAAAATATGTGGATATAATATG
This sequence comes from Lithobates pipiens, assembly GCF_037356315.1. Taxonomy (NCBI): domain Eukaryota; kingdom Metazoa; phylum Chordata; class Amphibia; order Anura; family Ranidae; genus Lithobates; species Lithobates pipiens. The sequence continues at coordinate 268,909,474 of NW_027507784.1, forward strand.
TGGTGCAAAAAACCACAGTGTAACGTGCTATGGGCCTTATTTGACAATGCCCGTCTTTTTATAATTAAAATGACAAAGTAACACATATATTTAAAGTAGGTAAATGAAGCATGAAATGAGGCATGGAGGTAAAAAAACCTACTGTGAGCTGCTCCCCTCCCCCCCCCCCCCCAATACTCACCTGAGCCCCATCTTAATCCAGCCATGTGCTAGGGATCCTTGGGTGTCGCTCTCTCCTCATTGGCTGAGATACAGTAATGGGAGCCATTGGCGCCCACAGCTGTCAATCACAGCCAGTGAGTCAATGAGGAGAGAGCAGAGGGGCAGGGCCTGAGCCACGGCTCCATTTGTCTTATAGATGCATAGAGCAGGGCGTAGAAGCGAACACACACCAGTGCCCCCCAAGAAAGCACCTTGCTATTGGGGCACTGGTCATAGGTAGGGGTGCAACGGATCGTCACCGATCCGTCATCCGAACGGGTCAACCCGCTCGGATCGGCTCATGTCATGACGCCGGTTCCTCTCTCCCCTCTCTGTACTAACTTGTACAGTGGAGGGGAGAGATCCTGAGATGGAAGCAGTACCCTGCCAATACTCTGCAGTACCCCAATACTCTGCAGTACCCCAATACTCTGCAGTACCCCAATACTCTGCAGTACCCCAATACTCTGCAGTACCCCAATACTCTGCAGTACCCCAATACTCTAGCGGCACTCTGCGATACCCTGCCAATGCTCTGCGATACCCAGCCTTGCCCTGCCGTACTCAGCTATGCTCAGCCGTACCCAGCCATACTCAGCCAATATTACAGCGGGGGAGATTGTGGATATTACAGTGGGGACTATATGGTGGTGGAATTTTCACAGGTTTTTGCAAATTAAATTATTATCTGCTGATCCGAAAAATGATCCGATCCGTGAGTTTTTTGATCCGTTGCACCCCTAGTCATAGGGGAGGCGCCAGGAGCGCCAGCATGGGGACTCGAGAAGAAGACAAATGACAACTGCCCCAACCTATAATTGGCCTTAACAATAAACACATGGAAGGGCCATGCATGACAAAGAAAAATTCCCAGGTCAACGTACCAACCAGCCTGCAACAAACCAAATTGTTCTGTCTAATAGTTCACGCTAAAAACAGAGGTTTAGTTTACCTGCAGAGGCCACGACGAGGTACCCTAGTATTATCTGCATTCCTAACTCTAAGTTTTGAGAGCCTCCATAGTAGGAGCACAAAATATAGTATTGGATAGGTTAAGGGTGGATTTGCCTAGAGGGAGCCCACTCCTCCTCAAAGGCACACAGGAGCACCCTGCAAATAACACAGCACAGGTAAATATATAATTTTTGTTATTTTAAAACAAAAAAAAAAGACAACTTTTATTACTTTTAGGAAAAAAATAAGGTTTTCTTTCTGTAATAATGTTTTTTTTTTTTTTTTTTTTTTTTTTTTTTTTTTTTTTTTTTTAGCGCGGCCCTTTTTTTTTTTCTTTTTTTTTTATATTAATGGATGATAATTAAAAAAAAAATAAAAAAAACGGAAAGAATTGTTTTTAAAGTGCAATTCCAGGATCCAACTAAGCCTAAAACTGCCCCAGTGTGAAAGTACCCTTTAAAGTGAAGAATTCTTTACCATTGATTTAGCAGCACTTTTCGCCTGCTAGCGGGGCACTTTTTTTTAACCCCTGCTAGCGGCTGACTAAGGGGTTTAATGGCGCCTCTGTTGCGCTTTTTCAGGCGCTTCGGAAGTGCTGCCCATTTATTCCAATTGGCAGGGGCAGTTTAGGAGTGGTGTATACAGCGCTCCCGCACCGTCCCAAAGATGCTGCTTGCAGGACTTAACCCCGTCCCCCCCCGTCCCGCAAGTGCACCGCCCCAGTGTAAAAGCACTCGGGCTTTCACACTGGGGGGGCATGAGAGGTGGTTTTCATGTGCTATTTTTAGCACTAAAACACCTGAAAATTGCTTCTGTGTGAAAGTACACTTAGTGTAGGTGCACTACTACTTTTTTTTTTTTTTTTTCCCCCTCCGTGTAATTTACAATAAAAATATGTTCTGATTCCAGGTACTCTGGCTCCTGAGCTTTGACGATGACAAGAACACACTGGCAGATGCTGTAGACAAGTACTGCATTGGGGTTCCACCTATCCAGTGGTTGGCATGGATTCCACAACTTCTCACCTGTCTAGTTGGCTCAGAAGGCAAACTCCTCCTAAACCTCATCAGCCAGGTAAGCTTTGCTGCTCTTATATCAGTGCTTATATATAAATGATGTCATTAACCCCTGTTTTGGTAAAAAGAGAGCTCCCCCAAAGAAGGGAAAACGGCTTACCTCTGAATTCCTTATAGAGATGACAAAGACAATTTCTTTCTCCTACATTGAGGGTCCAATGAAGTCTTTTACCTTCAGGTTATACTGCTGCTTACAGGAGGATTGGACACTGGCAAACAAAAAAAAATTGTAGGCTAGCCCAGGGTAACCCCTCCAACTACCAGCATTCCAGGGACAAGGTGGTGGTGAGGCCTGGGACTTCCTTTTTGCTGAAGCCTGTTTCTGCCTTTTCGCTAGGACAACAGTCTTCCAATGCTCTCTCCAGCTTCATTACACCAGGAAATTTCCCTCCTTTGCCTGGATGTGGTTTGTGCTGTCTTTTAGCCATTATTTCTAATAGACTTGATTCCCTTTTAGTCACGGTCCTGTAAAGGTACACCAATTTCTCTTTCCATCATCTCCAGGTGGCTCAGACAGACCATGGTATAACAATATTGTTTTGACAATGAGGTTCCACCCTTTTCTGTCTAGGCATGCTTTGCTAGATCTATGAATGCTTTTAGGGCTTTTTGTCATCAGGCACCTGATTTCCCAGATTTGCAAGGCTGCCACCTGGTCTACTGTTCACATGTTCTCTAGGTGGACGTTGCTGCCCCATCTGATGATAGCTTCCCATGTAAGGTCTTTCAGGCAGTGCTTTGAGCTGCGGGCAGTCTGCAGTTCTCAGTTTTCTTGGGCCTGTTGGCATTTGTATCAGTCGTGGGGAAATAAGAGAAATCAAATTACATTGGGAAAAATGACACTTCTGCAGGAGTTCTGTGCAGGTATCCACAGTGCTCACCGTGTTACAAGGAAGCAATGTTCAGGAATCCCCAGTGCTCACCGTGTTAGGAGGAAGCAATGTTCAGGAATCCCCAGTGCTCACTGTGTTACGAGGAAGCAATGTTCAGGAATCCACAGTGCTCACCGTGTTAGGAGGAAGCAATGTTCAGGAATCCACAGTGCTCACCGTGTTAGGAGGAAGCAATGTTCAGGAATCCATAGTGCTCACCGTGTTATGAGGAAGCAATGTTCAGGAATCCCCAGTGCTCACCATGTTAGGAGGAAGCAATGTTCAGGAATCCACAGTGCTCACCATGTTATGAGGAAGCAATGTTCAGGAATCCCCAGTGCTCACCATGTTAGGAGGAAGCAATGTTCAGGAATCCACAGTGCTCACCATGTTATGAGGAAGCAATGTTCAGGAATCCACAGTGCTCACCGTGTTATGAGGAAGCAATGTTCAGGAATCCACAGTGCTCACCGTGTTATGAGGAAGCAATGTTCAGGAATCCACAGTGCTCACCGTGTTATGAGGAAGCAATGTTCAGGAATCCCCAGTGCTCACCATGTTAGGAGGAAGCAATGTTCAGGAATCCCCAGTGCTCACCATGTTAGGAGGAAGCAATGTTCAGGAATCCACAGTGCTCACCATGTTAGGAGGAAGCAATGTTCAGGAATCCCCAGTGCTCACCGTGTTACAAGGAAGAAATGATTTAACAGTTAAAAACCGTTTAAAAAAATCATAGCTGGCTGAGGCTTGAAATCAAAAGACATTTTTTAATATCAAATTACTCATGCTACAGTTGTATGTTCTGTACTTTTTTAAGTGAAAGTAGAGTTTACTGTTAATGAACAATTTTCTCAGCACGGTAGAAGCTGCAAGTCTCTATCAATAAATTATTTCCCTGTGTGTGTGGGGGTACGTTAACACAACCACTGTGCTGAGTTTTGCATGTGATCCTTCATATGACTCTTAAGGCTTAAAGCCATATATTTGTGTTTTGATAGCCCGAGATTATCTCTCAGCAGTGTTAATGCATTGCTTCGGGGAGGCCTCCGTTTCAGAGGCCCTAAACTGTTAAAGCTGTGTTTAAAAGCGCACTGTAAATAGATTTAAATAGTGGGTATATCTTATTATCGAGCTCATGCCCTGGCTAATTATTTCATAAAGGCAAATGGAAATGAGTAGCAATTGCCTCATATTTCACTATAATTGTTCTGTGCATTGAACAGAATACTAAAAAGTAGGAAATGGCTTCTGAAAATCCATTAATGCGCTCATGTTTGCGCAGTAAGTAACAAAATAAAAGGCGAATGAGAGCATTTATAGTGTTCTTGTTAATGTGAAAAGTTTTAGGTCATTACTAATAACATGTTAAAGGGGCTGTCTGCATTTTCTGAGATTTGTTCAATTACATCTTGATCTTTTGGCAAGTAAAGGTGACAAGTCCTTTAGGATACAAAACAGTTTCCCAGCGTTTAAATGTTCCTTCTGGGTGTGCAGCTTAAAGAAACACCAGGGTTGATTTAATAAATGCAAATAGATTGTTCACTTAGTAAGGAAAGTTGCGCTTTGCAAGGGAATTTTGCCCCAGAGCTTAGTAAATGTGGTAAATTTTCATCTTGCGAAGAATGCTACTCATGTGCAAGAAAAAAAAAGCATTTTCTTTTTGCACATTATTGAATGATGGAAGTCAGCAGAGCTTCACCTCATTCATTGAGCTCTGGGGGAAATTCCCTTGCAAGGTGTAACTTCCCTTGCAAATTGAACAGCATATTTGCCTTTAGTAAATCAGCCCCACTGTTACTTTGCCCATGAAGGACAAGATGACAGAATCTTCATGAAGGTTTTTCCAAGCACCTTATATTCGCCTATTACTGCTCCTTCCTTCTTTGCAGATGGCACTGAAGTCGGCCTTGTTATCAACTCGGGGAAGATGTGACATCCCTCTCCAGCAGTGGCGGCCCGTGCACTATGGGCGCACAGGCAGGAGGGTGTGGTACGTTTTGAAGCACCTGATTAGAGCCAGAGGCTCTAATAGGCTTCAAAATGGGGTGGGCTCAGGGTGCAGAGGGTGCGCCCTGATCCCACTCAATTGTGTGACCATAGCAAATTTCCGCTATTTTCACACTAACCTTCCTCCCCACCAATCAGGAGGCAGGACGTCAAACGCAGCCACTTGCCCAACAAATGTAGGCACAGGTGGCTGCTTTTGATGGGCACAATGGCTGCATTTAATAGGTACTGTGAGGCTGCAATTGATGGGGGAGGTTCAGTATTTTTCAGTCGTTCTCCCCCCATCCCCCCCCTTGACTGCTCTCCAGGTCAAGTGACTGGGACTAGTGATTGGCTGTCATGCCTGGCCACCATCACAGGTGAACAGGTCACAAGCTCCCCTTGTACCTGGAAGTGCAGTGTACTTTTGGCAGCTGCTGAGGAACAAGAACCTGTGAAAGAGAAGCAGGTGTGACCAATAATTAGGCTGAAGGTTTTCCTTTTGCAGAGACACTGTCACACTGCCTTGCATGGACAGAGTGACAGTGTTTTAAACTAGCATGTAAATATGAGGCGTACCATATTGGTCATTAAATACATAAGCTTTGCTTTACTACTTTGCAGTGCTGCACAATGATTATGCCCCTTCTCATAGTAAAAGTTTAAAGGTCTACTGACCTACTGGAAATAATGTGTTCCCCATGTTTGCTATCTTATCAGTTATTAAAACCTGTACCGAGAAAATAAGTAGACTGCCATTGCTGAGCTCTTGTTTTGAAAATGATAGTTGCCCGGCTGATATGCGGATCCAAAGACTTGAGTGCTCGAAATATGACAGTCTACTGACACACCTTGATTGTATAGCCACCTTACAATTGCAGTTGCATTCCTTTTTTTAATTAGAACTGAGCTCATCATTAGTTGTGGATTTGCCAGGCTATTGCATGGGCCTGATTGTCAAAAGTTTAGGTTGCACCCTTTCCAGTCACCACTTATTCTACCATCGCTATTTTCAAACAAGGCTTCGGTATCTGAGATGTACAAGACTGCCCTCTTGCCTTACTGTACCAACATGACTAGCTTAACTGATGTTAGTTTTGGCAACAAAAAATTCCAATTATGACCAGCCTGGTCATATCCTGCTTCGGGTGTCTTTTTTAGATATTTATTACTTTTACATCACTACCTTTTTTGAAAGCATTACTTTTCAGACAAGAAACGGGAAGTGGGCTGTATAAGGTATGTACTGGCAGAAAAAAAAGTTTTACTATCCAAAGTTAAAACAACAAGGGCCGAAGATTTAATAGATGGAAAGTTGAAAAAATTACTGAAGTTCGCTTTAACCACTTCCGGACCGACCACTGTCGGTACTTTAAAGGAGGATATTGTTATGGCAGCAGCTAGCTGCCATAACCCCGATTTCCTCTTCTTCAGCGAGCGGATTCGCCGCAAGATCACTTTTATCAGTGGCGGGAGCTCCGATCCTATCGCCTCCGCCGCTTAGTGGAGGCAGCGGCAGAGGCGATCGGATCCTTCCTATGGCTTGATGTTGAGACGAGTGAGTGGAAGATAGCTCCCACCCGTTTCCATATCATTGCAGAGCGACATCAAAAACTTTCACCCATAGCTCTTAAAGGGCCATTTTTATTTTTTTTATTGCATTTAAGTGTAAATATGAGATCTGAGGACTTTTTGACCCCAGATCTCATATTTAAGAGGACCTGTCATGCTTTTTTTCTATTACAAGGGATGTTTACGTTCTTTGTAATAGGAATAAAAGTGACACTTTTTTTTAAAACTGTATAAATAAAAAGTAAAAGGTAAAATAAATAAAAAAAATTTGTAACCACCCTCTGTCCCGTCAAGCTTGCGTGCAGGAGCGAGCGCATACGAAAACGGTGTTCAAACCACACATGTGAGGTATCACCACGATCGGTAGAGTGAGAGCAATCATTATAGCTCTAGACCTCCTCTGTAACTTAAAACATGCAACCTGTAGAATTTTTTTTTAACCATCACCTATGGGGATTTTTAAGGGTAAAAGTTTGTCGCCATTCCACGAGCGGGCGCAAACTTGAAGCGTGACATGTTGGGTATAAATTTGTCAGTCTGAGTACTTCCCGAGTCATCAAGCAGAAACAAATGCACAGGTAATAAAATTGAGGTAAAGTCCTGAAATAATACCAGTAAATGTACTACTCTCAGCAAATTGTATCTTTTAAGTGAAGCCTGGTTTCCTCTTTAGTTAATGTTCTTTTGAGTCCTGCATTTTTTTTTTTTTTTTTTATATCTTATTTTATATTATCATTTTTTGGTACCAAGGTAATGCTGAATTCTGTTGCTGGTTACAACAGAATTATGAACGGCTCTCTTAAACAACCTTTTAGCACCAAAGTCATGCATGCGTCTGCCTCTGCATTCACAGCACTGATTGCTTAAATCATAGTTGCTTCAATGTACTTGCCCTATGTACGCGCCATATTAACCAGCCAGCCTGTTATTTGTCTATTAAAGCTTTTGTATGTGCTTTATTAGAACAAACAGGAGCGTGTACAAGGTTAATTTTTATATTATTAGTTTACATTAATGGCATTCTACTATTTTCATGGTGACGATTTGTTCCTTTCCCCTAGAGTGAATAGAGAAACCGTACATTGAGTGAGAATCCTGCCCTTTTCATTATGCCATCGGTTGCCATGGAAACACTGTCCTTGTTATAAATTACATTCCTGTGTCCTGCCTCACAAGTGACATGATTTGTGCATATTTTATGAAGCCTTGTTAGGAGAATAGTGCTTATGATAAAACGTTCCACCACAAGGTGGTTTAACTTCCTCAGCATATGAGCAAGGTACGTTAACCCTTCTGTTGCCGGAGGGCTTGCATATCTATGCTGGGCAAGATTTCTGGAAGCGCAATTACATCTTACAGCATGTTTTGAGACAAAAGAAAGATGGCAGGTTTGCCATGTTTGTCTTGTTGACACTTGAATTAGAAGCTATTGAGGTTATACTGCTGCCTACAGGAGGATTTATACTCGGGCAAACAGAAAAACAGTGGCTACCCTGGTAACTCCTCCTATACTCCTAGCATGTCTCAGTTGTTGGTGTCCTAGGAGGATGGACATCTCTTCTCTGCTCTGTTAAAAAAAAAAAATAGCAAAAACGTTAGACTTTTCTTTTCAGTCAAGATTTCTCCACAAGCTGCTGAGCGGGTCTGTCTATGTAGATATCCAGATCTAATGCTTCTCAATGCTAGCTATGGAGGCCATACCCAGACCCAGCTGGTCTAGACGATTGCAAGGTAAGCCTGGACTGTGACCTTCGAGCACTACGGTCTACTTTGTACTGCCTTCTAGACCTTTTAGCCGCTGAACACTTCCCACATTCACAGACCTGGCACAGCCCCATGCGTGACCCTTGACTTTGTAGACCTACTTTGTGAGTAGGCCACATTGGCCAAGTATCGAGAGCTACCACGTTACTAGGGCCATTGGGCACTATTTAAAATCACCAAAGTCAGTTGATTGAAGGATAGAGGTAACATTGAGGGGTTGAGTGTGTCTGCTTGGTCTTGTGTTCGTACCACACTTTCTTTCCCACCATTCAGCATTGAGGAAGCAGCCTCAGTAAGAGATCTCCCTTCGTAGTTTGGATCTAGTTCATATTGTGTATGTTTTAAAGCTATGGCTTTTATTGGGAAGACTGACTGTCATCCTCGATAGTTCCAAAAAGGATGACCATCTTTTCTTTCCACCATTTCTCTGTAGTTCAGATAGATCATTGTTAATACTTATGGTCCTAAAGACTGGGTTCCACCCATTCCTGTGAAGGCACACTCTCCTAGATCTGAGTGCTGCTTGCACTTTTTGCCATTGGGCTACTGTTTCCTAGATTTGCAAGGCTGCAGCCTGGTCTTCAGGTCACACATTCTTGGAGTTTCACCAGGTGGGATGTTCGGGCCTCATCGGATGCCAGCTTCAGGCATAAGGTTCTATAGGTGGCTCTTTGAGCTGTAGTTTGTCCCTAGTTCTGTAATTTTCTTTTGGGCCTTTTAGTGTTTTATCATGGTTGCCCACCCTTCAAACTGTTTTTGGATGTCCCAACAGTGTCTACATTTCTGTCTCTCAGAAACAAAAAATTGAGTTTTGCAATTACTGAAAAAATGTATTTCTTTGAGTTCATTGACAGGTCCCACCCTCAGTGTCTGTGATTTATGGTTTTGTTACTGCCTTTCCACCAAACTAGTAATGCGGTGGCGTGCCACACAGTTTCTGTCTACAGCATATATTTCACTGGTATAAAAGGGTAGATTGTGTGTGTTCACCAGCACTTGTTTGGAGTTCTTTATGTGGACATTATGCACTGTTGAACTTTTAAATGATTCTTTGTGTTGTCACCACATTATCACATTTTGTGTCATTAGTGCACTAATGTGGTCTGTTTTAAATCTGCTGTGCTATAATTAAGACATTGGATTGTAAATACTTTGATTCTGTATTTTGGAGAAGTTAGGAAAAAGGTTCTTGTTTTATATTCACAAAGTGCCACAAATTTTTGTTCATATAGTATAATTATCTTGTATCGGGATATTCAGTTGACTGTTTTGGATTATGTGATCCGGGCACGTATTCATTTGCTCTTGTGTTGCCAGTGTCGAAATTATCCTGTAGGTGGCAGTATAAGCCTAACAGTCTCTGAATTCTGATGTCCCTCAATGAATGTAGTTTTACAGTAAGTACAAAACGAATATTTGTAGAATGGTAAGGACCTAGCCTCTTTTTGAGATTTATTTACAAGTTAAAAAGTTTTTTTGGTAGAAAATTACTTGGAACCCCCAAACATTATCAATTTTTTTCAAACACCCTAGAGAATAAAATGGCGGTCATTGCAATACTTTCTGTCACACCGTATTTGCGCAGTGGTCTTACAAGCGCACTTTTTTTGGGGAAAAAATACACTTTTTTTTTTTTTACTGATAAAATAAGACAACAGTAAAGTTAGCCTTTTTTTTTTTTCATGTTGTGAAAGATGTTATGCCAAGTAAATTGATACCCAACATGTCATGCTTCAAAATTGCACCCGCTCGTGGAATGGCGACAAACTTTTTTTTTTTTACCCTTAAAAAAACACTATAGGCCACATTTAAATTCTGCAGGTTGCATGTTTTATGTTAGAGGAGATCTAGGGCTAGAATTATTGCTCTCGCTCTACCTATTCAAGCATGCGTTCGCTTCTGCATGTGAGCTCGTCAGGACGTGGCACGTTTACATTTTTATTTTTTATTTATTTTTTATTTTTATTTTTTTCTTACATTGTTTAAAAAAAAAAAGTGTCTCTTTTATTCCAATGACATGCATGACAATATATATATTGTTACGTGCTTGTAAAGCATTGCACCCACAATAAGCAGATCATGGATGTAATGCCATGGTCCTATAGACTGTCGCTGTCTGCCGGTTACTCTGATACGGGCAGGCATGTGCACTCTGACAGGAAGATTTAATGAACTATTAGAGCATTCAACTGTGCCCTGGTGGTTCATTGAGAGCTACAAGCCGACAGCTACAAATGCTTGTAGTTTTCACATTCACAGAATACTGTGAGTGGATGATGCGTCCCCCCCCTTTTTTTTTTTCTTCTAGATTGTGACAGTGTGGGGGGGGGGGAGATCCCCACTCGCTGTCAAAACGTGGGATCAGGGGGTGCAAGGGCTGTGGAAAGTGGGAGCCATTACCAGAACAGACAATGGGGACACTTGCTATTGGTAACAACCATATAAAATGAGATTGTCCTTGTCATTGTCCTTGTCTTTTTCCTCTTGTGTCTGCAGTACAGTAAGGCTGGCCATGCATTATACAATTTTTCTTATTCATTTTCCTTTAGATTTACTACCTTCAACTATGTAGTGCAGGGGCCTGTCTGATTGCATACAAACTGAAAGTGTTTAGGTATGACCTCCTATTATACGGTTTTGGTAAATCTAAAAGAAAATTGTATAATGTATGGCCAGCCAAATGGCAGGAATACACAATAAGAAAATCGGGCGCGAATTTCCATTCTGCACACGATTGGCCGATGCCCAGCAAGTAATACCCGATATCTATATTGTGAGCGAAAAAGACCGATTGGAAAAATTGTGTTGTATCATTTGCGAATGATCGATATTCCATTTCGTTGGTCTGAAGGTCATCTGTAAAACATCTCTTCAATATTATCATGCATGACCATAGTAGATGACCCCACTTGTACGTGAGACGTCAAGGCTACCTATGAAATCATTTGCTCTTTTAAAGATTTTTTTTTTATTGGTTAATGATGGCTACGATTCCGACCAACGGATGTGGTTTCATTGGTTGGTGGTCGAGCGATCAGTACATTTTCTAACTGTGTATTCCTGCTTTAAGTAAAATAATCTTTTGAGTGGGACACAGATGACAAAAATAATTTGGTTTTAACCCTTCCTTAATATATTCTTCTAGATTGTAAGCTCTAACGAGCAGGGCCCTCTGATCCCTCCTGTATTGATTTGTATTGTAAGTGTACCGTCTGCCCTCATGTTGTAAAGTGTTGGTGCTATATAAATCCAGTATAATAATAATCAAATTTTGGGTTTAGTTGCAGCTTGAAAATTCATTGTAGCTGTTTTTTTATTTTTTATTTATTTGGACAAGTGATAATTGTTTGCTTTCAGACCCTCCATTATATGTAGTTGAAAACCTGTATGTAAGGTAAAAAGTGCAGTGCTTTTGCCTCCTTTCCAGTTTTACAATTGTCTGTTTGCTGTGTTAGCTGCTTTTTCCTAGGGCGCAGTGTTCCTAGGGCGCAGCGCGGTATTAAATCTGCACTTTCATTTTGAAAACCTGTATGTAGCCTTGAGGATGCAATGTTTTACACAACTGTGAAAATGGCCTTAGTGTTTTTTTGCAGAGCAGTTAAGATTAAACTGGTGAACATGCGCATTCTTCAGCTGCCTTGCAGATGCCATGTCTTATAAATAAGCATTTACAGTGTAAACTAAAATAAATAGTAGCGCAAAACAGTATAAATAAACCCAGTGACAGGTAATAGTGATCAACACTAATATATAAACAACTAATAATAAAGTTATATAATATTATTATATATAATTTATAATTATAATAATAATAATTATTATTTATTTAATTAAACATTATGTAGTTACAATTTACCTCCACTATCCAATTGCTTCATTCAAAGTCCCAAACTACCCTTTAGTTTTTATTCATTATCAGGATGGAAGCACCATGAGGTGCTTCATTTAAAGTCTAAATTCCCCTTCTCTCTTGCACTAACAATAAAGTTTGTGCAAAAATAGTCCATAAATGAGACTGGATTGTCTCACAAGGAAAGCTGAATATATCCTGATGTGAGATCTTCAGAAGTTTCATCACACCATGTGCATTCAGTGTTCCCACTCCCTTGGTTAAAAACTCACCAAATGACGATGCCTTGCACCCTTATGCTTGGCAAAATGGCATCAACCCTTACAGGGTTAGATATCCACTGATGTCCAGATGTGTGTGGTATTCACAGTGGTAAATGGAACTAGTATATCAATTTAAAGTGGAGTTCCACCCGCAAATTTTTAATTTAAAAAAAATATATATCTGTTACTATTATATTATGATGTTTTAGCATTGGTTCGTGTGGTAAATATTGCCGCTTTAGTTAGTTTTAAAAATAAAAACGTACCTAATATTCCTTATGCTCGGGCGTTCCCATCTTGCTTGTGGGCAGGCGAAGCCCACAAGCATAAACTTCCAGGTTTCCGTGCTGCTGAATAACCAGCATGCAGCGCCCGTTCTCACGCATGCACAGTAAGGTCATTTAGCTGCGATTGTAGCTCGGCGCTGCCCACTGAGTCCTGGGAAATGATGACACACATCTCCCAGGAGCATTAGCGAGCACGGGCGCCAAGGGAAATTAAGTCAGGAGCTGCAGAGAGGAAGGGGACAGATTACAAGGGACCCCATAGCAACAGCCCAGAACAAGTATGTAAACAAAAATTATTTTTTTCTGATGCTTTTTCCTGTTGATTACTGTAAAGTAAATTTTTGGGTGGAACTCCGCTTTAAGGATAGGCAGATCATTCTGTGTGTGATCCAAATATAACTGGTCACACCCTTTTACGACTTTTTTCTTTTTTTCTTTTTGTGTTTCAGGGTTTTGTTTATTTCTATTTTTTTATTTTGAAGATGCAATTTTCCTTCCTTTCCACTGAATTAGTGAATTGTTTCTATCTATTTGATCATCTCTCCTTTAAAAAAAACTCTAGCTTCCAAAGGTCTGTCTGTATCTGATATATCTGTTTTGTATTTTGATGCATTCCACTAAATAAAGAATTGGAAAAATAAAAATAAAAAATCTAGTGTATAATTTACTGATCAAGTATAGTTATTAGGGATGCAATATTACACCACATACCTTGCAACCCAGTTGAATAAAGACCTTTTCCACCACTTAGTACTTTCACCAAGGTTGCAATAAGCGTGGCTTAAATCTCTCATAGAGATGTCATATTTTTCTTTCAAAGGCAAAATGTTGTATTCCTTATTTGTCCCCGAGTAGTCAGACACTGTGGTAAGAGCGGTTTCTTTTTACACTAAAGATATTTTCCGCCTTTGGTGATTCAGTTATACGGAGTAAGGTTACCCTCTAATGGGCACTGCCAACGTGCACCCTGGGTACTCTGGGAATTGTGGCCTCATTTATAGACTTGCTGGTGTCATTATGCCTGCTGTTTTTTCTTCAGCAGGTTGCTGCTATCTTGCTGTGCTGATCAGATTATGCTGCCTCTTGATTTTATACGGAAAGATGATCGAAGGAATGTTCTTTAATTGACCCTTAGCAAAAGGTGTTAAGAAAAAAGTGCTGACAAGGCCGACTGGACACAGTTTCAGTTTGCCATGCTGAGACATGACATTGGCCAACAGTTCTATTCAACAAGCTCAGTAATGATGGCTGTGTTTTCAATCTGTGATGAAGGCTTATATATTTTTAATCCATTATTTAATTTTTTTTTCTACATTCTACAAAATGTTTCACATTTTAAGTGCAATTTTGACAAACCAGGTTTCTCGTACAATGTCATTTATTGTGACCCCTCTGCCTAGCTCAGTTTGAATTGCCAAGAACTGGCATGGTGGCTTAAACAGGCCATAATACTTCAGGAAGCCATCATCATTTATTGTAGGAAGCACATACAGGCAAGGTTTCTTTCCACTTCAGAGTAGAAATAGCAGTAAAGTCTGTTCTCTTTTTCTTGCTCAGGTTGGCAGAGTTTATCCTCAAGCTGTGTATTTTCCCATCCGGACCCTTTATTTAACGCTGAAGATCGAGCAGAGGGAGCGTTACAAGAGCGGTGAGTCTCACGCTTAAGAGAATCAAATCTCTTGATTTTTACACATTTATTGCACCAGGGAAGGAAGTAATTTCATGGTTCCTTTTTGTGTGCTGACACAGCGTAAGGGAGAAAAGACTCGAAAATATGGCTTGCCACTAACTAAACATTTTTCTTCTGTAGCTTCTGAGCAGGTTTGATATAAAATGGTCACAGAGTCTACCTCGCATTAGAAAACAATTTAATGCTGGCTTGTACTTTCCTGCACATTGAGATTCTTCACTACTTCGTTTTTTCATACTCACCTTGCACATGAATCTAGTCTTGCCTCTAATTTCTCAGTGCTCTCGGCATTATATATATATATATATATATATATATATATATATATATATATATATATATATATATATATATATATATATATATATATATAATATTTATATTCACACACACTGTGTTTGTGCATGCATATGTATGTACTTACAGTGTGTGTGTGTGTGTGTGTGTGTGTGTATATATATATATATATATATATATATATATATATATATATATAGAATGTCGCTGGGGGGGCTTTTGGGGCTACAGCCCTGAATCTGGGGCCCTGAGTCTCTGCAGGGGAGCCTTGCTGGGGACCCTGATGCAAGGGGGATGGCTCTCTGGGGACTCTGATGCACGGGGGAGGCTCTCTGTGGACTCTGATTTAAGTGGGGGGCTCTCTGTGCACCCTGATGTAAGTGGGGGGCTCTCTGATGCACAGGGGAGGCTCTCTGGGGACCCTAATGTAAGGGGGGCTCTCTGGGGACCTTGATGTAAGGGGGGGGGCTCTCTGGGGGCCCTGATGTAAGAAGGAGGCTCTCTGGGGGCCCTGATGTAAGTGGGGGGGCTCTCTGGGGACCTTGATGTAAGGAGGAGGCTTTCTGGGGGCCCTGATGTAAGGAGTAGGCTCTCTGGGGACCTTGATGTGAGGAGGAGGCTCTCTGGGGGCCCTGATGTAAGTGGGGGGGCTCTCTGGGGGCCCTGATGTAAGTGGGGGGGCTCTCTGGGGGCCCTCATGTAAGTGGGGGGGCTCTCTGGGGACCTTGATGTAAGGGGGGCTCTCTGTGGACCCTGATGTAAGTGGGGGGCTCTCTGTGGACCCTGATGTAAGTGGGGGGCTCTCTGATGCACAGGGGAGGCTCTCTGGGGACCCTAATGTAAGGGGGGCTCTCTGGGGCCCTGATGTAAGTGGGGTGGGCTCTCTGGGGACCTTGATGTAAGGAGGAGGCTCTCTGGGGACCTTGATGTAAGGGGGGGCTATATATATATATATATATATATATATATATATATATATATATATATATATATATACATATATACACACGCATATTTTGTATGTTACTGTATATACATGTGTATGCCCACCCAAGCGTATGACTTTCTTTACTACGCTACTCTAGCCCCAGATCTTTTGTAATGTGTATGTTTTTATTTTTTATAAATTTCAGAGGTTAGGATGTCTGCCATTTGTCATGTCATCAGTGGGACCCACCTTTCTTTAAGTGCCACTAGATATTTCAGTAGAGTAATGGAACATTAAAGTGGTTGTAAACCTCAAACATGAAATATGAACAAAGCATATCCTTCTATGGTGTGCACATTTCTCAACTCAGAGCACCAAGTGTTATTTTTGTCTGCTGCTTCATTGCTCTATCAGCAAGAATCACTTCTGACAAGTTCCTGACATAAAGAGAGAAATGGTTACAGGAAGGAACGTCAACTCGCAGCCTGTGATTGACAGCCTCAGCTCTGTTCCTGTGTGCCCCTTCCCTCCAATCAGCTGTCAGAGCTGTCCTCATTGAGCTCTGCAGACCTACCTTCAGCTCTCCGCCCTCTTTTTTCTGACGGCTCATACAAGTTTTGACTTTAAACTCTGGACTTTGGCTGAAGAGAAGCGAAGGCTGCAGATAAACAGGTACAGATTTTGTGTCTGTGGATGTTTCATCTCTGCATCACCTGAGACCAGTCACTTCACTGAGTATATGTAAAGGTTTACAACCACTAAGTCTTAAGCGAGCTAAAGTGATGCATCTATTATGTTCGTTATTTCATGCTCCATTAGCGATATTTGACAGCTGCCTAAAATCAGAATCCATCCAATCCCGTGACAATATGTTAAAATGTTGCCGTCTGTCTCCAAGCCCTTTTCTGCGTGTGATCTAAAATGGACCAGTCATGAGTGGGTACCTGGAATAATCTGAGTCTCACTTCTCACAGTTTAATGATAATTCAGCTTTACAGGTAGACAATAACAATTTGCCCCATTATTTAGTCTGGGTTCTTTCTGAAGTGATAGTTCCTAAAGTTTCATGTAAACCCTACAGAGTCCTGG
Organism: Lithobates pipiens; assembly: GCF_037356315.1. Taxonomy (NCBI): domain Eukaryota; kingdom Metazoa; phylum Chordata; class Amphibia; order Anura; family Ranidae; genus Lithobates; species Lithobates pipiens. Next base: position 268,926,303 of record NW_027507784.1, read on the forward strand.
CTGATGTAATCTCTTAAATGATGCAAGGATTAAACTGTGGCACCCAAAAATTCTTCAAATACACTAACAGAAAAATAAAAAGAAGTAAAGCGGCAAGTAGCTGGTGTAATATTATCACTTTTAATGGCTTGATTGTGTTATTGCCTTACAGACTCTGGACAGCACCAGCCAAGTTCAGTCGGCACCCAGTCACATTCCGCTTCTGACCCCGGACCAATCAGAGCCACAGCGCCCATGTGGAGGTGCAGCAGAATCATGCACATGCAACGGGAGCTGCACCCCACTTTGTTGTCATCACTGGAGGGCATCGTGGACCAGATGGTTTGGTTCAGAGAGAACTGGCATGAAGAGGCAAGTGCAGTGTGGAAGTCTACGTTCACCTACAGGGTCATGCCTCCAACACAATTTGTGCAGGAAATGTGCCTTAAAGCAAAACACCTTCAAAGATGTCCGGCCTATTATCGTACTATTTTCAGAACGGCGAACCTCATTCTGATGAGCTTTGCTTCAGAGTGATGATACCCTCCTAAGTGAACTGCTTTGTAATAGGCCTTGTTTATAAGGAGCCTGACCACCAACATTGCGCCAGGGCTTGTCTACAGGCCATCCTACCGAATCCGCACACTGGCCACCTCACCTGTACACACTCAGCCCCCCCCCCCCAATCCTGTATATTTGTCGGGGGGCCCCCCTAATCCTGTATATTTGTCGCCCCCCCCTCTCAATCCTGTATATTTGTCGCCCCCCCCCTCTCAATCCTGTATATTTGTCCCCCCCCCCCCTCTCAATCCTGTATATTTGTTGCCCCCCCCATCCTGTAGATTTGTCAGCCCCCCCTTAATCCTGTATATTTGTCAGCCCCCTCCCTCATACAGGTATATATGTCAGCAGCCCCTCTCACACACCTGTATATATTCTCTCTCTCTCTCCCTCCCTCTCTCCTGGGTAGCAGGATGCAACTAATCAAGCTAATGGATATTATGAGATCTTTCTAGCCCTAGAAGGGCCTTAATTATTACATGTAAAGCCCAAATCCCAGAAACTTTAAAATCCTTCCTTGCAGTGGGGCTGTGCCTCCCTCTCCCCCCGTTAGAGCTTGGGGGCATGGAAATATAAATTTACTTAATCCACCAGACTCCGCAGTGCCTTCTCCCCCATCCCTCAGTAGACTAAGGTCCTGATGCCATCAAGACCAATGCGGACACTGAGGGGCAGTCTGCTGCCAGAGCATAGAATCTGTTTGCCAGGGAGTGGAGGATCAGGTAAGTAAAAGCACTTTTATTCCCTCCTAGACCTAAACAAGCAGGTAACCCTTGCAGTGCTGGTACAGCCCCACTGAAGGGAAGAGTGTTCAGAACGCCTGGATTAGAGAATTCTAATGAACATCTGTTTGAATTCTTAATATTTTGGCTGTATAATTAATAATAAAAAAAAAAAATGTGTGTGTATGTGTGTATGTGTATATATATATATATATATATATATATATATATATATATATATATATATATATATATATATATATATATATATATATATATATATAAAATTTATTTGAGATTCTATTTAATGTGTTCCTTACATGGTGACTATTACAGGTCCTGCGACAACTGCAACAAGGACTTGCCAAGTGTTACTCTGTGGCCTTTGAGAAAAGCGGAGCAGTTTCTGATGCTAAAATCACCCCCCATACCCTGAACTTTGTGAAAAAGCTGGTGAGCACATTTGGGGTAGGACTGGAGAACGTCTCCAATGTGTCCACCATGTTTTCCAGTGCTGCCTCTGAGTCACTGGCCAGGAGGGCCCAAGCTACAGCACAAGACCCAGTCTTCCAGAAGCTAAAGAGCCAGTTCACCACAGGTACCGTATTTAATTTTTTTTTTCTGCTGTTCCACTATATATTAAGTTGCCTTCTGCTTTTTTTTTTTTTTTTTTTTTTTTTTTTGTTTAATACTTCAGATAACAAATATGTTAAATGCTGGCAGTGTGACTTGATGCATATCTGAGCCTTTTCCATTCAGAGCAAAGCAGCAGGTTTACTTTAGCCCTCTCATCCTCAGCAGCTCATACTTACCTTGTTCTCTCTCCTGCTGCTCCATTTGGTGCCAGGACCCAAAAGAAAATACCCACTAATCTATAAGGAGAAGAATGTGAGGGTGCTGGGGCAATCATTGTCGATTGAAGAGTTCATAGCACTGTCTATGGTTCACCTCTAACTTGTAGCTTACACAGGGCTTTTGTTTGCCCTTGACAGCTAAACAGAGTGGCATAGGAGCAAAAGGGCAGTATATGCTGCTGGGAGTTCATCTTTAAAGTGACCCTATTGTGTTACCTTGCATGGGCAAATCAGAAGTAAATTTAAGTCCTTGAATTTAAATTTTCAAAATGAACATTGCTTTAAAGAACTTGGCTAAACACTGGGGCAGATTTAATAAAACCGGAGAGTGCAAAATCCGATGCAACTTTGCATAGAAATCGGTCAGCTTCCAGTTTTTTTTTTTTGTTGGGGGTTTTTTTTTTTTTTTTTTTTTCAAAGCTTAATTGAACAATCTGAAGTTAGAAGCTGATTGGATACCATGCACAGCTGCACCAGATTTTGCATTCTCCAGTTTTAGTAAATGACCCCCATTTGCATCTATGCGCCCATGTGCATCATGTGCCCCCATAGCTTACCCATACTGCGGTTTCAGGAATACTAAAGTTCACGGAGTTGAAAGACACTTGGAGCTCATTTACACTTGCTTTGGCTTCAACGCACATTAACGGCTAGTTTACACTTGCCTAAAAACAAGTCTCCGGACAGGTTTTGTTAAAGCTCTCTGAACACGGGCGGCACAGTGGTGTAGTGGTTAGCACTCTCACCTAGCAGTAAGAACGTCACTGGTTCAAATCCCAACCACGACACTACCTGCCTGGAGTTTGCATGTTCTCCCTGTGCCTGCGTGGGTTTCCTCCAGGTACTCCGGTTTCCTCCCACAATCCAAAGACATGCAGGTAGGTTAATTGGCTTCTGTCCAAAATTGGCCCTAGTATATGAATGCAGACCTTGGATTGTGGACTCCTTGAGGGTAGGGACCGATGTGGGTGTAGCAATGTACAGGGAAAGGGACCATTGTAGACACTCACTCAGGTTGAACTGGATGGACTGGTGTCTTTATTCAACCTAACTAACTATGAAACACCGGTCAAACCCCCTGTCATTTAGACAGGGGGTTTAGCGCAAAAATAGTGCCTGAAAAGCGCCTCTCAAGCCTCCCCAGTGTGATAGCCTGAGTGCTTTTACACTGGGGGAGGTGCTCTTGTAGGGCGGGAAAAAAAAGTCCTGCAAGCAGCATCTTTGGGGCAGTATGGGAGGGGTGTATGCAGCCCTCCTAAACTGCCCCGCCATTAAAATCAATGGGCAGTACTGTCAGAGCACTTTGCAGGTGCTTTTAACCCTTGTTAACCCTTTCTTTGGGGTTAAAATCACCTCGCTCCCACCGCACGGTGCTGGTAAAGCCCTGCTAACGCGGCCCTGCACCCCAGTGTGACGGGGCTCTAAAAACTAGCTTACAGTCCTGTTTACACTTTGCTTTGGCTTTGCTTCAATAATTTTATACCCTACGTAGCTTTAGTGGTGCTTTAAATCTTCTTCAAAGCCTCCATAGAAGTCTAATGCAAAACTCGCTTGAAGCCCCATCGAAGCACCAAGAAAAAGCAAAGTATAGACAGGACTGTAAGCTAACCATTTTATTTAGTGACAGGAGCTTTGATTGGCATTCAGAGAGCTTTAACAAAGCGTGTCCTAAGCCATGTTTTGAAGCAAGTGTAAACTAGCCTGTCTACTGTTTGGGTCCCATAACTCCAACCATCATACACATGCTGACGTGTTTAGCCAAGCCACCTCAGTATGTCAACAGTTGCAGGCAGTAGATATATTTTTATTTAGAACCAAGTTCTATGCCATGTATTTATTTTGGTATATGGATCAATGTATTCTGTTGCACCAGCCTGCATTAGGTAGTGCCCATGTAAACAGAGGGCATTTTGCTAGAGAACTCCAATTTCTGCAGCCCTTCATAGCATCTCTACTTAAATTGAGTGGAATGAAAATGAGACTTGGGCACTGCAGGGACACAGTGAGGCAAATTGGTCTTGTCTGTATGTGGTCATGTCTATAGCAACCCGTCATTTTCTTCCAGGCACTCTCTCTTACATGAGTTCCAGAGCCCCGCGGTTTGAAAAGGGGTCTATGTAATAGATTGAGCTTTGGTGGTCTTTAGCGTATCTTTTCTCTTGATGATAAATACATCTGCAAGTGTGCTCTATATCAAACTGTCACATAGTCAAGGTCAGCACCTCCTTTTAGTATATCTAGTAGTGCGCCGGTCTCTCCTGCTTTGTTGTGACTGTAATTAGGAAATTGGCTGATGGGACTCGCATGAAAGTAGCTTCCAGCTTTAAATATGACCTATATTTCTCACACCCAATAAGCTCTCTGTGATGCAGTCTGTGTGGCACTGCAGTTGCATGACAGTAGATAATGGAAGATGTGAACCATGTGATTAAATTTAATGGATGAAGGCCAGCAGGCTAAAAGGCAGCAGTGGATTCTTTCAGTCCCGGTGATTGTTTGCACACTATCAGAAATTCAATTGCAGTTAATGCTCTGATATATTTTTTTGTCTTCTTTCTGTTTAATTCTCTTTCACAATAGAGAATGACTGGGAGGAAGACTCACTTTATTAACCTTAGAAGATCTTTTTATGTATTTAAAATCTTTTCTTGACTCCTAGATGAGAAGGAACGCTGTGATTTGGTTAGTGGACACAGGGGGAATGTCACATATGAAAGGGGCTGTCATTTCCCAGAACTATAAATTATCAGAAGATTTTCATTCATAGAGCAGAACCGCTTTTCAGTAATCAAGGAGTCTTTTCAGCGTAGCAGTCCAGCAACTCTCTGATGCCTGGTAGATATTTGGCACAAGGTGCTTCCACTCTTAGAAGCTGGGTTAGCAGGTTTTTAATATCCTAAAGTGGAACTCACACTAAACCATTTTTAAAGTAATATTAAAGTCCTTTTTTTTTTTAAATATTTATATAATTATAATTATTTTATAACAAACATGCTATGCAAAACCACGGTACAGATCAGCCCAGATCCTCCTCTTCTCCAGTCCCTCGCCAGCATTCCTGTCCCCTCCCTCCTGCCGAGTGCCCCCACAGCAAGCAGCTTGCTATGGGGGCACCGAAGCCATACTGCTGCTCTGTTTGTCCGTTCAGACACAGACCCGCCCCCTCTCTCTCCTCATTGGCTCACTGGCTTTGACAGCGGCGGGAGAGAGTCCCGGACAGCCAAGGCTCTCGTGCAACATCGCTGGATCGAGATGGGGTTCAGGTAAGGGCTGCTGCACACAGCAGTTTTTTTTAACTTAATGCATAGAATGCATTAAGATAAAAAAAACCTTCTGCCTTTAAAATCATTTTAAAGGGGTTATAAAGTCAGAATGTTGTTTTTTTATCTTAATGCTTTCTATGCATTACGATAAAAAAAAACACCTGTGTGCAGCAGCCCTTACCTGAGCCCCATCTCGATCCAGCGATGTTGTGCGAGAGCGTTGCCTGTCTGGGACTCTCCCTCCTGATTGGCTGAGACACAGCAGCAGGCGACATTGCCTCCCACTGCTGTCGAAGTCAGTGAGCCAATAAGGAGAGTGAGGGGGCGGGTCTGTGTCTGAAAGGAGCCGCCTGTGTGCAGCAGCCCCCCCTAATACTTGCCTAATACCCCTCTTTGTCCAGCAAAGTCCACGAGTGTCTCGACCATCTGGAACTCTCCCTCCATTGGCTCCTGCTGCTGTCAGTCATTTAGCCAATCGGGAGAGAGGGGGCAGAGCCAAACCCCTGCTCCATGTCTGAATGGACACAGGGAGCTGCAGCCCGGCTTGGGTGCCTCCATAGCAAACTGCTTGGTGTGGGGGCACTCAAAGGGAGGGAGGGGCCAGGAGCACAGAGGAGGGGCCTCAGAAGAGGAGGATCCAGGCTGCCCTGTTTAAATCTACTGCACAGGGCAGGTAAGTATAACGTTTGTTGTTTTTATAGAAAAAAAAAAAATAAGACTTTACAATCACTTTAATAGAGTAAGGAAAGACTTATAAAGTGTCATATTTTTATTGAGGTCAGTGACCTTGTGGTGGATTTTTTCCTCACTTCATGATTAGGTATCTCCCCTTAATAAAGAAGGATCCCACATTTGACAGTTGTCATTGGGAAAAGTGTCTCTATTGGGAAATTATCACTGTACTGCTGTTTCGATGACAGCTGTAAAATGTTAGATTTTCCTTTTTCTGTTTTGGTAACAGCGGTCACAGGGCCAGAAAGTGGGGTAAATCTCCCCAACAGTGACATAGGTGGAAAATAAAAAAATATATATTTTTTCCCCTGCTCTACCCAAAACTGCGGCCAAAGAATCTTTTGCAGAATGTTCTTCAGACATTGGTAGCTCTTCAATAGATTGAAGATCCGTGCTGTAGGCGGCTGGACAGATAAGTATTAACTGTGCTTTTTACTGAAAGGGTCACTTTAACCGAGGCGCACGGGCGGAGCTCGCTGTACTGACTGTTCGAGCTGCGCAATTCGGGAAAAATTAGAATCTAATTTTTTTGCTTGGAATAAAGATTCTGATTCTCACAGCGTGACATCTTTCACATTATACAAAACAATTGGGCTACCTTTACTGGTTTTCTTTTTTTTAAATTCATTAAAGTGTATTTTTTTCCAAAAAAATTGCATTTGAAAGACTGCTGCGCTAATACAGTGTGACCTAAAATATTGCAACAAACACCATTTTATTCTCTAGGGTCTCTGCTAAAAAAAAAAAAATGTTTTGGGGGTTATAAGTAATTTTCTAGCAAACGATGATTTTAAAGAGGAACTGCAGTCTGCTTACATAACTTGTAATACAAACTTCTTTGCCATTCTGAAGCATCCCTCCAACCACTTTGCATATTATTTTATATATACTGTGATTCTGTACTTGCCAAATATGTTGCAGAAATCTCCCTCCACTGAGTCTGGTTGAAGCTATTTTAACTGTGGGCAGCTGAAGCTGCGGCCTGTTCATTTTATTTTCTGGTTTTACACACAGAGGCACGCCTCCAGCCATGTAGCACTCATTAGCCCTCTTATGGTTCACCCCCCCCCCTCCTGGCAAACTCAGGAGAGTGGGAGAGAGAGCTGTGCATGTCGTCATATGCCTAGGCCTTTTACCAGACAAGAAACAGAAAGTGGGCTCTATAATGTATTTGCTGGCAGAAAATAAAAAATGTTTTACTATCCAAAGTTAAAACAACAAGGGCAGAAGATTTAATACATGGGAAGTTGAAAAAAATTACTGAAGGTCCGCTTTAACTTCCAACAAGTGTCAGAAAAAGGTTTGGTCTTTAAGTGGTTAAACCTCCATCACTTACAGACCAAAGTTCATTCCTTTGATCCACAGAACAACATGTTACAATGTGTATAGTTAGCTTAGCAAATGCTCTGTTAAAGTGGTTGTAAACCTAGTTACGCCACTTTTACCTACAGGTAAAGCCTATAATAAGGCTTACCTGTAGGGACTGGAAATATCTCCTAATCCTGCACGGTTTAGGAAATATTTACCATATACGCTTGCGCTGACCTCTGCGCATGCACACTGAACTAAGGGCATGAGCGTGCTGTTCCTAAAGGGCCCGTGCTGGGAGTGACATCATGCAGGTCCAGCCAGTCACAGAGCCAGAGTCCGTGGTCCCCCGGAAAGAAGAGGGTGAAGATGAATGTGGCCACCAGTGGAGACATTGTAGGCTTCGTTTGCAGGTAAGTGCAACATAATGGGCTAGTATGCAATGCATACTAACCCATTATGCTTTTACTTTGCAGGGGGAAAAAAAGGAAGTAAAAACCATCAGGGTTTACTTCCTCTTTAACCACTTCAGCCCCGGAAGAATTTACCCCCTTCCTGACTAGAACGCTTTTTGCGCTTCGTCGCTTTAACTGACAATTGCGCGGTCATGCGATGTGGCTCCCCAACAAAATTGATGTCCTTTTTTTCCCACAAATAGAGCTTTCTTTTTGTGGTATTTTATCACCCCTGCGGTTTTTATTTTTTGCACTATAAACAAAAAAAAAGTGACAATTTTGAAAAAAAAAAAACTTTATTTTTTTACATTTTGCTATAATAAATATCCCCCAAAAATATATCAAATTTTTTTTTTCCAGTGTAGGGGTTAAGTATGTCCTGGGGAGTGATTCTAACTTTTGGGGGGGTGCACGTGGCTACATGTGAAACGTCACTGATCTCTGCTCCCGATCACAGGGAGCAAAGATCAGAGACACTGTCACTAGGCAGAACGGGGAGATGCTTGTTTACATTAGAATCTCCCTGTTCTTCCTCTCCGTAAGACGATCGGAGGTATCCCCACAGGGATCGAATCTGTGGGACTCGTGGAGCTTGCCGCCGGTGGCGTGCCCACAGGCCGCTTCTTAAAGTGCAACGTACAGGTACGTTAGTTTGCCTGTACGAGCCCTTCTGCTGAAGTTTAGCAGAGGTCCCCCCACCCACGCAAAAACACATACTGTAGCTGCTGACTTTTATTAATAGGACGCTTACCTGTCCTGGAGTCCAGCCATGTCGGCACTGCAGCGGATGTTTCCATCAGCTGTCAGATGCCGCCGCTGCCGCCATTGCTGGTAAGGGAACCTGGCAGTGAAGCATTTAAGATCGCGAGGGGGGAAATTATCTCGATTCTTAATGCTTCTGACCATACAACGTTGGTACAGCAAACTCCTCGCTGAGCTATTGCGTTGTGACACTATTCACCTCAGACACACCATCCGCCGCCTGAAGTCAGCAGTCAACGCTCGTAGCCATTGGCTGATCGGATGCTGGCTTTCCAGCTTGCAAGTTCCACAGAAGGCAGTCATTTGGCCGACTTCTGTCAGACCGGCTGATGAGCACACAGGGCAGATGCCAGCTGGTTTCTGTTGAACCAGCCAATATATTAGGCCCATATGTACCAGTCTTTCCATTGCAATTTTAGCAGTTCTGAAGAATTCCAGACAAAAGATTTACATTCTAGTATGCGCCATGTACAAAGGGCCAATGACCACACAATGTAATCCTAATGAAAACTTTATCATTAGCATTGTTCTTGCTAGTAATTGAATTGCAATGAAAGGTCTGTGTCACAGTGATTGCAGTGATTTGTATTTGGGTGGCTGAGTGATTGGCGTTTTGTAACACTTGGAGCGTGCCGCAGGATCATCAGCTTCATTAGCTTTTCCTGTTCTCCAGCTTCTGTTGATCACGGCACACACCAGCATCTTGTAACCAGCTACAGCAGCAGCTCTAAAGCCAGATGCAAACTGCCAGAGTGATTTGTAGCGGCTTTAAATCGTTGCTATGGAGTTATCGGTTTGACGTAACCCTTATGGAAGCCATATGTCACTTTCCACAATTTTGTGAATCTAAAGCCTACAAAGATATAATATTTTACTGATTGGGGGGGGGGGGGGGGAAAGCGTATCCTCAGTTCACTTGTTTAAACTATCCATTTTCTGTCCACAATTTAGACTTTGACTTCAGCGTCCCCGGTTCCATGAAGCTGCACAATCTCATTTCCAAGCTGAAAAAGTGGATCAAAATTCTGGAGGCCAAAACGAAACAACTACCCAAATTCTTCCTGATCGAAGAGAAATGCCGCTTCTTGAGCAATTTCTCTGCTCAGACAGCAGAAGTCGAGATTCCAGGGGAATTCCTAATGCCGAAACCCACACATTATTACATCAAAATAGCCAGGTAAATGAAGCGACGCACTGGACACAAAAGAAATGCAGACAATTGCCCGTATGATACAAATTATGCTATTGACAGCACCTTTTGAGGCAAGTTTTGTTTGGAACTTGCGTGACCTTGCTGCTGTCAGACTGTGATGAATTGTTTATTAACATTGCCATTTTGGGTACCACTTTTAGCGTTACCTTGCTACCTGATTGTTCTGGAAATGTGTTCTCATTTCTCTCGTTGCCATGACAGTTCTAGGGCATTGTCCTTTCTTGATAGTAAAATGCCGGAATACAAAGAAAAATTGAATGCAGCCGGCTAATGGCTTCCCAAGTGTAGTCCTTGACAGATAGCAGCAGGCCAGGTCAGAAAAATATTTTTTAAAGGGGCACAGCAGGAAATGAATCTTATTTAAAGACGTACTGAAGGAAGAAATGAATTCCTTTCACATGCAGCAGAGGCTAGGGAATAGATGCTTGAATAGACACGCTTTGTCCTAGCTCCGTGCATCATTGTGTTGTTAGACATGACTAGAGAGAGAGATCTACAAAGTGTTCCGTGGCATCACGAAATGGCTGAATCGGAACATCCTTTCCTTTACTGTACAAAGGTGTTAACAGGTTGAATTTAGGGCTTCATACTTAGATATGTCAGCAATTTTTAAGTTTTTTTCATAGAAATTTGAGATCTTTCATTTTGCAGTTAAAATATTTTTTAGTAAAAAAAAATACTAAATATTCAATTGCAATATAAAACAATCTTTTTCATTGCTACAGTTATGTTTAATGGTTTCTTCTAATTTTGTGACTGTCCTGTAATGTGACTAATGTATAAGTACACTGAGGAAGAAAACCTTTGTCTAACCAAACTTTCTGTTCAAATCCGCTAAAGGTATTCTAGAGGCATCCAAACAAAAAGTGTTCAAAGTCTTAAGCCAGCCATAAACGGAGCAAATTCACTCAATTCCCCCATCAACCTACAGTGTTGACAGATGGTGTGCACAGTGGTGTAGTGGGTAGCACTCTCGCCTAGCAGTAAAAAGGTCGCTGGTTCAAATCCCAACCACGACACTACCTGCCTGAAGTTTGCATGTTACATAGTGAGGTTGAATAAAGTTCAACCTGAGTGAGTGTCTACAATTGTCCCTATCCCTGTACATTGCACACTCACATCAGTCCCTACCCTCAAGGAGCCCACAATCCAAGGTCCTCATTCATATACTAGGGCCAATTTTGGACAGAACCCAATTAAGCTACCTGCATGTCTTTTGGAGTGTGGGAGGAAACCCATGCAGGCACAGAGAGAACATGCAAACTCCAGGCAGGTAGTGTCATGGTTGGGATTCGAACCCGCAACCCTTTTTACTGCTAGGTGAGAGTGCTAACCACTACACCACTGTACTGCCCCTGTGCCTGCGTGTGTTTCCTCTGGTTACTCCCATTTCCTCCCACACTCCAAAGACATGCTAGTAGGTTAATTGGCTTCTGTCCAAAAAAATAAAAAAATAAATTGGCCCAAGTATATGAATGTGAGTTGGGGAACCTGGATTGTGGGCTCCTTGAGGGTAGCGAGCAATGTATGTGTGGCGTGCTGCATAAATTGACGGAGTTATATGGGTACCTTAAATAAATAATAGATGAGCATCTTAATGAGACACAATGTATAGGGATAGGGACAATTGTAGACATGCACCCCCACTCAGGTTGAACTGGGTGGACTGGTGTCTTTATTCAACCTTACTAACTATATAACTTGGGTACGTTCATCCTACCCATACATGTTTAAAATCTCAGCCGGTTCCTGCTGAACTGGCTGAGATTCAGACTGTCTATGCTGGCTTTACAGTTTATTTGCAGTAGAATGTGTCAAAATTTTCTCAGCCTGTGTCGAAAACCTGCCTCCTGCTAGCATGCTGCAAAAATGGACCATTACTCTGTGTGGTTTCAGCCGCCTGACACACACACACCTATAGCTCTGCAAGCTCTCAGTCGTCTTGCTGATTGGAGACCTCTATCTCTCGCTCAACAGGTTGCTTTCAAACCCATGAAAAGAGACCTCCTTTTCTACACAGACAACAGGGTCCTTCTCTGCAGCATGTTGGTAGGGGACATGCGCTGTGGATGCATTCTTAATAAAAAAAAAAATATTAATTCTAATAATCATTTTAAGAATTTGTTCACGATTTGCTGGAGCAACCATTGTTGACCACCTTCTGAAAAAGAAAAGCTGATTGTCTGGCTATGATGTTGACCCATGGGCTTAAGTATTTTGAGACACCTAACCCAGAATAAGTACAAAGATTGGAGAAGTTTCAAATTCCTGTCTGTATACCTGTTATGAATCGGTAATGCAAGTATTGAAGGTCGGCTTAGCAGCCAGGCAATAAGCCTTTGCACAGTGAGAGGCCAAATTTTTTTGCATCCTGTGTTTCATACAGAAGTTTCCTTTTTTAGGGAAGAAACTCCTCTTCTGCGGAGGGCACATTTCCCCATCCACCTTTAGAAAAACTGTAACATACGGAGCCCAGGTTTTCAGCTAAGCTGTTTTCACTTGGACAACCTCAGATTTTTCTGGAGCATCCATAAAGGAATAGGTCATATTGTATGTTTACATCCTGTCTCCTCTAGTGTTTTTTCTATAGGAGTTATCCATTTTTCAGAGTAACTGGTGACCATGCCAGCTTGACTGCAAAATGAAGCTTGGTGCGTCACATTTTGGCCCTGCAAAGGTAGAAGGGAGAACTCGCCACTTGCCTTTTGGACAGTAGCAGAAACATGATGGGAGAGGGTGCCCTGCCTCATTCACACATATAGAGTTCTCTTTTTTTTTTTTTTTTTTTTTTTTTTTTTATTTTGTGAAGACTGCTAGAAATTTTGAGTGCTTGGCCAGGATTTTAGTTTAAATGCATTAACACCTTTAGTCAGGGGGAGAGACCAGGCATTCAGATTAGTGTGTTAGACCCTGAAGATTTCGCTCCTCAAGAAATGAAAGAAAAAACACTCAATGCTTACCTGCCAATCTTCAAAGGGTAGCATTTTCACATTTTAAAAAGGCAGCTTTTAGTCCATTTTAAGAGCAGTCCAACCGTAAAAGTTCCTAACTTAAAGTGATACTTAACCCAGCAACCCCCCCCCCCCCCGCCTTCCCTTACCTGTATTGCTGGTTTATCTTCAAATGACATACCTGCACAGTCAAACCAGCATTGCCCCACTGCAATCTGCTGTTCAGGTGACATAGCCACTGGCCCCACGTGTCTGTCTTGGTCATCTTCAGCTGGCTGCTTCTTCATGGTTCAGGCAGCCAACTCCAGATGATGTGCCAGTCTCGCCCTCCGGCACTCTGTATCCCTGGTCCTGCAGCCTCCTGGGAGATGCGATATAAGTATTTTGAGGAGTCTGCAGAACCAGGGACACATCATGCTGGCCTAGGCCAGAATGGTGGTAGGGGATGGGCCGGAAGAGAAAAAAAATGTATTAACACAGAAAAGGGGGGGGGGGGGGGGGCAGCTTGGTGTTGGTGGTGTAGGCAGCAAACTAAATTTTAAGTTAAGTTCCGCTTTAAGTCAGCTAAGTAATAGCAATGATGTACACATCTCCAGCTCATCTAAATATGTTTTAATTCATTATTTGTTAATTTGTACTGTAATAAATGAACACCAGAACAGCAAGTATGTAAAAGTCTTATAAAAATCGTTTAAGTAAATATGTAAGATATGTGCTCACTGAGGCTGTCTAGTTTTCAGGCAAGTAAAATGGGGAACTAGGCCTATTAGTGTATGCATCTGGTTATATGTATATCTCCCCTTTACTATCACTATTACAGTATTAATAAAAGTAGGTTTTAGCAGTGATGAAGGCTGCAGGAATATTTTGTAAGATAATAAACTTGGACTCTGTACAGCGGCATCTTCCCAGTAATTTTGCATTGCTGCCTGCTAGAGAGAATGCATTTACAGCTTGGTAGGACAGCTGTGCTCATCGCACCTTCCCTTTCACACACAATCAGAGGTTCTCATTTTATGGCTTGAAACCTATTATGTTAAGCCTCTACATACTCATACTTTTCAAGCAGTATGCTCATCCCAGTTGTTTTTAGAGCGTCAAGTGATTTAACATTTTCCCATCCAGATGTAGCTCAAATACAATTTTCAATGTTGTTTTGAAGCAGTCTATTTTCAATGTCTTCTGTTGTATCAGTAGTAGAATTTTCCTTTTGTATAAGATTGCATATTGTTTGAGGATAGAGCAAACTTTTAATTTTTTTTCTTTTTTTTTCTTTTTTTCTTTTTTTACTTTAATTTGCAGCAATAATTTGGCTCCTCTAATTTAAGAACTCTCAATGTAGGCCTTTGCAATTATTCAGAGATACCTAAAGGGGTTGATGTGCTCACTATATTCACTTGCCCCCTCAGGAGGCCTTTCAGAGTTATCAGAATGAGCTTTGATATTGTACTACATTAAACAAATCTCTGATAAAAGGAAACCTGTACTGAGGAAATCTGGAACTTGCCATTGCTTGACCTAGTTGCAGGCATGCTAACCCAGTAGTTTCAATACTATCAAATGTTAACTGGCAATCACTGACTTGAAACAAGTACGCAGGTCAAGACGACTAATACTGGCCATAGATGGAATGAAATTTGGCCCATTTAGCAAGAACTGTCCGAATTTCGGTCCATATATGGGGCATTCCCATTTGAAAGGCGTTGATCTGGTAGACTTTCATTTGATCAGTAGCTGCAGCGCTGTGAAGTGTAATCTGACAGTGGAGGAGTCCCCTCTGTCAGAATACATTAGCACAGCAAGGAGGACTCCTTCATTAACATTGCTTGTGTTTATGGGGGAATCTGTTCAAGCAGAGTTATCTATAACCAGCCTTATGCAGACCATACACAGAGCCAATGTCTTTCCTGCAACCACCTCGATCCCCCCGATCAACACAGACCCTGTTGACAGAGGAATCCCTCTCGCCGAGCCATTGTATTCTCCCAGAGGTGGAAGTCATCCCCTTCAGGAGAAGACGGTGACAATTGCTAGAATCCAATTCTAAAAGGTGCCAACCATGCAAACCTATGTACATTAAAGTGGTTGTATAGGCAGAAGGTTTTTATCTTCATGCATTCTATGCATGAAGATAAAAAAAAAAATGTTGTGTAGCAGCCCCCTTCATTCCCCTTAATACTTACCCCATCTCTATCCAGTGATCTGCATAAGTGCCTCGGCCTTTCGGGACTCTCCCTCCTGATTTGGCTGAGACATCAGTGGGGCAATTGGCTCCTCTTGCTGCTGTCAAAGTCAGCCAATCAGGAGAGAGAGGGGGTGATGCCAAACTGCGGCTCAGTGTCTGAATGGACACATGGAGCTGCGGCTTGGCTCAGGTGCCCGCATAGCGAGCTGCTTGCTATGGGGGCACTTGACAGGAGGGAGGGGCCAGGAGTGCTGGCGATGAAGAGGAGGATCTGGGCTGCTCTATGCAAAACCAAGGCATAGAGCAGGTAAGTATAACATGTTAATATTTTTAAAGAAAAAAGATTTTAGTATCACTTTAATGTGGCAGCTGCCCCTTTTTAAGTGTAAATTGCACTAGATTAAAATTAATAGGGCGCTATTCTCGTATACCAGAAAAATTTGTAGTGAAATCTCAAAGGTGTATTCTATGGTTATATTAAATTCCATATACATTCATTCCATACTGTATAATGAATGTATATGGAGGTTTGATATAACCATAGAATACGCCTTTGATATTTCAACTTTTTTTTGGTATACAAGAATAGCGTCTAACTTTAGTCATCAATTTTAATCTAGCGTTTCACTTGCAAAATCCAGCAGGCTGTTTGTACCCAAGTTGATTGATTAACTTAGTACATTCAGCCTGCCCATACATGGTTCATATCTCGACCAGTTCCTGCTGAACCTGCTGAGATTTGAACTGCCTATGGCTGGCCTTACTTTACAGATCTGCATGCTTTTTCCTGCTCAGTGGTTACATTTTTTTACAGCTAGGCAACTAGTGTTTTCAGAATGTTGTCTGCAATGGCAACTTCATATTTCTTTGTGTCCTATTAAAGATTTCAGCTAATGAATTTGAGTTCTGGCCCACCCAATACAACCTCTCAGGCTTCATTAGTGGTCAGTAAGGTCACTAGCATTAATTGTGGATCAACGGGTGCAAGAGATGGGCAGACCACAGATTGATTTTAGAGCGGAACTAAAGATTTGTGTAAATGTATACATGAATATATAGAATTTTGAGGTCACAGCCAACCTGTATAAGGTAGAGATTCAGAAACCTGTTTTACTAGGGACCAACAATATATTTCTGGCATCAGTATAGCTGACAGGCTAGAATTGAAGATTGAGCGCATATTAATTAATGTAGTTATGGTATAGAAATATCTATAATCTGACTTCTTTTGCCTCTAATAGATTTATGCCTAGAGTAGAAATTGTCCAAAAGCACAACACTGCCGCCAGAAGACTGTACATACGTGGGCACAATGGCAAGATCTACCCATACCTGGTCATGAACGATGCTTGCCTGACAGAGTCACGCAGAGAGGAGCGCGTTTTACAGCTGCTGAGGCTTCTGAATCCATGCCTGGAAAAAAGAAAGGAGACCACAAAACGTCATCTTTTCTTCACCGGTAAATAGTCCTCTTCAGTCTTCCACATCTTCTCTGATTCTCTGGTCACCTTTCGGAGGATACTCTGCATGTCTGAAAGTGAAAAATCAATGTAATTGTTTTTTTGCCGGAGATGCTTTCTTTCCTCCAGTTTATATTAGTTCACCCTATGCGTTTTTATAAAAAAAAAAATAATCTCCCCACTCCTGCACCTTTGTTTAATCCAGCCAATTATGTCATTAGTAATACCAAATATTCTTACATAAAGGAATAACATCACAAATGAGATCTTCGGCATTGAATATGTAACCATAAATAGGATGGCATTTAGGAATGTTTTCTTATAAATACAAGTTTAATAAATAATTTAAAGTGTTTAAGCTCCTGTAGGGTTATTTATCCCATTATAAAGCATAGGCTGCCCACAGAGAAGGTTATTCTCACCCCCCGCTTGCAGTAACTGAGAAGAGAAGGCAAGATCTGACTGACTAATGAACAGAAAACACGTGACCCGTTTTGTGCTAATGAGCCTGTAATTATCAGAAAGATAGCACATCGCAGACCACTTCATCAAGGCTCTCTCTCTGCTTCCCAAATGTTTCTTAGCTGGAGCCTTTGCTTTAAAGGAATAATGTAATTTTTAATACAGAATCTTGTATTCCAGTTCCGCATTCCTACCCACCTCATCAAACTTTGAAATATAAATATAATATCCTCTGGCTTTTTTGTCTTTAGCTTGGTTGACCGTTTTACTCTGTCTTGGCCCAACAGGACATACATGATGGTTTCACAAATTGCAATTGTGACGATTTTTGTAAACATTGCCCAGCTTGTGGGTATGCTAAGCAAGTAGGAATCATTTCAATTAAATTTTTTGTCAAAAAAAAAGTTATTAAAACTATTACATATATAAAAAAAAACGGCATGCTCCAGAACGTTCAGATTCAGAGAGTAGACTCAGGCCGCGGGGACTGTTCGCCCAACTTTGTCCGTCAAACAGTTTCAGCAAACAGTCCGCTCAAAATTAGCATGGACGGACATGGCCACACACGACGAATGAACAGTTTGCTGAAACCGTGCGCGATGACGTGAACGGCACGTACGACGGGACGAAAAATACGACGTCCTATACACTGCATTATAACTTTCGGCGTGTAAATCCTTTCTGAGCATGCGCGGAACTTAGTTTGACGAACAAGCCTACACAAGAGGGGACTGTTCGCTGAAACTTTGTTTCAGCGGACAGTTTTTCGGAATTTCCGAAAAACCTTGTTCAGCGGACTGTTCGCTGAAACTGTCCGCTGAAAGCCCACACACGAGCGGACTGTCCGCCGAAACACTGTTCAGTGGACAAAGTTGGGCGAACAGTCCCCGCGTGTGTACGCGGCCTTACAATAAGGTTTCAAATGTACACTAACCAACACATACCAAGAAAGTTCTAGTAAAAATGAATGCCCTACCACAGAGTCACTGATAATCACCCCGCCATCTTGCTGCGTGCTTAAACCAAGGCTATGCCTGCAGATGATGGGATACAGTAGATATAGATACAAAGATGTCACCCTAATCTATCCATGACTAGGTCTGCCAGAGCTAGGCCAGGAATATCCAGTCAGCCACCCCAGACCCTTGTAAACTTAGCTGGACAACCCTTATGCTGCCAAATAACATGCTCATATCTGATAGTAATATTAGTACTCATATGTTCCACCAAGTCTTTAAGAGTAGGAGGAAAGTGCTTTTCCAATGGAGTAGACCCCACCCCCAAGGGACCAAGGCGATTTTTATCAAATCAGGGGCTGTCGCAGATTCCCATAAAATTGATTTTAGGGCTCAGGCTTTACTTGCCAGGCCATAAAATTCAGTGCTGATATCTACGCTAAGGCCTTGTACATACAGGTGTCTGTAAGGTATACACCAAGCTTTTACAAAGTATTTTCAAAATTTACAGTAAGCTTTAAGCAGATTTGTTAATGATTCTAAAGCAAACTTTGTTCATGGTCAAGTCCTAATGAGTGCTGACTGTCATTTTTAAACAAGCCGTTAGCCGTCTTTTAAGTAGTGCTTAAGCTTACTTACAGCTTTGGGGAGCATTGACATTTTTTCTCTGGGCATATCAGAGTGCTTAGGCCTGGCGATTGGCTGTTAGATCCCAGCACTGTCACAGGGGCGGAGGTCACATACTTGGAAGGGACAGGTGTTGCCAATTTCTGAGGAGCAAGAAGTGGGGGTGGTAAGGTAAGTGTAAGAGGGTCCAGAAGCCTACCTCATGTTATTCACCAGAAAGGAAAAGAGTTGAACATGACTTTGCTGGTGTTTAATGGAGACAGACTATGAAAGATAAATGATGTCATGTAGCTAAAATATGAAATGGTTGTGAATACCATGTCGAGTGCTCGGTGCCTCAGTCTGCTAATTTCTTGGTCAGACAGATATTTACACAGTGGTGTTATGGCTTTCCCTGTCTGCATTACTTTCCTGTTGCATTAATCAATTTCCCTCCCTCTCTTCCCTTTTTTTTATTCATTCCCTCTCCAAACAATAATTTCCAGTCCCCCGTGTTGTGGCCGTCTCACCGCAGATGCGTCTGGTTGAAGACAATCCCTCTTCTCTCTCCTTGGTGGAGATCTATAAGCAGCGCTGTGCCAAGAAAGGCATCGAGCATGACAACCCTATTTCACGTTACTATGACAGATTGGCTACAGTTCAAGCGCGAGGGACTCAAGCCAGTCATCAGGTACGGAATCTTTGATTAATGAATTTGGAAGGTGCACTATAGAGGCATTCTACACCCTGATCTGGTTTAATCATCCTGCAGTATCCATTTTCATGCAAGTATGTCATTTCAGTGTAAATGAGATCAGCCCAAGATGATTATAAGCTTATTCATCTTGAGCAGCTGGACGGGGCTTTTTGATGTGCCTTACATGCTTTTTGCTTCTTCTGTTTCCTGTAGAGATTTGTTTTGTTTGCTGTTCTTAAAGTGAAGCTGTTGACCTTTACTATTTTGTACCCAAAAGTGCTGCCATTAGGGAGATGACGAGGTGATCAGTATTTCCTCGCTGGTCAAAAAAAATACTCCTTGGTGCCCTTTTGAGAGTACTTACACTTTGCTGTGAAGCCCAAACTGGAGGCGTAAACCAAGCCTGTCTCACACTGAGAGTACCCTATTGGCCAGAAAATAAAATAAAAATAAATTTCTGTCTGCATTGCAGTTGGAGTTTTTCTTAAATCATTTTGGTCTTTCTCATACGTGACGTTAGCTGTAACCATAATCTGTTCCTTTGTATTTTCTGCTCCTTCTGCTGACCAAACAGGGGGCAGCTTACTCTATTAAAGGATAAGGGCCAATTCACATATGCAGTGACAGATGCTTTACCACATAGTAAAACATCTGTCATTGCAGGAACACACAGGAAACTATTGTTTCCTATTTGTCCCGTTCACGCTGCAACATGGCCCAGTACTGTGCTGCAGCATGCTGTGATAAAATGCTGCATTTTATCGCAGAGGACCGCCCGAAATTGCACTGCAATATCAGGCAACATGGTGTCCAACATTGCAGTGAATGAAGTGTACGTTTTGTACACTTCAAATAATGTTAGTGGGGCAAAAAGAGTAGTGGTATGCGATTATTTGTGCATCACACTGCCCCCTAGTGCTAACCTAGAGCTGCTGAAGCAGTGAATCGCTCAGGCTGCTGTGCAATTTCACAGAGGGGCAGTGTGAACTGGCCCCAAGTCTACTTTAAAACAAGGTGCTTTCATTCTTTCCTCCCCCCGCCTAATCCACCCTCCCATTCCACAAACGCATACTTACCTTGCTGCGTCTGCACATTTGTGCCCTATAGACTTGTATGGGGTTGTGTCCTGAGGCCAGAGATAAGTCCCATAGAGAGTCTATAATGTGCAGGTGCGGCCAGGACAGAAGATGTAGATGGGTTTAAATAGGCAGAACCGCTACGATTGGATCAAGGTAAGTGTGCTTCTGTGGAGGTGGAGGGGAGTTGGATTAGCTAAGGGAAAGGGGCATAAAGGATAAGTGCACTTTTCCTTTAAGGATTAGTATTCTTGAACAAAGTCAGATTCTGCTCTGCATACATTGCATAATACATAGCCTCTAGTGAGTCATCAGACCTTGTACCTTAATATAATAGAAGTCTTTAAGTCCAATAAGGAAAGCAGTTTCCATAATTGAAGTAAATGGCTTTTATGAATAAAAAAAAAAGGCTTACAGTACATAAGATTTTTTTCACCTACTATGGTTCTGAGTACTGAGAGCATCGGCCCTGCAGAGTATACATTATTATGGGCATGACAATAAATCTGAGCAACTTCTGAATCAAATTGATGCACTGAGAACTCAAATGCTGAGCAGTTTGGTCATTCAAGGTGAAGTGATATATGAAGTACTGTTCCATAAGGGTTCGAACAAGGGCATATGGCATACATGGAATAGTTTAAGTAGACTAAAGGTTCCTCAAAAGGAAACACTGTTTTTCTATCCAAGTCTGGTGCAACACATTTTTACATATACTTGCCATGCAAAAGTTTATAAACTTGTGGTATCTATATGTAGTTGTGCTAGCCTTCAAGTCATTTTAAGATACCAGAGCCTTTCTTGGCTAATGTGGCTCTTTTTACAGTTAAATGGAAGGGGGTGGGATGAGGACTAAATCAGTGTGGGGTTTAGCAATGGCATTGACAGAAGTTAGTCTTTGTAAGCCTGGACCCGAGACCCAAAGGATACCACTTGGGTTGACTTCAAGTGAAGATAAAGACTTTTTTTGAATCTTAAAAAATAAACATGTTATACTTGCCTGCTCTGTGCAACCTGGATACTCCTCCTCTTCTCTGGTCCCTCGCCGACACTTCTGGCTCCTCCCTTCTGCCCAGTGCTCCCAGAGCAAGCGGGCTCGCTCCTGAGCCATGGCTAAAAGGTTTAGGAGATATTTGTAGAAGTAGCGGCACCATAGACATCAGGTGCACTGAGCGTGCCGTTTCTAGCGGCGATCATGCCATTAGTGGTGGCACCAGCACGCATGCACAGAAGTGACGTCATCGCAGCTCTGGCCAGTCGCAGAGCCTGAGCAGCGATATCTGGAAGTCACTCCGGGATATATGGCTTCTGAGGAGGCGAACGAGGGCTGATGCGTGGGCTTCGATCTCAGATAAGTCATTCATAATGAGCTAGTATGCTATGCATACTAGCTCATTATGCCTTCGTCTTGCAGGGTGTATTTTTTTGTTTTAAGAGACCTTACTTCCTCTTTAACATTGCTGCGGCTTACTGAAATCTAAATGGACTGTCATTTAGCACCAGACTGCTATGTCTAAAGACCCGTACACGCGGTCAGAAAATCGAATGGAAAATACTGCTTTTGAAGCGATCATACTATAATCTGATCATTAGTACACCGCTTTCGAGAGCCGATCAGGACAGTTCATCCAATATTATCCGTTGTGACAAAAACGAACATTTTTCACACACATCAGTGAAGGAGAAAAATTACTTATTTTTTAAAATAATTTTTGGTATTTTTTAGTTTTTTAGCAAAAAATAAAAAAACCCAGTGGTGATTTAATACCATCAAAAGAAAGCTCTGTTTACTTAAAAATAAAAAAAATCATTTGGGTACAGTGTTGTAATTGTCATCACTTATGAAGTTTTGTTCTGTTGTACAAGAATTTTGGGAGCTTTAGTAACCTCTTAATTTTTCGATATGAGACTATCATGCAAAAAACCTCATCAAATCTAATCTCATTGTGTGTACCAGGCATAAGTCATAATCAAAACCAGTCCGTTGCAAATCCTAAATGATAAAATGATACTAAATCTAAATTCCACGAAATAAGACTAAATGATAAAAAGCTGGCGGTAATTCATTAGTATTGTTTTCTTCTAATTGCTGCAGGTTCTACGTGACATCCTGAAAGAGGTGCAGAGTAACATGGTTCCACGAAGCATGCTGAAGGAGTGGGCTTTACACACGTTCCCCAACGCCACCGACTACTGGACCTTCAGAAAGATGTTTACCATCCAGCTAGCTTTGATCGGCTTTGCAGAATTTGTCTTTCATTTGAACAGGCTGAATCCAGAGATGTTGCAGATTGCACAGGTGTGTGGAGTATTTGAAGAAGCAGAAAATCTTCTGCTGTTGATCAAACCACTCATGCTGAACATAACTGTACAAATCCTCCTATAATTGCACAGCGGACTTAACTGTTCCTGTTCCAGCTGCTCGTCTACCCGCTCCACAGTTAGATTCTTATGTTTGTGTAGTACTTACACAGCATTTCAGCTTAACCATTTATCCCAATGTTCTACCCGCATACTGAAGAAGCAGAAAGCGTAGAAGCTCACTATGCTGTTATTACAACGACTGGAAAATGCCTTGGCAAAATCCCATATCTTGTTAAAGGATCAGTGAATGTGAATTACAAGCTAGTTTGTCTCAGGAATCCCAGAGAAGAATCCTGCCAACTGTCACTTTTTTAAGCCTCCTTAAATAGTTTTTTGTTCAGGTAGGGTTCCCTACCGCCCCAATGGCGATTTGTTGTCCACAGCAGCGAAGGAATAACCACTCCTGAAACCTGAAGTCATGAGACCCTTGTCATGTCTGTTTCATTCAATGCAGAGACGACCAAGAAACAGATGTTTGTGCTGACACACACCATTACCAAACCCATACGCGGTTTGTTTTCAGGGGTACGCACCTGCGCGGCTGTCAAATTAGAACCAGTGGCTGTGTATGTGCAGCTGCTGCCTCCCACTAGACATGAATGGGGCAACCTGCACACGGATGCAGGGAACACCTTTGCATCACATGCAGGGAAAGACAGCCCTTTGCCCGGGCGTGCGCTTAACTACACCCATGTGAATCGGGCCTTACTAACAGCACTGTGTAATGTAGTAGAACATAATTGACAGATGTACTCATGCTAGCTTTGTGTAAAAATATTTTTTTTTTTTTTTTTTTAAAGAAGCTCATAATATAATAGGGTAGTTCAGCTTTAAAACCAAGATTATATATAGTAGGGAGTGAGCTTCCTGTGCAGCAATTTAGCAGGAAAAAAATGATTGACTCTCATTTCTTGCCTCGGATTGCTTCCAGTGGCCAATTACATAAATCGGGCTCCACTATTACTTAAGTGGATAACAAATATCCCAATTTCTGTCCAGTAATTTTACCTCATACCCTGCATTGTCTCTCCAAAGAACAACCAATGTAGACTACGCAGCCCTATATAGAAAAGGGGATCTTATATTTCAGTTTTATTTTCTAATCTTTGAAAGAAAAAGACAGCTAAAAATGATTGTCCTATTGCCATCAAAGGTGTTCCGTATAATGAAATCCATGCTCCACTACACACACATGTTCTTTACACATTAGCCTGTCACCAAGGAATTCAAAGCCTTATGTAGGAAAATAGCCATTCTTAAGCTCCCCATTTAAATAAGGAGTGGACTATACTATATGCTGTACACTGCAAAGTTATTCAAGCAAATAAAACTCATAAATGGCAGGGCAGTGCGCTTCTTTTTTTTTTTGTTTTTTTTTGTTTTTTTAGTAGTTTTAACTGTGTTCTGCTTGTTCTAGAGTTTTAAAGCAAGCATAACACAAGTAGCAGATTAAAAACGTATCTGATTAATTAACTTTGTGTAAATTTCTCCTTGAGCTATTGAGATCTGTAAACAGGAGGGAAGGATAAACTGGAAAACATGTGAAGAGGAGCATTAAGCTCCTCCTGCTGTCTGGATGTTTTAATATTAACAGAAAATGTTTCATTTTTTCTTGACTAAACACAATAATTTGGTAATGTATCATTATTTGGAGCAGTTGGGTGCATTACAATTAATATCAGCTTCTTAAGCTTTGGTTGCTGTGTATAGCTGCTCCAGTTTTAATAGCTTGTGTTTAGTCCTGAAATTAATAAATAGAGAGAGATATGAACAAAGCTTTAATGCATTCTCTATATCCATACATACAAACCTGGTATAAGGAATGCTTACGGATAAGATAAAAAAAAAAAAATATGGAACTTAGTGGGTAGCCAACATCTGTGTATGATTGTTGCTTTGATTATTCTCCGACATCGCATGATTTTTCAACCATTTTATTGCCAATTTTTAGCAAACCTGCTAAGTTATGCATTAAAGTGCATTATATTACCAAAAGTATTGGGGCTCCTGCTTTTACATGCACATGAACTTTAATGGCATCCCAGTCTTAGTCTGTGTGGTTCAATATTGAGTTGGCCCACCCTTTTCAGTTATAACAGCTTCAACTCTGGGAAGGCTGTCCACAAGATTTAGGAGTTTGTCTATGGGAATGTGTGACCATTCTTCCAGACGCGCAGGTTGTTTTTCAGGGGTTGGGCTTGGTCCCTTAAGGGAACTCTTAAGGCGCCTGAGCATAACAAGACATTTTGGACAATTTCATGCTCCCGACTTTGCGGGAACAGTTTGGGGATGGCCCCTTCCTGGTCCAACATGACTGCACAAAACAAAGTCCATAAAGACATGGATGAGGGTGTTTGGGGTGGAGGAACTTGACTGGCCTGCCTAAACTTGACCCCAACCAGATAGTACACTTTTGGGTTGAATTAGAGCACAAACTGCAACATCAGTGCCTGACCCCACAAATGCGCTTCTGGAAAAATGGTCAAACATTCCCATAGACACACTCCTAAACCTTGTGGACAGCCTTCCCAGAAGAGTTACAGCTGCAAAGGGTGGGCCAACTCAATATTGAACCCTAAGAACTAAGACAGGAATGCCATTTAAAATTTGTGTGCATGTAAAGGCAGGCATACTAATACTTTTTGAGTAATATAGTGTATAGCTAAACCTATAAACAAAAATATTATGCAGCGAGGCAGCCATTGGATATGGTGTCTGCATTAATTTCCTTTTTTGTTTTTTCTCCATAACATAAGGGGGTAGATGTTCTGTAGCTGTAACACTTTCTGATAACATGGTTTGAAATATTACTCCATAATCAGTATAATATTTCTGGCTGGATAAAAAGATTATATATATATATATATATATAATAAAAAATTTTTTTTTTAACTTCTTGAATAGATCTATCAAAAGCTTTTAGTGGTATAGTTAGAGACCAAAAGGAAAGCAAATACAAGAGGTTTACTGTTGGCATTTATATACCGTACGCTTTTTTATATATATATATATATTTGTAAAATTGTGTTGTATATTTTTATTTTCAGCTACCTCTCTTCACTGTAAGTATTGCAGCATTTAATCCAGATGTTTAATTTTCTTTTAAATATTTTCCTTTCAATAGGATACCGGCAAGCTAAACGTGGCCTACTTTCGGTTTGATATCAATGATGCTACAGGAGATCTGGACGCCAACCGTCCTGTCCCATTTCGACTAACCCCAAACATTTCTGAGTTTCTCACTACAATTGGCGTGTCGGGACCACTGACTGCTTCCATGATTGCTGTGGCTCGGTGCTTTGCACAGCCCAATTTTAAGGTATGTTTATGAGGCCACAATTGCAACCGTAAATACGAATAGTAATATAAAATTTTGGGCTGGAGATTTTTTTTTTTTTACTTTTATCATTCTGGTGGTGGGTGCATTGGTGTGAAAATCATGTCGCATGACAGCAGCACAATAGCACAGTACATGCACACCAGCTCTATCCAGTCAAAACAATGTCCTTTTAGTGAATGCATCAGTTTTTTTCTACTATTTTTTTTTTTTAGTTCAGAGCGTGCGTGTATGTGTCTGTTCGTATTCAGACTTTGAACAAAGACATGCTGAAGATTCTGAACACACATTGACCTCTCTTCTCCCCGTCTTCGAATGCAAAATTATCTTTAAGATATAGTCTGTGAATCTTAGAAATGCCTGCTAGTTCTTGAATCAAAAAACTAGTGTTGTGTGCCATAGTGTGAGCTTAACCTTGTCAAGACCTGGGCATTTCAGAATCCAAAGTACATTTTCTGATGTAGGTTGCTGTTCCTGTTTAGACAATTGAAACGCTTCCAAATGTACTTTGCCTACCTATTTTGTTTCATATTTGTAGGACTTGAAGTACTACAAAATATTCACTATACTTTGACCCATTAAAATGCACTAACTCTAGAAGAGAGACAGTGCTTTCTGCCTCTGGATCAGTGTTATTGCATATGTGTTTGTACATGTATGGCAGCTTGCCTACACGTGTTGCATTCTTTATGCACGTTACACTTTGTCTGCCAAAGCTGTTGCAGCAATAGTTAGAATGATAGGCGTTCAGTATTAAACATGTAAACTCCCAGTGGTCCTTTTAGTTTGACAGTGATTATTTGACAAAGCAGCATTGCCTTTTTTTTTTATCCCAAAATGAGCACAAAGAGAACAAAATGCAGCTCCAGTTTGGTCCACCTCCACTGACACACTGTTATAATGTTTTAGATGTGTGGCCAACCAAATGCACTTAAAAAAAATTCTTACTTCTTTACTGCAAATGGACGCAGAACCCCCTTCTACAAAATACTCAAGAACTTTGTAGGCAAGAATGAAAAAAAAATGGAATCATGCTGGTTACAAAAGCGTTTCCCTCGGCAGTGAAAGAGTTAAGCATGCGCAAAGCCTTTTTTTCATTTTTTGGGAATGGTTAGAACCTCTGTCATGTTTTTGAGATATCTCTGTGCCCTCATCCTGCCTGGGCACAGACACAGCTTAGTTCCCAATAACACCCAATGACTCAAAGTGATCTTAAACCAGAAAAAGCCAAGACAAACCTTCTGCTTGTCTATTTTAGATTCGTTCAATTTCATGCCTTGCTTCCAAAGGTGGTGACAGTCATCCAATACAAATCTGATGTTAAAAGCTATACCAGAGTTATCCTTTAATAATCCTAATTCCACAGTATCCCAGAGCTCCTCTAAATAACAGAAACAATATTCTGCTATATCAGCACAGTCCATTTTTTCAATTAAAGCAGACTGCCACAGACAACATCATCTGTCAGCATTATACAGTGGTTTCTTGTTGAATTTGTTTTTATTAAAGGGAAGAATGCTAAATGTAGCTATTGAATATGATCTCATTTCAGCCAGCTAAAGACTCCCATCTGCTGGAATGAGGCATGCTGAAGGATTCGGCTTGTATACAATTTGGTTTCATCCAATTCACAGAACCACCCAGTCCAACCAACTGCTTATATTTCCTGCCAAAATCATGGTTGCTGCTTTCCAAAAGCACTATGTAATTTTGAATTTCTTGATAGCGAATTACTTGAGCAGGTTACACAGTTATTGTGCATAACAGACCAGAGCCCATTTCATCTACAGGCAACTGCTGTTGCATGATAAAGCTGGCACCCCTCAGTGCGCTTGTGCACAATTCTAGCGCCCTAGGAGCCTGAGAACTGATCACTTCTACTATGGAAATATTGACTACATGTAGGAAGTCTGTACTTGACCCTTCAACACCTGCAGACCCTTTTTGCTCAGTGAGGCCCTCATCACATTGCCAGAGCAGCAGAGTGATGTGGAAGGAAGTAGAGCCAGGCTCCACCTTCCTTTAAGTTGTCATAGAACAATTGGAAATACAACTGAGGGGTTAGTGTATTCACAACAGAGCACCCACATTTTAATACTGTGATGCCAGTTTATATAGGTCAACCTGAGTATAGGCAGTTGCATTGTTCATGCAGTAAAAGAAAAAGTAAATGCTCTTCAATGCACTGCAACACATGAGAAAAAATAAGCATCACACTGTATGCAGAATGTCACCACAATGCATATCAGCCGCATGTCTGCGCACATATGCAGTGATAGGTGTGCTCTAGTATGAACCTAACCCTTAAACGCAAAATATGGGTTTTCTTTTTCTAATTTTTAAATTTTTTTAGAATCATACTTGCCTAGGTAGGTGCCGATCCAATGCAGCATATGTCCCCTGGTGGATCGAAAGACTGAGAACTGAGCAATCAAACACCGCTGATTGCTTGGTTCTCAGAGCTCCCTGAACAGAGAAGTGGTGACGGTCAGTCACTGATCTCTGCTCTGCGAATGATGGGCTGTGAAGTGGCGGGAGCTGCGGGCTCAGGCTCTCAACGGCTCGGTGAGAGGCTGAGCCAGGTGCTGGTCCAGGTCCAGGCTGGTATATGGTCACAATCTTTCCCCAGCCTGGACCGGGTCTGTGACGTCAGCCAACAGTGGGCTTCAGCCTACTATCAGCTGAAAACGGGTCACAGGAATGCACTCCTGTGATCCACAGAAGTATAGCCAAACAAGCTTTGACTGTACTTCTCCTTTAGAGCATATCTAACCCCAAAAAGTTAATATTTGCTCTGTTAAAAAAATTAGGTTGAAAACATTTGATATTTTTAGGAAAATATCTGCTGATCCGGCTAGAAATTTCTGGCTCTGCAGCACCCCAATCACTCTTGCATGAAAGCTGGAATTGCCAGCACTAAATAACAGTACCATGATGTAGTCATGTGTTTGTTATACAGGAGATATACAGTATATACAAATGCTTGACAGTAAGTTGGTGAAGTGGTTGTAAACCTGAAATCTGCACAAAGCACATATTTCTATACATGTTTACCTCTATCCAAAAGCAGTGTGATTTTCTCTCTGCTGCCTGTCTCCTCTGCTATAAGCATCGGTCACTTCTGACCGATTTTCCCGATACCAAGCGATAAAAAGGTGATGGGGGGAAGAACTTCCACACACGGCCCGTGATTCATATCCTCAGCTGTACATTGTTCTTGTGCTGTTGTACAGTGTGTAACTTCAGCTCCCAACCCCTGCTTTGTGAGTCTGTGCAAATTCTTTTTTATTCGCATTATACAAGGCTGTACAGGGAAAATGGCCATAGATAAACCGGTTCCATTTCTCTTTATCATCTGAGGCCAGTCACGTCCGTGGGTATATACAAGGGTTTACAACATCAAATGATAGCTACAGCGGAGCTCTCTTGTTCTGGGAGGGTGTCTATGGACATCCACCCAGAACACACCTCTGGCTGTGTTCAATCACAGCTGATCACATGTAAACAAACTTGCTGGTTATCGGCATTCCTTTCCTCGCACACTGTCGGTGTGTGAGGAAAGGAGAGCCCATAAAGGGCAAGGCTGACAGAGCACATTTACACTGTTAATCAGAGCACTGATCTTCAGTTTCTTGATAATCAGTGCAGCCTCACCAGTGCCGCCACATGAGCGCACATCAGTGAAGATTAAATACCACCAAAAGAAAGCTTCATATGTCTCCAAAAGAATAATATAATATGGGTTCAGAGTTGCATGACCACGCAATTGTCATTCAAATACGACAGATCTGAAAGGTGAAAATTAGCCTGGGCAGGAAGGGGGTGAAGTGCCCAGTATTGAAGTTCTTAAAGTTAACCAATGCTGAGAAAAATATGGATCCTTTGGTGGTTAATTTGGAAGATACTAGTTGCCTGGCAGTCTGCTTTTTCCCCGGAGTCAGACATGAAGCATGCATACAAAAACTCAACGCCTGATCTGTACATTTGTACTGGATTGGTGACGCATAGGGGTTTAAAGCTATTTAAGTCCAGGTTTCCTTGAAGTATTAGTGGCCTGGTTAGCATAGACTGTTTTGGTTAACAAAGGATACGCTTCCAGTGAAGCTTTTCTTACGGCTAATCGACTGTTCTCCGCCCTCAACTGCTTTTTTTTCTTTAAATACTATAATGTAGTATAATACATTCATTTTTTTATTTTATTTTTTCAACAGGTTGACGGCATCCTAAAAACTGTACTGCGAGATGAAATAATCGCATGGCACAAGAAAACACAAGAAGACACTTCCTCTCCGCTATCGCCAGCTGGGCAGCCTGAGAACATGGACAGCCAGCAGCTTGTGTCTCTGGTCCAGAAAGCTGTCACGGCCATTATGTCGCGACTGCACAACCTGGCCCAGTTTGATGGTGGAGAGAGCAAAGTCAACACACTAGTGGCTGCTGCCAACAGCCTGGACAATTTGTGTCGTATGGACCCTGCATGGCACCCATGGTTATAAGGGAGCTTAGATTTATTTAAATTAAACTGTCTGTTTCTAAGCTAAAACAACGGTACTTGATCATGCTGTGCTATGAAGGTTCTTTTAAGCTGTGAAGGATGATTTTTGTTTAACTATGGTAGATGTGCCATATACCAGAGATCTCCATAGCCTTTATAGACATAGACTTGCAATACTACCTTCGCCACTGCTGACCGTTCCTAAACAACTGAAAGAACTGGGTAGATTATACGCAATTACAAGACGTGATGGGCTTTTGAAGGGGTAAGCTGTTGGCCTCTATGGAAGCTAATCATGTTTACAGAACATTTCTGCCTGTTGTCATTAAGTGGTATGCTTTTTACAAAGAGAATATTGATTTTCCTCAAGTTCAAACACATTTCAAAGCATTTAAAATAGCAGCTCTAGTGGATGAAAAACACAAAGGGACCCTGTACAGACATATAATGATTTTCTTCCTTTATTGTGTTGTAGCTTTATATGAACTAGGAAAAAAAAAAGAACGGAGATGTAATATTTTATACTTTTTAAAACTGGCACAACTTCAATGCTGTATCGGTTCTAGGCCAACATGGCTTTCATATGTTCTTTTTACAAAGACTGTTAAATACAGGCGGGTGTTCATTTTATTTTTATTTTTCCCAAATGTTAAGTTGGAGTGGGCTGTACAAAATAATATATCATGTATAGTTCTTTCTTTGTTACATAAAGTTCTCGAACAAAGCTGTATACTTCGAGCAGTAGAGATGATCCATGGAAACTGGGGCAAAGGAAATAAACAGAAGGGGAACTCTTGGGCATAGCAGCCAGCCAGGCTGAAATAGCAATGGCTGGTTGGTGTGTTCAACAGCTTCACTGTAGCTCCAGTTTTCCCAGATCGGCTCTACCAAGCCTCCCATTGAAGGAGCAAAGCCATCTGTTGTGAATGTACATTTTATATCTAAGGAGCCACTGCTGGACCACATGCAGAAGCAATGCAGGACTGTGGTGGACATATGTGAAAACAGGTTATTTTTTTGTGTTGCTTTATTTGAGAAGTTTCTTTGTCAGATGATTGTATAACTTTGTAATTTTTAAGGAATGGCCGTGCTTCTGTCATTCTTCGCTACAAGCTGTTTTATAAATGCTCAGTATTAGGAGGACTGGTTCTTAAAAGTATTTGTACATCCATTTTCAAAATAAATATTTTGGAAAAGGCTTTTTGTCACCCTTATTCAGTTATTTCTGATTGTGTGGAATATTTTTTGCACCTGTTTTGGGGGTGAAATGGTATGACCTTTTAGAACTTGTTTAACCACTTAAGCCCCGGACCATTTTTTAGCTAAAGGACCAAGCCCCTTTTTGCGATTCGGCACTGCGTCACTTTAACTGACAATTGCACGGTCATGCAACGTGGCTCCGAAACAAAATTGACGCCCTTTTTTCCCACAAATAGAGCTTTCTTTTGGTGGTATTTGATCACCCCTGCGGTTTTTATTTTTTGCGCTATAAACAAAAAAAGAGCGAAAATTTTGAAAAAAAACTATTATTTTTTTTCCATTTTGCTATAATAAATATCCCCCAAAAATATATAAAAAAACATTTTTTTCCTCAGTTTAGGCCGATGCGTATTCTTCTACATATTTTTGGTAAAAAAAATCGCAATAAGCATTTATTGATTGGTTTGCGCAAAAGTTATAGCGTCTACAAAATAGGGGATAGTTTTATGGCATTTTTATTAATAATTTTTTTTTTACTAGTAATGGTGGCGATCAGCGATTTTTATTGTGACTGCGACATTATGGCAGACACATCGGACAATTTCGACACATTTTTGGGACCATTGGTATTAATACAGCAATCAGTGCAATTAAAAATGAATTACTGTAAAAATGTCACTGGCAGTGAAGGGGTTAGCCACTAGGGGACAGTGTAGGGTGTGTGTGTGTGTGTGTGTGTGTGTGTGTGTGTGTGTGTGTGTGTGTGTGTGTGTGTTTTTTAACTGTAGGGGGCATGGCTTGGCGTCTGACGTTACTGATCGTCTTTCCCTATAACAGGGAACAGACGATCAGTGACAGCCACAGTAGGAAGCACGAGGAGAAGTTTGTTTACACTTACCTCTCGTCGTCCTTCAGCTCTGTGGCCCAATCACGGGACACCGGCGGCGATCGGGTCCACGGGTCTCGCGGTCACGGAGCTCAGGACCGGGTCGCGAGTGCGGCGTGAGGCGGTCCTTAAGCAGTTAAAAGCTAGAGCAATAGCAAATGCCTCAAATTTCTGATCTAGTACATACTTTACGAGCACAACAATTGCTTTTTCTTGCCTACACCAGTTCCGGCCTGGACAGTTTCACCCCCTTACGGTCCAGGCCATTTTTCTGTTTTCAGCGCAGTCAAACTTTGAATGACAGTAACACTGTACTCAAAATATTTATTTATTTTTTGGGACAGAGCTTTCTTTTGGTGGTATTTAATCACCACTGTTTTTTTTTTTTTTTTTATATATATAAATATAACAAAAACAAAGAAAGCCCTGTTTAACTTTTTTTATTTTAACATTTTTCACATAAGCTTTCTTCATAAGTTTAGGCCAAAATGTATTCTGCTACATTGTGTTTGGTAAAAACAACCCAACTCAGTGTACTTTTTTTTTTTAGTCTGTGTGAAAGCTATAGAGTCTACTAACTATGGTATATATATTTAAAAATTGATCAGTCCTTATGTTCTGACTGTCTATCTCATTCCTAGAGGCCTTAAAATGTAAGGTCAGTACAAATACCCCAAAATTACCCCTTTTTGGAAAGTTGACAGTCTGAGGATATTTAGTAAGAGGTACAGTGAGTTCTTTAAAGTTGTAATTTTTTTGCCAAAATTATTTGAAAAATTATAAAAAAAATGTATTCACAAAATTGTAACGAACAAGTTAAATCCTCACACACAGCATAGGTATACTTAAATTGCACCCAAATACACATTCTGCTACTTGGGAATATGCTGATACCACAAGTGAAACTTTTTCACAGCCTAGCCACATAAAGGGGCCCAAAATCCAGAGGACAAACTAGGTTCTAGGTGCATAAATGATGCATCTAATTTTCTGACTACCTGTCACGTTTTTGGAACCCATAGAGTACCAGGACAATGGAAACTCCCAAAA
Source organism: Lithobates pipiens (assembly GCF_037356315.1). Lineage (NCBI taxonomy): Eukaryota > Metazoa > Chordata > Amphibia > Anura > Ranidae > Lithobates > Lithobates pipiens. Next base: position 268,959,877 of record NW_027507784.1, read on the forward strand.
AAATTACCACATTTAGGAAAGCAATTACGGTACATCAATGTATTTTTTAAAAGGCATAGTGAGTCCTTTGGAAATGTGTGGTCCCCCCCCCCCCCCCCACACGCTTTAGGGTCAATGGTATTGGGTGTCACATTTGATTCTGTTACTAGTGTACTTCATGCAGCCTGCTCTCTGCGTCAGAACCAAGGTTTTTAGGTGCAGGGCCTTCTTGAGATAGGTATCTCTATCTCTTTATTATAAGGGCTGTTACAGTCTCCTATTGATAGTGTAGTTGGGTGACTGGTCATTCTGTGGACTTCTAATGCATGATATAGGAGCTTTACATGGTTAATTAGAAAAGGTATACAGACACTTTTTTATATAGCAATAGATTGATTAATCTTCTGGTAGCTAAGTAGGACTGTAACATTTGGTCATTACAATCCACACCTCCCATAAACCGATTGTAGCCATGTATACAATCAGGTTTTTGAACCGGACCGTGCATTCCTTGGATTTCCACTGGGGTGTCTTCGTGGATGGAGGAATGGATATGCACATCCCGTTTATCCCTCCATTTAGGGGACACAATTTACTCATTCTGTAAACTGGGAGTCCCCCCCCTTTTCAGCCGTGCAGCAACCAATCTTTGTGGGAAGCCCTTGTGGTTTGGCCACACTGTACCATAGGCTAAAGTTTTCTGTATGTAAAGGTGGCAGAAAAGGAGCAGGCTGTAAAAGTTGTCCACAAGGTGATACTCCAGTGGTAATGCAAGGTCCCACACAATTTTCCCCTGCTTCCAATATAGGTTGGGCATCCAGGGCGCTACAGCGGACTGTCTTTTCCTTCATGAACCCAGAAGTCATTATACATGTACCCTGTGGCACACTCACAAAGTTTGTATTACTTCACCCTGCATCTGGCCTGTCTATTTGGGATACAATGTTTGAAGCCCAGCCTGCTGGTGAAATGGATGAATGGATGAGGTCCTCATCCACACAGATGTTTGTCATGAATGTACATTGCGGGAAAATGTGGAGGTAAAATAATTGATTAGTGGCCTCATTTTTATAAAGCTTGTCGTATTCGGGGGGGGGGGGGGATTTCAGGGACAGCACAGAGAGTTGTCATTGAAGTGTAGAAATTTCATAATTTATAGTGGGTCCTGGACAGTGGTGGCCCGTCCATAGGGGCCAGGCAGCCACAAAAAAAAAAAAAAAAAAGTGTACTGTGTTCGGATACCGGACACAGTCTGACACCGAACAGAGTGCCCTTATGGGAAGCGCCACGTCTATGCAATCACGAGATTGCAGACGTGGCGCTGCATTTGCAGGCATTTAGCGGTTAGGATGTGGAATTCTCTTCCACAGGTGGTTTCAGCAGGGAGCATCAATAGTTTTTTTGAAATTATTAGATAAGCACCTGAACGACCACAACATACAGGGATTTAGAATGTAATACTGACATGAAATCACACACATACTGTAGGTTGGACTTGTCTTTTTTCGACCGTGCCTACTATGTAACTACTGTGTAAGTATGTAACGCAAAGCAGCGCTGTCCAAAATATCTTCCATGCAAACGAACAAAGGTAGAACAGTTTATAACTCCACAGACATAGCTAACTGTTTCAAAGATTTTTATTCTGATCTCTATAACCTAAAGCCCTACCACCCCCGCCCCCCCCCAAGTATCTCACCCAGCTCCCTCCCAATTTACCCAATTTCTAGAATCGATCAGGCTTCCCTCTCTTACCGAAGAACAACTCGATCACCTCAATTCGCCTTTTTCTGAGACTGAAATAATGAAAGCAATACACTCCCTTTCCCTTCACAAAGCACCCGGTCTGGATGGTTACTGTAATGAAAGAAATGTATGCGGACGTCCTCACTCCCCACCTCTATAAGGCTTTCAATGTTGTTATAAACACTGGCGATATCCCTAAGGAGTCATTGGAAGCCCACATAATCACCATACCAAAGCCAGGCAAGCCTCATGATAACCCTGCTAACGACAAACCTATCTCACTCCTCAACACTGACCTTAAACTCTACTCCAAAATAATAGCTTCACGAATATTACTGCATATTTCCAAACTGATTCACTCGGACCAAGTGGAATTAATTCCAAAACGTCAAGCCTCTGATGGCACCAAGAGGTTCCTAAACCTCATTCAATGGACTGAGCACCACAGGACGCCTTCTCTGCTTCTTTCTTTAGATGCAGAGAAGGAGTTTGATGTAGGGGATTGGTCCTATTTAGCAGAAGTATTGCCAAATTTGGCTTTATTGGGCCAATTAACAAAGATCTCCTTGCGTTATAATTTTGCCCATCAGCTAGCGTTTTAACCTCAGGGATTTAATCAGACCCTTTCCCTATAAGCAACAGCATGAGGCAGGGCTGCACCTTCTCGACTTTTAATTTTCGCAATGGTGATAGAACTGCTTTGGGATTTGCTACAGGTGTTTGGTCAAGTCTCCCTATACAAGATTAACTCTTCCAAGTCCTCCATGTTGGACATTTGCATAGACCATACCACAAACCAAGATCTATCATGCATTTCCCTTTTTCCTTGGGCCCCAGCTTCCTCTCTCACTTATTTGGGTTTTCGGCTCACAACTCCCTCCGCCAATACTCTCCTTATTAATTTGGAGAACCTCCTCAGGAAACTCAAAGATATCTGCTCCACCTTGGAGGTAATCAAAGCATCCTGGGGGCGGGGAAGATGGCCATCTCCAAAATGTATCTCATACCACATATTACCTACCTCCTTTGCACCCTACCAGCTGCGTTTTTGGTCGTCCACCTAAATACAATCCAACAAACTCTTAATGACTTCATCTGGAATAACCAGCATCCCAGAGTGAAACACTCGATTATGTGCACACCAAAAAAAATATACAGGAATGGGAGTACCAGACATTAAAACCTACTATGAGGCCAGGATGAATTTGATTTAACTCAAGTCAATTTAAATAATATTTTTTAAAGAGCAACTGTCATCTCTGTCCCACAGCAGATCTTTCACTGAGCCGCTGTTGACTCCCCATTCACATTAATTGGACGGCTGGTGATGCAGCAGCGACACAACAAGGTGAGGGACATGCCATCAGCAGATGAGTGGATGCCCACTAACAGACGCTGCCACAATGGATCTGAAATGACTGGTGCTCTTTAAATGTAAGGATTTATTCTTGCTGGTAGTTAGAATCCTTAATATTTGCAAACAAAATGAAGGTTTCCCATTTAGAATAATAAGCTGTCAGGTTAGTAAAACAGCGATAATCGGAACCGATTCAATCATACAGTTTGTAGAGTGCATAGATTTGTAAAACAATTGGATAAAGGAATATTCCTGAACTTTGGTTTATCTCATGGTTACTGTGAAATTGTGTGAATGCATCAACACAGTGCATGTTATCACAGCTTTCAGAGCTTGGATTCATTGAATGAGTTTACCAACAATTTAAATATCGCACAATATACAGCCTCATGCTACATAACTCCATTTCATGCTGAATAAACAAAATTATTAACGTCACTTAAACAGAAAACTATCTTTAGATTTTTACACCAAAAGCATTTTATTAAAATAAATTTGATACAAATCAAAAAAATCTGATTTTCTTTTTTGATTTTTAAAAAGAAAAATCATTGATTTATATCCACCCTGTACAAGGCCATATTACTGACACATACTGCCCATTGGTAGTCATCTGACTCCCAACCAGCATGGGCAAAAATTGAGGAAACGGCCATCAAACTCCAAACAAAGTCTGTGCTAACTTCCATATCTCTTCAAAGCAATACTCCTATCTCCTTTCAGTGAATGTGACTATTAAAACCTGGAGATCCATCTTTCAACAAGCAAATGGCATTTCTAGGCACATCCTATCCTCCCTATCTCGGCTCTAGGTCTCTTAAGTGAAGGTTTATCCTTTGATTCGTGAGAGGCTCCAGTAATCGCCTCCATAGGGGATCTTTTCAACAACCAATGCATATACTCCTTCCAAGCCCTACATGCAAAATATGCTGTCCCCAATCAGGAATTCTACAAATACCTCCTGAATCAGACACATTCTAAATAAATTACTGTGGTCATCCAATACTCTCTCATCGGACATTCTCTGCTTCTATGAACATCTACCACCCTCAAAGGAACGTCACACTTTTAAAACTTGCTGAATGAAACAGAGCCTCAACAAAAGCTTTCGTAGATGGTGAAATGGGAACAAATCCTCCACTACTCTACGGACTTGAACCAAAGGTACTCTGCATCTCACGTCATACTGAAATACTCCAAATGTCTTTCCCACTGGGAATCAGCGCAGAAACTCCACTATCAGTGGTATCATACCCCACAGAAGCTTGCAAGGTTTTTCCAGCAAGTTCTCTTTGCTGGCAGAACTGTGGGGGACAAGGGACAACTACTCGCATATGGTGGACCTGCCCAGGTCTCACACAATTCTGGACAGATATTTAGTCTTTGATGAATAATATTGCTAGTACATGAGGAAAGTTGCTGCCACAGTTGGCCTTGCTAGGCTTGGGTCCTTAGCCCATAAATGGAAACGCAATACCCTTCCAACCCTCCAACAAGCTATAGCCCTTGTCAACCAACACATGAGCCTGGAACATATGTTTGCCAAAGCCAATCTAACCATGTCAAAATTCCTCCTGTACTGGTCCCCCTGGCTTGCTGATGCTGGGGCAGAGAACATTGCCCCCTAACAGAACTTTGTCTCTCCTTTATACTAGGCTCCCCTGGCATAATAAAAGAAGTGATACCAAGCCCAGCAGGGTCAACTTGAATTAATTGAGTCTCCTATATTGCAGCCACAAACTTATTATTAGGCCTCTTCCCCTCCACTAGACCCTGCCTTTCTTCTCTCTCTATTTTTTTTTTCCTTTTCCTTCTCATCTTTTACCCAATACCCAGATAAATAAAGCATGCTGCGTATTCATTACTTATTTTTGCAAACAATTCTGTATTGTATGTCATCTATACCAATTTTCTTGGTTCGTACACTTTGGTTGTTATCGCACTCATATTTGTACGTACTCTTTGTTTAAAAAACCTATAAAATTTTAAGGAAAAAAGATTGTGAAAAATATAACAAAAAATATCAAAAAGGAATAAACCAGTTAGTGAAAATAAACATCCCAATATAGAATATCAATCCTTGTTGAGTAATCAGAATTAGATGTTAGTCACAGTGCAAATCATGATGATATATAGGGCTTGAAAGAATTATAGCTTTCTTTTAAAAGGTAGATGTGGACAATATAAAATGAGAAAATGCCTATCAACAATAAAAGAGTTAATGATGTCAGTAAAGAAAAAAAAAAAAAAACATGGTTGCAGAACCAACACATTTAAATGGAGCGTGTGAAATGGAATTGAACATGTTAGAAATTAGATCATTTCTGTAATTTACTCAATCATCTCGCCAAGGTTCATCTTTGTCATATAACATCCCCACTACACCCCCTGCACACACACGCTCATAAATTGACTCTCTGCCAGCCAGATGTGATCATCAATATTTTATAACACGGCTCATGAAAGGGCAGCACTCTTGACCATTTCACAATGCCTGCAAGGAGTCAGGTCCTCATTGCAGGCAGGCATGGTATTAATCTACGGCCTGTCACTGGGAATGCTTAGAAGCATGTTTATTGATATATGATATGTCATCCTGTTATCCTGTAGATCAGCAAGGATGGAAGGACGGCCTGGTCCTTCCATCCTCACTGATCTACAGGCTTGGAGAAAGCCGTCCTCCAGACTTGTGTATGTTGGGAAAAAAAAAATGACCTGTTCACTATTTTGAGCTGTACCCTTTCTGGAGAAAAAAATACTGCCTTATTTTTTGTCCTATTGAAAACATTAAAGTGGTTCTAAAGGCTCAAGGTTTTTTTTTTACCTTAATGCATAAAAAACCTTATGGGTGCAGCCCCCCCCCCCCCCGCCCCAGCTTATAATTACATAAGCCCCATCCATCTCGATCCAGTGATGTGCAGCGGCTCTCCTGGGTCTCTCTCTCATTGGCTCACACAGTAGTGGGAATCATTAGCGCCTGCTGCTGTCAATCACAGAGAGCAAGCCATTCAGGAGAGACCGGGGGCAGGGCTGAGCTGTGCTCTGTGTGTGAATGGACACACAGAGTGCTACTTGGGTGCCCCTGCTTGATTGCTCCTATAGCAAGAAGCTTGCTATTGGGGCACTCAGGAGGGGGAAGGAGCCAGGACCACCAGCGGGGGACCCAAAAAGATAAGAATTGGGGCTGCTTTGTACAAAATAATCACATAGAGAAGGTAAGTATGACATGTTTGTTATATTTTTTCTGCTTCTACAGGCTAAACGCAAAACCCCTGTAGAAGCAGCGTTTTTTAAGCCCAGTGTGCATGGACCCTTAATATCCAGGTCACTACCTCTGTAAAAATCCCCTGGTGTTAGTAAGTGCAAAATTGCAAGTAAATAAAAAGATGGATTTATACTTACCTTATTCTGGTGTCATTTCCACATTCCTGGGCATGATGTCTCCATTCTTCTGGGTAGATTTCTCAGGAATATAGAGCAAGCAAAATGTAACGAGAAGACTCTTCATTCTTTTGCAAGGGTGTTTTCTCACAAGATTTGGGCTGCTCGGTATTCACCACAGTCTAGCCAAAAATATTACCTTCCCCTGGGCCTTTCAAGTCATTTTTATAGGGGGTAAGGGGACTGGACATTATAGGCGTTTGTTGTGTTTTAACACAATGTCTGCTCAATGACTTATTTTCTTTCAATAGGTTACTACACTTTGCACATTCATCTTTGCCATGTTTAAGGCTGGTTTCATACTGTCTTTGGATGTGGCTCACAGTAGGGGTCTGGTGCATGCCTAAAATGGAGCCAAAGATGCACAGGACCTCTGTGCAATCCGCTCCGTGGCCACCATGGAGCTGTGTAATCCGGCTCCATTGAGATGTGGGGAATGCCGCATCCAATCCGCATGACAGGAGACAATCCTGTATCCCTCATTGATACCATTCCTTCAGGGAAATGGCAGTTTCCTAACCCAGGCCTCATAGTGTAGGTAATAATCAGCAAAAAATGTATTTACTTTCTCTGCAGAGGTAAACTCGTGAGGTTGTGAAAAAACCCACAGGTCAGAAAACCTTACATCATCACTATGTCTCTGCTGACTATGTAAGTGGAATATCATTTGGAACTGTACCATTTTCTCCCATAGAGGTTTTCAAAAGGCTAGCCAACTAAGGGAAATTGAAATTCAAGATTAATTCAGTATACAGCCTTGAAGACACCTTGTCATTCACAACAGGAAGTGTCTCTTGGGTACAGCTGGCCTCCACTGAAGCTGTTTCAAAGTAGCTTTGCTGTTAACTAATTCCTGAGGTTCTGTCTGACACTTTGTAACTACTTTATTGCATGTGCTATCAATTTTTAATCTGCCCAAAAGAGGTCACGTCCATGCAGTCAATGGAAAATGGTGCAACAAGAGGAGAATTTTAGGAAAAGTGTCAATGGCTCAATTCACTAAGATGCATCAGTTGTTTTAACAATTTATTTTATAAAAAAATGTTCAATTTACAACCATGACTATCACATAGTTGTGGAACCACTGAAAGCCTTTGTTATCTGTTTTTATCTGATGAATGTGTATTTTACCTGCACTCATTCTTTTTCCTGATCTCCTCAACAGACACTTGAAAATTGCAATACCCTTCTCTTTTACTTAGCTGTTCGCTTACAGTACATAGATACATCTCTTCCACCCTGTACATTTTTGCCGATGGTATCACAGATTACTGAAGCCCTCTATTGGACAGTCCCTATGGTCCCCTTCTTAGGTTCTCCATGACTATTTCAGAGCATCATAACTTCTGGATTCATCATAGCGGTTTGGATTCTATGTGATTTCATTTATTTCTGTATTTGATGATCCAGTCAGTGGCCATTTTCATTAGAGCCCTATCAGAAGTCCTTTGAAGACCGTAGGCTAGTTAAGTACTATGATGCCCTGCGTTCCTTCTAAGTGAACTGCTTTTTTTTCAGATGTACTGTCTTCCATGGATGCTTTACAGGAGACAGATTTTAATCTGACTGCCTTGTTATGGACTTTTAAATGTTGGTGAAAATGAGGGTGGTATGGTGTTCAGCCCCAGTTTCTATTACATTCACACAGTTTGGAGTTCATCAGACCTCACTGTTGTCACGGTGGAGTTTATGAACATGTGTTTTATGAGTACTACTAGAGATGGACCAACTTCCGACGGGACGTTTCGCGAACGCGGCCGAAAGTTCGCAAACCGCAAAGTTTGCGGCGGGCCCCATTGACTTCAATGGCAGGCGAATATTAAAAACCTACAAGTCATATTTCCAGCCACAAAATAATTACTAACTGTGCACACATAGTCCCACCACATGGCCACTGACATAACACATGTATGAAGTGAATCTGGGATCGACAACTACAAGCATTCTTTTTTTCTATGTGAAATTTTGACAATTCAGGACTCAGGAGCGCATGAAGGCAATGGAGGAGAGGAAAGGTCAGGGTAGGCTATGACGAGGGTGCAGGAGATGATCACCAGCACCGTGATATAGAACACTGACACCAGCACCGTAATAGAGTGCACTGACACCAGCACCGTGATATAGAGCACTGAAACCAGCACCATGATGGAGTGCACTGACACCACACCAGCACCGTGTAGCTAGTGATTTGCAGACTGTACCTCAGTCCCTACACTGATATACTTGACTGCTGCCCTATTCTGCAGCAGTCCTTTAATATTCTTTCTGTATTTGGGAAAAAGTATATTATACGTGTACAACCCTATATACTGTACACCTATACCAGTCCTTAGAAGGACCTTTGTGGACCTAATAGTAATAGCTAGCTAGTGATTAAACTGACTGTCTCTGCTGCACACAGTGTCCTGTCCCTCCCTGCACTGATAAAAGACAGGCTGCTGCAATCACCAACACAGCAGTGCACTGAACCCTATATACTGTACACCTATACCAGTCCTTAAAAGGACCTTTGTGGACCTAATAGTAATAGCTAGTGATTAAACTGACTATCCCTGCTGCACACAGCGTCCTGTCCCTCCCTGCACTGACAAAAGACAGGCTGCTGCAATCACCAGTACAGCAGTGCACTCAACCCTATATACTGTACTACACCTATACCATACCAGTCCTTAAAAGGACTTTTGTGGATCTAATAGCTAGCGATTTGTGTCACTACAGTCTCTCCTTGCTCCACACAGCATCCTGTCTCTACACTGAAATAAGACAGAATGTAAAATGGCCGCCAGATCAGGTCTATTTATAAGGTAGGGGGAATGTCCAATTGTCCATGTGCTGAAATGTCTCAATTGGCTGTCCTGTACCCCATGATGGATGTGCCATCATGGGTCAAAGTTCTTTCACACTGTAAACACATATGTCCGCCGGGCAAACAGCAGCAATAGTCCGCTGATTGGGCGAATCGCGAACGCGCAAAATTCGCCGCGAAACGACCGTCGGGCTAACAGTTCGGCCATCCCTAAGTACTACTACTACTATGACTTGCAATTCTCCACCAGGCCTGATATTTGGTATATATTTGCACTCCTCTCCCATTGTGTTCAGGATTGGATGTTGTACTATATTTTTCAAGGTGATCGATCATTTACTAATTGTTGTAACTATTTAAAACTGTTTGAGACTGATGAAGTTTATACTCCATGCTTGCCAAGAGCCTGTTTGTTGGCCAGCAGAAAACAATATTCTCAGAGCTACCCTTCTCTGTCTAAATATAATTAAAAAAGCTAAAAATGGCTGAAAATAAATGTTCACATAAGGGTATAGTGCATAGACCACATAAAGATCAGGGACATAGACCTTAAAATGATTGTAAAGACTATTTATTTTTATTTTTTTTAAATAAAGACCATGTTATACTTACCTCCTCTGTGCAGTTGGTTTTGCACAGAGCAGCCCACATCCTCCTCGCCTCGTGCCCCTCTTAGTTGCTCCTAGCCCCTCCCTCCTTTGCATGGCTCCTATCCAGCAGCTTTTTTTGGGGGCACCCAAGCTGAGTCAGAGCTCCGTGTTTCCATTCAGACTGACTTTGATTGACAGCCGTGGGAGCCAATGGCGTTGCTGCTCTGTCTCAGCCAATCAGGAAGAGTGTGCTGGATGGCTAAGGGGGATCGTGGACATCGCTGAAGAGAGAAGGGTCTCAGGTAGATAATTAGGGGGTCCTGGGGGGGGGGGGGTTGCTACACACAAAAGGTTTTTTATCTTAATGCATAGAATGCATGAAAGTGATTGTAAACCTTAGTTTTTTTTAAATAACAAACATATCATATTTACCTCCAGTGTGTAGTTCGTTTTGCGCAGTGTGGCCCCGATCATCATCTTCTGGGGTCCCTTGGCAGCGCTCGCGGCTCCTCCTTGCATCTGTAAACCCCCTGGGAAAAGCGCTCTCCCTGGGGGTTACCTTGCGGGCACACTCCTAAATCCAGCATTTGCATGCATAGACACAGAATGCCGGACTCTGCCCCATCCCCCGGCACCCACGTCACTGGATTTTATTGACAGCAGTGGGAGCCAGTGGCTGGGCTGCTATTAATCTATCCAATCAAGAGTTAAGAACCCTGGGCAGAGATCTAGAGCTCATCTCCACCAAGGGAACGAATGGGCTCAGGTCAGTAAAACGGGGGGGGGGGGGGGGCTGGTCAGTGTCAAAAGTTTTTTTCATCTTAGGTGAAAAAACATGAGGATTTACAACTCCTTTAAGATAAAAAAAAAACCTGCCTTTTCAACTCCTTTAGCCACTTCACACCTGGCCTATAGCAAAATGACGGCGGGTGGTGGTTCAGTTCTCCTGACTGGGCGTCATATGACGCCCATTGGTGGTGGTGCGTGTCAGTCTGACACACCACTACACTGATCTTGGTAAAGAGCCTCTGACGGAGGCTCTTTACCACGTGATCAGCCGTGTCCAATCACGGCTGATCACAGTGTAACAGGAAGAGCCGTTTATCGGCTTTTCCTCACTCGCGTCTGACAGACGTGAGTAGAGGAGAGGCGATCGGCGGCTCTCCTGACGGGGGGGGGGGGTTCTATGCTAACCACCAGGGAAAACAGCCACACATGGATGAGCAGGTATGCGCCCATGGCCACAGCGCTGAAAGCTGAAAATTGGTCTGGGCAGGAAGGGGGTGTAAGTGCCCGGTATTGAAGTGGTTAATATAAGTCCAGAAATTGCCTATAACAGGTAATAAATTACTGACTGTGATCCAAGGTGGACTGCCTAATCCAGAAGAGCTGGGGACCCACAAAATAAGGCTGCGTTCACATTTCAGCGTTTTGAATCGTGGGCAGATTTGCCACGATTTTAGGTATCATTCAAATAAATTAATCTCCAATGCTAGTCCCGCAATTTGTCATTCACACATCGGCACTTTGAAATCGGGGGCAGAATCGTGAACAGTGTGAATGCAGCCTAAGAGAAGGGGGAGAAAGGCACCAAAAAAAATAAAAATACATAAAAGGTTCCACTCACAAAGGTGAAAGGTTCAAAGTGGTGTGTAACCGGGGAGAGCTTATCCCACCAGTAGCCTAGCTATCAATCTGTGCCGTTGTGGCAGCTCCAATGGTGGAGGGTGTCAGAGGACACTGAGGAGTGAGCTTGCAGGGGCCAGGAAACCACCTGTCAAATCTCGGGGAGGAACAACAAATAGGAACGCGTTTCGGAGGCTAACAAAGGAGGTGGGGCTAGCCTCCGAAATGCATCCTCTGACCCTCCACCATTGGAGCTGCCACAGCAGCGCAGATTGATATCCCGGCTACGGGCAGGATACACTCTGAACTCTCCCAGGTTACATACCACTTTGAAACTGTCATCTTTGTGAGTGGAACCTTTTATGTATTTTTTTAAACTTGTTTGAGTAAAACTGTGCTACACCAAGTGGTCGCTCGGCGCCTTTCTTCTCCTTTCCTCTTCTGTTTGTTGCCTAGAAACTTTGCATTTTTATATGGAGAATTTTATGTTTTTATTTGTCACTGCTTTCTAAAGAGCTTTTTGGATTGAACATTTGACATAGAAATCCTTGGTGCAGATGACTTTAGACATATTAGAGATTGAACTTGCCTAATTTATGCCATTAGGCTGTTGTTCCTATGCGCAAGGCATTTGAGAAAGAGCAGATTGAAGTGCACTTTACTACAAGATTTGTTTTGAGCTTGATAAAATAGTCAACATCCATGAAAACCATTAAGGGCATGGTCATTTACATTGCATTGCGCTGAAATGCATGTTTTAACCTACATTGCAGTTTGTTTTTTCACTTTATTTTTTTTTAAACACCTATGCTTTTAACAAATACACGTCTCAACATGCTGTGTAAAATGTAACTCATCCTATTTTTTTGTTTTTTATGTTGCAATGTGTTGGTGTGAAGACACCATAGAAAAAAAGAAATTGTATCACTGAAACCCTAGGGTTGCGTTATTGATAAAAGAATTGTAGTGGTATTTGAACAGGGTATCTGGATTCTGAACTGGCATTGCCGTGAGAAAGGATTTCCTTGGATTATATTTAAATGCATCTGAGGTTGAAGCTCCAAACCCTAAGTTAGGCTAAGTTCAAATAGGCAGCAAAAGAGCAATAAAAACTGTACTTGACTTCCCACCTAAAACTTAACATGGCAGCTGGAGGAGTTTGTACACATGTTGCTGGAGTGGCAATTTTAACTCATCATGTTATGTTTGATAGGTGGTACCGTCTGTCAAACTTGCCTATTGAAGTCAATGGGACTGTGCTACAACCATGAGCCAAAATCCCTCTTTGACTGGAAGAAAAAAACAAAATAGAAACAGATATTCAGAAGGTAGACGTATAGCCTCCTGAACACCCATGAATGCTCCTGAAGGGCTACCCATGAATTAGCCCTTCATAATTCAGATGTACATTTATTCCAATTAAAAAAAAGATGTAAGTAAAAGACTTTGTCACAATGTACTTTGGGGGGCCAGAAAACTTCTGGACTAAATTAGAAATGCAAAGTATGCAGTATTTTAACCAAATATTGGCGGACAGAGTTTATCAGCAGCTGGTTTGAGCTGCTCAAAGCAGCTGCTAATGAACTCTGTGCTCCAATATATATTTGTTTGGTATAAATATTGCATACTTTGTATACTGCAATATTCAGGGGAGGTGGCACTTCGGTACTACGTGCAACAGCCAGTTAATTTAAACATAAAAGTCTTTATTTTCTTTAGGCAAACACAAAAGAGCTTCCAGCAGCAAAAGAAACTCCACAAAATGCAACACAAAAAGTCAGCTTATCTTCAGCACACATCACATTTTTAAGCAAAAGTCCAGGAAGGCTTTTACCCCAGAGTTAGCAGCGTCCAGCTTCAGAAGTTTTGTAGCACGCATGCAACATATAACCAGGTCCCTTCTCAACTCCTACACACACCACACCTAATGCTTATGCCGCGTACACACGAGCGGAATGTCCGACAGAAAAAGTCAGACGGAAGCTTTTCATCGTATATTCCGATCATGTGTATGCCTCATTGGACTTTTTCTTAACGGAAATTCGAACAGACCTAGAAATAGAATATGTTTTAAATATTTTCCGACGGAACCAATTCCTATCGGGAAAACCGCTTGTCTGTATGCGTTTCCGACGGACCAAAAATGATGCATGCTCTGAAGCAAGTACGAGACGGAGGCTATTGGCTACTGGCTATTGAACTTCCTTTTTTTAGTTCTGTCATACATGTTGTACGTCACCGCGTTATTAACGATCAGACTGTGATCGGACTGTGAACGTGTGTACGCACAACAGTTTCAGCGGAACTCCTTCGGAAAAACCTTTGGAGTTTATTTTGACTGGAAAACCGGTCACGTGTATGCAGCATTAGAGTTTCCTGCTTTATGTGCTGCTTTCTGGAGGCTGCTTAACCCTATAGGGACCAGAGTTCCTGTAGACAGGAGCGGAGGCCCTTTTCCCACCCAAATGTCACTCAGGGCCTACAAAATTTTGGGTCCCAAATACCTCTCTACTAATACAGAGAGGACTGCAAATCAGTCCTCTCCTTTACATGGCTACCCCAGAATTCCTTACTAATCAAGGGTGAGCCTCCTGAGTACACACACATTTCCCTTAAAGGGACAATGACCCAAATATTGGTGCCACATATCACATAGCACCCGTCCAGGACCCATCCTTGGTGTCCTGTACAATACTTAATGAAGTCCAGTACATATTGTCTCCCATTTTCAAGCTTTGATGAAGGGGATGATGTATGGCCCTTGAAATGTGTTGGCTGTGTGAATAAATATATGTATAATTCTTGATGATGAAGTCCCACTGTGGTACTTGAATTTTAAAGCCATAGAAAAAAAAGGCTATTTGCCTTGTCCTTGCACTGAGGCTATGTTGGAAAATGCAGGCCATGCTAGTTTTGTGAACGAGTCCTTATTGCAGTGTTTCTGAACTTTAGTCCTCCAGGCGCCCTAACAGGTCATGTTTTCAGGCTCTCTGTTATTTTGCACAGGTGATTTGATCAGTTTCAATGCCTTAGTAATTACCACAGCTGTTTCATCTGAGGGAAATGCTGAAAACATGACCTGTTGGGGTGCCTTGAGGACTGGAGTTGAGTAACACTGCCTTATTATATAGACCTTGTACAAGGTACAAAGACGATGTAGTAGATAACGGTATTTGGAGGTGAAAAGGAATATTTCTCTCCTCTACTCAGTATGTGATTTGCAGGAAAGAGAGCAGGAACTCACACCAAGGACAAGAGGGTAGGATAGTTATAAAAATAAGTGCAGTAAAATAAGTTCATCAAAGGGTGGCAGCATAACAACAAAGTTAATGCTCCGCCCCTTTTTGTCAGTCATGGAGGGGAGGGGCTTGAGTAGGTGGTGATGGTCCCGTGACGGCTGGATCTACATCTCTCTATCTCACCCCAGTAGGTCATCATTTTAGAATTAAAATGATTGCCCTCATACTTATGTGCGCAGTGATATATGTGTAGAGCAAACACCATTTTCCTACCTAGGTGACCTAGCACATGTGTTTTTGTATGTGTGTATGTGATGGCATATAGGTGACTAGGTGGCTGGGGGGGTGGCACATCATAGCGGCTGTGGAAGTGATCAGCCAACATATTGATTTACAAAAGTACACATACTTCTGGCTGCTATTTCAGCCAGGAGTGTGTTAAATGAACATGTCTGCAGCACATTGAAAATCTGAAGCTCCAGAAAGTGGCTGGGGATTCAGACTTTACCACCCCACCCTCCCCCCATATTGTCACCGATTTGTCTGATCGGGTCTGTCTGTCAGTTTTTCAGATGGAGTGGTTGATGTAAACAGACTTATGTCCATTTACACCCGCCTACATCCAATCCAATCTGCCAAAAACAAACAAAGGGGATCTGTTTCCCTCTGTCTGAGCAGATGAGATTGGAGGGCAGTTGGGTGTAAACACGCAAGTCTGATTACACCTTACCACCCATAGAGCATATTGGGTTGTGTGGGATCTGCTCAGCAGGGGATCAGCACACAGATCCCAAGCTGAGCAAGTAGATAGGAAGCAGATTCTGTCCTTCTGTCCTCATGTAATCTTCTGTCTTGCTCCAATGTCCATTTCTGTCCCCATTTCTCTTTTTCCCTTGCACTCTGTCCCTATGTTCCCATCTATTCCTCATTTCTAGAGGGTCCCTTTGGTGTATATGTCAGCGGGTTGTCTTATGCGAAGCAAAGTAGCAAGATTTTCCTTTCATTCCTCCACTCCATGCTGATCCCGCTCCTGTGCTTGCTGACTCCTCCCCCTAGTCTCACTGGACTCCTCCTCCTCATCTCCCACCTCCAGTTCAGTGGCAATTGTTGACATTGTGCTAGACTGAAGGCATTTCTGTTCAGTGCGGGGCTGGAGCCTGAAGTGGGGAGCAAATGGAAGCTAATGTATACTGGAGGCAGCGGCTGATGTTCACAGAATCACAGCGCGGTGCTGCATGTCACAGTGCACGCTGTGTGACCTGTGCTGAGCTGGGTAAAGGTGTGAGCAGGATCAGCATCAGCTTTTCTTAAGGGACCCCCTGGCTTTAGTGCCCTCCCTCTCCTGGTACCTTAAGATGGCTGCCTTTCCTCCCCTATGCTAGCGCCCCTACCTGTGGACGCCCCCCTTGCCCCTACCTGTGGACGCCCATGCCCGCTGCCAGATCGTAGGGGAGAAGAGGCTGCAGGGACCAGTCTTGCAACATGAAGCAGCCTTCAGGAGTGGAGGATCAGGTAAGTAAAACTGCTTTTTCCTGTATCCTAAACATAAACAAGCATTTAACATTTGCAGTGGGGACACAACCCCACTGCAAGGCAGGAATTTTACTTTCCTTCAGAGTTTAGCTCATATATTCAGCATAGGAGAGACAAAAAAATCTGAAATTGCTTGGACCTGAGAACTGAAATTTGAGAAAGCACTGACCTTTACAGATGGATAAATACAGATTTTACTTTGTGATTTCAGAATATGGCCTTTTTAATGTAAAATAACACCTATCATTAGGCACCTATTTCTGTATTGGCAGGTAGTATGTCTAACCATCGCATAGTACAAATCACATAGCTTGTACAGAGAGCGGCGCCCAGCTGAAGTCATAATGTAAGTCTACTGTACACTGAAAGACCAATCTGGTCCTTATTAAACTGCCTGCCTATTTGTCAAATATGTCCTAAATGGCTATTATAATACCAAACCTAAAACAAAAAGTTATCATATGTGAATAAGCTACAAGTGACACTCACAACTCTGTAAATACAATTTTCATTACAGGAAATGATACATTTGACATTTTCTAAATTTGTCCTGCCATCCGCTGTTCTTTGATCTTCGGTTTTAGGCTAAAAAAAAAAGACAAAAAGTGTCAATCTGCAGTATTTTTCAAAATATAAAATAAATATCTGTGCTAAACACGAACCACTGTAAACCAGATAGTAGGCAAAGAGCAAATATATAACAAAAAAAGTGCAGCGCTATTGAAATAAACTAATAATAATAAAAAGTGATAATCCAAAGTGAACCGTACAAATCAATGAAAATAATTAATTGAAAAAAAGTCCAGTATATCAATAATGCATAAAATGTTCATATGATGATATATTTAAATAAGTGTCATCAGTTTATATGGAATCTTGGTGCGTTATAAGGTGAATCATACATAAATAGTGAAATAAGAACAAGGAGTCTTACCAGAAAGCCAGTGACCACCCTTATTCAGGGGGGTTATATGAGGCTTGTTGGATCTGTGATCTGTTTGGAGACATGATTGAAGCCTGGAAAGATCATCCAATGTGCTGAGCTCTCACCTCCAGAGGCCTGAAATGATCATCCAATGTGCTGAGCTCTCACCTCCAGAGGCCTGAAATGATCATCCAATGTGCTGAGCTCTCACCTCCAGAGGCCTGAAATGATCATCCAATGTGCTGAGCTCTCACCTCCAGAGGCCTGCAACGATCATACAGTGTGCTGAGCTCTCACCTCCAGAGGCCTGAAACAATCATACAGTGTGCTGAGCTCTCACCTCCAGAGGCCTGAAATTATCATCCAATGTGCTGAGCTTTCACCTCCAGAGGCCTGAAATGATCATCCAGTGTGCTGAGCTTTCACATCCAGAGGCCTGAAATTATCATCCAGTGTGCTGAGCTCTCACCTCCAGAGGCCTGCAATGATCATACAGTGTGCTGAGCTCTCACCTCCAGAGGCCTGAAATTATCATCCAATGTGCTGAGCTTTCACCTCCAGAGGCCTGAAATGATCATCCAGTGTGCTGAGCTCTCACCTCCAGAGGCCTGCAATGATCATACAGTGTGCTGAGCTCTCACCTCCAGAGGCCTGAAATGATCATCCAATGTGCTGAGCTCTCACCTGCAGAGGCCTGAAATGATCATCCAATGTGCTGAGCTCTCACCTCCAGAGGCCTGAAATGATCATCCAGTGTGCTGAGCTCTCACTTCCAGAGCCCTGAAATGATTATCCAGTGTGCTGAGCTCTCACCTCCAGAGGCCTGCAACGATCATCCAGTGTGCTAAGCTCTCACCTCCAGAGGCCTGAAATGATCATCCAATGTGCTGAGCTCTCACCTCCAGTTGATACTGGGCGATACTCCACTCCAATCCATGGTCAAAAGTGCAAATGACTATAAAAGAAAAAAAGAGGAAACTCTGATGCAGAAATGCTGTAAAGAGTGCTTTATTGAAGGGAAATGCACTGCTGCATAAAAACTAAATGAACCACAAACGGGTCAATCGAACAGTCAAGTAAAAAGTTGGAATTCCAGTCAAATAAAATCACACCAGTGTGTGATAGCGATCATATATGCGCAGAGCGTGTGAGCGTAGTGTATTTTTCTGTTGGAATTATGGACTGGAAGTCATTTGTGTACACAAAAGCATCTCCCCCCACAACAGCTTCATTTTAAAGTAAATTGGTCAATAATTACAAATTTTAAGCGATTGTAAAATTTTGTTTAACGAAAAAAAATATAATGAAAAAAAATTACAAACATGTTATACTTACCTCCTCTGTGCAGTTGGTTTTCCACAGAACAGCCTGGATCCTCCTCTTCTCGAGTCCCTCTTCACTGCTCCTGGTCCCTCCCTCCTGTCAACTGCTCCCACAGCAAAAAGCTTGCTATGGAGGCACCTGAGCTGAGTCACAGTTCTGTGTGTCCGTTCAGACATGGAGCCCCAACCCGGACCCGCCCCCCCTCTCTTCCCTAATCGGCTAACTGAGCCAATGACACCTCTGCTGTGTCTTAGCCAATCAAGAGGAGAGTCCCAAACGGCTAAGACACTTGTGGACATCGCTGCATTCTACAGTGAAAAATTGCACAGCAGTGTTGTCAGCCTATATGCAGTTTTCAACTTTGTATATACTCATGGGCGTCCGTGGAACTTTTTTCGGGGGGGGCACCAATTTATGGTCACCCATGCTCCACCCCTATTTGACAATGTCATGAATGGGAGCAGCTTAATATAGCCCATATAACTCATATAGATCCCCCTTTAGAGCAGGCCAGGGCAGGTCCCCCATAGAGTGGATCCCCTTTACTTAGTCTTCTTACTCTTACCTTTTTTTCACCTGTATAAAGAATAGAATGCCCAGGTTTTCCTGCAGCATCACACTCCAGGCTCTCCAGCCTCTCCCCCTGCAAAGAATATATATATATATATATATATATATATATATGTAGTGCACAGAAATAAATAAAAATAGAGGCCTCGTTGATTCGGTTAACTAGATAAATTGTTAAGATGTACCATCATCCAAAATTGTAAGGAATATAGACCGGGAGGCCTGGTTCCCACCCCAGGCATATCGAAAACAAAAGCGAGCTAGCGGACTATTGCGGTACATGTAGAAACGTTGGTACAACGTATTTAGGCCAGAGTTAAAAAACAGACAAAATGTATTCAAGTAATAAAATCATTTGACAATGTACAAACTGGTACAGGTGGTGACATATTTCTACTAGTTTCGCTCTAAATGAGCTTCTTCAGGAAATACATACATCTGTAAGGAAGTATAGATATACACAATAAGATAATAGAAAAAATCATTTAGGGTACAAAATAAAAAGTAGGAGGGAAAAAGTAAACAACACAAAATACATTTAAGGTTCTTAACCCACTCGCTGTACCACCGCAGCGCCCAAGAGCGAAACTAGTAAAAATAAGTCACCACCTGTACCAGTTTGTACATTGTCAAATGATTTTATTACTTGAATAAATTTTGTCTGTTTTTTAACTCTGGCCTAAATACTTTGTACCAACGTTTCTACATGTACCGCAATAGTCCGCTAGCTCACTTTTGTTTTCGGTAGGCCTGGTGTGGGAACCAGGACTCCCGGTCTATTTTCCATATATATATGTAGCACTGACCCCGAAAGAGATGATGGTTATTTTTGAGCTTACCGTTACCCTCCGTTTTCCTTGTTGCGCGTCTAGGGGATGTCCCGTGGTGGATGGCCCAGTAACTTGAGACTGACAATAGATCCACTTGAATGAATTTTATTTGCAAAACTCAAACCATTGAACAGTCTTTCAACTTGGGATCAGAGGGTTGGAAAAGGAAGTTCAGGTACTCTCAATGTCAAAGTCCAAAAACATTAAAGAACTTGCTTACTTTGACTGCATCCAGAGAATAACCATTGGCAGCTGGATGATCACTCAGGTTCGACAGTCCTTCTCTCACAAGACCTAGCAGCCAACAAGGTGCTTACTCAGGATCAAAGTTTTTGTCACAGACGTTGTTGCAAAACATGTAGGGAAACTAAGCTTTAGAACTTGTAGGGTACCTGGATCTTTCAGCCTGCTTAGCGATATCCACAAGATCGGATTCTCTTGGTAAATTCAGCCCTTCCAGGCTCTTGTTAAGAAAACCAACCCGCACGTGGTGTTCTTCTAAAGAGTCCTCCCTTGGAATGCTTGAAGTACACTGGGTCTCTCCCGAACTGGAGACGGTACCCAACCACCTCAGAATCATCCTTTAGTTTCCTTGCCCCTGGCTAGCCAGCCCCGAGACATTAAAGTCGGGTGGATCTGCACCCCAGGCCATAGCCTTCCTGGGGGGCTGGTCAGGAGGACCAGGACCATGTAATCGGCACTTCATACTGGACTGGAATCCTGAACCATGTGACGTCCGCATCTTAAATTCCCCCTGACCTGGCTCTGAGAGAGAATAATTGAAGCACCTGCCCAGACCATAGTTCCACGCCTGCCACAAGAGACAGTGCCCTCTGTGGCCAGGCTGAACATCTCACAGTCCAGTCAGACTGATACAGAAGTCAAATTTAGACAAATAAACCCAAACCAAACTGCAGTTTAGGTAAAGTTTAACTTTGAAAAACGCATAGCGCATGCTCTTCAGGAGCTGCCGCTACACACTCCCCCTGCTTATTTAGACGATGACCCCATCATCTGGGAAAGATAGGAAAAAAAGAAACCCAGAGCTAACAACTAGTCCTACCAAAAAAACATTAGCGTACCAGAATGTTAGTGTGGGAAGGGGAAAAGTGGGAGGAAAAACAATTGTAACATTTCCATATAGTATCAAAACACAGAATTATCTCACATTAAAGTTACCACCCCAGCCTGTCTATCTAACCCACCCATTCTCCGGTGGTTTGATAGATGCTCTACGGTGAATCCTGGAAAAGAAAAGAACATATATACAATACACCTAAACTATTAGAAGGCAGAATTCCACCAATGTCCATGGATTCCTCTCCTCTAAACGCTAAAACCTCTAAAACCGTTTTCCCCCCTGTAGAACAGTGCTAATTGTGCCGACAGTCTCCTCTCCCTCATGTGTTGCGTCACAGTCACGTGACTTTCTCAAAGGGTGATAAAGTCACTGGACTGTGACAGCACACAAGTGAGGTGAGAAAGTCACGTGACTGTGACACAACGCGTGAGAGAGAGGAGACTGTGACAGCACACGAGTGAGGTTTGCAGTGCAGCGGCTGCAGACTCATCTGATCGTTCAATGCGCTCTTAGATTACGCTACATGTGAGTGTCTCTTTTTACGCTGATCCTGCTGTGTTCTAGCAATATTGCGCAATGTTTTCTTTCTTCCATTTATATATGAAATAACTTACGTGGAGCAGAAAAGGCAGGAATATTCTCCCCTTTGTTTGGTTCAACTTTACTGAAGGAGGAAAAGTGTGGCGACTTTTCCTGGGGGAATTCTCATTAATTTGAAGCTTTTGATGTGCCCAGGACGAGTCACCCCCCTTTAGTGTGGACCTCTCTGGATAAGTGCATTTTATGCAATACTTTATTCATATACATAATAACCTTTTTATTCATGTGGACCTTTTTCTGGATGATTAGTACCTATTATTTTAATTATTTATTTGGCACATTGATTAATTTAGCTGCATTGATTATTTATTTGGCACACTGGCTGTGTGGCGTTTGCACCATTAATTCATTTATCCTATCTATTTCATCTGATTAATTACCTATTTGGTGTTTTTGTGGGATTTTTATTTAATTTATTTTCTTGGCATTTTCTAACCACCCCTAATAATTTTGGATAATATTATATATGAATTTATGTTGTTTATAGGGTGCTGATTTTTATATATAACATATGGTATAAATTATTATTATTATTTTTTTTCTTCTAGTGCACTTTCATCGTGAATATTAGTTAATCACATTTATTAGGAGAGTGGAATATTTCAGGGAGACGTATTTCCTACTTGTCATCCCTTAATATTAAGAATATAATATTAGGGTTTTCTAGCACTTGACACTTTCACTTTAGATTTAGCACTTTCACTTAGCACTTTTTCGTTGTAGTGGTTATATTTAAGAAAGCGCAATATATTTTATATTTTTTATTAGATTATTTGATATATATTATTTGGTTAATTTAATATTAACCATTGATAATTAGGCACTTGGCACTTTGTGCGTGGTTTGATTACTGAAGATAGTGTAACACTATTTATTGTATTATTCCTATTTATTTGGGTGGCTGGCCTATTCGGAGTGTTTGCAGCTGTTTTCCTTTTTCGGTTTAATTTGAATTTTATTTTGTACCCAGTATACATTTTTGCGCTTGAATATTTTCGGTTTTTGATCCAGTATATACTGCTGTCCAAGGCCGGCACTCAAAGACAGATTACTGAATGTAGACTTTCCCTTTGTACACCCACCCACTTAAAACCCAACACATTTCGAAGGCTATAACCCTTCTTCATCATTGGGTGTGGGAGCCCCAGAGCAGTTCTGATTATATACCCTATCCCCATTTCATAAGCCCCTCCCCCTACTGGCTGTGTGCAAATTAACCCCTTAGATTCACATTCTGAAATGGGGTGCAGGCATTAGTCAACATTAAAAATTTTCTTATTAAATTACACATTTAGAATATCTTCTCTGCTCATAAAGTCCCAAACAACTGGGTTTGTGGTAACCAAGTGTTAATATCAGTCTACCACAAACTGAATGCAGATGGTTTCCTTGCTTGGATTGTCCTAAAAGACATATAAAAATTAATTCACAATCTTCAGATAAAACTTCCCTTATTGGGTCCTTTCGAAAAAAAAAAAAAACTTTCCAACTCACTCCTATTTGTAAAAGATTACTTATGAAAAACAGTTCAAATTAAAATCTACATTTACAGTATAACTAAAGGCAAAGCTTTTTTGGGGGGTTTTGTATAGAATGTAGAGGGATTTTAACACCTATCAGTTTTTATTGCTGTCGGTTCCTCGGTTAAGGAGATTCACCTTCTCTAATTTGTCCTGTTTACCATTATCATTGAAAGTGAAAGTAAAAGAAAATCACACATTTTGGGTTGTCCCCAGACAATAATGGGAAAATCTTCCAATGGGGGCACTAGTTCTGGTGACCTGGGGGTCCCCAAGAAATTCCCTTAAGGCTAGGTTCACACTATTGCGATGCGGGAACGCCGCGAATCCGCGGCGTTTTCCCGCATCGCTCACCTCCCGCCGGCAGTTCACACTGCCCTATGCGGACGGCTGGGGGTGTCAATGTTATGTTAATGACACCCCCAGATCCGTCGGCATATCGCAGTGCGATCTGCCGACTCGCACAGGAATCGGATCGCATGGTGTGAACCCCCATGCGATCCGATTCCGTTGCGGACCCAAAAAAGGGTCCTGTGCGAGTTTGCTGCGGGACAGCTGCGAGTTCAGCCATACTATCTGTATGGCTGAACTCGCAGTGCTACGGAGATCGGATGTGATTTGCTGTGCGAATCACATCCGGTTCTCCCCCCGCAGCGGTGTGAACCCAGCCTAAAGCTGAACTCCAACTTTCTTTTCACTAGAACTGAATAAAATGATATGTCCCAGCATAGAACATACCTCTGTAGCATTTTGCTCTGTTGTCTGCAGATCCTCTTATATCCTGTGTTTAGTTGAGGCTTTGTACCATGTGACACTTTATAGTCTGATGTAGTCTAAGTCTCTTCCATAGCCACTTCCTGAAGCATCTCTAGCCTAGACCACACCCCTATGTAGTCCTTCAGTCTGTGAAAATTGTGTAACTTCCTTCACAGCTCTGATGGTGGGTGGGATTGAATACATCCTGATCAGCATTCAATGCCACCAATTCACACTTACAGGAAGAGCCAAACCTTCCAAATCCTGCTTCACACATCTTACCCTCCCAGAGCCTGAACCCTCCCTGAAACTACAGAGGCTCAAAGCATGATGGGACATGAAAAGGAGGGGAACAGGAAGTCAGAGAACTTTAAAATTCACCCAGGAGAAGGAGTGACATCACAGACACAGAAACCAACCTTTTACAGCTAAAGTAGGTAAGATACAATGACAGTACGGTTGTGATTAATTTACAAGCACAATGCATCTGATGTTTTGGAGAGGAAAAGCTGGAGTCCTGCTTTAATTTTCAGGGATTTCATCTCACTTCCTGTTTGGTTATGGGGCAGGAAGTGAAAGGAAATCTCTGCAATTGGACATGGCGAAAAAAAAAATCTGACATGGGCTATAATCTTGCCTTAGTCTATCCAAAACAGAAACGGGACGTTTCGCGAACGCGGACCGCGAATGCAGCCGATAGTTCACGAACTGTAATGTTCGCGGCGGGCCCCATTGACTTCAATGGGAGGCGAACTTTGCAAACCTACAGGTCAAATTTGCAGCCACAAAATAATTACTAGCTGTGCAAACATAGTCCCACCACATGGCCAATGACATAACACATGTATGAGGTGAATCTGGGATCGACAACTACAAGCATTCTTTTTTTATATGTGAAATTGTGACAATTCAGGACTGTGGAGCGCATGAAGGCAATGGAGGAGAGGGAAGGTCAGGGTAGGCAAAGAAGAGGGTGCAGGAGATGATCACCAGCAGCGTGACATACAGCAATGACACCTGCATCATGATAGAGTGATCTGACACCAGCACCGCGATAGAGAGCACTGACATCAGCAGCGTGACATACAGCAATGACATCTGCACCGTGATAGAGTGATCTGACACCAGCACCGTGATAGAGAGCACTGGCAACAGCAGCATGACATACAGCACTGACACCAGTATCGTGATATACAGCACTGACACCAGCACCGTGATAGAGAGCACTGACATCAGCAGCGTGACATACAGCAATGACACCTGCACCGTGATAGAGTGATCTGACACCAGCACCGTGATAGAGAGCACTGACATCAGCAGCGTGACATACAGCACTGACACCAGCACCGTGATATACAGCACTGCCACCTGCACCGTAAGCAGCCCCAGGAGGAAGTCAGCATAGCACAGGGATGGTGGGAGCCCCTCATAATGAGCATAGCACAGGGATGGTGGGAGCCTCTCATAATATGCACAGCAGAGGTACAGCCCCAGGAGGAAGTCAGCACAGCACAGGGATGGTGGGAGCCCATCATAATAAGCAGCCCCAGGAGGGAGTCAGCACAGCACAGGGATGGTGGGAGCCCCTCATAATAAGCAGCCCCAGGAGGATGTCAGCATAGCACAGGGATGGTGGGAGCCCTCATAATAAGCAGCCCCAGGAGGATGTCAGCATAGCACAGGGATGGTGGGAGCCCCTCATAATAAGCAGTCCCAGGAGGAAGTCAGCACAGCACAGGGATGGTGGGAGCCCCTCATAATGAGCATAGCACAGGGATGGTGGGAGCCACTCATAATATGCACAGCAGAGATACAGCCCCAGGGTGTACGGGCATATAGTACGGTGTGCTTTTTTTGGACAAGGAAGTGAGCCAAATGAAGAAAGAAGGTCTGTGTGCTCGATTAAAAAAAAATAGTTTATAGACATATACATGGTCTACTGGTCACATGTGTTGAATTCCTCCGAGATCCATGCCTCATTCATTTTTAGAAATGTGAGGTAGTTAACACTGTCGTGAGCTAGGCGAGTACGCTTATCGGTCACTATCCCCCCTGCTGCGCTGAACGTCCTTTCGGACAGGACACTGGACGAGGGGCAAGCCAACAGTTCGCTTGCAAATTGGGCAAGCTCTGGCCAGAGGTCAAGCCTGCCCACCCAGTAGTCCAGGGGTTCATCACTCCTCAGAGCGTCCACATCGGCCGTTAACCCGATGTAGTCGGACACCTGATGGTCTAGGCGTTCACTAATGCTGGATCCGGATGACACCGGTCAATGGGTCGGCTGAAAGAATGACCTCATATCCAATGTCACCAACACATCTTCAAACCGGCCTCTTCTTGCAGGCGCTGTTGGATTGGTACCCGCAACTCCTTCTCTGGGAGTCGGAATTGCTCCTCTGCCAGCGCACGCAAAAGCAGAATGCAGCATTTCTTGAAGCAAGGCCTGGAAGGGCTCCATTCTGACAGCCCTCTGTGACGGCGGTAACATTTCCACCATTTTGTGTTTGTACCGGGGGTCTAAGTATTGCCACCCAGTACTGGTCCTTGACCCTTATGCTTTTTATACGGGGGTCCCTATTAAAACACTGGAGCATGAAGGCCCCCATTTGCACTAAACTGGAAGCGGTGTGGTGGCCTGGCTCCTGCTCATCATCCAGGATAATGTCATCCTCTTCATTCTCCTCTCCCCATCCACGCACAACAACAGGGATCCCAGAAAGGTTTAAAGCATGCTCTTCTTGCTCCTCCTCATCCGCCCCGGCACCATCCTCCTCTGACTCCTCTTCAGACTCCTGTTGTTCACTTGTCTCAGATAGAGTAGCCCCCCCTGGGAATTCATCCAGCATTGCGACTTCCTCATCTTCCTGCTCCTGCTCCTCCACAGCTTGATCAATGACATGACGCAATGCACGCTCCATAAAGAAGGCATAAGGTACCATGTCACTGATGGCGCCATGGCTGCGACTGACCAGTTTGGTGATCTCCTCAAATGGGCACAGAAGTCTGCATGCGTCGCGTATGAGCAGCCACTGGCGCGGTGAAAAAAAAACCCAGCTCCCCAGAACCTGTTCTGACGCAGAGTTCATACAGGTAGACGTTAACTGCACATTTCTGCTGGAGCAGCCTATCAAGCATATAGAAGGTTGAGTTCCATCGCATCGGGCAATCGCAAATAAGACGTCTGACCGGCAGATTGTGTCGCCGCTGAATGTCAGCAAGGCAGGCCATGGCCGTGTAAGAGCTTCTGAAATGGGCCGAGATTTTCCTTGCCTGCCGCAAGATGTCCTGGACCCCAGGGTATTTGACAACGAATCGCTGCACGACCAAGTTTAAGACGTGTGCCATGCATGGCACGTGCGGAATTTTGCCCTGTTTCAATGCACTAAGCAGATTGGCACCATTGTCACACACCACTTTATCAACTGTCAAACTGAGCGGTGTTAGCCACTGATCTGCCTGTGAACGCAAAGCTGAAAGGAGTGCCGGGCCAGTGTGGCTTTTGGCTTCCAGGCACAACAGACGCAGCACGGCATGGCAACGTCTCACCTGGCATGTCGAATAGGTTCTTGGGAGCTTGGGTGGCGCAGCGGAAGAGACAATAGCAGCGGAAAAGGATGAGTCGGCCGAGGAGGAGAGGGAGGAGGATGGAGTAGGAGGAGGAGGAGAAGGAGGAGGAGGAGAAGAAGAGCCAGGCCTGCATGCAATCCGTGGCGGTAAAACCAAATCTACACGGGTGCCACGGGTTACATGCTTGACGGCCGTCAGAAGGTTCACCCAGTGGGCAGTAAAAGTGATATACCTTCCCTGCCCGTGTTTGCTAGACCACATGTCTGTGGTCAGATGTATCTTGGCACCGACACTGTGTGCCAGAGATACATTCACTTGCCGCTGAACATGGCCATATAGCTCTGGGATACCCTTCTCTGAGAAATACTTCCTTCCTGGGACCTTCCATTGTGGTGTTCCAATGGCCACAAATTTTCGAAAGGCCTCCGTGTCCACCAGTTTATATGGCAGTAGTTGGCGGGCTATCAGTTCTGACAAGCCAGCCGTCAACCGTTGGGCAAGAGAGTTATCCAGCGTCATCATTTTTTTACGCTCGAACATTAGACCCACGGAAGACTGCCTTTTTGCAGAAAAACGTGAGCTTGGCGTGATGGAAGGTGGAGTGGAGGACAATTGTGAGGAGAGAGGAGAAGGAGAAGTAGAAGACGAGGCTGGACGGTGAGAGCCTGGAGTGTGGCTTTGTGTGTTCCGTTGCTCCCACTGGGCTCGGTGATGGCTGCTCATGTGCCTTCTAAAGGCGGTCGTCCCTAGGTGAGTGTTGGGCTTACCGCGACTAATGCGTTGAATGCAAAGATTGCAGATGGCAATGCTATTGTCAGCAACGGACGTGTTAAAAAAAGCCCACACTGCGGAGCCATGTGCCGGTGTCCTGGGAGCGCCAGATGTGACCGTACATGGTCGATGACTCGCTCCTGATACATTAGCAGTCTGCTTTGTCACTCCTGTGCAATGTAAGTTATTCCTGCTTCTCCTCCCTATCTGCTGGTCCATATCTCCCTCTGAACTCCCCTCCTCTTCCTCTCTTGTGGGCACCCACGTGACATCACTAGACACGTCATCATCAACGTCACCTTCCCCACCGCTATAAGTAGAGATCTTGGAGTAGGCAGCAACACCCGGGACCAACCTCCTCCTTGGGCTGATCTGGGTACTGTCGTCAGACTGCTGAGTGGCGGTTGTTGCTACCTCCTCTTCCTGATCCAATGCCAAGAGTGGCTGCGCATCAGAAATGTCTTGATATGGATCGGAAAATAATTCCTGTGACTCAAGCGGAAGGTATGTGGTGGTGGTGTTGTTGGTGGTAGTGTCTTTGGGGGTGCACATAGCACAGAGTGAAGAAGAGGGTGCAGATCGAGAGGATGAGGAGGGTGCAGAAGAGTAAGGCTGAGTGAGCCACTCAACCAAGTCTGGTGCGTCCTTTAAAGTAATTGAACGCACCTTCTGCAACTTCCCACTTTGGCTCAAGCCTGTTGCTCCTGCCCTACCCCTACCACCCCTGCGGAAGGGCCTGCCTCTTCCTCTGCCTGTTATTTTTTAAATGACCCTATGACAAAACTCTCAGTCCCTATACTGATAAAGGACTGCTGCAGAATAGGGCAGCAGTCAGCAGTAGTGAACCTCAACCCTATATATTGTGGACCTATACCAGTCCTTAAGGAACAGCAGAGTGTACCTCACTCAACCCTATGTACTGTAGTACCCTATACCTTACCAGTCCTTATAAGGACCTTTGTGGAACTAGTAGGTTGTGAATGATTAGCAGACTGTACCTCAGTCCCTATACTGATAAAGGACTGCTGCAGTATAGGGCAGCAGTAGTGCACCTCAACCCTATATATTGTGGACCTATATCAGTCCTTAAGGAACAGCAGACTGTACCTCACTCAACCCTATGTACTGTAGTACCCTATACCTTACCAGTCCTTATAAGGACCTTTGTGGAACTAGTAGGTTGTGAATGATTAGCAGACTGTACCTCAGTCCCTATACTGATAAAGGACTGCTGCAGCAGAAGGGCAGCAGTCAGCAGTAGTGCACCTCAACCCTATATATTGTGGACCTATACCAGTCCTTAAGGAATAGCAGACTGTACCTCACTCAACCCTATGTACTGTAGTACCCTATAACTTACCAGTCCTTATAAGGACCTTTGTGGAACTAGTAGGTTGTGAATGATTAGCAGACTGTACCTCGGTCCCTATACTGATAAAGGACTGCTGCAGCAGAAGGGCAGCAGTCAGCAGTAGTGCACCTCAACCCTATATATTGTGGACCTATACCAGTCCTTAAGGAATAGCAGACTGTACCTCACTCAACCCTATGTACTGTAGTACCCTATACCTTACCAGTCCTTATAAGGACCTTTGTGGAACTAGTAGGTTGTGAATGATTAGCATACTGTACCTCAGTCCCTATACTGATAAAGGACTGCTGCAGTATAGGGCAGCAGTAGTGCACCTCAACCCTATATATTGTGGACCTATATCAGTCCTTAAGGAACAGCAGACTGTACCTCATGCAACCCTATGTACTGTAGTACCCTATACCTTACCAGTCCTTATAAGGACCTTTGTGGAACTAGTAGGTTGTGAATGATTAGCAGACTGTACCTCAGTCCCTATACTGATAAAGGACTGCTGCAGCAGAAGGGCAGCAGTCAGCAGTAGTGCACCTCAACCCTATATATTGTGGACCTATACCAGTCCTTAAGGAATAGCAGACTGTACCTCACTCAACCCTATGTACTGTAGTACCCTATACCTTACCAGTCCTTATAGGGACCTTTGTGGAACTAGTAGGTTGTGAATGATTAGCAGACTGTACCTCAGTCCCTATACTGATAAAGGACTACTGCAGCAGAAGGGCAGCAGTCAGCAGTAGTTCACCTCAACCCTATATATTGTGGACCTATACCAGTCCTTAAGGAATAGCAGACTGTACCTCACTCAACCCTATGTACTGTAGTACCCTAGACCTTACCAGTCCTTATAAGGACCTTTGTGGAACTAGTAGGTTGTGAATGATTAGCAGACTGTACCTCAGTCCCTATACTGATAAAGGACTGCTGCAGTATAAGGCAGCAGTCAGCAGTAGTGCACCTCAACCCTATATATTGTGGACCTATACCAGTCCTTAAGGAATAGCAGACTGTACATCACTCAACCCTATGTACTGTAGTACCCTAGACCTTACCAGTCCTTATAAGGACCTTTGTGGAACTAGTAGGTTGTGAATGATTAGCAGACTGTACCTCAGTCCCTATACTCATAAAGGACTACTGCAGCAGAAGGGCAGAAGTCAAGTATAATATTCTTTCTATATTTGGAAGAAAGAATATTATACGTGTACAAGCTTATTACCATACCCTTCCTGAAAATAACTTTTGTGTACCAAATAGCTAGCGATTTGGGTCACTGTAATCTCTCCCTGCTCCACACAGCAACCTCACCCTATAGTGACATACAAAAGAATGTAAAATGGCCGCCGGACCGGGTTTATTTATAAGTTAGGGGGAATGTCCAAGTGTCCATGTGCTGTAATGTCTCAATTGGCTGTCCTGTACCCCATGATGGATGTGTCATCATAGGTCAAAGTTCTTTTACACAGTAAACACGGAAGTCCGCCAGGCGAACGGCGGCAATAGTCCGCCGATTGGGCGGACCGCGAACAGCCGAAATTCACCAAGAAACGACTGCCGGGCGAACCGTTCGGCCATCCCTAGTCACTAGTGGTGTACTACAAGGCTCGGTACTAGGTCCTGTATAACCTATATGCAAGTCATATAGCTGAAGATTTGTTGGGCAAGGTATGTATTTTTGCTGATGATACAAAGGTGTATAATAGGATTGATATGCCTGGAGCTGACTGTAACATGGAACACAATTTGGCATTGCTGGAAGATTGGTCAAAGCAGTGAAAACTGCAGTTCAATGTTTCTAAGGCTGCTTTCACTCTGAGGCGGTTTTCACGTTTTTTGACACTAAAAATAGCCTGAAAACCACCTCCCCATTCATTTCAGTGTGACTTTTCACACTGGGGCGGTGTGCTTGTGGGACATTCTGAAAAGTCCTGTAAGCAACATCTTTGGGGCAGTTTGGGAGCAGTGTATGCACATATTGAAATGAATGGGCAAAGCACTTCAGCAGCGTCACAACAGGGGGGCTTTTAACGATTTCTTTGGCCACTAGTGGGGGTTAAAAGTGGCGTACTAGCGGTCAAAAAGAGCTACTAAACCGACGGTAAAGTGCTACTAAAACTAGCCGCACTTTACCGCTGACGCCCACCTCTTTAGCCTAAATGTAAAATAATGCATGTAACAGATCCCCGTCGCACTCCGCTTGAGTGCTTCCGTCAGTACCCTGCTTCCTTCTATTGTAACCAAGATCCAGACGAGACTAGCTCAGTTACACAGCTTGAACATGGACTGTTTATTTTTAGATTTCACACAAATACTGTATATCCACCAGAATGACAATACAAACTGTAACCAGAAAACTAATTAACATGAGGTAATTAATAATTTGTTTAGACAGCCTAGGTGACTCAGAGGCATGACCTTTCAGGAAAGACTTGCTGTCTTTTAGCTCAGAATACACAATCAACATTATCATAAATATAAACACAGCAAACCTTCTCACAATAGCAGAAGCTAATTACAATTAACAATACAAATAGTGTTCTCCCCCCTCCTCAGCTTAGTAGGCAACAGACTTTAGTAGGAGTAGACTGTCTGGCTCCTACCCAGTTCTAGAGGCCTGTGATCAGCCCTCTATATATATCCTGGGAGATATTGTGGATAAATATTACTGTTACATTAAATTAACCACCTTCTCATTGTCCTTTAATCAGCTGTCCATTATGCTGTGTACACACGATCGGACTATTCGGCGGACTTAGTCCAACGGACAACACACCGCACTTTGCAGCGGAAGTCCACCAGACTTTCCGCACGAGCGGACCTGCCCACACACCACCAGACTTTTCCGGCGGACTAGGTCCAGCGGACAATCCGCCAGACTTTGGAAATGAACGGACTTGCCCACACACAGAGTAAAGTCCGTTCATTTTGAACGTAGCTCAAGGCAGCCAGGACTAGAGAAGTAAGTGAATGTTGCCGCCTCCATAGCCCCATCACCTGGTATGGATTTAAAGGGGAACCCCTACGCTGAAGAAATGGCGTGAGGGTCCCCCCAAAGTCCATATCAGACCCTTATCTGAGCACGCAGCCCGGCCGGTCAGGAAAGGGGGTGGGGACGAGTGAGCGCCCCCCCCCCCTGAACCGTACCAGGCCGAGTGCCAGGCGGCTCCCCCACCCCAAAGCACCTTGTCCCCATGTTGATGAGGACAAGGGCCTCTTCCCAACAACCCTGGCTGTTGGTTGTCGGGGTCTGCGGGCGGGGGGCTTATCGGAATCCGGGAGCGGATGATGAGGAGCAGGAGTCTAATAAATTATTTTAAAAACTTGTGTTGTGTTTTTTATTTACACTTTTTTTCACCAGGTGAATGGGTAGGGGTACATCGTACCCCATACTCATTCACATAGGGTGGGGGGCCGGTATCTGGGTGCCCCCTTATTAAAGGGGGCTCCCGGATTCCGATAAGCCCTCCGCAAACCCCGACAACCAATGGCCAGGGTTGTCGAGAAGAGGCCCTTGTCCTCATCAACATGGGCACAAGGTGCTTTGGTGTGGGGGGGCCCCCCTTTCCCCAAAGCACTCCCCCATGTTGAGGGCACGCAGCCTGGTACGGCTCAGGAGGGGGGGTTGCTCTCTCAACCCCACCCCCCTTTCCTGACCAGCCGGGCTGCGTGCTTGGATAAGGGTCTGCTATGGACTTTGGGGGGACCCCCACGCAGTTTTTTTTGGTGTAGGGGTTCCCCTTTAAATCCATACATGGTGACGGGGCTAGCGAAGTGTCAATCTCACTGATGGAGGCGGTGACATTCACTTCCTTCGCTAGTCCCGGCTACCTGGAGCCACATTCAAAATGAACGGACTTTACTCCGTGTGTGGGCAAGTCCGTTCATTTCAAAAGTCCGGCGGACCCCCGCCATAGTCCGGTCGTGTGTGGGCAGGTCCGCTCATTCGGAAAGTCCAGCGGACCTCCGCTGCAAAGTCCGGCAGGTTGTCTGCTGGACTAAGTCCGCCAGATAGTCCGATCGTGTGTACGCAACATCAGTGGGAAAAGTGAATAGAATCTTAGGATGCATGGGATCACCAGCAGGCAGAAGGAGGTTTTGATTCCTCTATATAAATCTTTAGTGAGCCCTCATTTCGAATACTGTGTCCAGTTCTGGAGACCTCACATATAGAAAGATATTGATAAAAACAGTCCAGAGACGGGTAACAAAAACGGTGAAAGGTTTAGTGGATAAAACATTCGGATAGTGGATAGTGGATAAAACATCTCGAGAGTGACTTCAAGAACTTAATATGTACAGTCTGGAGGAAAGAAGGGAAAGGAGAGACATGATTGAAATCTTTAACCACTTAAAGATCAGCCGCCGCAGTTGTACTGCAGCAGGTTGGCTCTATTACGCGAATAGCCATTGCTTCGTGTAATAGATATAGCAGCCGTGCACGTGGCCAGTGGGTGCGATGTCTACCGACCACCCGCAATTGCTCCACACAGAGGCAAAGCAGGGATCTGCCAGTGTAAACATAGCAGATCCCCCTTCTGACAGGGGAGCTGAGAGTGATTGTCTGTTCAGTCAGCCCAGCCCCCATACAGTTAGAAACAACTCCCAGGGAACATATTTAACCTTTTGATTGCCCCTGGTGTTAACACCTACCCTGCCAGTGACATTTATACAGTAATCAGTGCATTTTTATAGCACTGATCACTGTATGAATGTCACTGGTCCCAGAAAAGCAATGAAAGTGTCCGATCTGTCCGCCGCAATGTCGCAGTTCCGCTAAAAATCACAGTTTGCCATCATTACTAGTAACAAATAAATAAATAAATAAATAAAAATGCCATACATCTATCCCCTATTTTTACGCTTATTCCGTTCTTTTTTTTACCAAAAATATGTAGAAGAGTGCATACTGGCCCAAACTCAGGAACAAATTAGTTTTTTAGTTAAAAAATCATTTTATTTTTTTCAAAATTGTCACTCTTTTTTTGTTTACAGAGCAAAAAATAAAAACCACAGAGGTGATCAAATACAACCAAAAGAAAGCTCTATTTGTGGGGAATAAAGAACATTGATTTTGTTTGGGTACAGCATCGCACAACCGTGCAATTGTCAGTTAAAGCGACGTATTGCAAAATGGCCTGGTCCTTAAGTGGTTAAAGTGGAATTACCCTGCATCTGAGCACCATAAACCAAAAACCCTATTTAATTAATTTATCTATTGAAAGCAAACTCACCCTTCTGTCTATTTCTCCGTGCTTTATTTTGCTGAGAAATCTTTTTGAAAAAAACACACTTGAAGTTTTTGGTAACGGCCATCTTGAGTAAGGGCATATGATTCATGTAGCATTTACTTCCTGGAATTCATCTGCCCTTAGTTCAGGCATGCCAGCAGGAGAGTGTGCTTAGCTGAGAAAACCTGACTTCCACTTCTGAAGACTCCTGCAGTTTATGACACCATTTTCCTAGGCCTGGAAACCAGGAAGTAGCTAAGGAAATGTAAAAAGAAAAAAAGTTTACCACAAGAAAATATGATATACCTTCACATCTATTTTTTAATGCTAGGGTTGATTGATAGAGTGAAGTTCTGCTTTAAATTCATGAAGGGGGTGAATAAAGTTCAGGAGGGCAGGATTTTCAATATAAAGCTAAGATCAAGAATATAGGGACATGGCCTCAAATTAGCAGGAGGCAAGTTCAACTATTCTTAGAAAGTGTTAATTTACCGAAAGAGTAGTTAATGCTTGGAATAGACTTCCAGCAAAGGTAGTATGTCAGTCAACATTGAATAGATTCAAACATGCTTGGGACAAATGTAGATCAATACTGAGAGAAAACAAGTAAGAACAAATTAAAAAAATGGTCACTTGACCTCGATGGATCACTTGTTTTTTTTTTTCTGCCATCACTTTTCCCTTTTCTCCCTTTTTGTTTTATCTTTTTACTTTTTATTTTGGAAGAAAGCGAGGAATACATTTTACAAAAATCATACATCTGTTAAACCATTATACATTAGGTTCATTTTTCCCCAAAGCATCTCCGTTCAGTCATTCAGAAACACAACCCCATGTCTGAGACCTTAAAGTGGAGGGCTACCCTAAAATAAAAAATAGCACTAATATTCTTTAAAAAAAAAAATGTATTTACCAGAAACCCCTGTTGCTAGGCAGTCTTCCTAATCT
This sequence comes from Lithobates pipiens, assembly GCF_037356315.1. Classification (NCBI taxonomy): domain Eukaryota; kingdom Metazoa; phylum Chordata; class Amphibia; order Anura; family Ranidae; genus Lithobates; species Lithobates pipiens. The sequence goes on from NW_027507784.1 coordinate 268,995,682, forward strand.
GCCTCTTCCTATTCCGCGGCGCTTCCTCCTTTTCCGTGAGCGGCCCCCCGTTACCTTCTGGGACATGTGTGTGTCCTCCAGAAAACAACGGGGCCATTCACAAAGGGCAGTAGGAAATGGGCAGTGAAGCCACAAGGCTCCACTGCCTGTTTCCCTTCGTTAAGATGGTGGCGCCGTCAGACGATCCGATGGATGGATCGGCCTGTGGGGGCCAACATTGCGGGCTTGCTGGACAGGTAAGTGTCCTTATTAAAAGTCAGTAGCTACAGTGTTTGTAGCTGCTGACTTAAAAAAAAAAAAAAAAAAAAAACGCGGCCAGGACACCCCTTTAAAAATGTTCCGGGCTCTGGGGGATCTCGTTATAATCATGAATGTCAAACTGTCTCTTCCTTCTCGTTTTACTCAATAAAAAACACCCCAAAATCCAAAAACCCCAGCAAAAAACAAAAACACAAACTTAAAAAAAAAAAAGAAAGATGGAAATCTACCTCAGAACATCTCATCTCGTTGCCCTCCTCCCTCCCTCCTGTGTCCTTCCCTCAAATAAACAGTACCATTCAGGAAACTTGAAAACAGCATCTCTGTTTTTTTAGTTATTACAATTCACATCTATGAGGGTTCTTCCCTCCTCTGTGTTAATAAAAAGATTCCATAAAGACCATGTTTTCAGATATATCCCTCGTTTCTTCTGGGCTGTCCAAACCAGATCTTTCATATCATTCAATTCCTCTACCCTTTTAAGCTACATTCCTACAGATGGAGGTTGTGTCTGCTTCCAGGTAAGTGGAATACATGATTTAGCCGCGTTCAGAAGATGGCATAAAAGGAATTTCTTGTATGACTTAACCGGAATTTTTGAATCGGAATAAAAACAAAGCCAGATCTTCAGGAATTTCTTGGTTGCAAAACTTCTGAGCAAATCTCCGGACCTCTCTCCAGAAGCCATCTATTCTGGAACAAGACCAGAAGATGTGCAGTAACGTCCCACAGCACCAACAGCTATCTGATATATCACTTTTCTATGTTCCTATGCTTCTAAAAAGGTCAGTGCGGTCATGTGGCCAGCGTTGACAAATGCATGCTCGCCATTTCTTGCAGTATGCTGCTACACAGCCAGCTTTGCAGTGATGTTTTAAAGTACCAGACTCCTATACTAGGGGCTGGAAAGGTTAGCGGAAAATGGGGATTATAAGGTACATGCAGATGGGAACCAGAAAGTTGGGGACGATGTTTTGAGTTAGTTCACCTATTAATTTTTTGTTAAAAGGTGAACTAACCATTTAAAAATTAATTCCAGTTATTGCAATGTTTATATTGGTCCAGTTTAGACTAATGTAAGTATGTATGTGGTATACCTGTGAGATCCCCCTGAAAGCTGTACATCACTTTAGTAGGTTACTGCCACCAGTGATCTCTACTAGGGATTAGGTCATGTTCGACTCAAACGCATGTTCAACTCGAACATCGGCTGTTCGTCTGTTCGGCGAATTCAGAACTTCTTGGACCATTCGCACCAGATTCGTGTGGCACGAACAGCCCGCAATGCACTACGCTATCGCAGTGCATTGCTGGCTCATGATTGGCCAAGCATGCACTGTGACCCCGCATGCTTGGCCAATCACAGTGGCGGCAGCGAGGAGAGCCATAATTGATGCCATCCTGCCTGTGGCCAATTATAGCTCAGGGGGTTTAGTACACGCCCCACACTATATAAGGCCGCCAAGGCAGCGGCCTTGTGTAGTGTGTTCCGGTGTGTAGGGAAAGAGCAAGATAGGCAGGGACAGTGTGTTCTTTTCTCAGGCATCTGCAGGAGTTAAAGTGGGTGTTGTGTGTCTCCAGCACAGTATACACCTGTATCTACCCTTTATTGCTGGTGTTCTCTAATACAGGCATCTGCAGGAGTTAGTGGGTGTTGTGTGCCTCCAGCACAGCACAGTATAAACCTGTATCTACGCTGCATTGCTGGTGTTGTCTGTTGCATATCTTGCGTATTAGCCTTTAAAATTAGCACTTTTGATTTTGAACGTTCGAGTCCCATAGACTTTAATAGGGTTCTAAAGTTCGTACGAATGTTCGGTCTGTTCGAAGGTTCTGGTGCGAACTGAACGGGGGGGGGGGGGGGGGGGGGGGTGTTCGGCTCATCCCTAATCTCTACTAGGCAGTGATGTCATGATCTTCAGCTCATTAAATTAGAAAAAATGTTTCATTTTCACAATGAATGCTCTGATTGAATGATCTGATTGAATGATCTGAAGATCGTGACCTCACTGCCTTGTCTCTCCCCCTTGTCCAGTCAGAGAATGCTGGGCTGCTGCTTGGCATAGGCCATGGAAGCTAGTGGAGATCACTGTAGTAGTAGTATCTACCACAGTGATTTCCATCTTGCAGGGGGATCCCATGGGTATGGCACATACATACTTTTATGGTACATTGGTACAAGCTGGACCAATGCAACTATGAAATAGCTGTCATACCTGACATTCATCTTTAAAGATGGTGGCTCACAAATGGCAGATTTTTAGATTGCAGCCAATTTGGTAAGAGTTTGGTGCGCACAATATTGGCAAGTCAGTAAGCATGACACTCACATTATAATTCTGGAAAGTTTCTTTTTAAAGCCTCAGTAATGACAGACCAACTTTAAGTATTCCCCATTATCACAGGATCTCCTGCATATGCAGAGGGCAAGTAAACCGTGAAAAGTCTCCATCTTATTTTATAGCAGCTCCTTTTTAATTTGCAATTTTCTTTCTCCTATCAGAAATACAGGGCGCACGTGTAATTGCCTTTTCCACGCGTAGCATTTGGAGAGCAATTATTTCCGAGTCTCAATATTCGGCTTGAATCAGTGACTAGGAACCAGTCTTCTAACACATGACACATCCCTTCACACTCTTTCTCAGATATTTCAATATCAGGTAGAACACCAGCATTTTAAGCACACTATTGTATGCATGAGTGCTTAAAAAGTCCGTCAACTTAAATTGTTTTTTCATGCTCTTCTAAAGGGCTTTTTAAAAACTCTCCCTTTAAAGTTAATGGAAAAATCCAGACTGGAGTTTTAAATGCGTGTGAATGTCACTTTGTAAATGTTATCAAACTTTAGCAGATTCTTAAAGTGCGTTTGATATATTTAATTGCATTTCATGTTGAATACTGATACTCTGATTGGTAAAATACGTCTGTAATGTTCTATAATATGAGTTAAATAAATAGGACTATTGATGTTTAGAGTGGAAATAGTTTTGGAAAGATAGAGATAGACATGATAGGACCAGGAGGCCAAGCTAAAATGATCATCTGTTAAATTTTTCAAAATAATCATTTTCCGCTGACTGCTACTCAAAGCTCAAGTCACCCATTTGATGTAAAATCTCTAGCCCATTCATAAACAAGTAACTAGTAAGCATTTTGTCATACTGTGCCAATATTTCCAGGCCCAAATGTCCAGTTCTGTCTGCACTGGGCAAAGATGACACCTCACCCATCTGTGCCCTTTTCAGAACTGCCCCCCCCCCCCAAATGATTGGGGATCTGATGGCTGCTGAGGAAATATTCAAAAAAACAGAAAAGGTAAAAGAAGCACAGGATGAAATAAGCAGGAGCAGTGAGATACGTGCACTGTAGCTTTTTCTCCAGCAGTAAGCAGTGCAGGAGTGATATTACCAAATTTCAGAGGCCTTTCTATGCTGCAAATATACAGGTATGAGGCTAAAGGCACAGGAATGCCTAAGCACACTCACATACCAGGATGTGGCCTGCTATTTTTAAGGAAAAAATTGGGGTTAGGGATGAGTCCCATCCCAACTCACGTTGGGCCAAATCTGGAAGGAAGCTTTAGTGCCGAGCCAATCAGATGCAGGCAGAGAATTCCCTTTCGCACAGCTGCACATGCACAAAGGGGCAGGAATGCTCACAACATCATTGACCCAATATTGTCACATAACCCTAATCAGAAAATGTCATTCTTCTGTCAGTATACTGTGACATGTTAACCACTTGAGTCCACAGGTCCCCAGGCTTTCTCATTTTTGCCTCTCACATTGCTTTTATTCATTTTATTGCTTCCTGTGATCACTTTTATACTACAGATCTTGCCTATTATGGTAAGATTTTTTTTGTATGCCCAAATAAACCATGTTTGGTTGATCTGCACCATATGGAGCACCTTTTTCTTTATTTTACATTTTGACACTGTTGACCATCCATCTACCATCCTTCCGTGGACGGGACTTGGACTCATCTAGCTGCTGGTTGTCGGTTCTTTTCAGTCCTGCGACTTGGGTTTTCTTATCGATCATCGCATCCAATGTGCTATTTTCAGAAGGATTACAAGCTTGTTTGACCCACTGTCGTATGATATGTGGGTCCATCATAGCTGGTAAGAGTACCCTACCTCTTCCATCCCATTGTTCTGAAGAGTCCATAGGCATACCAGCTGGTCCACCGGGACCATATAATAACCTTTACATCTGGAAACGGAGCATAGAACTTTCTCTACTTCTCATACACTCATCATATGGACTATGTTCTACATCCCATTGTGTATCACTAGCACTATTAGTGTTTATACCTTTTCCGTTTCACATTATTTCACTTTTGTGCATTGATTGCCTTCCATTCATCACCATCGTATGATTATCATCACTATTTGTTTCATGTGCATTGTTTATATTTTGTCACTTGATTTCTTGTTCTCACTCTTATGAGTACAAATTTGAGCACTACACTTATTTTTTCACATATTACTTTAACTTTGTTTGTTAGGGTGTTAGCTGCTTGTATTTAAATATTGTTTCACATTTTGGGTTTAGCGTAGTATTTTCCCGCTCCCCCCCATATCAGACCTTCATTTTGCAAGCTGATAAAAAAGTCTGATCACAGGAGAAGAGACAGAGGAAATGCTTGACCAGGGTAGTCTAAAGGCCCCTACTATTACCTGTTGCCCATATACTCCAACCTCCACCCCCCCATGTTATTCCATAAGTAAGAGACCACACCTTGCTTTGGAGTAAAATGGCCACAACAGCCTTTATTACAAACCTCAAAAATACTCCAACCAAAAATATATAAATATATATAAATATATATCTCCATAAATATATATATATAACCAAGAAAATGTGCAATATAAAATATACTTGTAAACATAAACATATAACCAATAACACACAAACATGCCCGGTCTGGTGATCTCTGACGGTGACCCATAACTTTACCAACCAACAAGTCACTGCTGTACCCACTTCCCACTTCTCCAGGCCTCGAGCTGTGACCGCTCGGAGACAACCTCCGCAGTGACAACCATACCGGTATTCCCTCCAACGTTCAGGAATACACCGGAGGGACCCATCTTAGCAATGGGCCCCCCACCCCATATCAGATGACTTCTGATTTTTACCGCCAACCGTCAAAGACCACCAGACACACACCGCCAGCATCCAATTCCGACTCCACAGCTGTCATGACATGCGATCCACGGCACCTGCAAGACAAAAAAACAAACACAACAACCAAAAACCCATCTGAAAAAGTAGGGAGGGAGGGTGGGACAACTGCCTCCTCTCTGGTTCCCCTCCGACGGACTGGCTCAAAGCTCCGCCCCCTCCACCTTTTAAGCCGCTCCGCCCCCCTACAGCAACGGACACTCCCAGCTCCTCCTCCCAGCTTCTGCCTACAAATTAACCCCCTGCTGCCCTATCCATCCCTGTCATGCCCGGTCCTCCGTTATCTTCCTTGCAGTCATTGCACTCTGGGCCTCACTTGACCAGGGTAGTCTAAAGGCCCCTACTATTACCTGTTGCCCATATACTCCAACCTCCACCCCCCCATGTTATTCCATAAGTAAGAGACCACACCTTGCTTTGGAGTAAAATGGCCACAACAGCCTTTATTACAAACCTCAAAAATACTCCAACCAAAAATATATAAATATATATAAATATATATCTCCATAAATATATATATATAACCAAGAAAATGTGCAATATAAAATATACTTGTAAACATAAACATATAACCAATAACACACAAACATGCCCGGTCTGGTGATCTCTGACGGTGACCCATAACTTTACCAACCAACAAGTCACTGCGGTACCCACTTCCCACTTCTCCAGGCCTCGAGCTGTGACCGCTCGGAGACAACCTCCGCAGTGACAACCATACCGGTATTCCCTCCAACGTTCAGGAATACACCGGAGGGACCCATCTTAGCAATGGGCCCCCCACCCCATATCAGATAACTTCTGATTTTTACCGCCAACCGTCAAAGACCACCAGACACACACCGCCACAGCCCACAAGGGTGACTACCTTACCCTTGCGGGCCACCCCACACCCGCAACGCCCTTCGGATGCCCTCCTGCAGACCCAAGGACCACAAATCAATCCCTACATCCGACAGATGCACCCCATCCCGCCTAAGGTACATGCCCACATTGCACTCCAATTCCCGGTGGCGAACCACAATCCCGCCCTGCCTGGCCACAAAACGCCCAATAACCTTATTGACCCGAATGCTGGTCTTCTGGATGCTCGACACCGAACGAGCCCACCGCCACGCCGTCCGCGCCACGATGTCCGACCACACCAGTACCGTACCCGGAAAGCGGGAACGCAGCCGCAGAAAATCAGACTTGATCTCCGCCAGCAAGTCCCGGATCTTCACGACCCCCAGGTCATTCCCCCCCGCGTGAATCACCAACACCGCCGGGGGACCCCCCCGAGACACATGTCTCTCAATCTCCGACACCAAGCTACCCCAGCGCAGCCCAGGGACGCCCAACCACCGCAAACACGCCTCCCCCCTGGAAATCCCCAGCTGCCTGCCCTCCGGACGCTGATCTCCTCTCCTGGCCCCCCAACACACGTAGGAGTGGCCCACGATCCAGACGAGGCGAGCCGTACCTCCATCTGAAAGAAAAAAAAAAAAACAACGTAAAAGCACCCCAACCCCCAGCAAACAACCCACCAGCAAAAAACCCCCAGAGAAAGGAACAAAACAGCGAGCTTAACACAAAGTCACACACAGTAACATACAAACATGAAAAGAGAACCATACCCGCAACCCCAGCACAGGCAGTGCATTAAACCCACCAAACTAAATCCCGTGCCCGTCCTATGCCGGAGTTCAAACCCCTGTTAGTTTTTTTTTTTTTTTTTTTTTGAAAGAGCACAAAACTACAATTAAAGTAAAACCAAGTGCGGCCTGACGTAAGAACGAAAACGCCGCGACTCCCATCTCCCAATCCTGCGAACCGCAGCCTCATCCAAACCGCACCGAGCCGCCTCCGTGGCCGCCCCGATCCGGAATGAATGGGATGCAAACTCCTTCCCAACCAGGCCTACCGCCCGCAAACACTTACGAAAAACCGACACAAACTGGTATCTCGACAAGAAGGACCCTTGAGCGTGACACAGGAATGGTCCCTCCCCCCCACCACGGACAGCGCGAAAATCCCGCACCGCCGCCACCGGGCACACCCCCGATCCTGGTAAAGCAAACAGCGACACCAGCACCCCTCTGCCCAGCTGATCTGTCTTGGACCTGCGCAGCCAGAGGCCAACCCTGTCCGCCCCCAAGCGCACCTCCCCGTCAAACAACCCCCCGGCCACGTGCTTGGACGGGCTAACCAACTCCCCAACGCGAAAAGCCCCATAAAACGCTAAAGAAAAAGCAGCCCGAAACAATCGCACCTCATACTCCGAAGAACACACCACCCCCAACTGAGCACAGATCGCCTGCAAAATAGCAAACGTCACTGGCCTCCTCGTATCCTGAACCCTGCAGCGCCTGCGATAACCCTTCAACGCCTGACGCACCCAAAAATCCTTTGTCCAGTCCTCAACCCGCAACAGCTTAAATAAAAAGGCCAAACCCGCCAACTTCCGACCGATCGCAGAGACCGACGCCCCACCCTCCATATTCCGAGCCAGAAAGTAGATTACTAACAACCGCCAATCAGCGCCCTGATCGACCACCCCCGCCTCCCGAACCAAACCATACCATTCCGACCAAACCTTTGAATAGGCCAACCAGGTGGGCCCACTCACTGACCGCCGAATCCATCCGGCCGCGACTCCAATGGCAGCTTCCAGATCCACTCCGGGCACGGCGCCCCGTCCGCCTCCGCGCCCGGCGCCAGCTCCCGGAACCGGTCCCACTGAAAACGAGACAGGGAGTCAGCCAACTCGTTTTCAACGCCCGGGATATGCACAGCGTAAACAAAGACATTAAGCTGCAAACAACGCAGGACCAACTGTCGCATCAAACGAATAACAGGAGGGGAAGAAGCCGACACCCGGTTCACCACCTGCACCACCCCCATGTTGTCGCAATTAATGCGCAACTTCAAATTCCGACACTCCTCCCCCCACAGCTCCAAAGCCAACACAATCGGAAAAAGTTCCAACAGGACCAGGTTGCCCAAGAACCCCGCCGTCCGCCAAGCCTCCGGCCAAGGCTCCGCACTCCACCGTCCCCGGAAAAACGCCCCGTAACCCGAGGAACCCGCCGCGTCCGTAACCAAGTCCAAATCAAAGTTACTGACCGGGCCCGCCATCCACATGGCCCGGCCATTGTAAGAAGCCAAAAATTCATGCCAGACACGCAGATCCTCACGATGCTCCCCCCCCAGACGTATAAAGTGAGTAGGGACGCTGACCCCCGCCGTCGCCGCCGACAGCCGCCGGCAAAATATCCGCCCCATAGGAATAATTCTGCAGGCGAAATTCAGTTTACCCAAAAGCGACTGCAAGGTCCGCAACTGGACCTTACGCCGACCCTGAATCTCCCGAATCTCCCGCTGCAAATCCAACAGCTTGGCCTCTGGCAGCCGACACTCCATCACCTGTGAATCAATCACGATCCCCAGGAAACTCAGTTCAGACGTCGGACCCTCCGTCTTATCAGCCGCCAGGGGAACCCCAAACCTGCCCGCGATGTGCTGCAACGTGGACAACAAGATCGCACACACAGCGGAGGCAGGGGGGCCCACGCAGAGAAAATCATCCAAATAATGAATGACCGACTCCAGACCCGCCGCATCCCGCACCACCCATTCCAAAAAGGAGCTAAACGTTTCAAAGTACGCACAGGAGATCGAACACCCCATCGGCAGGCACATGTCGACAAAATACTCGTCGCGCCAGCAGCATCCCAACAGCCGAAAGCTATCAGGATGAACCGGAAGCAGCCGAAAAGCCGACTCCACGTCGGCTTTGGCCATCAGTGCCCCACGCCCATACCGCCGCACCCACCGGACCGCGGCGTCAAATGACGTGTAAGAAACAGTGCACACCTCAGGGTCGATGAAATCATTCACCGAGCCCCCCTTCGGAAAGGACAGGTGATGAATGAGCCGAAACTTCCCTGGCTCCTTCTTGGGGACCACCCCCAAAGGGGAAACAACCAAGTCGGGCCAAGGTTTTTCCGCAAGCGGCCCCCACATGCGCCCCATTGCCACCTCCTTCCGCAGCTTCTCGTCCACCACCCCTTGACGTTCCAACGCCGACTTCAAATTCCTGGCAACCCGCGGTACCCCCGGCAACGAGCATGGAATCGGAAAGCCATCCCGAAACCCCGCCTCCAACAACCGAGCCGCCGCCCTATCCGGATACCTACTTAGAAAAGGGAGCATCCTTGCCAGCATCACTGGCGTCCTCCCTCTTCTGAGCGGCATCCCCGGCCCACTTCCCTTTTCGGAAACAACGGGACAACGCGTGGGCCCCACCGCAACCGGAACACTCGTGCTTGAACTTGCACGTGCCCCCGAACTTGCAGGCACCCTCGTTATATTGCCAGCAAACCCCCCACTTTTTTCCGGCCGACAGTCCCGAGGTAGGCGCACTCCCGGCCCCCCCCTGAAAAAACTGCGGCGCAGCCCTCGCCGAAGACATCAGCCTCATCCACAGGCTGATGTCCTTATGGTCCCAACGTAGTTCCGGCCGCACCGCCTTGCGCTGCCGAAACTGCTCGTCGTACCGGAGCCACGCCACCCCCCCATAAGCCCGATGGGCTTCACCGATCGCATCCATGTAACAGAAAAGCGCCGAACAATGCTCGGGGCTTTTCTCACCGATGACACTCGCCAAGATGGCAAACGCCTGAAGCCAGTTGGAGAACGTGCGCGGAATCAGCCGATACCGCCGCTTCTCTTCGTCCTCCTTCTTGGAATCGTCGGGCTTGACCCTATCCAAGTTGAACTTCTCCAACGGGAGAAGCGAGAAAATCTCCACAAACTCCCCCTTCCAAATTTTTTCCCGGACGTCCTGTTTCAAATGAGCCCCCAGCGGGCCCTCAAAACACACGTAAACCTCGCACCGCGCCGCGTCAGCCAACCGAGACCTCCCCTTCCGAGCGATCCTCTGGTCCCCACGTAGGCGGGGGTGTAAGCCCCCCGGGGGAAGAGACCCCGGAGGCCGACGTTGTAGCCCGCAGGGGAGCAGCCACACGCACAGCCGATCCATCCGCAGCAGCCTGGCGATGTGGACCAGCCCTGCCAGCCCCACGTGCAGCAGACCCCCGGGCGCTCCCTGATCCACGCCGGGTAGAACAGCCCGCAGGCGATCCTCGCACCTGCCCGGGCCCTGTGACATCTTCCCTGTCCCGAGCAGCCGCAGCCAAAGTTGAGCCACCCCGAGCCGCCCTCCCCCCATCAGCAGAGCGTTCAGCAGCAACCCGAAGTCCACCCCCCCCGCAGGCATGATGGCTGCCCTCCCCCCCTCCGCAGAGCGTCCAGCAGAAACCAGCAGTCCACCCCCCCCCCGCAGGCAGGATGGCCGCCCTCCCCCCCTCAGCAGAGCGTCCAGCAGTGAGCACGGCATCTCCCCCCCCCGCAGGCAAGATGGCCGCCCGCCGTCCACGAGGCCCGCCCGCCCCCCCCCCGGGAAGGCCGCTCAGCACCCCCTGAAGTCCCCTGGGATCTCTTGGCCGGCGGGAGGGAACGATCCTCCCCGGGGCTGCGAACCATACGAGGCGGCGAGGGACAGGCCCGGGAGAAAAACGCGCCGGAGGCCTAGACCTCCGCGCGCGCGGCAGCATCTCACCACTCCGATCGTCCTATCCGTCCGTTCCGACCGCTCCCGCCAGTCCACCGATCCGCGCCTGCAGCCAGTCCGGTCCACGCTCCTCCGCCTGACGCCGCAGTTCCGCGAGTAGCCGGTCCACCTCAGCCATCTTCAGAGGAGCAGCGAGACAACTGCCTCCTCTCTGATTCCCCTCCGACGGACTGGCTCAAAGCTCCGCCCCCTCCACCTTTTAAGCCGCTCCGCCCCCCTACAGCAACGGACACTCCCAGCTCCTCCTCCCAGCTTCTGCCTACAAATTAACCCCCTGCTGCCCTATCCATCCCTGTCATGCCCGGTCCTCCGTTATCTTCCTTGCAGTCATTGCACTCCGGGCCTCACTTCTTCCTGCCTGCTGCAAACTGATAATATCATCTCAGGCAAAGTCACTATCCTGTTTCATTTTTCAAAATAAAAAGAATTGATACAAAATAAAAAAAAGTCACTATTCTGAAAATCAAGAACTGCTAAAAAGTTAAAGTTTTTTGTAAATGATACTGTTGTATACTGTGACATGTTAACCACTTGAGTCCCCAGGTTTTTTTCTCCCCTAGGCAGGCCATAGACGGTGCAACTTTCTATATATTAATGTTTTTTTTTTTTATTGGGCAATAGTAGTAAAACATTTAAAGTAATATTTTTTTTCCCAATGCCATGTTTACATTATTTGCACAGCCCTATATATTTACAGCAAAATAGAATCATAAAAATCTGCTGTTCAAAATGATATCATATTAGTGTGATGTGGAATGGTTAAGCTTTCCAGAATATTTGCATTTTTCTGTAAGAGAGCTTTATTAGCCGTTACCGTCACGTACCTGACGGTAGAGCCTGATATGCAGCGGACGGCCTCTCTTTTGCCCCGTACACAGGACCAGACTTTTCAACATCAAAAGTCTGACGGAATGATTCCGGCAGGCTATTTGAACATGTGTGGGCTGCAGCGGACTTTTGATTTGCAAAAGTCTGACAGACTTTAGAAATGGAACATGTTTCAAATTTTTCCGACAGAACTCTGACGGACTAAAACCGACGCTAGGGCAGCTATTGGCTACTGGCTATGAACTTCCTTATTCTAGTCCAGTCATACGTCATCACGTTCGAATCCGTCGGACTTTGGTGTGATTGTGTGTGGCCAAGTCCGTTCATTCGGAAAGTCCGTCAGAACTCTGTCAGAACTCCGTCAGAACTCCGTCGAAAGTCTGCCGGACTTAAGTCCTGTCGTGTGTACGCGGCATTACACCTCTGACTCAAGGCCCCCGGGTAGAGCAGACAGGGAGCACAGGAGTGCAGGATCGCACAAGTGCCTGATTGGTTGCAGACCATGGGATCCGAAGCAGCTGTAGGGGGAGCAGTAGCTCAGGAGGATTCTCCAGGGAGACAAGAGGGATAGTACAGGCAGGCTGGGTCATAGACTGGCGAACACATCAGGAGCAGATTTGGAGGCAGAAGAATAGTCAGGATACAGACCGGGTCTTTGATTGGCTGGCAGCGAGGTAGCAGAAGGAGAAGGCAGGTGCGGTGGTCAGACAAGCCGGGTCGGGTGCAGGCGAATAGCAGGAATCTTCAGAGGCAGGCCGGGTTTGGTAACAGGAACAGGTAACAAGATACAGGTAGCAGGAACACACGGGAATGCTGTAGAGCAGACAGCACCAAGTCTGTGCACTGGCAGTGTTTAAATAGGCTGTTGGGTGCCAAAAGCTGTTACTGGGTGCACATGTGCGCGCTGATGCGCAGAAAAATGCACGCATGCACACAGGTGGCAATCTCACAGGTTGTCTTGGATTCTCATCCTCAAAACTGGCATGCCCTTCCTGATAATGCGCACGTGTGCGCGCGTGCACAAATGCACCAGAGGTGTTATGACACTTCGAGATCGCAGTGCATTGACGGCTGCTGATTGGCCAAAGCATGCACCTGACCTGCATGCTTTGGCCAATCACAGCGCGCTCTGCTTTGAGAGCCATGATTGGCCAACAGCAGGGTGCCTTTGGCCAATCATGGCTCAGGCCCACACTATGTAAGGCTGCTTACACGGCAGTCGTACATAGTTTTATGAATGAGAGCAGAAATCTATACCAGACCCTTATCTGAGCACGCAACCTGGCAGGCCGCAGAAAAAGGGGGGGGGGAACCGTACCAGTCCACATGCCCTCAACATGGGGAGGGTGTTTTTTAACATGGGGACCCCAGATCCCAGCCCCCCCTATGTGAATGGGTATCAGGTGCATTGTACCCCTACACATTCACCAAAAAAAGTGTAAAAATAAAAAAAAATTACAGGAGACAGTTTGGGACAAGTCCTTTATTTAAAAAAAAGTGTCCCACAATGTCCATTCATCTTCGATCACAGCGTCCGATGGACCGAGAAGAAAAACAGAAAACATAGCTGAGGGTGGGGCCACCCAGTGACGAAATGGGTGAGCCCACCCCCCTCTGGCATTACATGTCACATGACATCAGAAGGGGGGCAGGGTCACCTGTTTATGTCATCGGGTGGCCCCGCCTTCAGCTCTATAACAGCTGTCAATGCAGAAAGCCTGCAGTCAGCGGGAGCCTCACATGGAGGCAGTTTTTTCCAATTTCTTTTTTCAGGAGGGGGGAGTGCTCTCTCATCCTCCCACCTTTTCCTGTGGGCTTTTAGGTTCCATGCTCGGATAAGGGTCTGATATGGATTTTGGGGGGACTCCCACACCATTTAAAAAAAAATGGCTTGGGGTTCCCCTTCAAATCCATACCAGACCTGAAGGTAGGTAGCCGCAGTTTTAAATTAAATTTTTTCCTTTAGAAATATAATTTTGCTGTGGTACTGTTCTAAACACCGGAAAGATGCACTACTTTACAGGCATAATAAGGACACCCCCCAGGCATGATATTTAAAGGAATATTTCATTTTTATTGTTTTACTTTAAGCATTATTACCACTTCAGCCCCGGAAGATTTGGCTGCTCAATGACCACGCCATTTTTTGCAATTTGGTACTGTGTCACTTTAACTGACAATTGCATGGTCGTGCGACGCTGTACCCAAACAAAACGTCCTTTTTTCCCACGAATAGAGTTTTCTTTTGGTAGTATTTGATCACCTCTGCGGTTTTAGTTTTTTTCGCTATAAACAAAAGAAGAGCAACAATTTTGAAAAAAACAAAGTATCTTTTATTTTTGCTATAATAAATATCCCAATAAAAAAAAAAAAAGTTTTCCTCAGTTTAGGCCGATATGTATTCTTCTACATATTTTTGGTAAAAACGAATCGCAACAAGCATATATTGATTGGTTTGCGCAAAAGTTATAGTGCCTACAAAATAGGGGATAGATTTATGGCATTTTTATTATTATTATTATTATTTTTTACTAGTAATGGCGGTGATCAGCGATTTTGATCGGAACTGCAATATATGGAACACTGGTGTCTGTTGGTTCCAGGTGTGAAGAGGTTAAGTGCCTATGAACGAAATGTGACTAATGACTTTAGTGGCTAGCGGTTTCGAACCTGCCCTCTAGGGGGCAAACTCCCTGTCTCAGTAGCCCCAGCCACATGCACTCTATCCATTCGGAGTGTCCTTTAAGATCACTGCAGCGCTCCCATTGGATAGACAAATACTTGTTCTGGGTCTGAAGGTACCTACACAATTTAACCACTTGCCCTCCAGAAGGTTCACCCCCCCTTCCTGACCAGGCCATTTTTTTTGCAATATGCCACTGTGCCACTTTAACTGACAATTGCGCAGTCGTGCGACCCTGTACCCCCAAAAAAAGTCATTTTTTCCCCACAAATAGCTTTTTTTTTGGTGGCATTTGATCACCGCTGCAGTTTTTATTTTTGCACTATAAGCAAAGAAGGAACAACAATTTTGAAAAAAAACAATATTTCTTACTTTCTGCTATAAAACACATCCAATAAAAAAAAATTAAAAAAGCTTATTTCTCTCAAAGGCCCCCTCAAATGCTCTGGGTCAGTCAGAAGTTTGGAAGATCCAGATAGAGTGTCAGGCTGTTGGGGCCTTTGAGAGTAGCTCCCCAGTCTGGGGGGGGGGGGGGTAAACTCAAGCCTGGGCTCAGATGTGGAAGGGACCTCTTCTCATGACATGGAGGGATCCTGTCCAGGAGGCATGGGAGCAAGGAGAGGACAGCAGGTGAACACTGCTGGGCAAATCTTGAGGAAGACAGTCCTTTGATTGTATCACTTACCATCCCACGTGACTGAGAGGCATGCCTTAAGGGACTGGATACAAGCAGTCTGGGATTGATGCAGCGTGGGAGGACTGGTGAAAGGGGCAGCCGCAGCCAGGCGGGCCGGCAGTGCGTAAAGAGGTGGTAGTGGAAGCAGTAGCCACAAGAAAAAGGACAGCTAGCACCAAAGACTAGCTTCAATCATCCCGGCACCATTGTTATGATGGTGTCCGAATGATTTTTACTTCACCAAATTGGGCCCACGGTCCCTGCCTGCAAAGGGCAATTACAAGGATCTGACTGTCAGTGTTGGATCAAAACCAAAGTGCTAGCTGGTCCTGGGAATTTTAATTCTACAAGCAAGTGTGTGCCGGAGCTAGAAGAAAGGAGTGTGTTTAAACCAGATGTATATAGTTGTGTCCCTGAAGAGTTCTGCTGATCAAGTGAACATTCCATATTAACCCTTCCCCATGCAAATTTAAATCCCCCTAATAAAAAAAAAAAACAAAGCTCCAAGGACGGCTTCTTGAATCCAGAGTGTATGGAAAATTCATATGCCTGGCTGTGCAGGGTGGCAGATAACCAACATTCATCAGCAGCTCCTACAGAGGTTTTTCAATTAGCAGGAGATCCATCAGAATTTATTGACAGGTGGATTTGACATGCAGTTGACTTCCATTTAACCTGCTTCGAGGCGATTTTATTTTCCTATAGACCTATATGAGAATGCCAAACCCATATGACATGAACAAAAGCACATAAACACAGGCTACGTAATTTAGTACATATATGTAAAAGTCAAATGTCTACCTGAACACATTAAATTCATTGGCAATACTCGGAATCACTTTTTTTGGATTTGCCAGCATTTGTTTTAAATCCCATTTGTCTGCAAATGTTCAGAAACTCCTCTGGGCACCACAAGAGGCGGCTATCACATGAAAACAATGCTTTGTTCTTTGGGGTTAGTGCTCATAGAAAATTAAAGTGTTATCTCAATAGCGAGGAGCAAAGAGACTGCCAAAGCATGATAAAAATGAGAAACAGCCAGTACGGGTATATTCCTTATGGAGGTCTAAAATTGCTTTCACCTTTTGATGCAAATCTCTTTTTGAAGGTGAAGGTACCACTACTTGGAAATAGAAAAAGGCTTCAAACAATTACAATGGTGAATATGTTATTTGGACAAAGAACCCAAGGAAAAAAAAAAGATCTAGTTTTCAATAAAGCACGACAAAAAGTCCTTCATCGTTTTTTAAGATCTCTCCAGTCATGAGAAAGTGGTCTTTTGAATAAATCCACAGACCAATTCAAAGGGTTTGAAAACTAATAGATACTTTAAGCGAGCTCCGGCTAAGCTTTCTTTCATAGCCAATGTTTTACAATAGCTGTCAAGTGATAAGGTAGAAAAATGTAATCTTAATCTCAACAGGTGACATAAAAATGTGAAGATTTAATCTGCAAGAACAGAAAGCAGCCTATGAACTACATCATAAGGGATGATTTAAAGAGCACTTCTCTAATTAAAAAGCTGAATATTTTAAAATAAAGAGCTTTTGAAGTCACTGGATATAACTGGTTAAAAGAGAAAAGCTAAACCCCAAATATAGCCATTACTATGGAAAACTATTTATTTTATCTTAAATATATTTTGAGGCCTGTAGCGAGAAATTAATTTTCGTATTGCAAGGAATGAAGCCTATGTCAAACACTCTATTGTTTATTGGATTTTAAGAAGCAGGGCTGTTTGAAGGAATTTGGGGGCCCCAAGCAAAATGGACACAGAGGTCCCCCGCACACACGCACGCAAAGCCTACAGGAGTCACAGCATAGCGATATAGTTTAAGTTCACCAACACTTTATATAAATAAAAAAGGTTTACAGTGCAAATATTGCTGCATATAATGTGCATAAAATTTGAACATTTTCAACAATTGAACATTTGCAAAAAAACACCACTGTACCATAAAATCATATATACATTAAAAAAGTGCACAATAACTAAATCCAACATACTTGGAACACACGCACACACACTTCAAAAAAGAAGTAATAAGATGGAAATGGGGTGGTAAAGAAAGAAAATGGAAAGAAAGCTATGGTAATTGTTTTTATTATGGTCAGCAAGTTACCATATATTTATTATTAAATGGGTCTTGATGACTGCCTTCCCCCTTACTACCCCCCCATGTTCTTTTTAACCCCCCTTCCTACCGAGTACCAAGCGGCAGGAGATTCCGTTTTCTGTTCCCGGCTGGCTGGACTGAAAGGAAGTGAGTGTGTGAACTTCCTGTCAGTCCGGACGGGAACAGGAAAATCGATTTCCCGGCATCTTGGTACTTAGTACCGCGCGGACTGCAGGAGGAAGGAAGAGGAGCTCAGCCACACTACAGGCTACCTGCAGGTTATAGGAACTACAAGAGATAAGAAAAAGGAACCCCACAAAGTACATAAGGAAAGCACACACATTTTCTCTTTACTAAATAGGTCTGGGGTGAAAGGCAAAAGATATAGAACAGGGTAGAAGCGATGACAAGCACATATGGGTTAACAATGTTAAAGTGTCATTAAACCCACATCATTAAAAAACGGTCAATAATGTTGTATTACATGCTATTCATACTCGGTCACTATGGTTGAACTGGATGGACTTGCTTAGTTTCCACATTGCAAAAAAATGTATAGGGACACTTTTTTGCCTGTAGGTGGAGTCTTATTAGAATTAGAGGGTGGGGCATTCATTTGTAGGCGTGGCATAACAGGGAAATAAAAGCACAAAGCACGGCGAACAATATGCGTGGTTTAAAGGGGGCATGGCTCAAAGGGTATGGTTAGAGTCTGAGATGAACGAGGGATGGAGGGAGAAGGAGGGAGGGAGAGAGAGAGATAGGGAGGGAGGGAAGGAGAGAGAAGGAAGGAAAGAGAGGGATGTAGGGACAGCAGGCCCAGATCCTATACCAAAATAGCAATATGTTTATTCCAGAAAGTTTAACAATCAGCAGATAAAGATACCCCAAACATCTGGTGTTAGCGCTTCAATCATCCTGGCAAGATTGTTGTTATGGTGTCAGGATGATTGAAGCACATTTTTTCTATTATTACATTGTAATATAAAATAAAATCATTCAACTCACCATAATGCAGAATCAATGGGAGCCCTGAGGGTGTTACCTGCCACGTCGCCTGCCATTGGGCGCCCCCAGCGGAGTCCCTCCTTACATCAGGTACCCCCAGCAAAGTCCGTCCTTGCATAAAGTGCCCCCAACAGAGTCCCTCACATCAGATGCCCCCAGTACAATCCGTCCTTACATCAGGTGCCCCCAGCAGGGTCCCTCCTTACATCAGGTGCCCCCAGCAGAGCCCCTCCTTACATCAGGTGCCCCCAGCAGAGCCCCTCCTTACATCAGGTGCCCCCAGTAGAGTCCCTTGTTGCATCAGGTGCCCCCAGTGGAGTCCCTCCTTACATTAGTATACCCAGTGAAGCCCCAGTCCTTACATCAGTGTCCCCAGCAGAGCCCAGTCCTTACATCTGATGTTCCCAGCCAGAGCCCAGTCCATACATCAGTGTCCCCAGCGTAGCCCAGTCCATACATCAGTAACCCCAGCAGAGCCTGGGCGATACATCAGTTTCCCCAGCAGAGCCCAGTGTTTACATCATTGTCCCCAGCAGAGCCCAGTGTTTACATCATTGTCCCCAGCAGAGTCCCATCCATACATCGGTGTCCCCAGCAGAGCCCAGTCCTTCAGTGTCCCCAGCGGAGCCCCAGTCCTTACACCAGTGTCCTCAGCAGAGCCCAGTCCTTACATCAATGTCCCCAGTGGAGTCCAATCCTTACATCAGTGTTCCCGGTGGAGCCCAGTCTTTATATCAGTGTCCCCAACGGAGCCCAGTCCTTACATCAGTGTCCCCAGTGGAGCCCAGTCCTTACATATGATGTCCCCAGCAGAGCCCGGGCTATACATCAGTGTCCTCAGCGGAGCACAGTCCTTACATCTGATGTCCCCATCCACAGCCCAGTTCATACATCAGTGTCCCCAGCGGAGCCCAGTCCATACATCAGTGTCCCCATCAGAGCCCAATCCATACATCAGTTTCCCCAGCAGAGCCCAGTCCTTACATCTGATGTCCCCAGCAGAGCCCAGTATTTACATCAATGTCCCCAGCAGAGTCCCGTCCATACATTGGTGTTCCCTGCAGAGCCCAGTCCTTACATCAGTGTCCCCAGCAGAGCCTGGTCCATACATCAGTGTCCCTAGTATAGCCCAATCCATACATCAGTGTCCCCAGCAGAGCCCAGTCCTTACATCAGTGTCCCCAGCAGAGGCCGGGCCTTACATCTGATGTCCCCAGCAGAGCCCAGTCCTTACATCTGATACCACCAGTCAGAGCCCAGTCCTTACATCTGATGCCACCAGCCAGAGCCCAGTCCTTACATCTGATGTCCAACAGCCAGAGCCCAGTCCTTACATCTGATGTCCCCAGCCAGAGCCCAGTCCTTACATCTGATGTCCCCAGCCAGAGCCCAGTCCTTACATCTGATATCCCCAGTGGTCAGACACAGGGGGGTGGGGGTTAGCGGTGGCTGATCTCTTCCTTGTATTCAGTGGAGAGGGGAGGAGTCTCCAAAACGTGTAGCCAATCGGCTTCAGTGTACAAGAGAATTGTCTACTTGTACACTGAAGAGAGAAGCCAATTGGCTGCCCCTCCCCTCTCCACTGTGAAGATATTTGCCAGCACACCATGGAACAACATAGATAGCGTAGATCACAACACAAGGAGAGTGCAACGTTTCGGAGTCACGCAGGACCCCTTCATCATCACATGCCTGATGAAGGGGTCCTGCGTGACTCCAAAAAGTTGCACTCTCCTTGTGTTGTGATCATGCAATAAATCACCCATTTGGACACTATCTATGTCATTCCATGGTGTGCTGGCAAATATCTTAACTCTGACTTGAACCAGTATCCAGCTGGTTGTTGCTACAGCACCCAAACTCAAGAGCTCATCCAGGAATGTGTGCGATGGGAATATGAAGCATCCCCTCTCCACTGAACACACGGGAAAACAGTCCTCAGGCGGCAGCCATCTTTATGTAGCCCGCTGCTGTTTTTTGCCAAAAACAGTCGCGATTTCCCTGAACAAAAGCAAAATCCCGGGATTTTAATTGGGACAAGCTCCAATCGGGATGAGGGTCTCAAAATCTGGATTGTCCCGGGAAAATTGGGACTGTTGGCAAGTATGGACTTGTGTCCTGTTTCAACCAGAATATGTAACTATGGGATTCTTTTTCTATATTTTGCAAAAAACCTGGTTGATTCTGCTGTTCTCTGCCTCCCCTTAATCTCCATGTCCCCACTGCAGTTGAGGATTTTGTAGAGCAGTGTTGGCAGCTAGTCCACATGCTCAGTTTTCATTGTATTTCTTCCCTGAGCGACTTCTTCTCTGTGACTGGTTTAAATCTGCCCACAGCATGTTCTTGCCAAAGAATATTACAATTTGGTTTAAAATACATATTTGTATGCCAAGTAAGGCCCCTTTCACATGGGCGGACTATTCAGGTCCGCCTGTCAATTTTTTAGACAGACCTGAATGGATGCTCCATATTGGTCTATGGAGCGATGGATGTCAGCGGTGACATATCCGCTGACATCCGACCCGCTCCGATCCGCTAAAGTCCATCAGTCTCGCGGATTGGATCAGATGAAAACGGACTCTACGGTCCGTCTTCATCCGATTCCCCATAGAGGAGAGCGGCGCTCTGACAAGTTGGTCCCTGCACAGTGGGCAGAGTCCGACCTGTCATCTGCCTGCTCAGGGGGATCGACGGAGCAATCCTTGCTGAGCAAAGCGGACTCCGTACATAGGCACGTCTGTGTGAAAGGGCCCTAAAACAGTTCAACTATTTAAATTATTTATTTTTACTGTGTATTACAAATGGCTGTTTTTTATTTTGAGCAAGTGACAAATAGAAGAGGACTAGAAGCTCCTTGTGAGGAGCCTTGTGAGTAAAGACATCCTAAGGATCCTTAGAAAGTTAACCCCCTCTTGTGTTCTAAGTCAGCTGAGGGCCCACACATGGAAGATCACTGGCTAGTGTTCTTAGAGCTTTGTCAAGAACTGTCCACTACTTTACTAAGGGACATTGCTCTGTGCTGCTGTGAAGAAGTCGGCATGTGCTTTTGTAAGGAAATTGGTCAAGTTTCACTAGGAAAAGAGTCCTCAGTGTGAATTGTTCAATTTGAAGTATCCTGCTATATCCCTTCTCTATCCAAGTTCTCCAATAAAACAAGAAATCCCCTAGACTGGTTATTGAAGTAAAGATTGGAAGTATGTGTGCACCTGGCTGTGGGAGCAAAATGTGAGAAAGACCTGGGCAAAATGCCAGCGGGTCTCCTGCAGGGTAAGGCTACACGCATCGTCCGGGCTATCTCTTGAACCAATCACAGCAGTTGCTACTGGCGAGACTGTCATGTGTTTCTGTGTGGATGGTGGGACCACAGTCAGAATGAAACAGTGTTATGGAGTGTTATTCCCCATAAAAGGGAATGTCTGCTCTACAGTTGCCAGTGCTAGTGCATTTCCTAAGTGATAGCATAGAGAGAGTTAAAGGCTGCCTAGTAAGAGGTAGGGATGCTGCCAGAGCACATGTTACTATCTGCATTTTAGCACGGCTTGCAAAATGACAGGAAACGTATCATAGCATGGCTTATTAATAGGGATGAGCTTCGTGTTCGAGTCGAACGTACGTTCGACTCGAACATTGGCTGTTCATCCGT
The DNA here is from genome assembly GCF_037356315.1 of Lithobates pipiens. NCBI lineage: Eukaryota > Metazoa > Chordata > Amphibia > Anura > Ranidae > Lithobates > Lithobates pipiens. The sequence continues at coordinate 269,017,698 of NW_027507784.1, forward strand.
TTGGCGAAATCCGAACTCTTGGTCCGTTCGCGTCAAAATTCGTGTGGCGTGCACGGCCCACAATGCACTGCGATGGCGCAGTGCATTGCTGGCTCATGATTGGCCAAGCATGCACTGTGACCCCGCATGCTTGGCCAATCGCAGCGCCAGCAGCGAGGAGAGCCATGATTGGCCACAGGCAGGATGCCTGTGGCCAATCATAGCTCAGGCTGTGTAGTGCACGCCCCACACTATATAAGGCCGCCTTTGAGGCGGCCTCGTGTAGTGTGTTGGCATCTGAAGCAGTGGGTGTTCTGTGTACCTTCAACACAGTTACACACCGATCGTTTTTGGCTGATTTCCTATCTTGCTCTTGTGTAGTGGTTATTGTCTGTGCCCTGACCGCAGTATACACCACTATATTCACCTCACCTATATAGCTAGTGATCTATCTTTAATAATAGAGCTTGCAGTCAGTAGTGTTAGGAGATAGTGCGTGCTGTCTGCGTGCTCTGTACCCAGTACATAACGCTATAATCCACTTACATAGCTGTTCTCTATTTGAGCCCAATTGCCATCTGCAGGAGTTATTGGAAGTTGTGTGTGCCTCCAGCACAGCACAGTATACATCTGTATATACCCCTTTATCTCTGCTGTTTTCTGGTTATTGTCTGCGTGCCCTGACCGCAGTATACACCGTGATATTCACCTCACCTATATAGCTAGTGATCCATCTTTAATAATAGAGCTTGCAGTCAGTAGTGTTAGGAGATAGTGCGTGCTGTTTGCGTGCTATGTACCCAGTACATACCGCTATAATTCACCTACATAGCTGTTCTCTATTTGAGCCCAATTGCCATCTGCAGGAGTTATTGGAAGTTGTGTGTGCCTCCAGCACAGCACAGTATACATCTGTATATACCCTGTAGACATGTCACTGGAGAAGTGGTTGAGGGGGTGTACATCTCACCTAGGTTGCTACACAGTGTGAGATGGTAAGTCCAGGATGGATCAGTTTCTCAGCAGCAATATGCTGCTGAGTTGTTATTTAATCTTGCCGGGCCTGGGTTTATATGGAATGGCAGGTAGGTTTGGTAGAGGGACCTGTCATTCCACACCCCCCCCATCCCTCGTTCCAGTTCTGGGTTTTGGATCAGGTGAGCTTTGATCCTAATTAGCCTGGGAAGGTAAAGGCTCTGCGGGCCTGCAGGTGTTTGCTCTCAGCCAGGGAAACGAACAGTCTGTGTGTTTGAGGAAGCTGCAAGCACAGCCACTGCTGGAGCTCAAATCCACCCTGCGATATCCAGGCGAAAGACGCTGTGTTTATAAGTGTCAGATAGGTGAGAAGAACCTGTTTAGTAAGCGCCCAGCCGGGCTAGGTTGTTTGTTTTGTTATTATTTTGTTCCTGTTATACACAAGAAGCACGGTGTTGCTGTATATTTTGTTTGTTGGACTGTTTGTACCACGAATAAACGCCAAGGTCTACTTTATAAAGTCCAAGTCTGCTGTGAACTGTGTCCAAACACACCCTACCCCGGGAAGATCCCTTACAATTGGTGGAGGTAGCGGGCAACACGGTTGCTAGGGGCAACGGTGTGGACAGACTTGGCTACAGCTGCTGATGTCCTGGGTGAAAGCTGCAACTACACTCCAAGAACAGTCCAGCAACATGGAGGAGATGCTGAAGCAGATTATGCAAGTGAGTTTGCAACAACAGCAGGCTCAGACAGAGGCCAATAGACGACATGAACAGTCCATGGCTGCACAACAACAACTTATCGAGCACCTGATAGCAAACCGAGAGGCGCCTGTGGTTGCTAATCCACCCACAGTGATGGGAGCCGCTCCAGAGATTTTTTTTGGGAGAAGGACTGTACAGAAAGCGCTGCAAAAGATGACTGCTGAGGACGATGTTGAAGCCTATCTAACAGTATTTGAGCGCGTGGCTGAGCGAGAGAAGTTACCAGCCGCTGAGTGGGCAGAGGTAATTGCACCCTATTTAACAGGTGAACCTCAAAAGGCCTACTATGACCTCAGTGAGTAAGAGGTTAAGGACTATACTCGGCTAAAAGAGGAGATACTTGCCCGACTAGGAGTTACTACTGCAGTCCGTGCCCGGAGGGTACGCAACTGGAGCTACAGTCTGGACAAATCAGCGAGGTCCCAGATGTATGACCTAATCCATTTGGCAAGAAAGTGGTTGGAGCCAGACACTTCTACTCCTGCACAAATCCTAGAGAAGGTCGTGATGGATCGCTACCTCCGAGCGCTTCCTACTGACCTGCAACGCTGGGTGGGACAAGGTGATCCTAAGAATGCAAACGAACTTGTCAACCTTGTGGAGAGGTTCCAGGCGACTGAGGACTACCTCCGTGATGTTCCTGCAGCATCTTCACCTCCCCGGAGCGCCAGATCTGTGCCGTCAGCTGGTAAGAGACTTCCATCTATTGGGGGAGTGTGGAGGGGTGCTGATGGCGGGAAAAGGGCTCAAGTGGTGTCTCAGGGACAAAAGACTGGTGATGGTCCCGGGTGGCTAAGGGGCTCTGAAAAGGACTCCTTGCCAAAGAGACCAGGCCCTATCCAGTGTTGGAGATGCCATGAGGCGGGACACGTGTCGGCCCATTGCCCTCTTACCATTGAACCCATGGAGTGTGACGCTAGCCGGCGTCAGTCGCTGTTTGCGGAACCATCTTGTGCTGCAGTTCCTGGACTAGAGACTGAACCGCAAATCTGCAATATTACCATCAATGACCTTCCCGTTGAGGCGTTAATGGACTCGGGAAGCCTCGTAACCTTGGTGCATGCTAGCCTGGTGGCTGGGGACTTAGAGTCTAAAAAGCATATGAGTGTTGTGTGCATACATGGTGATACAAAAGTGTACCCTATAGTGCTGGCTAAAGTCGGGACTGAACAAGGCACCGTACAATATGAAGTGGGTGTTGTAAAAAACCTCATGCATAATGTAATATTGGGGCGCGATTTTCCATTATTCTGGGCTCTCTGGGAAAAAAAAGAAAAATCCCCAAAAGGAGTGGGGATACCTCTAAGGGGGTTGCTTTGTCCCCTGTGAATGATAGAAGTGTGCAGGATGAAAATGATTGTTCTCCTTTGCAGGTCCTGGCTGGGGAGGAGGAGGCTCCTCCCACTGAGCAAAATATACTAGACTTAGAGGTATCTAGGGATAATTTTGGCGCTGCACAATTACAGGACCCCACTCTCAAAAATGCGAGAGAGCAGGTTGCTGTTATGAATGGGGTACCTCAGGAACCAGATGCTGAAAAAAGATTTCCACATTTTTCGGTGACTAATGATCTTTTCTATAGAGTCAATAAGGTTAAGGATGAGATTGTGGAACAGCTTCTGGTACCTAAGCCGTACCGGCGTCAGGTGCTTGACATGGCACATAACCATATTCTTGGGGGACACTTGGGGACTGACAAAACGCGAGAGAGGGTTCTCCAGAGGTTTTTTTGGCCGGCGATATATGATGACATTAAAAAATACTGCGAGTCGTGCCCCACATGTCAGGTTAGTGCCCCAGTGTCACATTTTCGCAGTCCTTTGGTTTCGCTCCCTATTATAGAGGTGCCTTTTGAGCGTATTGCCATGGATTTAGTGGGTCCCGTGGTAAAGTCAGCTAGAGGACACCAGTATATTTTGGTAGTCATAGATTATGCGACCCGCTATCCTGAGGCTATACCCTTAAGAAACACTGCATCTAAAACAATTGCACGTGAGTTGTTTTATATGTTCTCTAGGACTGGGATCCCCAAAGAAATCCTAACTGACCAAGGTACGCCATTTATGTCAAAACTGATGAAGGAATTATGCAAACTATTTAAAGTCTCACACATCCGTACCTCTGTATACCACCCCCAGACGGACGGATTGGTGGAGAGATTTAATAAAACTTTGAAACATATGTTGAAGAAAGTGGTGGGAAAAGATGGTCGTGACTGGGATCATTTATTACCCTACCTCATGTTTGCTATTAGGGAGGTGCCCCAAGCATCCACAGGGTTCTCACCATTCGAGTTGGTCTATGGTCGTCACCCTAGGGGTCTACTGGACATTGCAAAAGAGACATGGGAGAGTGAGTCCACCCCATACAAGAGTGTTATTGAGCATGTAGCACAAATGCAGGACCGTATAGCCACTGTAATGCCCCTGGTAAGGGAACACCTCCAGAGAGCTCAAGAGGCCCAAAGTAGAATTTACAACCGGTCCGCAAGAATCAGGACATTCAACCCAGGCGATAGGGTCCTTATACTAGTCCCCACTGTTGAGAGTAAATTCTTAGCGAAGTGGCAAGGTCCTTATGAAATTGTTGAAAAGATCAGTGAGGTGAACTACAAGGTGCACCAACCAGGTAGAAGGAAGCCTTTCCAAGTTTATCACATAAACTTAATCAAGCCCTGGAAAGACAGGGAATCCTTGGTGGCGACAAACACTGTTAATAATTTGTCACCACCAATCCCTCCAGTCAAAGTAGGTGATGCTCTATCAGTGTCACAGAAACAGGAGGCTCTGGAATTTTTACAGAAAAACAAAAACAAGTTCTCTGACCTCCCAGGGCGTACCCACCTCATCCATCATCACATTGAAACTGAGCCTAGAAGCAGAGTAAACCTAAAGCCCTATAGGATACCGGAGGCACGTAGAAAAGCCGTATCTGACGAGGTAAAACGTATGCTTGATCTGGGGGTAATTGAGGTGTCACAGAGTGAATGGTCCAGCCCGATTGTGCTAATCCCAAAGCCCAATGGAACTTGGAGGTTCTGTAACGATTTCAGAAAGTTGAATGAGATCTCCAAGTTCGATGCTTATCCTATGCCCAGGGTAGATGAGTTGATTGAGAAGTTAGGTAACGCCAGGTACATAACCACCCTCGATCTCACAAAGGGCTACTGGCAGATTCCACTTTCTGACGAGGCTAAAAAGAAAACTGCATTCTCCACCCCTGATGGGCTATTCCAGTATGTAGTGATGCCATTCGGGTTACATGGAGCGCCTGCAACTTTCCAGAGGTTGATGGACTTGATTCTGCGACCACATCGGGATTACTCAGCCGCCTACCTCGATGATGTGGTCATTTTTAGCCCTGATTGGGAAAGTCACCTCTGTAAGGTACAGGCCGTGTTGGATACCATAAGTGATGCAGGGTTGACCATAAATGCCGAGAAGTGTGCTCTAGCCCTAGAAGAGGCCAAATATCTGGGCTACATTGTTGGGAGAGGATTGATTAAGCCACAGCTAAATAAAATTGAGGCAATACAGAATTGGCCTAGACCCCTGACAAGGAAACAGGTTAGAGCTTTCCTGGGTATTACCGGTTATTACCGTAGATTTGTGCCGAACTTTGCCTCAGTTGCTGCTCCACTAACTGACTTGACAAAGGGCGGAAAGACAGCAATGGTCACGTGGACCCCAGAGGCCGAGAAGGCTTTCCAAAGCCTTAAGTCTGCCTTGTGCCAACCACCTGTGTTAGTTACCCCCAATTTCAAGCGAGAATTTCTGGTCCAGACAGATGCCTCTAACACAGGCTTAGGTGCAGTACTCTCACAAGTAGTGAATGGTGAGGAGCATCCGGTGACGTACTTGAGTAGAAAACTAACCCCGGCCGAGAAAAATTATGCCATTGTGGAGCGAGAATGTTTGGCAGTGAAGTGGGCCCTAGAATCTTTAAAGTATTACTTGCTAGGCAGGAAATTCAAGTTGGTGACAGACCATGCCCCCCTAACATGGATGAAGTTAAACAAGGAGAGAAATGCAAGAGTGACTAGATGGTTTCTGTCCTTACAAAACTTTAATTTCACTGTGGAACACAGGCCAGGGAAATTACAGGCAAATGCTGACGCATTGTCGAGGGTGAGTTGTCTGTGGGGACAAAAGGCTCAGCCCTCCGGTCTGAAAAAGAGGGGGGGGATATGTAGACATGTCACTGGAGAAGTGGTTGAGGGGGTGTACATCTCACCTAGGTTGCTACACAGTGTGAGATGGTAAGTCCAGGATGGATCAGTTTCTCAGCAGCAATATGCTGCTGAGTTGTTATTTAATCTTGCCGGGCCTGGGTTTATATGGAATGGCAGGTAGGTTTGGTAGAGGGACCTGTCATTCCACACCCCCCCCATCCCTCGTTCCAGTTCTGGGTTTTGGATCAGGTGAGCTTTGATCCTAATTAGCCTGGGAAGGTAAAGGCTCTGCGGGCCTGCAGGTGTTTGCTCTCAGCCAGGGAAACGAACAGTCTGTGTGTTTGAGGAAGCTGCAAGCACAGCCACTGCTGGAGCTCAAATCCACCCTGCGATATCCAGGTGAAAGACGCTGTGTTTATAAGTGTCAGATAGGTGAGAAGAACCTGTTTAGTAAGCGCCCAGCCAGGCTAGGTTGTTTGTTTTGTTATTATTTTGTTCCTGTTATACACAAGAAGCACGGTGTTGCTGTATATTTTGTTTGTTGGACTGTTTGTACCACGAATAAACGCCAAGGTCTACTTTATAAAGTCCAAGTCTGCTGTGAACTGTGTCCAAACACACCCTACCCCGGGAAGATCCCTTACAACCCCTTTATCTCTGCTGTTTTCTGGTTATTGTCTGCGTGCCCTGACCGCAGTATACACCGCGATATTCACCTCAGCCTAAGGCCCAATTTTTCTGCCCCTGTTTAACAGGGGCGTTTAAGTACAATTTTTGATGCAATGCTTTGCAGCAGGGCTAATTCCAGCAAAAAAACGAGAGTATATGGAAGAGGTTGCAGTGTGGTGGCACCAGCAGCAGTGTCTAAGGCCAAATTTTTCTGCCCCTGTTTAACAGGGACATGTAATTACAATTCTTGATATAATATTTCACAGTGGGCCCCTTCCTGTGCCCACCCAGAGTAACGGTGAGGACTTATAGTGTTGTGGCACCAGCACCACAACCACCAAAGGTCAATTTTTCTACCACTGTTCAACAATGGCATGTAATTACAATTCTTGATATAATCGTTCACAGCAGGGCGCTCCAGCGCCCACCAAGAGTCACTTTGAGGGCTTACAATGTTGTGGCAAAACCAACACCTTGTTCCGCCATTTCTGCAGAGCATATAGGGCAGGCCCCTACTTTCAAACATCCAACTTACAAACATCAGACAGCAGCAAGTGAGATGAAAAAAGATGGACGACAAAACAAATTATACAGGGGTGATAACCCTTCCCTATGTTTTCCAAAAAGCTTAAAAATTGTTTTTTTGACTGGAGCTACACTTTAAAAATGTACCAGTTGAAAATTACAAACAGATTCAACTTAACACAACAAACCTACACAGTCCCTGTCTTGTTTGCACCGCCTGTATACTGCTGTTCTGAGTATATAGGGCCTGGGGGCCACACGCATTTCCTTTTTTTAATATGGGTACAGGGTTCCCCTTAATATGCGTACAAGACCCAAATAGGCTGGTAATGGGCAGGGAGGGCTATCCATGCCATTTTTCTCAATGATTTTCAACCATATTGCAGGAACCAGATATAACATTAAAACCGCAAGCAGTTTTAAATGGTGTTATTTCCGTTTAATGTCATTTTGTGCAGGGACTGTTCTAAACACGGGAAACACGTGGCACTTCACAGGCATACTACAGACACCCCCCAGGCACCATATTTAAAGGAATATTTCACTTTTTTCTTTCACTTTAATCGTCATTAAAATCAGTGCTCCCGCCAAAACGGCCGTTTTTAAAACTTTTTTTTTGCATTGACCCATGTCCCCTGAGGCAGGAGTCAGGTCCCCAAACCCTTTTTAGGACAGTATCTTGCATATTAGCCGTTAAAATTAGCACTTTCCATTTCGAACGTTCGAGTCCCATAGACTTCAATGGGTTTCTAACGTTCGTAACGAACGTGGGGTCCGTTCGAAAGTTCTGGTGCGCACCGAACCGGGGGGTGTTCGGCTCATCCCTACTTATTAATACTGAAGTAACTGATGGCAGGGAAAGCGTTAATCCAGGGACTGTTTTCCTGTGTGTTCAGTGGAGAGGGGATGCTTCATATTCCCATCGTACACATTCCTGGATGAGCTCTCAAGTTTGGGTGCTGTAGCAACAACCAGCTGGATACTGGTTCAAGTCACAGTGAAGATATTTGCCAGCACACCATGGAACGACATAGATAGTGTCCAAACGGGTGATTTATTGCATGATCACAACACAAGGAGAGTGCAATGTTTCGGAGTCACGCAGGACCCCTTCATAAGGCAGGAAGACTGCCAGAGAGGTCTATCTGGAGAGAGACAGGGTGACCACCGGGATGCATGTTGCTATTTTCATTACCACAAAGAGGTTAAATTGGTGCACAAGGAGTGGTGTGTGGGAGAGGTCTGCTCCACAGGAACAATGATTGCGAGTGAGTATTACACAAGAAAAGGAGATCCATTGGATACAGAGTCCGGAGTCTGCAAGTTCCTCAGGTGAGGAGGGGCCAGGAATCATTAATGTGGTGTCACCTAGCTTTGAGTGTCTCTTCAGGTCCATTAAGGAGGGGATCGCAGACTGGGGGTCAGAGGTCAGCACAGAGTGGGGCTGTGAGGCTGAAGAGGGGGAGAACTCCCCAAGTTCTGACCTGCAGAATGAGAATGGCGAGAAAATGACCCTCCTCATCCAGTGGGCAAGAAACCTGGAATTCTGCGTGGCCTACACCAATAGAAGGCTTGATTTATTCCCACCTCGTAATTATGCTTGGGCCTGAGCCCAAACTTAGGCCTTTAGTCTGGTGATAACTAAAGCAGAAACGCTGTATGCTCTGCCTGGGAGAAGAGACAGGCAGAAGCTACCAAGGTTCTCTTGCTTTCAGAGACTTGTGAAGCGGAAGTTAGTCATGGAGTATGGGTACAATTACCCCTATGCTCTAAGGGAGATCATGGAGGAGATAAAGGCCAACAGAGTTTCCTGGTGTGAGGAAGCAGTATTGGACTTCATGTATATCCCCAAACCTTATTGCAACAATTCCAAACCCCAGCTCTAGGAAAAAGTTCTTGTTGGTCATCGAGAATTGGAGTCTGGGGAGATTTATCCACATTGGCCAAGTAGTGGTCAACTAGGCTGGATGGAAAAGTCTGGTGTGGTCCAGCAACATCAGGGGTCTTTATGGAAAGATGGTCCAAATACCGCACGCAGATTTCTACTAAGATCTTTACTAAGCTATGGGTCCTTGCTGGAGAGAAGATCCATTGAGTCTTAGAGGCTACTGTGCTTGGAGCCTCTAAAGCCGTGTAGACACAAGCGGAATTTCCGCCAGAAAAAGTCTGACGGGAGCTTTTCATCGTATATTCCGATCATGTGTATGTCCCATCGGACTTTTTACGCCGAAAATTCTGATGGACCTAGAAAGAGAACATGTTCTAAATTTTTTCCGGTGGAACCAATTCCTATTGGGAAAACCGCTCATCTGTATGCTGTTCCCATGTATCAAAAACTATGCATGCTCATAAGCTATTGGCTACTGGCTATTGAACGTGTTGTACGTCACTGCGTTTTTGACGGTTGGAATTTGGTGTGATCATGTGTATGCAAGACAGCTTCAGCGGAATTCCGTCGGAAAAACCCTTCATGCCATGTACACACGATCGGAATTCTCGACGGAAAAAGCTCTGATGGTTTTCCTGACGGAATTCGGCTCAAGCTGTCTTGCCTACACACGGTCACATCAAATTCCGATCATTTATAATGCGGTGACGTACAATACGTAAGACGTGACTAGAAAAAAGAAGTTCAATAGCCAGTAGCCAATAGCTTCTGTCTGGTAGTTGAATCTGAGCATGAGTAATTTTTGGTGTGTCGAAATTGCATACACACATGATCGGAATTACCGATAGAACGTTTTTCCGTCTGGAAAATTGAGAACATGCAATCAATTTTTGGCTGGCGGAAATTCGGACAGCTAAATTCCGATGGAGCATACACACGGTCGCATTTTCCGATGAAAAGCTCTCATCTGTCTTTTTCTGTCCGGAATTCCGATTGTGTGTACACGGCATCAGAGTTTATTCTGACGGGAAAACCGGTCATGTGTGCAGGGCATAAGACTGCCTAGAGCAGCTGTTGAGGAAAGAAATTGTTTAAGTTTTATGTTTGTTGTTACTAGGAGCAATCCCCTATTCCCAAATCCCCTTTCACTTCTATCCTTACAAATTGAGGAAGGGGGTATCTGGGGTCTGTTATATGTTATAGAGAAAAAACTTCTGCTATGAGGACTTCTCCTGTCAAAACCCAGGACTGCAACCTGGAGGGGTAAACCCCTTGCATTTTAAAGGGACACTTTGTGAAGATCCTTTGCTGCTGGACACTTTGTGAAGAGTTAAAGAACTGTTTGTGAAGACCTCTGGCTAATTATCCACTACCCTTACTAAGCTGAGTTTATGTGAGATGCTGCTGTATCAAGGTCAGCTGCTCACTGTTGTTCAAGTAAAGTGCCAGAGGAAGGACTTTTGCCAAAAGCTTCTACAGTTGTCCTAAGCTTCAACTAAGGTGGTAACTCCCTGGCTCAACACCCTTTTTATCTTCCTGTAAAGGAGAAGAAGGGTACTTTGGTTCAAGTCTGCAACCTGTTATTGATGTGTTACTATTGATGCTACAGAGGTGGTGTCACTACAGGTACCAGTTCAGTACACTCCACATTATTCCCGTGAGTTTGTGGACTTTGGTTAGCAGAGTCAGAACCCTGTTACTTAAAGTGGTGCTGCACAGAAAAAAAAAATCATTAAAATTCCTAAAAAAAAATAATAAAAAAAAAACATTTGGAATTTTTTTTTAAACTCACCTCTAAATGCCTGTTGCTATGGGGTCCCTCGTAGTCTGCCTCCTTCAGTGCCTGGGCTCCTGAAGTCACTTCCCCTCGGTGCGCGTGGCCAATCATGGCACTCATGCATGCGCAGTGGGTGCCCGTCTGTGAAGCCACACCCGGGTGCGCACAGTTGCAATGCCGGCGCCACCGAGCGGAGGGGGGAGGAGCAGGGCTTCAATTCCCCCAGCATCACTGGACCCTGGAACAGGTAAGTGTCTGATTATTAAAAGTCAGCAGCTGCAGTATTTGTAGCTGCTGACTTTTAATAATTTTTTTTTTTTTTTAATGGAAACTCCTCTTTAATGGGACTTTTGCATTTCTGCCAGCACTTGCTAAAGCCCAAAAATGGTTTGCTAAATGTCTAGATAGGATGTTTGCTCTTGTTTCTTTCAGGGCACTGAGAGACTACATGTCAAGAATTGTACTTAGGGGGCAGTTGGTGGTTTCTTCGTGAATGTTAGTTTTTAGCTGTATTTTGGTGGAGGGGTCAGCTGTGAGGAGATAGTGCTTCCACTGTTAGCTGTAAATAGGATATGTAATTTGTGTATATATGTATTTTCTTATCTTTCAGGGCTGCAAGGAACTACTACGCCTCAGCAGAGGTGCTCTACTGTAATATATTGTGTATTGCTAGACAGTGTAGTTAGTCAGGTTTGTAGTTGTTTATTGTACTCCATTGTACCCCACAATAATTTTTATTTTTGGCGGGGGGTGGACAAAGTGCATTTGGTAGAGTTCTACTTTAACCTCTGTATATACACTCACCTGCCACTCTATTAGGTGCACCTTGCTAGTACTGGATAGTACTGGGTTGGACCCTTTTTGCCTTCAGAACTGCTTTAGGCTTCATGTCAGAGAGAGCGTCGAGTCAACATCTCAAGGAAGAAGAGAAGAGAAGGCGGCGACAGAAGACACCTAGGTCACTGCTAGTAAAAGAGCTGGGACAAGAAAGCGGTGGCCCGGCAAGAAGAACTGAAGAGGAGGACAAGACCCCCGAAGTCGGAAGAAGAGGTGGCGACAGAAGACCGGGCCACCACTAGTAAAAGAGCTGGAAGAAGAAAGCGGAGGGCCTGGCAAGAAGACCCCAAGAGGGAGACAAGACCCCCGAAGTCGGAAGAAGACCCCCAGAAGGCAGCGACGAAGAAGAAAGCCGGGCTCCTCTGCTAGTAAAAGAGCTAGCAGAAGATAGTGGAGGAGTCCGGCGAGAAGACCCCCAAGACGGAAGAAGACCCCCGGAGCTGTGCAATAAATTATTTTAAAAAAGTGTTGTGTTTTTTCTTTACACTTTTTTCACCAGGTGAATGGGTAGGGGTACATGGTACCCCAATACTCATTCACATAGGGTGGGGGGCCGGTATCTGGGGGCCCCCTTATTAAAGGGGGATCCCGGATTCCAATAAGCCCCCCCACCCGCAGATACCAACAACCAACAGCCAGGGTTGTTGGGAAGAGACCCTTGTCCTCATCAACATGGGGACAAGGTGCTTTGGGGTGGGAGGGCTCGCTCGTCCCCACCCCCTTTCCTGACCGGCCGGGCTGCGTGCTCAGATAAGGGTCTGATATGGACTTTGGGGGGATCCCGACGTCGTTTTTTCAGTGTAGGGCTTCCCCTTGAAGTCCATACCAGGTGACGGGTCAGCGAGGTGTCAATCTCACCGCCGAAGGTGGCGACATTGACCTCCTGCGCTAGTCCCGTCTACCTGGAGCCACGTTCAAAATGAACGGACTTTCCTCCATGTGTGGGCAAGTCCGTTCATTTCAAAAGTACGGCCGGAAAAGTCCAGTCGTGTGTGGGCAGGTCCGCTCATTTGGAAAGTCCGGCGGACCTCTGCTTTAAAGTCCGTTCAAAGTTCACAGACGCCGGGCTAAGTCTGCCCGATAGTCCGTTCGTGTGTACGCGGCATACTACTTTTGGCAATTTCAGGCAGCGATTTCCATTGACATCTGTTCAGAAACCCATACAGGTGTCTCTGAAATCACCCCTGAAGTCAGGACTGACATGCAGGAATGAAATCGTGCAAGTTCAGCTGAACTCGCACAATTTCATTCCTGTAGTCATTTTGAACCCAGGCTTAGATACATTTTAAAAGTCTAATGCCCCATACAAACGGTCGGACATTCCGACCACAAAATCCATCAGATTTTTTCCGAAACTTGTCTTGCATGCACACTGTCGCACAAAGTTGTCCGAAAATCTGATCGTTCGGAATGAGATGACGTACAAAATGTACGACAGGACTACGTAGAGGTCAATAGTCAATAGCTTTCGTCTCCAAATATTTTCTGAGCATGCGTGGCACTTTGTGCGTCGGAATTCTCTACACATGATCTGAAAAAGTCCGATCGGATTTTGTTGTCTGAAAATTTTAGATCCAGCTGTCAAACTTTTTCTGTCAGAAATTCCGACAGAAAAAGTCTGATAGAGCCACACATGAACGGATTTTCCGACAACATAATCTGATCGGACTTTTTCCATCGGAATTTCTGACCATGTGTATGGGGAATAGAAAGTAAACTGTTGCTGAGCAACTGGACCTGCAATGGGGTACATGGATCAAACCAGTCCTTCATAGGTAGCAACGATAAGAAAATAATTTGTAACAGTTTCAGACACAATGGAGTCCATCTACCCAGAGGCTGACAATTTTCAGAAACGCTTAATAAAAATATTTAATCATGTACTTGTAAGGGATTCATGAATCAATCAGATTACGTAATTCACTCATTAGCTAATGAAATAATTATTTGATGCACGCACAGTGAAAGGAGTGTCCTGCAAGTGATAAAGAGTACTTATGGTCATTATTAATTGGCTGTTAAATTGTACATTTTAGTTGAATACCTCAAAAATCTGGATTTTAAAGGCAATATAAATCAAAAAAATATAAATCATATATATATATATATATATATATATATATATATATATATATATATATATATATGTAAAAATAAGAAGAATTATTTATTACAGAAAAGTTTAAAAATATTAATTATACATTTATACAGATAATCATAGAATACAAAAATATGTACAAGTATATCACAATTCAAGAGTGGCAGTATTCAAACTAAGGTTGGTTGAAGAATCATAGAATATATCACCTCACCTTTTTCTGTTATTGTCTATTATCTTCAATAAACTTTATTGTGAAAAAAAAAAAGAATATATCATGACTCTAAACGATGAGTAGTTGAAAAAAGCCAACGCGTTTCGAATAATACATATACACATTCTTCCTCAGGCAAGCCACTGAAAACACAAAATATGCAATCAATACATAAGAAAAACAAATAATATTTTTTGTTTATCTTATGTTATGTATAAGAATGGGTGTATACACAACACCCCTAAAGCAGTTACTTACATATTGGCCTACTGATCCAGGACAAATGAAACTCCCCCACCTTGGGCAAAATGGCACAGCATGGTTATAGGTCTTTCACCACAAAAAGGGCCCAAAAGCAAAAAACGCTATGAGGAATTTCAAAATGCTCCACCCAACATGTCTCTCAAGCCCCCCAGAAAAGCATATCCTTCTATAGTGTATACTTGTTTCAATCCAGAGCAATAAGACCCCTTTCACACCGGTGCACTTTTAAGGCATTTTAGCGCCTCTGAAGCCTTCCCAGTGTGAGAGCCAGAGTGTTTTCAAACTGGGGAGGTGCACTTGCAGGACGGGAAAAAAAAGTCCTGCAAGCAGCATCTTTGGGGCAGTGCGCCCTGCCCATTGAAATAAATGGGCAGCACTGCGGAAGCACCTGCAAAGCGCTTCGGCAGCGCCACAACATGGGCACTATTTACCCTTTCTTCGGCCACTAGCGGCAGAAATGTGCCACCATAACAGTGGTAAAGCGCTGATAAAACTAGCAGAGCTTTATCGCTAACGGCAGCACCGCCCCAGTATGAAAGGGGTCGAAGTGTTATTTCTGTCCGCTGTTTCGTTCCTATGCTATAAGCATGAGTCACTTCTGAGGAATTTTCCTGACACCAAGAGAAAAAACGGTGGCAGGGGATGGAGCTTAAGCAGATTGACAGCCTCAGCTCTATTCCTGTGTGCTGTGTGAAAGGGGGGGGGGGGTGTGTCCATTCCCTCCAATTAGCTTTCAGAGCTCTCCTCACTGATGTAAGTTTAGCTCTCCGCCCCCTTCTTTTCAGAGCTGAGAGATCCTGTATAAATTCTGCACTTTGAAGGGATGTAGGAGATGGCAATAGATAAACAGGTACAATTTATGTAGGATGATTTGTTTAATCTCTGTGTATCACCTGAGGCCAGTCACTACACTGGGTATATGTAAAGGTTTACAACTACTTTAAAGCCCAACTGAGAAAGTTTGAAATTATTTCTTACAACGGGATGCAATTTAATGCCTGTTTCACCCCTACTGAGTAAGGTGGCTTTGAATAGAAAAGTATTTTTTACCACACAATAAATATCCAGATAAATATCCCTTGTAATGTCAAACATGAATTAACACCATTGAATTCTACTTCTGAGTAGGTATGAGGTTCACATTCAAGGCCATGAAGAGTTTGCACTGAACTCTCCATGTTTACAATTCGTGGACCAGGTGAACTAAATGGACAAATTCGGCCTATTCATCCCCACAAACCTCTGGTTCCTACTAAAGCAGGTAGTCATTAATTTACATATTCTTCATGCTGTACAGGGCTTGATGCCTGTGTAAATGAGCCTTTAGTATTAAAAACGGATATGTTTACTAACAGAAGAAAGCCAGGTGGAAGGTGTGAAAATTTAGTGGGAATTTATTTGGAATTTTATTTTTTTTTCTTCAAAAGCCACCTTTACTTTAGTACATTATAAAGATGCGCCACTTCACAGGCAGGTTTAAGACATCACCCAAGCATAAAAGAAGTGCACATTTTTAATGTTTCACTTTACTTCTTATTAAAACATCTTCTCCCCACCGAATGCTATTTTTTTGCAACATTTTTGCATTGGTTCATGATTCCTGTGGCACCGTCCACATCCCCATGCCGTTTGTTTGACCTTCCCTTGCCTATTCCCCTGAAAAATGTAGAGAATGTTATTTCAATATTCGACTCCAATTGACTTTAATAGGTTTTGCATTAATGTTTGCCATTTTCAGTTTTGGTTGGTGGAGGATCCACCCATCACTACTCTTGACTCTTCTTGGTGAGTTGCCTGTGGATCTTTTTGTATCATCAAGTTGTCATATTTTCTGCACAGACTGGATCTCAGGAGTTGTATTTTTTTTACATAAAGAGACATTTGTGACAAACCAACCTCTGTCCCCATTACGACGCGCTTCATTGTGCGATCCTGCCTAGAGCTGCATAGCCTTTCCTTGGAAAGCATCTCCATTGGGTACTCTTTCTTCGGCACATGCATGTAATAGATCTTTTCATCCCTAAATGTCTCTAGCAATCCTGTGGATTATGGCTTTCTCCCGAGGATATAATGGGGCCAATGCTCATATTCACAGGATGTGGAGGTCCCCCGACAGGGGCAATTTTGAAAGAAAGGCTGTGCTGCTTTGGAGCAGGACTGCAAAGCGAAGACAGCTGGAAAAGGAACAGAGCTAAAAATTAGATCAGGTGGGCTCAACTCAAGAGGGTGGGGGGGGAAAGGCTTAAAGGGGTTGTAAAGGTTTGTTTTTTATTTTCTAAATAGGTTCCTTTAAGCTAGTGCATTGTTGGTTCACTTACCTTTCCCTTCGGTTTCCCTTCTAAATGTTTTTTTTCTTTGTCTGAATTTATCACTTCCTGTTTCTCCTCTGTAAACTTCACACCATCATCCGAGCGGTGTTTAGTCAGCCAGAACAGCTTACTGAACAGCTTACTGAGGAGGAACAGGAAGTGAGAAATTCAGACAAAGAAAACAAAGAAAAAAAACATTTAAGCTGTTCTGGCTGACTAAACACTGCTCGGAAATCGAAGGAAAAAGTAAGTGAACCAACAATGCACTAGCTTAAAGGAACCTATTTAGAAAATAAAAAACAAAGCTTTACAACCCCTTAAAAGATAGCTTGTTCTAAAAAGTACCATATATCCGAGACAACACTGTGTCTTCAAGAGCCAATGGATTATGCATGTGCAGCTCAGTTCCATAGGGTATAAAGTCATAAGAATACAGATTTCTGGTATAAGGTGTCCTTTTATTTTTCAGATGTATGTGTTCTGGAAGGTGAAGAGGTAGTGGGGAAACATAGATTGTGGAAGTTGTACTTTATCTTGGAACAGAAATAACAACTATTTTGAATTATTGGATAGAAGGGAAGGGCTAAAACCTCTTTCAGGTTTTAACTGATTTCTATCCCTTTAGGGAAAATATCTGTTTTCAGTTTTGAAACTTCTTAGGTTTTCCTAGATTTAATTGATTTCTATCCCTTTAAGGAAAATATCTGTTTTCAGTTTTGCAACTTCTTAGGTTTTCCTACACTTCTTGCCCTGTTTAACACTCATCACATGGACAGGGGACAAAGGAAATGGGCCTCATAGGGACAAGACAGCAAACAAGTCCTGACAGAGGTTTCCTCACCGTATTCGTTATTAGCTATCCAGGAGCTAGCAATTTTTATTGCTGCCTGTGCCCCCTTTGAGGAAACTTTCCCACAGAACTGAGATTTCCTTACACTGACCAGTGCTCGGATACTGGTGTTCCATCATATCCTTTCAACAAAAGCTAGTTGTTAGACCGACTTCTGTTGGACAGTCTGCTGTACACACTGACCGAATGTCAGATGGTTTCTCTTGAACTGGCAGATACAAGGCAGTACTCGGCCTGTGTGTTCCCAGATTTAGTTTACCATGGAATTGATAGGGGCTTTTGACAGCCATTAAATAAACAGTAAATTGAGAGAAATCTTTAAAACAGTGGCAAAAACCCATCAGAGATTCTAGCTTCTCTATCCAACACTAAGATAAAAATCTTTTGGCTAGGGCTGGGCTTTAAAGTAGCGAGCTTCTTAGGAGATGGCCCTTCTTCTGTAAAAACAACAGCCAAATAGTACATAAAGACTGTACTTTTAAGAAAAAAAAAAAAGGTAGGTTATATATTTACCTTTCAACATTCTCTGCCTGCAGCACCTAGGTGGGAGTGAGAGCAGCCCAAATTCCAGGAGAAGACTGTACTAAACTATCAAGATTTGGGGTACTCATTGTTCCCCAGATAGCTTGCCAGGAAGGTAGTAATGTCACACCCCAACAACATAGAAGATAGAGTAAGGTAAGTATGTTATCTCCTTACAGGTGCATTTTTCAAGTACTATTAGGATGTGATTTTTACATGGAGAGGGGCTTGAACTCAATAGGCATTCCTTGCATCTTACCGCCAGGTCCACTTTCAGGTTTGTAGCAGGAATTAGGTATTTTTTCCAGAGGGAATTAATTAGCTTGAAGGAAAACTAATGCTAAACCTAAAAAGTGATTGGTCTTCTTCAGGTAAAACGCAGAAAACCACATTAATTATGCCAGGTGACAGTCGGATTGGTATATCTAAAGAAGACATAGAACAAAAATAAAAGTGGCGCCATGCAGTTCTAAAGAATGAACAGATTAAGCCAAGACAGCTAAACAACATGCAATTGTAAAGGAACATAATTAGATTTTTATTGGTCTGAGTTAGGTGCTCAACTCTTATTGTAATTGACCAGAATTCCTCCTTGTCTGTCCCGTTAAAAATCTACAGCACCTGTGCTAATGGGTTTTGTTTCCATCAAGATGTAATGAGGACTGGCATATCTGCATGGTCTCCATGAGAATTGGGAAGGAGACAAATACCCAATTTTTATTACTGTCTGACAGAGACATAATGACTGCTGAGCAACTCATTATCATTATATTATACAATGATTTAACTAGAAATCTGTGCATTGCTGAAGCATGGCAGAGGAGCGCGCTGTAGAATTAAACATGAGAGTCATCTAATTGCATTAATCTTTGATGTACATTATCTTGATGTTCCTTGTCTTGTTATCTAGTCCACACAGCTGATAACAATGGATTTGGCACGATGTAAGACAACTTTTAAGTATTTTACTTTCTAAATATGTCCACGTGAACTTTTCATAATCTGATGAAGGGTACAATGGCTTAATCCTGATACACACTGTAAGTGAGCTGAACAACAAAAAATAAATGGACAGATCGCTGCAATGTTAGTGTGGCAATCTCCCCTGCTGTGCCTTTGTACTCTGACAGAGGGGCCCTTCACCTGTACCAGAATACAGTGACCAGTGTGGTTTTCCAGCATATTTCTTCGACAAAAGCCAGTTGTTAGACTGGCTTCTGTCGGACAGTCTGCTGTCAGGCGGTTTCCCTTGAACTGGTGGATACCAGACAGTATTCGTCCTGTCTGATTGATGGCTTATTTTGATCTGGATTGATAATCATTTATTTTGATGGAAATAGCATTTGGCAAATACATTAATTACACTAACAGCCGGAATATCGGGTATTTTTTGGGTCAAACGCAGCCTTCTAATCCCTTCTTTGTGGCCATGGAGCAGATTAAAATACATTACAGTGCAAAAGTTTTAGACAGGTGTGAAAAAATGCTGTAAATTATGAATGCTTTCAGAAAAAGAAGTGTTAATAGATTATTTTTATCAATTAACAAAATGGAAAGTAAATGAAGAGAAGAGAGATCCAGATCAATATTTGGTATGGCCACCCTTTACCTTCAAAACACCATTAATTCTTCCAGGTCAGGAATCTTCAAACTACGGCCCACCAGCTGTTGCGGAACTACACATCCCATGAGGCACTGTAAAGCTCTGACATTCACAGACATGACTAGGCATGATGGGAATTATAGAGTTGAACAACTGGAGGGCTGTAGTTTGAAGACCCCTGTTCTAGGTATTCTTGCACACCGTTTTTGAAGGAACTCGGCAGATAAGTTGCTCCAAACATCTTGGAGAACTAACCACAGATCTTCTATGGATGTAGGATGCCTCAAATCTCTGTCTCTTCATGTAATCCCAGATAGACTCCATGATGTTGAGATTAGAGCTCTGTGGGTGGCAAATCATCAATTCCAGGACTCCTTGTTCTTTACTGGCTGGCTGTATGCTTGGGGGTGTTGTCTTGCTGTAGAACAAATTTGGGGCCAGTCACACACTTCTCTGATGGTATGGCATGATGGATAAGTATTTGCCTGTATTTATCAGCATTGAGGACCCCATTGATGCTGACCAAACTGCCAACTCTATTTGCAGAAATGCAACCCCGAACTTGCAGGGAACCTAGACCATGCTTCACTGTTGCTTGCAGACACTCATTATTGCACTGCTCTCCTGCCCTTTGGCTGAATATTGTTGTCCTGCTGCAGAATGTATTTGGGGCCAATCACATGCTTCCCTGATTGCAGTCTACATCCAGAGAAGATCTGTGGTTAGTTATCTAAGTGTACCTAGAAAAATTGATGCTGGTTTGAAGCCAAAGGGTAGCAATGACTTTGTATGCCATAGCTGGAAGGTGCAAAGTAGACATCTGAGGATTGTCCCTCAGTGCACAGAACCCGGCAAGAGAAATGTTCAGAAGCAAAACAGCGCATACTATGGAGGCATTGCTGATGGCTCGACAGGATCCCTGGACTCTGCTCCAATATCACATACCTTGGAGAATTTTTGCAGGCATCCCCTAGATTCATAGGTAAATTTGTACAGTGGGATTATTTTGTGAACAATAGACTTCCAATAATCTAAGATTTCCATTTAAGCAGTATGGGCTAACGTGCATAAAACAATAATAGGCCTACTAGAGTTTTCATTGCCCTGGAGGTTGCTAGTAGATTAACTAGTCTTAAAATACATACATCTATTGATAGTGGAACTGCTATAGTAGTGACCTTGCAGATACAATGAAAAACCGCTGCCTAGAACAGCTTTATACCTGGGCACTCCCAGAACACATGCAGGAAAGTGGCAGGGTCCACCATGCATCGCCAGCATTGAGAGGGGTTTGAGGGATAAATCCTGTGTAACCTCTGAGGCATTAAAATGGTTGTAAAGGTAAATGTTTTTTCACCTTAATGCATTCTATGCATTAAGGTGAAAAAACATCTGACACTGCCTGCGCCCGAGCTCCCCTGTTTTACTTACCTGACCCCTCGAAAATCCCGCGCTCGCCCCCGCTGTCCCCTTCACCGCTCAGTCTGGCCGCTGATTGGCTGGATTGGAGTGATGGAAGGCAGCGCAGCCATTGGCTCGCGCTGCTGTCAATCACATCCACTGACACGGAGCGCCGGGGGCGGGGCCGTGTGATACAGCGAGCGGCTATAGCCCTCGGCTGTATCACAGGAGCGCACCCGCAGGTGCTTCTCACAATGCGAGGGAGCTCGCATGAACGTGAGAAGCACCCGCAGGAGGAAGCAGAAACAGCCGCCGAGGGACCCCAGAAGAGCAGGTTTGGGGCCACTCTGTGCAAAACGAGCTGCACAGTGGAGGTAAGTATAACATGTTTGTTATTTAAAAAAAAAACTTTACAATCCCTTTAAGTATAAAGTCTATGGAGAATTTTATACTGTATTAGCCTGTTTCTAGCTGAGACTAAGCTATGCATGGGATAGTCCCGTACGTCTTCCCAGTCCTCTGTATCTAATTCTGGAACCTCTGCATGCCAGCATGACAGGAGCCTTTCTAGGCTCTTGGGGGTCCTGTATATGGAGGAGAATGGTTTCTCTAGTATGTCCGCATGTAGTAGGGATTCAAGTCTTGATAAAGTAATGGTTACAGACTGGTTACCAAATTGCATCTGAAAGGCGAGTCACAGCTGGAGATATCTGAAAAAATACGAATTAGGGAGGGCATATTTTGTTTTAAGGATATCGAAGGTCCGGAGCACACCCCCTTCACTGATTTGGCTAAGGTATTTAATCCCCTTAGAAGCCTACACAATGGGGTCAGGGAACAAGGAGAATTGTTTAAGGGAGAGGTTAAGCCACAACGGTGTATAAGGTGAGAAAGTATGTAAGGCTATGCCTTAATAACTGCTCTCATAGACTGCGTAATTGGGAATGGGGCTGACTGGCCTCTATATAGTATGTTACGGAGTGCTTCATAAGAGCCCAGCTGCGCTGCCTCGAGCACAACAGGAGCATTGGTCTTGTCTGCTGCCAACCAGTTTTGGGCCTGAGTAAGTAAAGCAACAAGGTAGTTAGTAAATAAATTTGGGCCCGCCAGTCCACCCTCAGTCCAAGCTCTTTGTAGTATTGTCAGCCAGAACCTAGGTCTTTGCAGTCCCCACCGAAATTAGGTCATTGCAGATTCAAATTGCCTAAAGTATTTCCTAGGGATCCGCTGAGTCAAAAGCTTTCTCTATCTGAATCAGGACCAGGACCCTAGAGGCTAGTTTGTCGGGGGAAGCTGCAAGTGCGTCAAAACTCTGCGTAAGTTTATGTCTGTTGATTTTCCGGGGACAAAGCCAGTCTGATCAATACTAACTAAGGATGGTAGAAATTTGGTCAATCTCATGGCTACCACTTTGGCTACCATTTTGGTCAAGATTTTAAAGTCATAATTCAAATAATTGATCTATAAGACGTGCAAAGCTTGGGGTCCTTCCCTGGCTTGGGTATTAGTATATTGTGAGCCTAATACATCGATGAGGGTAGGGCCTGGGACTCATAGCTCTCTGAAAACACCTCACGAAGCCTCGAGGCTATGTGTTCAACTAATTTATACAATTTTCCCGGTAACTCATCAGGTCCGGGAGTTTTGTTGGTCGGAAGGGAGTTATTTGCCTTTTCAATTTCGGTAACTGAGATGTCCGCATCTTAAGAGGCAGCTTCCTCAGCAGACAAGGACAACAGAGAAAGACTGTGCAGAGTGCCCAATAGGGACGAGAGATCTGGGGGGGGGCCTTGGTGTGGTATAAAGAATTGAAAAACCCTGAAATGCATTTAAAATGTCAGAAGGGTCTGTAATGGAGCTCCCGGCATCCGAAAGCAGTTTGAAGACTATCGTCAGACGCCGGGAGCCTGCAACTAGATTGGCCAGCAGCTTACCATTCTTGTTCCCAGAATAAAACAGCCACTAGACCTGAAGAGTGGCCTCTACATGAGTGAGGGACGTGATATGAAGTTCCAGGTCTGTACGGGCCTGTGCCAAAATGGAGTAATTGTCTCCAGTAAGGGAAGACACAAATTCAAAAGCTGCCTCAGACTCAGCCTGTTTGAGCAAGGTCAGCTGGGAGTTATATTCAATCCTTGCAGTTTTGATGGATGATATATACTGACTTCGGGTAAAGGTTTTTAAGGCATCCCACACCATTTGGGTGGAAGCCGAGGATTCATTTACCTCTCCCAGTATTGTGTGTCTGAGTCTTTCAGCAGCTCCTGTACCCTTCCATTATGTAACCATTTAGGGTCTAGGCGCCAAACAAGGATTTACCTCCTCCTACCTTTGCCAGCCGGCAAGTAGGAGACTACCTGTATAGAAGACAGCATCAGCCTGGAGCTTTAAAACCAAATCAATGCGGGAGCCAGATTTATGTGAAGCTGAGTAGTGTGAGTAAAAACAATATAAATTATACTTATTTTTCCAGATCTCTGTTAGGTTAAAGGTTCGAGCCCAGGACCCTAGGTTAACATGGGACAGTCGTTGGGGGTTGGAGGAGTCCAAGTCAGTTTGTAAGACAGAATTAAAGTCTCCAGCCCATACAACTCTAGTGAGCTGTAAAGGCGCCAGTTTCTCCTGCCTCAGGCAAAAATCAGAGCTAGAAGGGAAATGATACAAACAGCCGAAAAAGGCCTTGCCCATCAACATCCTAGAGATTTGGGTGGCATACCTGGCTCTGAGGGCCTGGATGTACAGGTTACAGGAGTGGCCTGTCAGGATTCAGTCCAACAATGCCACAGCGGTGGCCTTTATCAATCCCCAAGGGGGCACCAGGAGTCACGCAACCCGGAGGGGGGTAAACCATATCCTAGCCATGGCGGAGAAGCATGTACCTTGCCTATTGGCAATCCTTCCAGGAATAGAGAATTGGCAGGCGGACTTCTTAAGATGCCAACAATTGTTCCCAGGGGAATGGTCTCTTCATCCCGACATCTTCTGGGCTATATGCCAAAAATGGGGGACCCAGAACTATTGGTGTCCAGGTTCAACAAGAAACTGGAAATCTTTGTGTCAAAGACAAGAGATCCACTTGATTGCGGGTCATATGCGTTGGGATCAGTTTTCACTGATTTATGCATTCCCCTCTGTTCAGCTGCTACCTCGTCTTCTTCTCAGGATCAGGCAAGAAGGGAAGCCGGTAAATCTTGTAGCCCCGGCATGGCCCAGAAGATCTTGGTATGCAGAGATCGTAAGGATAACGGCAGAGGACCTATGGACTCTCCCACCACATCCAGACCTGCTCTCGCAGGGACCAGTATTCCATCCTACCTTATAAACTCTAAATTTAACGGTTTGGCACATGCTAAGGAATCGCGGGCTTTCAGGGTCAGTAATTTCTACCTTAATCAATGCTAGGAAGCCGGCTTCCAGGGTCATATATTATAGAGTCTGGAGGACATATATTTCCTGGTGTGAATCCACGGGTTGGCATCCTGGATTCGACACGTTATTATACAAGCTTATGGTTCAAAGAGGAGAGTTACACCTTTTCAAATTAAAGTGCACTCTACCAGAGCAGTTAGTGCTTCATGGGTAGTGCATCACCAAGCCTCCATGGCTCAAATCTGCAAGGCCTCAACTTAGTCTTCAGTCCATACATTCACTAGATTCTATCAGGTGAATGTAAAAAGGCATGAGGATATCGCCTTTGGGCGCAGTGTGCTGTGGGCAGGGGCATAGGTCTTCAGGTCTGATGGTGCCCTGATTTTTTGTGTCTCCCTCCCCTCCGTTTGCATTGCTATAGGACATCCCACATAGTTATTAAAAATGCTGCTCTGTGTCCCGTGATGTACAATAAAGAAAATAGGACTTTTATAACGGCTAACCTGTAAAATCCTTTTCTTGGAGTACATCACGGGACACAGAGGCCCCTCTCCTCTCTTCTGGATATATGTATATTTCTTTCCTACAAAATTGAGGTAGTCCCTGTGTGGGAGGGGTGATATAGGGGAGGCAACTTCGTTTAGGATGTGCCAGTGTCCTTCACCTAGAGGTGGCTTATAACCCACATAGTTAAGAAAATGATTTTACGGGTAAGCTGTTATAAAAATCCTATTTTTCTATAATAGTAAGCGCCATCCATTGGCCATAAATTGGTATAGACGGAGCTGACTATAATAGGAAATATGTATGTTCCTTACTGCAGTCTAGTGCCAATATTGTGGTATTTTACATATTTGAATTGCAGGGAATATAGTCTGCAAACATAAAATGTTGCCCTTCTGCACAGAATGAATTTGCATGCACTTTTGTTACGGTTTGTTTTCTTTAGAATCCATCACTTCCTAAGTAGAAAAACCCACCAGCGTGACCCTTGTAAAAAGTGGTCTCTCTGTAGAAGCCCCCCCCCCCCCATTTCCCCTGTGACAGACCCATAGCTCTGCTCCCTGCTGATTGGAGGGCTTTAGCACTGATTCAGCAGAAGGTGTGTCAAACCCCTGATAAATTATTTTTTCACCTGCTTAAAGCACAATTCCAGGATCCTCCTCCCATCCCCTCTAACTAACCCCTGATATGAAAGAAAAACAAAAAAAAACCTCCCCACATGCTGGTTTACGTAAATGAAGCCAATGGGGTCCTTCTTTGGGTTCTACACCACTGCCTGCTGTATGTGTACACCTCCTATTGGTAGAGGTGGCACTTTCAGCTTCATAGACTCCAGAGGCAGGAGAACTAATGTGGAGAGGAGGAGACCACTGCCCAATAAGATAATGAGCAGGGAAAATGGTCTGGTTTCCACAGCAAGATACTGGCTCGTTGAGGATTGCAATTGGTTACACTGTAGGATGGCTTAAGGGGAGGTGTTTGAAATCAAGTCTGAGGAGTAAGGTAATTGAGGCAAAATGCACAGAATTTCATGTGTTCTTGGAGTTGGGCTTTATGTTTAAGTTCTTTTTTATGTTTTTGTTGTTTAAAAAAAAAAAAAAATATATATATATATATATATATATATATATATATATATATATACAGTATCTCACGGAAGTGAGTATACCCCTCACATTTTTGTAAATATTCTATTCTATCTTTTCATCTGACAACACTGAAGACTGTCTGCTTAAAGTCCTTCCACCCTTTCCACTTATTTTCAAACCCTAGCATTTCCTCTTCTCCACTATATCTTAAGTATTCCAGGTTGTATATATTATAATTTTTTTTTACACCAGGTTCCCATCGTGGGGCTTTCCGATTCTTGCAACTGTCTAGGTATTAAACTTTTGGCTGCGTTCATCAGATGGGTTACCAATGTCATCTTATATTGCCATATTGACATTTTAACCCCATTAAACAAACACTTCCAAGGTTCCTCAGGTACCTCTATATTAGTAATCTCCTTTATCCCCTGCAACACCTCTTTCCAGTATTTTTTTATTTTTTGGACATGTCCACCATATGTGGGCTATGGTTCCCACAGCATTGCATCCCCGCAAGAAAAGCCTTGATGCCCCACTTTGGTATTTATGTGCGACCTCTGGTGTTATATACAAAGGTGCAATACAGTATCTCAAAAAAGTGAGTACACCCCTCACATTTTTACAAATATTTTATTATATCTTTGTCAGAAATCATGAACCAGACCGAGACAGAAGTACAATTAAATCACACTTGTTTATTAATAAAAAATAAAAGGGTAAATAGAGTAAGCGTAGTCAAAGCAAAGCCAGAGTTCAGTAACAGGATCGAGTAGTCAGCCAGGCCAGAGTTCAGTAACCAAATCGGGTAATCAGCCAGGCCAGAAGTCAGGGATCCAAGTAGAGGAACAGCAAGCAGGATAAGGAGCCAGAAGGGATGTCAGCAAGCCAGTCTTTAAACAGGAACACAGGAGATGATTTCTTGTGATGTGACCAAGGTGAAGGCAGAGATGAAGTGAGCTGGACAGCTTTAAGTAGGCAGGTCAGGCGAGCAGGATCAGGAACAGCTGGGTAACTGTGGAGAGAGATGAGAGCTGGCAAATAGCCAACAGCTGAGCAGCCAGCCCAGAGAAGGAAGCACTAAGCCAGCCCTGAGAGTACCCCCTCCTCAATGACCCCTCTCCCTCAGAGGGCTACCGGGCTTGAGGGGAAAACGTCTATGGAAATTGTGGAGGAGGGCAGGGGCATGTACGTCTGAGGATGACACCCAGGAGTGTTCCTCCGGACCATACCCCTTCCAATGCACCAGGTACTGTATGCGCCTACGGAAATCAACAATGGATTGTCAACCTGTATAGGGTGAGGGCGTAGCACCAAGGTGGTAAATCAGTTGCAGACCAACAGTTTCAATAAGGAGACATGAAACACATTTGAGATGTGCATACTAGGAGGAAGGTCCAGCGCGTAAGCCACTGGGTTAATCCTGCGAAGGATACAGAAAGGCCCAATAAACCCAGGTGCAAACTTCAGTGAGGGAACACGAAGTCGGAGGTTGCGAGATGACAGCCAGACCCTGTCCCCAACCTGGTAGGAAGACGCAAGCAGGCGTCTGCAGTCAGCATGGAGTCTGTACCTATCATTAGCATGATGCAAAGCCTCCTGGACTTGTACCCAAGTTGAACGAAGACCATGGAGATGCTGCTCTAACGCAGGAATACTCTGCGGAACAAACAAGTCAGGCAACATGGAAGGTTGGAAACCATAATTCGCCATAAATGGAGACAATCGGAAGGCAGAATTCAAGGCACTGTTGTGAGCAAACTCTGTCCATGGTAATAGGTCTGACCAGTTGTTATGGTGGTCAGAAATATAACAACGTAGGAATTGCTCCAAGGACTGATTGGCTCGCTGTGCGGCCCCATTAGACTGCGGGTGATACGCAGAAGAGAACGCAAGCTGGATTCCCAACTGTGCACAAAAGGCTCACCAGAACCGGGAGACAAACTGACTGCCCCTGTCTGAGACAATCACCTTGGGTAGCCCATGTAAGCGAAAGATCTCCCGAGAAAAAATGGAAGCCAGCTCCTTAGAAGTAGGCAACTTCTTAAGTGGAATACAATGACACATCTTTGAGAACCGGTAAACCACCATAAGGATAACAGTGTTGCCTTGGATGTTGGGCAGCTCCACAATGAAATCCATAGACAGGTGGGTCCAGGGCCTCTCTCCATTGGGTTTGGGTTTTAGGAGGCCCACTGGAAGGTGTCGTGGAGTCTTACTCTGAGCACACACGGAACATGCAGCTACAAAGGCAGTTACATCAGCCCCGTAGACTAGGCCACCAGAATTGTTGGGAAATGGCCCAAATGAGTTTATTCTTCCCAGGATGGCCAGCTGCCTTGGGAGAATGGTAAGTCTGGAGCACGGCAGTACGGAGACTCTCTGGGACAAAGCAGAGGTCAAAAGGTTTCTCAGGAGGAGCATGGACCTGAGCAGCAAGAATTGTGTCACCCAAAGGACAAGTAAGACTGGTGTGAACCGTAGCCAAGATACGATCAGGAGGAATCACAGGGACCAGAACCGACTCCGACTTGGAAGTTGAGAGGAAACGAAAAAACTCTGGACAGCCACACTCCGGAAAGAGTCCGGAGTTCCGGAGTGCAGCTGTCCAGAGTTTTTTAGTTTCCTCTCAACTGCACATGTATTAGCCAGCAGCTGGGGCTCTTTGTCTGAAAGATAAGCATTTGTTCTGGTGGATCGGCCTGGAGCGGTGGCCTTTTCTCCGACTTGGAAGTGGAGGAAAATTGTTGTGACAAGGCATCAGCCCTTACATTCTTAGTACCGGGTAAGAATGAGGCAATGTAATTAAAACTCAACAAGAAAAGAGCCCATTGCGCCCTTCTGGGAGATAGACGCTTAGCCTCAGACAAGAATGTGAGATTCTTATGGTCAGTAAGAATGAGAACCGTCACAGTGGTACCTTCAAGAAGATGTCTCCATTTTTTCAGGGCTAAAATGATTGCCAACAGCTCTCTGTCACCAATCTCGTAATTGCACTCAGCAGGTGACAATTTCTTGGAAAAGTAGCCACACGGATGCATAGTGCTCTCAGAGTTAGGACGTTGAGACAGTAGAGCGCAAACTCCAGTCTCAGAAGCATCAACTTCTAGGATAAAAGGCAACGTAGGATCAGGATGTGCCAACACAGGAGCAGAAACAAAGACAGCCTTGAGGGTCTCAAAGGTCTTAATGGACTCCGGAGACCAGCTCTGTGGGTTGCCGTCCATTCTGTTCATATCAGTCAGGGGCTTGACCAGAGACGAGAAGTTACAAATAAACTTCCGATAGTAATTGGCAAAGCCCAGGAAATGCTGCAGAGGACGTAAACCACGGGTCGAGGCCATGTAGGACTGCCAAAAGTTTCTCTGGGT
Source organism: Lithobates pipiens (assembly GCF_037356315.1). Taxonomy (NCBI): domain Eukaryota; kingdom Metazoa; phylum Chordata; class Amphibia; order Anura; family Ranidae; genus Lithobates; species Lithobates pipiens. The sequence continues at coordinate 269,046,876 of NW_027507784.1, forward strand.
CCATCGAAAAACCAGCAGGGGAAATAACATAGCCCAGGAATGTAACCTATTCATGATAGAACTCGCACTTCTCCAATTTACAATAGAGATTGTTCTCTCTTGGTTTCTGAAGCACACGACAGACATCTGTGTGATGGCTCTCCAGGGACTTGGACAATATGAGGATATCATTGAGATAAACCACCACACATAACTGCAACAAATTTCGGAGGACATCGTTAATACATATCTGAGAAACTGCCGGGGCGTTACAAAGGCCAAAAGGCATTACCAGGTACTAATAATGGCCTGCTCTGGTATTAAACGCAGTTTTCCACTTGTCACCCTCCTTAATCCGCACGAGATTGTATGCCCCTCTCAAATCAAGCTTTGTGAAAACCGTTGCTCCCTTGAAGGGGTCAAACAACTCTGTAATCAACAGAATTGGGTAGGAATTCTTAATCGTGACACGATTGAGACCCCTATAATCAATACAAGGTCTCAGTTCATCGCTCTTCTTCTTCACAAAGAAGAAACCAGCAATAGTAGGAGACGAGGATTTGCAGCTGAAACCTTGAGAAAGTGCATCTGCAACATACTCCTCCATGGCCTTATCCTCCAAGATTGACAAAGGGTAAACCCGGCCACGAGGGGTATGGCACCAGGTTGAAGATCAATTGCGCAATCATAAGACCGGTGTGGAGGCAAACTACCGGCTTGACCTTTGTCAAAGACATCGCTAAAATCGCAGTACTCCTCCAGCACGGATGAGAGTGTAGAATTGCACAGGACCTTGGATGCCTTCAGGAAGCATGTCTCACTGCATTGTGGTGACCAGGAGAGAACCTCAGCATGAAGCCAATCAAAAGAGGGGTTGTGCCTCTGTAACCAAGGATAACCAATAACCAGCGGAAACCTGGGTGAAGAAATAACTTGGAATTGGATTATCTCATGGTGAAGAGCCCCTACGGCCATGGACAACGGAACCGCCTCATGAGTCACATGGGCAGGCTGTAGAGGTCTCCCATCAAGAGCTTCAATGGCAAGTGGAGTGTCACGCAGCTACAGTGGAATCGAGTGCTGCGATACAAAGGCAGCATCAATGAGCAGCCCCAGAGTCGATTAGAGCCTGTATCTCGATGGACGACTCAGCCCAAGAAAGGGTGACCGAAACCAGGGGCTTATCCTTCTGGATAACTGGGGCTGAAATAACGCCACCTAAGGTCTGTCCATGAATGGGCCTCAAGGTTTGGGTGTTCCCTGGACGAGTAGGACAATACTTCAAAAAGTGACCTGCCTGGCCATAATAAAGGCACAATCTCTCCCTCCTCCTAAAGGCTCTCTCATCTGCAGAGAGACGCGTGAAGCCCAAGTGCATGGGTTCATCTTCACTGACCGACTCGGTACCAGGAGGAATGGGAGGTGAGGGAGGCACGGGTGGAACTGCAAAGTTCGGAGGCAAACGTACAGGAGGCTTCCGCAAGCACATTTTCAAAGAAAGTCTTTCTCTGAGTCTGTAGTCAATGAGGATGGCAAACGACATCAAGCTCTCCGGCTCAGTGGGTATATCTTGGGCTGCTATCTCATCCTTGATGGAATCCAAGAGACCATGAGAAAAAGCAGCTACGAGGGCCTCATTCTTCCAAGCAACCTCTGCGGCCAGAGTACGTAATTCAATGGCGTAATCGGCAACAGTTCTTGTACTCTGATGGACATGAGGCACTTGGCAGCAGAAGCGGAGTGTGCGGGAACGTCAAATACCCTTTTAAAGGACGCCGCAAAGTCAGGGTAACTCAAGACAACAGGTTTTTGCGTCTGTCATAGAGGATTTGCCCAGGCCAAGGCTCTCTCAGAAAGCAAAGATATCACAAAACCTACTTTGCTTCTGTCCATGGGAAATGCCTAGGGCAACATCTCAAAGTAAATCTCAACCTGATTGAGAAACCCTCTGCATAGAACTGGATCGCCCCCAAATCGCTGGGGGAGTGGAGTGGAGTGGAGTGGAACCAGACATACCTCTTATAGAGGTAATACTCGAAGGCGGGTGCCTGCACAGAGATTGGTGCAGCAGCAGGGATCGTCTGCAACACAGGTTGTATCGGAGCAGCCACAGTGGGGTATTCCAGGTGAGCCATGCGACTCAGGATGGCAAACTGATCCATGCGGTGATCTTGCTCATCCAATCTGGAAAAAATATTACTGACAAGTGGATTGACTGTATCTTCTGAATTCATGGCCTTCCCCTACTGTCAGAAACCATGAACCAGACCAAGACAGAAGTACAATTAAATCACACTTTTTTATTAATTAAAAAATAAAAACGTAAATAGAGTAAGCATAGTCAAAGCATAGCCAGAATTCAGTAACCGGATCGAGTAGTCAGCCAGGCCAGAGTTCAGTAACCAAATCGGGTAATCAGCCAGGCCATAAGTCAGGGATCCAAGTAGAGGAACAGCAAGCAGTATAAGGAGCCAAAAGGGATGACAGCAAGCCAGTCTTTAAACAGGAACGCAGGTGATGGTTTCTTGTGATGTGACCAAGACGAAGGCAGAGATTAAGTGAGCTGGACAGCTTTAAGTAGCCAGGTCAGATGAGCAGGATCAGGAACAGCTGGGTAACTGTGGAGAGAGATGAGAGCTGGCAATGGATGATTTAAAAAAAAGTGTGTCCCCCCCCTAAAAAAAAATCTTGAACACCAGCCACCACTGCTTTAGGCTCATTAATGTTGGTGTATAATCATAGGTAAGGCATATGGAAAACATAGGAAATCCACCATAGTGTAAAACCATCTGTAAAAATCACAAACCGGCACTATCCCTCCCTACTCACATTCAGTAGTGCTAATCCTTGCACCAAGGTTACATTGCATGTTATAAATCATTAGAAGTCCATCAATGCTAACCAAGCTTTATGCAAGCCTCCATGCAAGCTTTAATATAAACATAGCCAGTTACAGATGTTGATCGTCCTAGGTGTACAGTGTCTCCATTTAGGGTTGTACGCTGCGTGATGACATCACTTCTGGTTACACATTGTTATTATAAGCATTGTGGTGAGTCCAAGCCTACTGTGGATGGCAAATCCTCTGGTTGATATCAAGCGCTATATGACTTCTCTGGTGTGGAAGTGGTGGATCACTACAGCACTTTTTGAAGAGGACAATTTTATCAGCACCATTTTGCACAGTGGATCATATTGAGAATCATTTAAGAGACTTTTTCTTTGGCACTTGGACACTTTAACCACTTGCTTACTGGGCACTTAAACCCCCCTCAGTCCCAGACCAATTTTCAGCTTTCAGCGCTGATGCACTTTGAGTGACAATTACGCGGTCATACAACACTGTACCCAAATGAAATTTTTATCATTTTTTTCCCACAAATAGAGATTTCTTTTGGTGGTATTTAGTTACAGCTCGGAGTTTTATTTTTTGCTAAACAAACAAAAAAAAAAAAATCATGTTTTAATAGTTTGTTATAAAATTTTGCAAACGGGTCATTTTTCTCCTTCATTGAAGTGCGCTGATTAGGCGGCACTGTTGGCTGCATTGGTGGGCACTGATGGGCTGCATTGGTGGGCACTGATGGGCTGCACCGGTAGGCACTGATAGGCATAGTTAAGGCGGCACTAATAGGCACAGATAAGGCGGCACCGATGGGCACAGATAAGGCGGCACTGATGGGTGGCACGGATGGGCACTGATAGGTACCACAGATAGATGGGACTGATGGGCACTGATAGGTGGCACTGATAGGTGGCTCTGATAGGTGGCACTGCTGGGCACTGATGGGCGGCACTGCTGGGCACAGATGGGCGGCACTGCTGGGCACTGATGGGCGGCACTGGGGTGCAGCACCTTTGAGGCAGATTGGGTGGCACTGTGGGTGGCACTGTGGGTGGCACTGTGGGGTGGCACTGTGGGTGGCACTGTGGGTGGCACTGTGGGCACTATGGGCACTGACGGGGGGCACTGACGGGGGGCACTTACTTTTGCTTTTATTTTATTTCAGGATGGCACTGCGGGAGGCAGGTGGGCACAGGCAGGTGGCAGGTGGTCCCTTGTATTGATGGCCGTGATCGGGACTGATGTCCCGATCACGGCCGCCGGCGATCGGCTTTTTTTTTCTCTCCTCGCGCTGTCAGCGCGAGGAGGAATAATAGCCGATTACCGGCTCCGTTCTATCACATGATCAGCTGTCATTGGCTGACAGCTGATCACGTGATAAGGGGTCGGGATCGACCCCTTACACGGATCGGTGATCAGGCGAGTCTCACGGACTCGCCGATCACAGAGCGCGCCGCGCGCGCCCCTCAGGGGGCGCGCAGGCCGCTCGTAACCGGGACCACGTCAATAGACGTAGTCCCGGAAATGTAGGTCCGCGCTAATGCCGTCATTTGGCAATAGCGCGGATCTGTAGTGGTTAATGATGTTTTCAGATATATACAGTGACAAAATGAATTACTTGATCCCCTGCAGGTTTTGTAAGTGTGCCCACTTACAAAGAAATTAAGGGTCTATAATTGTTCTCATAGGTGTGTTTTAAATGATAGAGACAATTGTGTATCAGAAGGGCCTTACCTACCGATGGGGTTATCCCTTATCGGTCACTATTAGGAAGGACTCATCATCCTTTACGCTACAGTACCCTGCGGATCTGCCTGCCTTTTTTCAGTATTTAGGAGAGGAACCCATCTCGATCCCTGACTGGCTCCAGATTTTGCCCCGCCTGACGGGCAGATCGGGCTCCTTTATGTTCAATGGTCCGCTGCCCTGTCGCCCACAAAGACCTGGAAGAGGACGACGATTGGCATCCAGGGGCATACGCCGTTAGTAATATCTCAGCCATTCCTTTTGCTCAGCTCCCACCCGCCAGACATTCTCTTTAACACCCCATCCTTTACGCCCTGGTTGAGACCCGCTACGTTGGCCCCCTGTTGCTCCCCTTGACGGCTGCGGACTTATCTCGATCTGTCCTGCACTGGTGACACGGGGCAGTGATGAAGGATACACGTGCTGTTTCCAGCAGTGGTCTGAACTGTGGCTCGAGCTGAAGGCCTGGGTACTGAGAGCCCTGTGGGGTGGGGGGATTGAGCGTGGTGTGAGGGATGAAAGCCATTGGGGGACAGTAGCATGAACAGTGTTGCTGACCATACGCTCCTCCCCAACGTTCCTCAGGAAGACTCGTCCCCATGATACCTCTGGAAGATGAGACCTGCGGCCACAAGTTGTGTGGCGCATCCCCCCTATCCTGGGACTATGTATTTTTTTGGAGACATTACCCCGCTCTGGCCGCTCGACTGCTGCCCCCACATATTCACTTACTGTGTCTCCACCCGATGGGCTATAGAACTTGCTCCTATATGGATTACCCCGAAAGGCTTACGAGAGTGTGGACTAGGACCACAGATAGCCACAGCTGCCTGGAAAAGGTTAGAAGAACTTAACTCGAGGACTTGCGCTCAATAATGGGGAGCTGATATAGCTACACCTGCCTTGGGATAGCTGCGGTCCTACTGCTGATGACTGATTGATTTGCTGGTGGTGCTTCGTCTGTGCCTCGGCCTGGGGCCCCTTCCCTCCCCCCCCCCCCGCCCCCCTTGAGGGGTGGCTTATACGCATCGCATAATGGGAGAATTGTATTTTATTGTTAACTTCTGTCCACATGCTACTGCCTGAATACTGTCCATCTTACATTGCCGGTGGGTGACATAGATAGTGCTGGAGGTGGTCAGACTCCAGAATGAGGGCCTGGTGCTCCTACATGCAGAATTGTTCTGTTTATCAAATATAGCTGAGCCCCCTATGGAACCAGCAGATCTTTGTGCACCAAGAAATAATGAGGGTGGACTTTGTGTCTGACCCCCCTCGTTTGCAGTCTGACCGCATACCTGTTTACGGGCCACGTTCCCTCAGAGATGAGGTGATTCTATTAAACATCCTCAGGGGGGGTTGAAATGTTGAAATGTTGAAATTTTGTATTTTATGCTGGTGAGTGGGATGCTGTGTTCTAATAATGTATTGCAACTTTGTCCATATGCGGCATGGATTTTCTTTGTGTTCTCCTGCTGTTGCATGGATCTCCTCCCCCAGACCTATTTTATGGCTGGGTGAGGAGATCTACTAGGCGGACCTACCTTGGAATTCGTCCTTCCCTTTTTGTGTGCCACACTGAATGCTACGTTTTTTATCTGGTTAAATGTTCTTTTAAATTTGCTTACTGACATAGAAAATTTATTTCTGCCAGCCGGGGATGGGGAAGGGGGTTTGGGGGCTCACTTTCTGGCCTGTCTGTCCACCGACCCACCTAGGACTGCGCTATAATTCCAGTATATTGCTGGTGGGCGCTTTAGCATATCTTTGCTTTTATAGTCCCCCTCTGTCACACTTCGAGTGCTGGCAACCTCCTATCCCACCTTCCCTTGGGTCGTGAGACCCAGCCCTCCCACATCCCCCCTCCCCCCTCTCTTCCTCGTCCTTCTTGGGCAGTTTCCTACATTTACTCTGCTCCCATTGCCTCTAACTTCTTAACTGTTCCCTCCTCCTCCTCCCTCCTGAGACACGATGGTAGACTCGATTAAGGTAACCTTAATAAATACGAAGGGGCTGAACTCCCCTGAAAAAAGGACAATCCTCCTTCAAGAGCTGAAAAAGTCATGCACTGACGTGGCCTTTATATAAGAAACACATTTTAAGACAAACTCCCTTTTCTCCAATCCAGATCCTTCTCTCAGACCTTCCACTTTACTAGCCCCTCTTCTAAGACCAAAGGAGTATCCATCCTGATCTCTAGCAACCTCCCGTGGCGACACCAGAACTCTCAGTCGACCCCGAGGGTCGCTACCTTTTCCTGAAGAGTCATATATAAGAGATCCCATTTACACTTGCAACGCTGTATGCACCTAAAGACCACCAAGACAGGTTCCTTCCGGACTGTACTCGACAAATTAACAGACTATAAAGAGGGTCAATTAATACTGGGGGGGAGACTTCAATGTCCCCATTTCACCCACCTCAGACACTTCCTCGGGCAGTTCATTGGTCCCCATAGCGACTAGACGGCGAATCGCGCAATCTCTTCTAAAGACTCAAATAGTGGATATCTGGCGTCTCCAACATTCTGGAGAAAGGGACTATACCTTTCACTCCCCCCCACATAAAATATACTCGAGGATTGACTTTTTCCTGATACCCCATGACCAATTACACCTAATGAGCTCTTCCTCCATCGGACATATTACCTGGTCGGACCACGCCCCTATAGCCCTTACCTACACCCTCTCTAAAAGCCCTTCGCCCAGCTCTCTGTTTTGGAGCCTGAATGAGAGCCTCCTTCAGATTCCAGAGGTGCTAGCAGACGTGAACAAGGAGTTAGACCTCTATTTGCAAGAAAACGATACGCAGGATTGCGACCCGGGAATTATATGGGAGGCCCACGGGTCAGTGCTTCACGGGGTCCTTATTAAACATGGGGCACATATCAAAAAGGCATGGAACAAACAACTAATTGGACTGCTCAGTGATCTGGCAACCACTGGAGCTCGAACTAGGGACCTTACGCGCACAGATAACAAACCTGCTTCATTATAAGGCCAAAGCGGCACTACAATTCTGCCGCAAGATATCTTATGAATCGGGTGACACGTGCGGGAAAACTCTAGCCAGGTCAGTAAGAGAACTGAAGTCTAACTCCTATATTCCACAATTAGTAGACCCAAATGGCTGAAAGGCTTCCACACTAACCCAGATAGCCAAGAGATTCAGAGAATTTTACTCCGACCTCTATAATTTTCCTAGTCCTGCCTCCAACCAGGGGGACATTGATAGATATATCACCAACTCAGGCCTCTCGACTCTTCCATCAGAGACCAAAGAGTATCTAGACGACCTGTACCTTAGAAGTCCAGACGACGCTACAGACGGCTATACACGCTATGAAATTAGGTAAAGCCCCAGCTCCTGATGGATATATGGCCCAGTATTACAAGACCTTCCTCCCCATACTTGGGCCACGAGTGGTGAGATTCTTCAATGCCCTGGGCTCCAATGGGGATTTCTCCAGGGACACCCTTAGGGCCAACATTTCGTTGATCCGCAAAGAGGGAAAGGACCCAGGTCTATGTGGGAGTTACAGATCTCTCTCCTAAATTTGGATTTAAAACTATTCTCCAAGATCCTAGCCACAAGACTAGCACAACATCTCCAATCCCTTGTACACATGGACCAAGTGGGTTTCATCCCCACAAGAGAAGCAAGAGACAATACCAGTAAGGTATTGAATCTGGTGCACAAAGCAAAGACCACCGGGACCCCTTGTATTTTTGTGAGCACTGATGCCGAAAAGGCCTTCGACTGAGTAAACTGGAACTTCATGTTCTCGGTCCTCTGAAATATAGGCCTAGGTGAACGGATGTTGAGATGGATAGACAAAATTTATTCCCACCCTACGGCTCAAGTTAAGGCGAATGGAGTGCTGTCCTTTGCCTTCCCCATTGGTAATGGAACCAGACAAGGGTGTCCCCTCTCCCCCTCCTGTTTGCTCTGTCCCTAGAACCCTTCCTTTCCACAATTAGGCAAAACCTTGACATATCCGGTCTCCAAATGGGTAACCTTACTTGCAAGATATCTCCCTATGCAGATGATATGCTATTTTCCCTGACAAATCCCAGAATCTCCATGCCAAACCTGCTCCAAGAATTTAAAACATATGGAATGCTCTCACATTTGAAAATAAACTTTTACAAATCAGAAGCCATGGGGGTTGCAGTCCCCGCACAAACCTTGTTAGATCTACAGTCTAACTTTAGGTTCAAATGGACTGACACAGCTCTAAAGTACCTGGGTACTTACATTCCACCAGCCATCTCACACACATTCTTGTTAAATTCCCCCCCCCCCTCCTAATTAAGTCACGCAATCTACTCAACAAATGGCACTCAGGCTTCCATTCCTGGTTCGGGAGATGTAATCTCATTAAAATTAATATACTACCTAAATTTAATTACTTATTCCAAGCCCTTCCGATTTAGATCCTGCCCACATTTTTTAAACAAGCACAGTCTCTAATCACCCACTTTGTCTGGGCCCATAAGAAACCCAGACTCAAAAGATTACAACTGTCGCTCTCTAAACAGCAGGGGGGATTGGCACTCCCCGATCTAAGACGGTATTACCTAGCCTCCCCCCGTGGGTGTATCTTAGACTGGAACCGTAACAATACCACCAAACTCGAGGTTCAAATAGAACAGACCCAAACCTGCATCCCTGTGAAAAGTACCCTATGGTGCTATAAAGACTTACAGTGGTGTGAAAAAGTGTTTGCCCCCTTCCTCATTTCCTGTTCCTTTGCATGTTTGTTACACTTAAGTGTTTCGGAACATCAAACCAATTTAAACAATAGTCAAGGACAACACAAGTAAACACAAAATGCAATTTGTAAATTAAGGTGTTTATTATTAAAGGTGAAAAAAAATCCAAACCATCATGGCCCTGTGTGAAAAAATGATTGCCCCCCTTGTTAAAACATACTATAACTGTGGTTGTCCACACCTGAGTTCAATTTCTCTAGCCACACCCAGGCCTGATTATTGCCACACCTGTTCACAATCAAGGCATCACTTAAATAGGAGCTGCTTGACACAGTAAGGTCCACCAGAAGATCCTTAAAAGCTACACATCATGCCGAGACCCAAAGAAATTCAGGAACAATTGAGAAAGAAAGTAATTGAGATCTATCAGTCTGGAAAGGGTTATAAAGCCATTTCCAAAGCTTTGGGAATCCAGCGAACCATAGTGAGAGCCATTATCCACAAATGGCGAAGACATGGAACAGTGGTGAACCTTCCCAGGAGTGGCCGGCCGCCCAAAATTACCCCAAGAGCGCAGCGACGACTCATCCAAGAGGTCACAAAAGACCCCACAACAACGTCCAAGGAACTGTAGGCCTCACTTGCCTCAGTTAAGGTCAGCGTTCATGCCTCCACCATCAGGAAAAGACTGGGCAAAAATGGCCTGCATGGCAGAGTTCCAAGGAGAAAACCACTGCTGAGCAAAAAGAACATCAAAGCTCGTCTCAATTTCTCCACAACACATCTTGATGATCCCCAAGACTTTTGGGACAACATTCTGTGGACCGATGAGACAAAAGTGGAACTCTTTGGAAGGTGTGTGTCCAAGTGTATCTGGCGTAGAAGGAACACTGCATTTCATAAAAAGAACATTATACCAACAGTAAAATATGGTGGTGGTAGTGTGATGGTCTGGGGCTGTTTTGCTGCTTCAGGACCTGGAAGACTTGCCGTGATAAAAGGAACTATGAATTCTGCTGTCTACCAAGAGATCCTGAAGGAGAATGTCCGACCATCTGTTCGTGTACTCAAGCTGAAACGAACTTGGGTTCTGCAGCAGGACAATGATCCTAAACACACCAGCAAGTCCACCACCGAATGGCTGAAGAAAAACAAAATGAAGACTTTGGAGTGGCCTAGCCAAAGTCCTGACCTGAACCCTATTGAGATGTTGTGGTATGACCTTAAAAAGGCCGTTCATGCTCGAAAACCCTCTAATGTAACTGAATTAGGACAATTCTGCAAAGATGAGTGGGCCAAAATTCCTCCAGGACGCTGTAAAAGCCTCATTGCACGTTATCGCAAACTCTTGGTTGCAGTTGTTGCTGCTAAGGGTGGCCCAATTAGTTATTAGGTTTAGGGGGCAATCACTTTTTCACACAGGGCCATGATGGTTTGGATTTTTTTTCACCTTTAATAATAAACACCTTCATTTACAAATTGCATTTTGTGTTTACTTGTGTTATCCTTGACTATTGTTTAAATTGGTTTGATGTTCCGAAACACTTAAGTGTGACAAACATGCAAAGGAACAGGAAATGAGGAAGGGGGCAAACACTTTTTCACACCACTGTATCTCCAACACTGAAGTCGCACCCTACTATAGAAGCCTCTCTAAAACACAGTCACTTGGCTGCTAATCAACAAGCACTAACTTCTATGACTTTGCCTCTGTTCCCTATCCTCAGTCATCCTAGGTTCGAACCAGGGATACATTCTATAGAGTATAACCCCCTCAGAGACTCCAATCTAGACCATGTGGCTAAATTTGTTCTTGAGGGAAAATGGCCCTCCCTGCTGACCCTAACTGATCCCGCGGGAACCTTTCAATTACCTTTTTGAAGAGCGGCACAACTACACAATTTTCTTCACTCCGTTCCTGACCCTCATAATTTTGCAAGACAACTGACAGAATTTGAAAACCTTTGTACGGGGGAGAGTCCCTTGGCCCATATCCTTTCTCAAACATACACCTTGCTGAACACTCCAATAGACCACCCACACTTGTCATGCTTATCAAGCTGGGAGAGGGATCTTCACTGCTTATTGTCCTTGGCTCAAAGACAGCGTCTCTTAAAACCTCACTCTGCACCAGAATACAGGAGATGAATTTTAAACTTTTTACCCAGTGGTACCTGATACCATCTAGACTACATAGATACTTCCCCTCTTCCTCTGACAGATGTTGACGCTGTCGAAGAGAGGAGGGCACGCTAATTCGCATGTTTTGGTTCTGCTCCAAACTGACAGACTTCTGGAAAGAAGTCCGATGTATAACACAAAAATTTTCTGAATTTCCTTTCCCGGAGGAGACGGCGTTCTTCCTTTTACACCACTCACAGATCCCCATTAAGACATACAGAAAATCGCTCTTAAGACACTTATTAAATACAGCAAAATCCTGCATTCCCCTCTATTGGAAACAAAGCACCACCCCGTCCATTGCACACTGGCTTAGGAAATTAGAGGAGGTTAAAAAGATGGATGGCCCGATCCTCACAGCACAAAATAAACAAGAAACTTTAAAAAAAAACCTGTGACCAATGGAATATCTTCATATTCTCTTCTGAGGGCCGCTGCCTTCTATCATCATAGTGCATTATATATGACCCATTCGAGCCCCTGGGCAACAGCTACAATCGTGTCTCCCCCCCCCCCATCCCTCTCCGCTTTCCCGTTACCCCCCCTTTTTCTCTTTTTTTTTCCCTTTTTCTTTTCTTTCTTTTTTTTTTTCCTCTCCTCTCTGCTCCTCCCTCTACCCCACCTTCTAAGGAAAAGTGAAAAGTTGGGATTGGCGGCCCCCGCTCCCCCTAGAGCATTTGGCCCGTTTGTAATAGGTCCGGGTCCCTTGATCTTCATTCTTTCCCTTATAATATGCATTAAAACGTCTTGATGTAATGGAATACAACTTCAATCACTGACATATCTGTAAGGTGATGTGATTACGATTCATTTTGTTCCATTCATTCTCTATGTATAATGTGGGGACCGTCTCCCCTGTTTGGTGTTAAATAAAGCTATATTTGAAAAAAAAATGATAGAGACAGAATTTCAACCAAAACTCCAGAAAAAAAAAAAAAAACACAATGCAAATGTTATAAATTGAGTTACAGTTCAGTGAGTAAAATAAGTATTTGATCCCCTACCAACCAACAATAATTCTGGTTCCCACAGATTGGTGCTCCTAATGACAACTCATTGAGGGTTATAAAAATCCACATTGTATTGCAACTGCACTTGAAAGTGCCCTTGGAAGTAAAGTTGTTGTAGATCCGAGGGGGACATGCAAAGGAAAATAAAAAACAGCATTTTAACTTGCACATGATTGGATGATAAAATCAGCAGAGCTTCCACTCATTTCAGATCTGCCCCTTAGATTTAGAGCGGCTGCACTTCCAAGTGTACTTTCAGTGTGCCTTTCATAAATAACCCCCACTATGTATATAAAGAATACCTGTCCACAGAATTTGTTTCTTCTTTTCAAACCTCATCAACATGGGCAAAAAAAAAGCCACCAAGGACAAGATTGTAGACCTGCACCAGGCTGGAATGGGTTACAAGACCATCAGCAAAACACCACAAGGAAAAGGTGCAAACACTATTAGTTCACAAACCCATGAGGATAATAAGAAGTCCATAGAAAAAAAGTCCATATCGCATAAAGGATTCTTAGCTAAAAAGAGGTCCATTCGCTGAAAATAAACAAAAAGGAGAGGTGCCTCTAAGTGTAGGAATAAAAACAGTTTAATGGGAACCATACAATTGACAACTCACATGTATGTGGAATAAAACAGGCACATCCATAGTGTCAATATCCCAAAAAAGATGTCATCAGTAGACGTTTGGGTCCTATTGATGGCAGCACCGAGTAGTGATAGTATCCCTGCTGGTCATAGGTGATAGGAAGTTGGCCATGCGGTGAGGAGTCTCAAAGCAAGACCTGGTGCACAGGTGACTATGTGGCAAAGGACATCACTGGAGTGTGACGCGTTTCTGAGCATGCGCCATGCGAATGCTACGGCAGACACGCTCCTTTGTCAAGCAATACTACAGGGATATATACGTTCGACTATATATAACACACCAGGGGAGGTGTCAAAAACTGACCAATAATTATACAGCAACACAAATTACAAACAGAAAAACAAAACTCATTAAACTTGTAGGGGATAAAAGCTATGTACATGGAACAGTTTAACCATAAGACTTATAACCAAAAAAATATAATATAAAAACATGTTATGATTAAAAACATATATGCACAAAGATCAAAGAGTTCTGAAAGAATTTAAAGAATCGGACAATAAACCCGTCAGACATCGGCTTTTATTCGGTTTCAAGGTAAAATGGTTGTTTGAGTTCTTGTACCGTCAATGAAGAGAGTAGGTTAGGCAGTCTTGGAGATATACATTTCCATTATAGCTATGAAAGCATCCCGGGTCACGCCCATAGAATCTGAGGGTAAATTATAGAGTTTGTCCTAAAATGGGCAGTATAGGGTGATGGGTGCCTTAAAGTGATTGTAAGTTTTTTTTTTTTTTTTTTTTTATTACAAACAGATCATACTTACCTCCACTGTGCAGCTCGTTTCGCACAGAGTGGCCCCAAACCTGCTCTTCTGGGGTCCCCTCGGCGACTCTTGCGGCTCCTCCCCACATCAGGTAACCCCCTGGGAGGTTACCTTACGGGTGCACTCCCGAGTCCAGCATTCGGCATCCATAGAGGCCAAATGCAGGACTCGGCCCCTTCCCCGGCGCCTGCATTATTGGATTTGATTGACTGCAGCAGGAGCCAATGGCTGTGCTGCTATCAATCTATTCCATCAAGAGCCGAACCCCTGGCCCTGGAGGGCCCTGGCCAGTATTTTTCCAGGTTTATTGTGGAGTTGGGCTTTAAATAAAATGGGACAGATTCCAATTGAATCCATTTTCGTTCCAGGTGGTAACACTACAAAATTTGAAAAAGTCCAAGTGAGGTAAATACTTATTCAACGCACTGCATGGATTGAACATTTATATACACTGTACATGTGTCATGCATTCATGAAAACATTTGCACTATAGCTATAATTTTCCTTTTGCCATGAATAAAACATGGATATATAAAGAAGTGAAAATATTTTGAAGCATGTAGGCCACCTTGTTGTGTTTTGCAAACACAGAAGTCTTGATGTGTTGACAATCATGACAATTATGGCAAAGCGCTTACCTCTGGGTTCTGTAATTATCACAGCGCCGATAAGGTGTAAATCATATTACTTGAAAATTAAGAGTTACTTAGCAAGGAATAGTTCTTTATAACACTAAAGAAAAACTGTGAAATGAAAAAAAAATGTGTGTATATATATATATATATATATATATATATATATATACATATATATATATATATATATATATAACATTTATTTTTAAAGTTGTATAATAGCCAGTTAACCTCCAGATATATTTAAACCCTTTCGGGGCACCCTGCACTTTTTATATATTTTTTAAAGATATACAGTGCCTTGAAAAAATATTCATACTTGAAATTTCCCACATTTTATCATGTTACAACAAAAAATATAAATTTATTTTATTGGGATTTAATGTGATAGACCAACACAAAGTGGCAAATAATTGTGAAGTGGAAAGAAAATAATAAATGGTTTTCAAAATGGTTTACAAATAAATTCTGAAAAGTGTGGCGTGTATTTGTATTTAGACCCCTTTACTCTAATACCGCTAACTAAAATCTGGTGTAACCAATTGCCTCCATAAATCACCTAATTAATAAATAGAGTCCATCTGTGTGTAATTTAATCTCAGTATGAATATAGCTGTTGTGTGAAAACCTCAGAGGTTTGTTAGAGAACTTTAGTGAGCAAACAGCATCATCAAGGCCAAGGAACACACCAGACAGGTCAGGGATAAAGTTGTGGAAAAGTTTTAAAGCAGGGTTAGGTTAAAAAAAATATATACCAGGGCACTGTTTAAACCATCTTCCAAAAATAGAAAGAGTATGACACAACTGCAGACCTACCGAGACATGGTCATCCAGAGAAGAAGCCAAGAGGCCCATGGTAACTCTGAAGGATCTGTAGAGATGCACATCTTAGGTGGGAAAATCTGTGTACAGGACAACTATTAGTTATGCACTCCACAAAACTGGCCTTTATTGAAGAGTGGCAAGAAGAAAGCCATTGTTGAAAGAAAACCATAAGAATTCCTGTTTGCAATTTGCGAGAAGCCATGTGGGGGACACAGCAGACATGTGGAAGAAGGTGGTCAGATGAGACCACAATTTAACTTTTTGGCCTAAAAGCAAAACGCTGTGTCTCCCTGCTCAGGATGAGCATTAAGGATGGGCCTTAATTAGCACATTTGGTACACAACCACTGGTGTGTGTGCACCCCTATGAGCAGCCAAATGGTACATGCTGAACAGTAGGAGTGGTTTAAGAGGTGCGTGATTTAGGGCTCAATCATACAACCACTCTGGGCCATACACCAACAAGATTAAGCCTAAATATCAGTTTACATCCATCAGCCCTGGATGCAACCTGATCATCTGTCTCTAATGGCATTTAACACCTCAGATGTCCATTTACACACAGACAGCCTGTCATTGATTTGTACAGGCTCAGCATCTGCAGCTAACTGCAAACATCTGTGGAGCCCTACAAAGATTAATGCTCATTCCTGTTGTTGTACAGGCCAAAGTGATCATAGGAAGTCTAAATCCCATGCCCACTTTCAGCCCATTTGCACAAAATCTGCCCTAGTTACTGAACTACAACCAAGAGTCTAATAGACACATATAAACCACAGCACAAAAGTTAATTTTCAAAAAATTTTGAATATTCCAATACTAGCTTTTTTAGCACACAGAATATAGTGCTAACATGTCTGATTTGAGAATTAGGTAAGTATATCTCCATTCTCCAATCCCCTAGACAAAAATGAGCAGTTGCATGGGGAATTTCTTTTTGCACAGAGTTAGAGGGCTTTCACACCGAGTCGCCCCAGCCGTTGGTGGTAAAGCGGTGCTATTTTTAGTGGCGCTTTACCGTCGTTTTAGTGGCGCTAATCGTCCACTAGCGGGGTGATTTTAACCCCCCCGCTAGCGTCCGAAAAGGCGTTAAATACGGCCGCAAAATGACGCTGGAGCGGCGTTTTGCTGCCAGTATCACAGCACTGCCCCATTGATTTCAATGGGGAGCAGCGGTGGAAGAGCGGTGGAGCCTCTCCAAAGAAGCTGCTGCCAGGATTTTTTCTGACGCCCTGCAAGCACACCGCTCCCAAGGGCTTTCACACTGAAGTGAATGGGGCCGCTTTTTTCAGGCGCTATACAGGCACTATTTTTAAATGAAAAACCGCTGGCAGTTTGAAAGGCGTCTTAGGCTTTAAAGCAGTATTAACCCCCCCCCCCCCCCCAAAAAAAAAATGTTTTCTTTTATATATTGCAGTTTATCAAGCCATGAAGCACCACATAAATGTCTCCATAATACTGTCCTACAGTAAAACAGGTGGAAACATGGGCCAGCTTGTAGAATGCAATGTTTCATTTTAAGCTGTCAACCAATTCATTGTAAATGGCTTTGAAATCTAATCTTATTAATATTCGCAGCAAACATTTCACATATGCATTGTTTTTTTTATTACTTTGTGTTTGGAGCCTGAAAAAGAAAAATAATGAAAAAAAGAAAAAACATACACAGTGGTGTTTTGCAGCTTGTAATTTCATAAGCTCTTCTTTTTTTTTCATGAACTTGGAAGCTCGATAAGTGAAGGAAAAACAATGGAACATTTAATTACGCTTGTCTGTGTGTGAAATGGGAGATACATTGCAGGAAATTAACTAAACAGGACAGTGATGGGGAGGTAATGTGAATGCATTACATAGAAAGACAACTCATTTGAAATAAAAAACGTTTTATTCCTTGATAAGCGTTAAACTCGCGGCTGGAACGTACATCCCTCCCCCACATATTAGTCTCTGCATTTCCTTATTGAAGAGGCTATTTTTCAAAGTCTCCGTAGTGCGGTCCTTGCATGAGAAATAGGGAGGCTTGGAGAAAGTAGGAACATGGGGCTAGTATTATTAAAGAGTGTGAACAGCTGGCGGGCCTGAGTTAATGTCGGTTCACATGAAAAGTCTTTTAGAAATTTTAGCTTTTATCTCCCAGAAAACCCACAGGAGAGATTTAAGATTTTTTTTTTTCAATGTGAAATCTAGTGCTAAATAAGATTGTGCAGATAAAGTGACTTGCAGCATCTTATTTATGGAAGAATAAAGCACACAGAGGCTGATACATAAAAATTCATAGAACGGAAAATGGAGCAGAAGGGTTGCTTGTGGCTACTAGATAGACTTAGGATGTAATTGTGAAAGTATATTTTTTTAATTTGTATGGTCAGCCCTCTTTGTACCCCAGTTTTTTTTAATTCTGCATACTGGGCATTTAGCCCCTGTGCCTGAGATTTTGGCGTTTCTGAATTAATCTCTATGAATGGCTGAAAAATGTGGTGGCTGAACAGGGGTTGAATGGTGCACAAAGTGATAACAACATTTAAGGCCATATGTGCCCAGGGGTGAATGCCCAGAACATTTTGCATTTTGGGCACATACTGTATGTAGCACACTTCCAGATAGGCTGCTAGTGAGCGTTAGGCAAATTTCGTTCTTTTGTCTCTGCTGTAAACTGCAGAACAGCATGTGTTTGCTTGGGTCTGCTTTGGGCTCTGTGGGCTGTAAGTTTGTTTACTTCCCCCTGTCTTTCTGGAGGCTACCAGGAGAAAGGAGGAAGCAATCAGACAAGCAGACTGAATATTTATACAGCCCCAGCCAACCCCTGGGGGAGGGTGCCCAGATGGTGGCTGGGAGAGTGTATAAATAACCTCAGAGCCTGGGAGAGCAGTTTTCTTTCAGCTAAGGAGTCTGCTATTCTCATTGAGGTCCCAGCTATGCATGGCTTGGTGGGCCTATCCAATTGCAAATCCCTTTTGGAGTTAAGAGAGTAGGGTTCTACTGGGAATCTGGTCTTGAAGTTTTACAGAAGAGTCTGCCTGTCTGAGTCTGAGGTAGACATCAAAACCCTGGGGACACTGTGAGATTTAAGGGAGAGGGATCCTAATGACTGTTGCTGTTGTTAACCTCCGCTGCATTAAGTTTAGGGCTTGCCTGGCTTGGAACATTGCTTATTCTGTCCCAGTGCTGTCCACTTTATGTCCTACTGCTTCATGGACTCTTCTGAGAAGTAGCTACAAAGGGAAGAGTGTCCTCATATCCCTGCTCAGTGTTCTGAAGTATTCCACAGCTTACCTAAACCAAGTCCAAGTTAATCTGCAATAAATTTGAAAAATTCAACACATAGATTGTTTACTGAGCCAGAAGAGTGAATGTTGCTGTTTGCCTGGCTGCCGCTGCATTAGTTGAAAGAGAACCTGAGACACAAATCAGTGGCCCTTGCGGGGGTAGTTCTGCAAAATACAGAGCTAAACCTAATTAGTACTGGGTACACTGTCCAACCTCATCAGCTTTCAGCCTGCCTTTAACAGGCTGGATGCTGCGGGACTGGTTGGTGCACCTGTGTCCCTTGCCTGGACAAAAACCCAGGATTGGCCACACACAGCCTAAATGTGTACATGTGACCTAAGGGGTTAGAGTGCATGGGACATTTAGGTTTTGCTCTTGACATTAAATTATATCTAAGGCCAAAACATTTAAGGTTCAACAAAGTAGGGAAGGGTTGAAACTCTTTTTGGTCATCTGTATTCCATTGGGGAAATTTTCCTTTACTACTTCTTCTATAGACATATAAGTGACAAGAAATCTATCCAAAGTGAGGGAAATCCACTCTTTGACAGTTGTCACCACAATCAGTGTTCCCATTGGAAGATTTTCCCTCACCTCCTGTTCTAATGACAACTTGAAACTTTTTATTTTCATTGTCACTTTTGGGGAAACCAGAACAAATTGAGTTGGTAAACTTCCCCAGCGGGGACATAGACCTGACAGAGGTTGTAATCCTTACGTTCAAAAAAAAAAAAGTTTGGGCTTTAGATATGTTTATTTGGTGAAGCATTTTTGACAGATATGGAAGCAGTGCTTTAGTTGAACCTCATGGAAGAGAGTCTGCTTGCAGTTGTTTTTGCCATATGTTACATTGTTCCTTCTTCACACATGTCAGTGTGAATCAACAAGAAGGAAACCAAAGACTGAATAATCGTCACTATCCTTTAGGATGGTATATCCTGAACATGGGGAGAGCACTCCAGGTTTATTCCAGATTTTCACAGAATAGCAGAGCTTTCAACTCTCTTTTACCCTCAGTGGTACCACTAGTACCCTGTTTCCCTGAAAATAAGACCTAGCGAGATTGTCGGTGATGGCTGCAATATAAGCCCTACCCCACAAATAAGCCCTAGTTAAAGTCCTTCTAGGTCTTCTTTTCAGGGTAGGGCTTATTTTCGGGGAAATAGGGTAGGGCTTATTTGGGAGGCAGGGCTTATATTATAGCCATCACCGACAATCACGCTAGGTCTTATTTTCGGGGAAACAGGGTAAGACCCAATGTTTTAGAATTGCTCTCCTGGCGACTAGGAGGCAGATAAGGATTCATTGTATGGAGCTCTGGAGAGCTAAACCAAATTCCTCTTCTGGGATTCATGTCTATCACTCCAAAAAAAATAAAAGAAGGTTTTTTCAAATCTGCCTGTGTGTAACACCATGAACAAAGGATATGACCTAATCTTAATACTGTGATATAGGAGGACAAGTCCAAAAGCAATGAAAGAGAGATGGTCGGAGGGCATGATACAGTGGCAGGCATCTGACCGTGGAGCTGACTTAAGAGATAAAAAGAGCACATACTGTATGCTCTATATGTAGTATTTTAAATTGTGTTTCTCCCTAGAGTTAGTTCATTTATAACTAGGATCCAACTGGTCTTAATTACTACCAGTTTACTAATCTGTGAACAGGAGAAACATTTTTAAGAATCTGATGCTGCCACAAAGGCAATTTTTTTTATTGTTATCCTGTTAGGGTTTAGGTCAGCTTCAAACATTAACTGTTTTTAATAGGACTTATTACATAGTTACGTAGTTGGCAAGGCTGAATAAAGACACCAGTCCATCCATTTCAACCTGTGTGAGTTAAATTGATAGATCTGAATTAAAATAGTATTAATACTAAAACCAGAATTGTAATATATTGCAGCTGACCCATCATTAGATGTGGTTGATGCATTCGATTTCTTTTTTTAAGGCTTTTCCCTTTCTGTTTTCATCCGGTTATCTGCCCAACACACCTCCTGTATTAGATGAAGGAGCACAGGGAGTGCAGCTGACAGCAGCATTGTCAGTCTGGTGGGAGTGTAGTGTTAAATGTACTGGCAGATTTAAATACTCTACAAAAATTAAGCCAAACTCCAGCTAATACTTTATAATCAATTACAGCAAACAGTTTTTTTTCCTTCGGGGATAAAGTTTTTACATAACTGAATAAAAGCTTATAATTTTAACACTCATTCCAGTCTTAAATGGTTTTTCTCAATCCTGTAAACTGATACATCTGGAAGAGAGCTTGTGCTTTTGAAAAAACAGACTTACTGGCTTGGTCACCAGATGAAAATAGAAAAAAGAAAGCCTAAAAAAGAAAACAAATACAGCCATCACATCTTAATTGCTGCTTTTATGGACAGTATATAAGACTTGCTATAAAGTATTTTTAAATAAGAAACGCAGAATGCATATCTAATAAGCAAATTACGTATGTCTTTGCAATGTATGTATAATCTATAATTAAAAAAAGCAAACAAAAAGTCGTAAAGATTATTTATTTTAAGCCGATAACCCTCCAATACATATGTAAACTTTAAAAAAGGACTTTGAATTCCCTTTAAAAATGCATGGCTTCTTGATAATCCTTAAATAATGTACTACCAGATTTATGGCACATCAGCAGCACACCTGAGCTTGAGCAGCACTATTACAAATCAGTTCAATTCTCCCTCCACTCATTCACGCCCACAGTTATCAAAGCAGATGAGCCCTATTCTGTTGGACTAATTACGTACACTGATACATTATGAACACACATCATTTCCTCCTCTTACTGCCGTGCTATCATTACAAGGCGTATGCGTATAATTAATTTAGCATGCGTTCTGCTGCTACATTTTATTTATATCCCATAACACCATCATGATTTTAAACTGCCTTTCCTCATTTCCCAGATTACCAGCAGGTGGGCAGAAGTAAGATCTGACTGTTCGGCCATCTTGCTATAAACCATATGTCTGCAGAAATAAACCCAGCCCATAATATTCAGTGGTTCATTACAGATATGGGAATGGAATTATTTGTGCAATATGTAACGGTTTCATACTTTGTAACCAATTACGCATTACTTCTCCCGATGAAAGATGAGCCAAGCCAATGAGATTTTATGCCAAGCCGTTAAGCATCTGGTTAACATTTGAATGTAAGATTTCATATTTACAATAACAGTCAAAAAGTCTCCTTTTCGGAATTGAGCAAGTAAAGTATTAATGAGCTGGCACAACTCTTGGAAGGTTGTATTTCATATCATACAGGGAAGCAGTTTTAGATTTCAGTTTTTTTTTAACAACCTATAACTCTACGTTTTACTAATTAAATGCTTGTACAGTTTTAAAATATATTTTTACAGAAATAATGGAATTCTCACCAGGCACATGAAGGTGCTAAAGAGGTTCAAGGTGCAGAGTCTATTGGAACCACAATTCCACAAGAGCACCCTTCAAGCAGTGATGGGCTTCACTGCAGATGGCTCTCAGGTTGCAGCCCTCAGATACACCTGGACTGGCAACAGTTGGCAGAAATAAAGCATGGTAAAGAATTTGGATCTACAGCTATGGTCAAACAGTTGAAAGGTCAAAATGCATAAAAAAAATCTTTAAGAAGCAGACAAAAGTCATTAATGGGTATTAGAAATTTCACTAGAGATTGTTGGGACCAGGAGCCTGAGAACAGAATCTCTAATGCCCCGTACACACGAGAGGGATTAAGTCTGACAGACTTCTGACGGAGTTCTAGCGGAGTTCCGCCGGAGTTCTGGCGGACTTTTCGACCGAACGGACTTGACCACACACCATCACACCAAACTCCGACGGAGTCGAACGTGATGACGTACGACTGGATTCGACGTAGGAAGTTCCTAGACAGTAGCCAATAGCTGCCCTAGCGTCGGTTTTAGTCCGTCGGAGTAGCACACACACGAGCGGATTTTTCGAAGGGGACCGGGTCCGGCGGAGTTCCGTCGGGAAAATTTAAAGCATGCTTCATTTCTAAAGTCCGTCAGACTTTAGCTTCGCTAAAGTCTGTTGCAGCCCACACACGATCGGATAGTCTGACGGACTCAGTCCGTCGGAGTTTGGATGTCGAAAAGTCCGCTCGTGTGTACGGGGCATAAGAGGTCTTTACGTAGGAAATTTCCTGTTGCATTCTGCAACTTTAAAGTGGTTGTAAATCTAAGTCATGGAATCTGAGCAAAGCACATGCAGTATATCTGTAGAGTTTACTTATCGCTCTCCAAAGCTCTAAGTGTTATTTTGTCTCTGGTGCTTTGTTCCTCTGTTATCAGCATGAGTCATATCTGAGAAGATTTTCCGCCATATGAGATAAATTTGTATCAGGAAGAACTTGTCTATTCAGAACACAGTTCTTCTGCTGCGTGGACGGGGTGTTTTCCTTAACTCCAATAAGCTCTCACACGCTATAACTGGAGCCCCTCCACCCCCTCCTCTGTGCTCCTGACAGATGAACAAAGACTTGAACTTTTCTGCCCATTTTAAGGAGTGTAGGGAAGAGAAGATTGCAGATAAACCTTCAGGGCCCCCCTGACCAACTTCTCTCCAGGCTTGGGGCCCTTCCCACTGACCCTTTACTCCCGTTGTGAGTCCCTGGTTCACACTGCGACATATAAAGCCGCATGACAAATCAAAACACATTAATTTCAATGAGTGCCATCTTAATTAATACGATTCAAGATACAGTGACAAAAAAGGTTCCTGCACTATTTTCTTGCCATAGACTGCAATGTTGAATCACAAAAGTAGCAAGCAACTTGCAACCCCCCCCATGGTGGCGGCACACCAGGCCCACTAGCAGGGACTAAGCTCTAACAGAAACAGCTGAGAACAACAGCACAGATTAGCTCAAGAAAGAAGCCTGTGACAATATACTTAGATACATATGAACTATATAATACATTTATTACAGATAGGTACCACTTAACCTAAAAGCATGTCTTGATAGTGCAGGAGGAAACCCATGCAAGTGACAACCCTAATGCTGCTAGGTGGAAGCGCTAACCACGTAGCCACGGTCCTGCATATATAATTAGAAAAGTCATCAGAATACATTACTTGTTTGCTAGGTTGGGATATGACAAATATTATGAGGCAGCAACAGTGCATTTGAATGTAAAGGGTAATTATGGTAAGGACAAGACAAATTAGCGTAATATGACCACAGAAAGACCGCTGCCTGCTACAGGAGATTTCTCCAATTTAGCAGGAAAGTACTTTAGTTTAGTCCAAAAGGAGGAAGACACTTCCATTTATCAGCTTACACAGTTCACAAGTTGTCATTATTATTAGTCCATCTTTAGAAATGTTTTCTTACATTTGGAAGATTGTAGTGTATAGCTGGTATTTTTGCCTACTAATGCAATGTAATGTATAGACAACGCATATATTAGTATTTGGCTCATTCTAGTGGCAGAAAATGTGAATAGACTTCTTTATTTTCACACTTAAGAATTCATGGAGCCTGACAGGAAGTGACTTAATGTTTAAGGGACTGACCTACCCACAATGCTAATTCACTTACCCAGGAACTCTCAGGGATTGAACTGCATGCTGGGTATGTGATAAAAGGGCCAGCACTGCCATTTTCTTTCTCTCTGGACACATGGCCTGCCTGCAAGGATCGTTGAGGAGGTTTTCCAGAAATTGCAGCCTACACCAACTGTGAAGTGGGACAACCAGTGACTCTGCTTCACACCTGTGTGCTGGAGAGACAGTGTGACTGGATCGGGGAGGATCCAGAGACACCTGTCGGAGCCATGAGAGGGTCTCGGTGATATTGCGGAGCAGAAACAGCGTGACGGTGCTGGCTGCAAGTAGGGCTGAGATGATCCGAAGCGGAGGTTTACTACTCTCCCAGGCCTGATCCAGTGAGAGGGCTGCCGCCTATAATTCTTAACGCACTTTTACACACTTAGACTTATACATCAGTGCTGCTGGGACCAGCAGTTCTGCAGAGGAGGTATAGTCCTATTAGACTGAGTTCATGCAGGCCTCAAGCCCACACTCCACTGAGAACTGACACTGCAGGGTTATAGGACAACTACACCGGAGGCAGTTTCAAGTGTGCTGCACCACAAGAACAGTTTCAATAATTACTCTACACTATTCTTTGTTTGATAAACCTCTTGGATTACAATCACCACAATACAATAGCTAGCAGAAGACAGAAGACTAAAGACTACATCTTTTATTGCAAGGCTTTGCGTTCAATTAAAATAAGGAAGGACTGCCTTATAAAGCAGGGGGAGCTCCTTAGTAATTGTGTGGTGCTGGATTGATAACTTTACATTACTGTGTATATTACAGTGTGCTGGAAGTGGGAAGGTGCCCAGAGTCAAGGCATTATCATTCTGAATGATGGTCCCACTTGGAGACACGCTTGCAAGGGTAATTTAAGAATTCTTTATATGTTTAAAACGGTTGTGAAATACCCACTGTGTTGTCGCATTATGTTTGTGTGACAGTGCAGCTATGGTAATTACTGTTTTATACCAGTTCCAGTAAAAGCATACTCTGATTATTTACATTTGATGTGAAGCGTTGTTCTTTTTCCTACAGGTGGAGCAACGGAAACCCAGGTAATAGTAGACGGTACACTATTGTTGTATTGTACATTGTGGGACTACCCTTTGTTGTTAGACTCACACCAACACTGCAGCACAGCTGTGTCAAAGGGATTGAGCCAAGCTATTGGGGGGCATAAGAGCCGAGTACAGGCCCAATTAAAATTAGCAGCTCCTTCGGGGGTCAGTGCTACATGTGGGGGCTCGTCCGGGATTTCTGTTACTCTGCACTCAAGCCCACGCTTAAAAGCCCCAGAATGGACCCCTCACTGTGGCGCAGTGGTACAAAACAGAAGGCGTCTGCTCAGAAGCGAGTGTGGCAATTGAGCTCTGGGGAGATGTTTGGGAGGAAGAACAAATCAGCAGAGTGGTGAAGGCACTGTCCCCAGACAGGCAATGGTGGGTGCTGTCAGGCCAGACCATGGGACCTCCCGCACCTATGCATTGTTGGAGTGGAGAAAGGGAGTCTCTGAGAAATTTAAAGGCAGTGTGAGATTAGCTGATAAGACCAAGTTTTACCTGACACATCCAATGGGACCAGGTGAAAGTCCTACCAGCTCCACGCAGGTGAAATCAGCCAAAGCAAAAGTGTCCACCCAGTCACGTCCAGCCGCTAAATGCCAGAAGGTCCACCCCACATACCCAGGAAATACCCAGAACTCAGCGTTTTCTCTGGAAAATGGCCCGTACCTCCGGAAGAAGACAGCTTTGAAGAATGGCTGGAGCAGACCACACAAGCCCTGCATAAATGAGACATCCCTGAGACTCACAAGAAGCAGAGAATCACAGAGCTTAAGAGGGCCTACTTCAGAAGCTATCCGAAATTTGAAGCTCAGCAAGCGGGACTGTGTGGCTCATGACTACTTAGATATTCTGCAGGATGTGTTTGGGTGGACCGAGAAAGTTTCCAACCTGATTTATCAGTTGGAGCACACTTACCAAAACGAGGGAGAAAAGCTGTCGGAATACATGAGGTGTTTGGATAAAATAATACACCAGATCTTGCTGAAAAAGGGTTTAGACCCCTGGAAGGTGGATGAAATCCGAGCCAAGCAAGTCCTGAGAGGTGCCCAGCCTCTGGACCCCATCATACTGCAGTTAAGAACCCGTCAAGTTGGTGGCATCCTGAAGTACTCAGACCTGATTCGAATCGTGCGGGAAGAGGAGGCCATCCTTGAGAGCAAATAAGAAAAAATCCAAAAGCCAAAACCCGTTGTTGGAGTCAGGACGGCTAGTGCAACTGATGGTGACCCTCAGATCGAGCTTCTCAAGACTCAGATGTCACAACTAATAGAGATGACAGCTCTGTTGACTGGCAGGCCCACTATTCCACCCAATGGAGGAGTTCAAGTACCAAAAAAACTGTTAAGCCCTGCACTTGCGGAAAGACACGAGTCCTGTTTCAACTGTGGAGGGGTTGGACATTATAGGCGAGTGTGCCCAAGTCCAAAAGCAGAACCAAAATGCCAAAAGCCAGCGGAAAACTTCAGAGGGCCCCAGTGAAGGAGTCAACTGGGCGCTCTGTTACAGCAGTCAACTCCAAACAAACCCTTATGTAGCAGGCCACTAAGACCATGGCTATGCCGCAGCAGAAGAAGAAGAATCCACGGAAGAAAGGTGTGAAGGTACAAACTAACAAACAGGTTAAACCTGCCACTCCTTATGGACCTCCTTCCAAGCTAGTAGGACCTTCTCCAATTGTCCCCATACAAGTAGAGTGGATCTACACTAAAGCCCTGTTGGACACTGGAGCCCAAGTGACTTTGTTGTACAGGGACTTTTATGAGAAACATCTCAAACACCAGACACTTCAGAAGCTGGAGGAATTGGAGATATGGAGCCTAGGGACCCAGAATTTCCCTTATGATGGCTACCTACCCATCAAGCTTGCCTTCGACCCAAGTTTGGCAAGAAAGGCCGAAATC
This sequence comes from Lithobates pipiens, assembly GCF_037356315.1. NCBI lineage: Eukaryota > Metazoa > Chordata > Amphibia > Anura > Ranidae > Lithobates > Lithobates pipiens. Next base: position 269,074,024 of record NW_027507784.1, read on the forward strand.
TTCAATACCTTGGCAGTGGTGTGTCCTTGCCCTCAAGGAGCTGATAAAAGTTCCCTCATCATTGGGACCAATACTGACCTGGTCCGAAGACTTCTGACACCACTTGTACATGAGAAGAGCACCCCAGCCACAAGTGTGCACCCTATGCTAACACAAGTGTACCAAGATCTAGTGCACGAGCAGAAGGCCCCACCAGAAGGAGTGGGAAAAACCTGGCGCCTAGACAGGAGTGAGAAGCTGGTGCAGCCGGGTGAGGTAGTCTGCCTAAAAGCCTCTATCAAGCGGAGTTGGAGACAACTTGGCCCCTTCATTGTCCTTGAGTCGGACAGACAGAAGGAAGACAAAGGTCTGGAAATAATCCCAGGAATGTTGTCGACCAAGGCACTTAAGAGGAGCAGAGGAAAGTCTCAGTCAGTGTCTGAAACACAACAGCCTCACCTCTGAGGGTGCCAGCCAGAATGCTGCTGGGACAGGTAAATCAAGCAAGCCCAGTCTCACTGTGTGGTATTTTGGGAGGACAAGCCAGAGAGATTCCCCTGGAAGAGTTCTACCCGAAGAAGACACTCCTTACACCTGCTTTGATGGAGAGGGCCAAAAACCAGCTCCTGAGATGGAGAACTGCCTTTTCAAAAAGTGAATTCGATGTGGGGCTTGCAAAGAGTGCTGAACACAAGATTCAGTTGAAGGAAGACAAACCCTTCCGAGAAACGGTCAGATGGATTCCACTGGGAGATCTGGAAGACCTGCGGGAACAGCTGGCAGAGCTGAAGAGGACAGGTATTATCAGAGAGTCCCGGAGTCCATATGCCTCCCCAATATTGGTAGTGAGGAAGAAGAATGGGTCATTATGGTTGTGTATTGACTACAGGACACTGAACCGCAGGACCATTCCTGAACAATACACCACACCTCGAATAGAAGATACCTTAGAGAGCCTGTCAGGGGCGAAGTGGTTCAGTGTGCTGGACCTGAAAAGTGGATATTACCTTTAAGCCCGTAGATAGGGAGAAGACCACTTTCATTACCCCTGTGGGATTCTTTGAATTCAATTGCATGCCACAGGGTCTGTCTGGGGCCCCAGAGATTGATGGAGAAGACTGGGAGTGACATGAACTTGCTTGAAGTATTGGTGTATTTGGATGATGTCATAGTGTTTGGCAGAACACTGGAAAAGCACGAAGAGCGCCTGGAGAAAGTCCTGAAGAGACTCCATGATGAAGGCCTGAAGCTCTCCATGAAAAAGTGCCAATTCTATCATCCTTCGGTGAACTACTTAGGCCACATCTGCTGATGGAGTGGCCACAGACCCTAAGAAACTAGAAGCTGTCACCTCTTGGTCCAGACCCACAAATGTGACCAAACTTAGGCCATTCTTGGGGTTCTGTTCGTACTACCAGAGGTTCGTAGAAGGGTTTTTCCAAGATAGCTCACCCACTCACTGAGCTATTGAAGAACCAAGAAGAAGCTGGTTTAGACTCAGATAAACCTGGAAAACCAAAAGAGGGAACCAGGAAGAAAAAAGAGTCCATCCAGGACCAGTGGACTCCGCAATGTGAGGAGACCTTCAGACAGCTGATGTAGAGCCTTACCGCTGCTCCAGTCTTGGCCTATGCAGACCCCACCAGACCCTACAAACTGCAAGTGGATGCCAGCCGAGACAGGCTGGGAGGAGTGCTTTACCAAGAACATAAGGGACATTTAAGGCCCATTGCTTATGTGAACTGGAGTCTAGCACCTGCAGAGAGGAATTACCCCACCCACAAACTTGAATTCCTGGCCCTGAAGTGGGATGTGGTGGACAAGCTAAAAGACTATTTGTATGGCACTGAATTTGTGATAAAGACGGACAATAAGCCTCTCATGTACTTGCTCACTACAGAAAAATTGGACGCCACAGGCCATAGATGGTTGGCTGCCCTCTCGGCATTTACCATCAGCCTGAAGTACAGACCAGGGGTTGGGAACCGAAGACGCAGACGCACTGTCAAGAAGACCTCACTGTTCCCAGGGCCTCTCAGAAGAATGGACCTAGCTTACCCCTGAAGGAGTAAGAGCCCTTTGTGAAGGGGCAGAACAACAAGGAAAAGGTGGAGCCAGAGCTGAGGAAGTTGGAGTGTCCGCTGCGGGGGTGCCCAAGTGCTACTGTGATGTCACTCAGATTGTGGAGGAAGGTCTACCTAAGCTATCTAGAAAGCACCTTCAGTTAGACCAAGGGGAAGATCCACTCTGTAGCCTGGCACTGAAGGCTTTGGAGAGCCAACACCCTGATCTACTGCTCAAGAGCACTCAGAAGGGAGCTTACCTGCTGCATAAAGAGTGGGATCAGTTGCAGCTGCAACAAGGGGTGGTCTACTGTAGGGGCCTCTCTGAACATCCTGAAGAGAAGTGGCAATTGTTTCTGCCAGAGAAACACAGAGAGAGGGTACTGATCGCTTTACATGATCACCATGGCCATCTGGGATCAGAAAGGACTCTTCAGCTGGTAAGGGGCAGGTTCTATTTGCCTAACATGAGGATGGAAGTGGAGAGCTACTTTCACTCTTGCCTCAGGTGCATACAACGGAAGGCCTTGCCCCAGCGAGCCGGTCCAATGGGCAGTTTAGAGAGTCAAGGGCCAATGGATCTGGTCTGCATAGACTTCCTATGTCTGGAATCTGACTTGAGTGGGCAGGGAAACGTCTTAGGCCGCGTACACACGGGCGGACTGTTCGCCCAACCTTGTCCGCTGAACAGTGTTTGGGCGGACAGTCCGCTCGTGTGTGGGCTTTCAGCGGACAGTTTCAGCGGACAGTTGGACGGACAAAGTCTTTCGGAAATTCCGAAAAACTGTCCGCTGAAACTGTGTTTGAGCGAACAGTCCGCCCGTGTGTGGGCTTGTCCGCTGTACTTTCGAAATGAGCGGACTGTTCCCGCTCGGAAAGTCCGCCCATTTCGAGCGCGTGTACAGGTAGGCGGGGCCCGCGAAGGAGACGTCGCGGGCTCCGCCGCCTGGAATGGGCTTAAAGGGGAACCCCAACGCCGAAAAAAATCGGCGTGGGGGTTCCCCCCAAGTCCACACCAGACCCTTGTCCGAGCACGCTACCCGGCCGGCCAGGAAAGGGGGGCGAGCGAGCGCGCCCCCCCTCCTGAGCCGTACCAGGCCGCGTGCCCTCAACATGGGGGGTGCCTTGGGGAAGGGGGGGGCCGCGCGGCCCCCCCACCCCAAAGCACCTTGTCCCCATGTTGATGAGGACAAGGGCCTCTTCCCGACAACCCTGGCCGTTGGTTGTCGGGGTCTGCGGGCGGGGGGCTTATCGGAATCCGGGAGCCCCCTTTAAGAAGGGGGCCCCCGGATACCGGCCCCCCACCCTATGTGAATGAGTATGGGGTACAATGTACCCCTACCCATTCACCTGTGAAATAAAGTACAAATAAAAACACAACACAGGGGGAAAAAATATTTTATTGCACAGCCGGGGGTCTTCCGTCTTCGGGGGTCTTCTCGCCGGACTCCTCCGCTATGTGTGTGTAGCTCTTTTGCCAGCGGAGGAGTCCGGCTTTCTTCCTCCCCGCCGCCGGCCTCTTCTCCCGACTTCGGGGGTCTTGTCCCCCTCTTCGGTTCTTCTGCCGGGCCACCGCGCCTGGTCCGGTGGCCCGGTCTTCTGTCGCCGTCTTCCGTTCTTCTGTCGCCGCCTTCGGTTCTTCTGCCGGGCCACCGCGCCTTCTTGTAGCTCTTTTACAGGCGGTGGCCCGGTCTTCTGTCGCCGTCGCCGCCTTCCGTTCTTGTTCTTCTTCTTGTTCTTCTTGTTCTTCTCCAGGCGATGTTGACTCGACGAGCTCTCCGGCCGGAATGCCGGGGACGCGCTGTGCGGTCACTTATATAGTGACAATGGGGCGGGGTCACATGGTATATGTCACATGGGTTGGTCACATGGGTTGATGTCACATGGGGACTATGACATCGTAAGGGGGCGGGGTCACCATGTGACATCAACCCATGTGACATATACCATGTGACCCCGCCCCATTGTCACTATATAAGTCACAGCGCAGGGCGGCTCTGGCATTCCGGCCGGAGGGAGCGACGTGTCAACATCGCCTGGAGAAGAACAAGAAGAACAAGAAGAAGAACACGAACGGAAGGCGGCGACGGCGACAGAAGACCGGGCCACCGCCTGTAAAAGAGCTACAAGAAGGCGCGGTGGCCCGGCAGAAGAACCGAAGGCGGCGACAGAAGAACGGAAGACGGCGACAGAAGACCGGGCCACCGGACCAGGCGCGGTGGCCCGGCAGAAGAACCGAAGAGGGGGACAAGACCCCCGAAGTCGGGAGAAGAGGCCGGCGGCGGGGAGGAAGAAAGCCGGACTCCTCCGCTGGCAAAAGAGCTACACACACATAGCGGAGGAGTCCGGCGAGAAGACCCCCGAAGACGGAAGACCCCCGGCTGTGCAATAAAATATTTTTTCCCCCTGTGTTGTGTTTTTATTTGTACTTTATTTCACAGGTGAATGGGTAGGGGTACATTGTACCCCATACTCATTCACATAGGGTGGGGGGCCGGTATCCGGGGGCCCCCTTCTTAAAGGGGGCTCCCGGATTCCGATAAGCCCCCCGCCCGCAGACCCCGACAACCAACGGCCAGGGTTGTCGGGAAGAGGCCCTTGTCCTCATCAACATGGGGACAAGGTGCTTTGGGGTGGGGGGGCCGCGCGGCCCCCCCTTCCCCAAGGCACCCCCCCATGTTGAGGGCACGCGGCCTGGTACGGCTCAGGAGGGGGGGGCGCGCTCGCTCGCCCCCCTTTCCTGGCCGGCCGGGTAGCGTGCTCGGACAAGGGTCTGGTGTGGACTTGGGGGGAACCCCCACGCCGATTTTTTTCGGCGTTGGGGTTCCCCTTTAAGCCCATTCCAGGCGGCGGAGCCCGCGACGTCTCCTTCGCGGGCCCCGCCTACCTGTACACGCGCTCGAAATGGGCGGATTTGCCTCCTCCTTACGTGGGCGAGTCCGTTCATTTCAAAAGTTGAGCGAACTGTTTGCCCAACCTTGTTCGTCAAACAGTCCGCTCGTGTGTGGGCAAGTCCGCTCATGCAAATTTTGAGCGGACTGTTTGACAAACTGTTTGCCGAACAAGGTTGGGCGAACAGTCCGCGCGTGTGTACGCGGCCTTAGTAGTCACTGATCACTTCACCCGCTATGCTCAGGCATTCTCTACCAAAGATCAGCAGGCATCTACGGTGGTGAAAGTGCTGGTGGAAAAGTTCTTCATCCACTATGGTTTACCTCAACGGATCCATTCAGACCAAGGAAGAGATTTTGAGAGCACCTTGATCAAGAGACTGTTGTATCTGCTAGGTATCCAGAAGTCTAGGACCACTCCCTACCACCCACAAGTAGATCCTCAACCAGAGAGGTTTAACAGAACATTTCTCAACATGTTGGGGACTCTGGCCTTGAACAGAAACCGCATTGGAATAAGCACATCACTGCCTTGGTGCACGCTTACAACAGCACCAGGAGTGATGCTACAGGGTATTCACCCTACCACCTGATGTTTGGGCGAGAAGCCAGGTTACCAGTAGACTTAGTCTTTGGAACTCCTCTGGACCACACCATAGAGATTTCTCATAAAGGATATGTGAATAGATTGCGGAGGAGTCTGAAGACTGCATATGAAAAAGCTTGAGCTACATCAGACACCAGAGGAAGTAGGAACAAGACGAGCTTCGACCTCAAAGTACGGATTCAGGATCTACAACCCAGTGACCGAGTCCTATTAAGAAACCTGGACATCCCAAGGAGACATAAGTTTGCTGATCACTGGAAGTCACAGCCATACATTGTATGCAGACAACTTCCAGGACTCCTAGTGTATGAGATCAGACCGGAAGGGAGCACTGGACCATTAAAGACCTGGCATCGGAACCACCTCCTACCTCTCACAGAAGCAGTCAGGATAACCCCAGAGGAGGAACTACCATCTACATCCACTGCTGTACATCGACCAGTGACTAGGTCTCAGCCTGGACCCCTAGCAACTGAAGTGCGGGAGAAGAAATGGAAATAAGTTGGCTGTGGGCATCTGAAACACCAAAAGCTGAAGCAGGTGTTTCACTTCACACGAGAAGAGGAGATCGTGGGACTCTTAGGCCAGAAGCCCCAGAATTTGTACCACTGTCTGGACACTCTGAGGAACACTTGTCCCCCTACTGGCATTGAGATGCAAGAGTCTCAAGTGAAGGAGAGTAATACTTGCCCAAGGGGTGTGACTACACCCAAAAGACAAGGAGTCAAAAGAGACATTGCTCTGAAGCGACCCAAGTTACCAGCAAAAGGAATTCTGAGAAGCCCAGTCCCTCTACTGTCAATTCAGAAAGTGATAACCTCAACTCACCCCTTGATACATCTGTACCAGACACTATAGTGTCAACTGTGAGTACATAGAACAGTTTCCCATTATATAAGAACTGATGGGGGGCTCCTCTGTCAGTATTATGCAATCGCCTAGAGGTAAAAATGTGTAATAGAGATCTTGAATATCTTTGGGTACCAAAGACTTAAAGCAAGGGGAGTATGGAGCACTGGTATTTTTGTCTACTAATGCAATGTAATGTAAAAGTATGGACAATGCATATATTAGTATTTGGCTCCTTCTAGGGGCGGAAAATGGGAATATACTTCTTTATTTTCACACTTAAGAATTCACAGAGCCTGACAGGAAGTGACTTAATATTTACCCTGGGAAATGGACTGATCTACCCACAATGCTAATTCACTTACCCAGGAACTCTCAGTGACTGAACTGCATGCTGGGTAGGTGATAAAAGGGCCAGCGCGGCCATTTTATTTCTCTATGGACGCATAGCCTGCCTGCAAGGATCGTTGAGGAGGTGTTCCAGAGAGTGCGGCCTACACCAACTGTGAAGCAGGACAACCAGCGACTCTGCTTTACACCTGTGTGCTGGAGAGACAGTGTAACCGGATCGGGGAGGATCCAGAGACGCCTGTCGGAGCCATCAGAGGGTCCCAGTGATATTGTAGAGCAGAAACAGCATGACGATGCTGGCTGTAAGTAGGGCGGAGACGATCCAAAGCAGAGGTTTCCTACTCTTTCAGGCCTGATCCGGTGAGAGGGCTGCCGCCCATAATTCTTAACGCACTTTTACACACTTAGAGAACTGACACTGCAAGGACAACTACACTGGAGGCAGTTTCAAGTCTGCTACACCACAAGAACAATTTCAATAATTACTCTACACTGTTCTTTGTTAAACCTCTTGGAGTACAATCACCACAATACAATAGCTAGCAGAAGACAGAAGACTAAAGACTACATCTTTCATTGCAAGGCTTTGCGTTCAATCAAATTAATTTGTTGTTAGCCTCACACCAACACTGCAGCACAGCTGTGTCAAGGGGATTGAGCCAAGCCATTGGGGGGGGGGATAAGAGCAGAGTACAGGCCCAATTACAATTAGCAGCTCCTTCAGGGGTCAGTGCTACAGTAGTATTAACTGTACTCCAGTCATTAATTGTTAAGTAGGAACTCTAACCAAAATACCACGAAGAATAGTTTCCTTTCCTTTTTCCAAAAGCAATAGAAAGTCCAACAATTGACAGTTGTCCCCTGAAACAAGTATCCGCATTGAAACTTTTCCCCCCTATTGATTTTTCTCACTATCTGTCAAGAGACAATGTTTTACCATAAGAAATAGTGAGGGCCAGAACTGGGACAAGAGGTGGGCAGGAGTGGCAGCCACCCTGGGAACAATGATGGGGGGACCTCACTGAATGCTCCAGAAAGGGCCTTAGCTTCATGTCTTCTCTTAGCGTTACTGCTATCACACCTTGCTCTAACATTCTCACTATCTGTTCCATCCACTCACAGCTGACACGGAAAACACACTGTGTATGTGTGACTTCTTTCTAGCTGGTGGAAAGAAAGCAATTGGCCCCATATGTGCAGGGCACACTCAATGCCAACCACAGGCAGCTGGAGCAAAGAGGAAGTAAATAAGTGCAGGGTGATACACCCATTTTAAGCCATGCATTAGCAGTATCCTTGCCCATGGAGCTGGATAAACTTGTGTCGGTACTGGTAAGGGCAGGTCTGTATATCAAGAACACAGACAATAATAAAAATGTACATACATTTCTCTTAGTCCACCTCCAAAGCCCCTCAAATGCCCCTTGAGGCTGTCAATGAAGTCCTGTTGATGTGGCTACATGTTTTGGGGAGACAACGATGCTGCACTGCCTCTAAATTCAGAACAGTCACATGTAACTTACGTCATGTAGGCTGTGCCTACAATACCATCAGATGTCACAGGAGGCATGAATATTTAATTGTCACTGCTGATCAAGAAGACTGTAGCTGATCAGTCAGCACCTGGCCACACCTAGTCCTGTCCACTGTTTCCTTGATTGACAGCACTTCTTTTGCTGCTGAAACCCTCCCACTGTGAGCTGCAGTGTCTGAGAGTAGGAACGTGTGAGACAAAAATGAAGGAGGATTTGGATCAGTCAGCGGTGGTAGCGGAAGTTTTTTTTTTTTTTTTTTAACGTACTCGAACTGTCATATAACACCCTTTGGATGTACTTTATATAAAGACGTATATTGTAAATCTACTGGTTGCATGTCCTCTTATATACATATATAACAGGGCCATCCTATTTTCAAATTACATTTTGGTTTGAAGATAATGCATTGTGTGTGAAATAAAACAAAAATACATTTAATAGAAATCAAATAGTCTGTCTTCATCAGTAAACTGTTAGAAGAAGAGGACCTTAGCACTCACAGTTCCTGTTCCTAGGGAGCAGTGTTAGGCTGCAAATAGCATGGAAGCAATGGGTCTGTTGGACCAGGAGGGAGAATTCTCTGGGTCGCAAGTAAATATTTGGGAGGTTTTCTTGCAGGATTATTAAGTAGCCAGTTTGTAGGGCAGGCAGACCTAAAATCAGGTTTAGTTTGGCCTTTAATAAACCATAATTCTAAAGATCATTAAATCTAAACAAAAAAACTTTTGAAAGTGATTTAAATTTACAAAATAGTTGTAGAAGGAATTAAATCTGTACAGAGATAGTTCACATATATGTCCTTTTATTGTGCAGTCAGTTGTGCTAGGATAGCTCTAATTTTAAGCTAAAGGAGGCTTAAGAATGACAGTTGGCAGTATTTGTATCTGAGAATAGGAAGTCAGCTGCATGTTAATAAAATTCCACTGTCAACTGTACTAACTTCATTTTAAATATATTCATTCTTGGGGGTTGAATATCTAAAGTTGTAATAAACCCTCAGTGCATACATGTTCTTTCATTTTGCTCCATGTCACTAGCTGTAATTATAAATTTATAAAGTTATCTTCTTCATTTGGGTCAAACATTTATGACCTTCTGTGCAGTCTGTTTGTGCTGTCACATACAGGTGTAGTCCTGGCTAGGAGTGTGAACGTCAGGGTGGCTCTAGAAGATCTAGCAAGGAAGCATGAATATGAGATATGCTTCTTAATTTATATTTACAGCTGAGGGACAGTATGATTGACAACACAAACAGGTTTACATTACCATTTCACAATTTATGTGATGGATTTTTATTGATTGTCGGTTGTAGAGGTTGTATAGTCATTTTTGTAACTTTTACCTATAGGTAAGCCTATAATAAGCGCATGCGCACATGGGATTCTCGGCTGAAAGCCTGACAGACACCAGACCCTACTGGGAAGAAAACTCCTGCATACATGCGCGGGACTGACGCATTGCTGCTCCGGACACTCGCAGCGACAGAGCCACGATACCCGGAAGACACGGCGAGGGAAAATGTCAGCTCCCTCGGAGTGGACCGAGTGAGATGCTGGCGCCTCGTTCTAAGGTATTTCATAATGAGCTAGTATGCTGTGCATACTAGCTCATTATGCCTTTTCCTTTACAGGTCTAAAAAAAAAAAAGTCAGCGGGTTTACTACCGCTTTAAGGAAAAATCCTATTTTATCCAAAATCAGTTTTGCCTACCTATTTTGGTCTGGTACTCAAGCTACTGGATCAGCATGACAATTGGAAACCAGAACTTCCAAAGGCAGGTGCCAGCAATAGCAACCTTCATTTTCCTCTTTGTACCAAATTCCATTACTATATTGCTGGTAACTGTTTATCCAAAATCTGTTTTGCCTACCTATTTTGGTCTGGTACTCAAGCTACTGGATCAGCATGACAATCAGAAACCAGAATTTCCAAAGGCAGGTGCCAGCAATAGCAACCTACATTTTCCTTTGTACCAATTTCCATTACTATATTGTTGGTAACTGTGCTGATTATAATCATCTTGATGACACCCGGTGTAAGTATCTGGTGAGGTTCATTTCTCATGAGCTTATTTCAGTATAAATTAGCTGTGCACTCTATGCCAGAAATATATTTCAAAAGACATGTAGAATCACCTTAAACATATTAGCATGACCTTGCTGAAATGCCAAGGGCAAGTATGGTCATTTTTATTGATGTCAGCATTCAGTGGCATTTGCACACATACAAAAATACTAAAAGAAATAATTGCAGAACTATGTTCCAAAGACCGAGTTTATCACAAAACAATTTTCCATTTTGGAGTTCTTAAACAAAAGCATTTTTTATGGGACAGTTCCTTAGATAAACATTTTAGTTATGTATGCTTGCAGGCTGTTATTTGTATTTGTACTGTGAAGTATCTAATGGGAATTTAGTTAAAACAAACTGGATAAGTAAATATCAGATGTTTTCTATCTGTCCTTAACAAAGCTGTGTGTATATTTTGCACTGTATGTGCACAGTCAGTTTGTGCTTGATAGAAGCTAATTCAATTTTTTTGTTACCTAGGTGCAGTTTGTCCTCCCATCTGTAGGTGGCACTGAGTCACAGCGGCAGCACAGAGGGGAAGGAAGTTGAGTGGAACTTAGTTCCTCTGCAATAATATACTAATACCCGCACCATTTTCTCATAGCTCGTATACACTGTGTGGGCACCATTTTCCCGTGGACCCATTTACTAATATAGATCTCACAATACAATATATATGCTCGATTTGACGTACATATGTGTGCACCTACTGAAACTCCTCACCAATATACAAACATATGCAGGTCCTACTAACCCTCATATTAATCTCATATGATGAATGATAAAACAAAAACTTTTATTTCACTCATGGCTGAAGCCATTTATTGTCAATCAACCGTGTTTACACTTTTTTAAAAAGCCTCCAGTTCCTGTAAATTCTTGGGCTGTCTTGCATGAACTGCACGTTTGAAATCTCCCCAGAGTGGCTCAATGAGGTCATTAGACTGAGATGGCCACTCCAGAACCTTCATTTTTTTCTGCTGTAGCCAATGACAGGTCGATTCGGCCTTGTGTTTTGTGTCATTGTCATGTTGGAATGTCCAAGTATGCCCCATGTACAGCTTCCTGGCTGATGATAGCAAATGTTCCTCCAGTATTTTTTGATAAAATACTGCATTCATCTTGCCATCAATTTTGACCAAATTTCTTGTGCCTTTGTAGCTCACACATCCCCAAAACATCAGCGACCCACCTCTGTACCTTTCATCATATGCCTTGTTGACTCCTCTTCAAATGTACCATTTATGGTTGTGGCCAAAAAGCTAAATTTTGGTCTCATCACTCTAAATAACTTTGTGCCAGAAGGTTTGAGGCTTGTCTCTGTGCAGTTTGGCGTATTGTAATCAGGATACTTTGTGGCATTTGCATAATAATGGCTTTCTTCTGGTGACTCAACCAGTCAGTGCTGTATCTTGGCTTAGGCCGACAAGGCCCTGGTCTAGGATGGTACTTTGTGGGGGAGCAGCAAAAAAGCCGCCCGAATGCACCAAAACTCCCCCCTGACCCATCCTCCTGAGTCCCGCTCCCGTGGCCGCCTCCCGCACAGATACAGCCTCCCGTGACTGGCTTGCTGTAGTGCGGCACTTATTAATAACATTAGCAGTGTGGGCGTACTTGGCTAAGGGGGGGCAGCTGGCACCCCCATAGAACGGCCAGACCGGGTGCGCATAGTTTCACCTGGTGGAGGTGGAGCATAATGCTCATCATTGCATTTTCTGCCAGGCCCGGGGGGGGGTCTATTTGTGATGAGGGGAGGAGGAGCGAGAGAGAGAGGAGGATGACGGGAACCCCCAGGCAGTGGATAGGACAGCAGCAGGTACAAATTGATGAGCGGGATATACAGGGATTGAAGCAGGGCAAATTGTAAAACATGTATATACCCAGCAGCTTTTGTATTTTGAATCACAAATTGTATTTACACAGCAAATTATGCCAGAACAAATTGCTATCAATGGCAGTGTGTTGGAAATCATGTGCAACCCTAGAACACGGTCTGCTATGTGGAATTCCCAGTAGTTACCCTAGGGACTAAGTAGCACATTTCTGTTTTTACATTTTCTTAACAAGCAAGCAAGAACAGTTAGGACATAATAAATCTCCAATGGCCTTTTAGGGGGTTAGCAGAGAATAATACTGACTGTTACAGCTGTGCTGATGCTCTCCTCCAATCCAGTTCTGGAATGTGGGTGGGTTGTCAACTTCAAGTACAGCTCAGGGCTGCTGGCCCTGCTTTGTATATGATGACATTGGTGAGGGGGACAGCCACACAGCCAGTGAAGAAGAGCAGCTTTAAGATCACAACAGACACTGAAGCTGGGTTTCAGTTTATTCTAACAGCTGTTTACATTAGAAGGCTGGCAGAAGTTGCACTTTTAGTGCTTCTATTGTGAATTTAAGCCATGGTCCACACTGATGTGGCATAGGATTCACAGCAATTCCTGTGCATTTCCCACACCGCATCACCATCGCACTCCGTTCATGCAAACTGCTGCAGACATCTATGTTAAAATAATGACACCATAAAAGCTGTTTACAAAATGCAGTGCAATTGGCTGAATTGGATTGCATGGTTGTTCATATTCACGCAGTCTGATTCCAGCATGGCAAAAAAAAGGTGCATGTACATTTTTTGTGTGGGTGTGGTGCAAGTTGAACCACACAAAATGAATGGGCCCAGATTGCACTACAAAGAACCGAATGCGATTTAAACAGGAATGCAGTGCGATTCCTCTCCGAATCTCTTGCTGTTCCCCGCACTGCATCAGTCTGAGCCTAGGCTGAAAGTCAATTTCAGTATCTGCAGGATCAGAAGTTGCGGAGTGCATGTTTTTAATTGCTTCTTAAGAATATGTAAATGCCTTCATATCCAATGTATGTGCATAATACTAGTACTTTTAGGCTGTCCTCACAGGATGGTACTGTGGACAGTACTGTGTCTTGGCCTAGGCCAACAGGGCCCATGCCTAGGTCGACACTTGTGACTGACCAGACTGGGAACACATAATTTAACTGGTGGAGGCAGAGCCTAATGCTCTGCCTACCCTCCTCCACACGGCATCCTTACATTGCATCTGCTCCCCTGGCCCGGAGCAAAGAGAAGAAGAGGTGGCACTCTAAAGTAAAAGGGGAGCCTGAAGAGGAAGGGCTGTGGTTTACAGAATAAAGGGCGAGTCTTAAATAGGAAGGGTGTGGCCTTGACAAGACGGGTGGGTCATATTTAAATGAAAGGGTGCATGAGTTTAGTCAGGCGTAGGGAAGCACAAAACCTAAATACACCACTGCATGCAGCTCTTCAAGTGCCTCCTTATTGTGCATCTTGAAACAGCCATACCACATGTTTTCAGAGAGTCCTGTATATCACCTGAAGTTATTTGTGTGTTTTTCTTGCATCCCAAACTATTTTCCTGGCAGTTGGCGCTGAAATCTTAGTTGGTCTACCTGACTGTCATTTGGTTTCAACAGAACCTCTCATTTTCCACTTCTTGATTAGAGTTTGAACACTGCTGATTGGCATTCTCAATTCCTTGGCTATCTTTTTAGATCCCTTTCCTGCTTTATACAGTTCAACTACCTTTTCCTGCAGATCCTTTGACAATACTTTTGTTTTCCCCATGACTCAGAATCCAGAAACGTCAGTGCATCACTGGATGAAAGATGCAAGGGTCTGTCGGGAGTCCAAAAACTCATTGACCTTTTATACACACACACTAATTAAAAGCAAACAGAAGTGAGTATGCTTACCTTTAATAGCCATTCAATCTCCTTTGTGTCAACTTGTGTTCATGTTATCAGGCCAAAATCACCAGGGTATGTAAACTTTTGATCAGGGTCATTTGGGTAGTTTCTGTTGTGATTATGATTTAAAAATAGTAAACACATTTGATTGATAATAAATGGCTTCAGCCAAACACTAACCATGAGTGAATGAGTTTTTTTGTAATCATTCATATTCTCTGAAAAATGGGCAAGAAATCATAAATTCTGTCAGGGTATGTAAACTTATGAGCACAACTGTATATTCACATAAGATTACCTTACATATTAACTTATGTGCAATAAAAACCTCCAAATAAAATATACAATATTATGAAAATGTAATTTATATATATATATATATATATGTATATACGGTATATATATATATATATATATATATATATATATATATTGAAATACATCCAAATAACAAAAAATTATTAGAAAAACCCCTAATAATTACTCCTAAAACAATTAACAATTAAGATCAAAATCTCTGTTCAAACCCCTAAGTACTAATGATCCAAGGTCATATATCCACCATATTACTCCCTCTCCAATTCTTTTTATACCTTTCTATTCCCCAAAATTGCACCCCAGACGGTTTCTTATTTTGATGCGTTAAGAAATGTCTATAAAGAAAATGTTCTTTCTTACCCTTTTTTATATGATGTACGTGTTCTTTTATTCTTTCATTCAGAATAAATTATACCTAAAAAATGTGTACTGCAAATAATAATTAGGAAATAATTTAAGTAGCGCTTAATATCATTAATGAGTGATCTAGACAGAAATCAACACTAAACCTATAACACCCCGTGATGACGTGCTATATAAAGTCCATTGATAAAGTGCAAGAAAACAGAATAAATGAATATTCATCCAATCCTTCAATCTTCCACCACACCGACGTATCTGTGATTCCTCTCCCAATGAAAACGCACTCACCAGCTGATGTTGCCTCCCACTCTCGTGTTTGGCAAAGGAGCAGGTAAACCCCAGCTGGGTAAGTACCACAATTACTTCCAACCAAGCATATCCATATGTGAAAAATAAACAAAAAAAGTGCTCCACATAGCGTGATACTGTAAAACCGATTTATTAAAATATTCCACAACCACACTTCAATGTTTCCACTAACATGTTTTAAAACTTGGAGTCAGCAAAACAAAACCTCTCACAGCTAACTGTGTACAAACAACTTGTGGTGGTGCACTATGGTCACGGCGGATCCGAAGTGTGCCTTAATTCTCACCCACTCCGTGAACACCGTTAGTTGGGAAGGTCTACGAATCCTGAGCAGTCTAACTTCCACTCCAACCAGTTACGACCTGCTCCGACCATTTCTGAACCACTCTGATCGGTACCGTCCGATATCAATGAAATCTATGCCCGTGTGGTCACATCCCCGACATGTTTTGTCATACTGACTTCTTCCTAGGGATTCTTTCATGCATAGCTTTTTTTGTTCTATCTACATATAACATGCCACATGGGCACTCCAGGACATAGACCACTCCTATTGTATTACATGATATAAAATCTTTGATGCTATATTTCTTTCCATTGCTTTTATTTATAAAAGTGTTCCTTCTTATTTTATTGATAGTGACTTCCTTGCAGCTATAGCATCTTCAATGTGCGTAAAAACCTTTACCATCAAAGAATGTAATCCTATTGTTTTTGAGTGGATCTACAATGTTTTTTTTTACCAATTTGTCTTAGATTGTGAGCCTTTTTATATCTAAAATTGTGTTTTTCTGGTACTATAGTTTGTAGGTATTTATCATTTTTTTTATCATTTTTTTTATACATGCTAATATTTCCACCTGCTTTTGTTGTAAATAGGGATGAGCCGAACACCCCCCGGTTCGGTTCGCACCAGAACTTTCGAACGGACCCCAAATTCGTACGAACGTTAGAACCCCATTGAAGTCTATGGGACTCGAACGTTCGAAATTAAAAGTGCTAATTTTAACGGCTAATATGCAAGATACTGTCCTAAAAAGGGTTTGGGGACCTGGCTCCTGCCCCAGGGGACATGGGTCAATGCCTAAAATGTTTTTAAAAATGGCCGTTTTGGCGGGAGCACTGATTTTAATGACGATTAAAGTGAAAAAAAAGTGAAATATTCCTTTAAATATGGTGCCTGGGGGGTGTCTGTAGTATGCCTGTGAAGTGCCACGTGTTTCCCGTGTTTAGAACAGTCCCTGCACAAAATGACATTAAACGGAAATAACACCATTTAAAACTGCTTGCGGTTTTAATGTTATATCTGGTTCCTGCAATATGGTTGAAAATCATTGAGAAAAATGGCATGGGTAGCCCTCCCTGCCCATTACCAGCCTATTTGGGTCTTGTACGCATATTAAGGGGAACCCTGTACCCATATTATAAAAAGGAAATGTGTGTGGCCCCCAGGCCCTATATACTCAGAACAGCAGTATACAGGCGGTGCAAACAAGACAGGGACTGTGTAGGTTTGTTGTGTTAAGTTGAATCTGTTTGTAATTTTCAACTGGTACATTTTTAAAGTGTAGCTCCAGTCAAAAAAACTATTTTCAAGCTTTTTGGAAAACATAGGGAAGGGTTATCACCCCTGTATAATTTGTTTTGTCGTCCATCTTTTTTCATCTCACTTGCTGTTGTCTCCTTCCGTTTGCAAGTAGGAGATGTTTGTAAATTGGATGTTTGAAAGTAGGGGCCTGCCCTATATGCTCTGCAGAAATGGCGGAACAAGGTGTTGGTTTTGCCACAACATTGTAAGCCCTCAAAGTGACTCTTGGTGGGCGCTGGAGCGCCCTGCTGTGAACGATTATATCAAGAATTGTAATTACATGCCATTGTTGAACAGTGGTAGAAAAATTGACCTTTGGTGGTTGTGGTGCTGGTGCCACAACACTATCACTATCACTAACACTAAGTCCTCACCGTTACTCTGGGTGGGCACAGGAAGGGGCCCTCCTGTGAAATATTATATCAAGAATTGTAATTACATGTCCCTGTTAAACAGGGGCAGAAAAATTTGGCCTTAGGCACTGCTGCTGGTGCCACCACACTGCAACCTCTTCCATATACTCTAGTTTTATTGCAGGAATTAGCCCTGCTGCAAAGCATTGCATCAA
Source organism: Lithobates pipiens (assembly GCF_037356315.1). Lineage (NCBI taxonomy): Eukaryota > Metazoa > Chordata > Amphibia > Anura > Ranidae > Lithobates > Lithobates pipiens. The sequence continues at coordinate 269,091,249 of NW_027507784.1, forward strand.
AAATTGACCTTAAACGCCCCTGTTAAACAGGGGCAGAAAAATTGGGCCTTAGGCACTGGTGCTGGTGCCACCACACTGCAACCTCTGCCATATACTCTAGTTTTATTGCAGGAATTAGCCCTGCTGCAAAGCATTGCATCAAAAATTGTACTTAAACGCCCCTGTTAAACAGGGGCAGAAAAATTGGGCCTTAGGCACTGGTGCTGGTGCCACCACACTGCAACCTCTGCCATATACTCTAGTTTTAATGCAGGAATTAGCCCTGCTGCAAAGCATTGCATCAAAAATTGTAATTAAACGCCCCTGTTAAACAGGGGCAGAAAAATTGGGCATTAGGCACTGGTGCTGGTGCCACCACACTGCAACCTCTCCCATATACTCTTGTTTGATTGCAGGAATTAGCCCTGCTGCAAAGCATTGCATCAAAAATTGTACTTAAACGCCCCTGTTAAACAGGGGCAGAAAAATTGGGGTGATGGCATCAACCAGAACCAGAAATGTTCTTCCAACATATCAGTGGAGGAGGAAGAGGATAGACAATCAACATAACAGGACAGTCACTCAGCATCAGCATAGGCAGTCTTGAAGGGATGTGATATTTCAAAAAAAATTATTCTGTTACATCAGCTTCAGGTGTTTGGTAGCTGTGGGTGATCCAAGACTGATTCATCTTGATGAAGGCCAGTCGATCAACTGATTCGGTGGACAGGCGCACCCTGTGATCGGTAACAAAGCCACCAGCAGCACTGAAGGTGCGTTCCGAAAGAACGCTGGATGCAGGACAGGCCAGTAGCTCAATTGTATACTGTGCAAGCTCTGGCCAGTGATCCATCCTCAAGACCCAGTAAGCCAGAGGATTTTCGGTGGGAAAGGTGTCCAAGTCTGACCTTGCTCCTAGGTATTCCTGCACCATGTAAATCAGACGCTGGCGATGAGTGCTGGAACCGATCATACCTTGGAGCTGCGGACTAAAAAATTGTCTGAAAGCATCAGTCAGACGGCCACCTTCTCCACCGCTCCTTCTGACCGATGCCTCAGCAACACGTTGTCCAGGACCAGGAGTTTGTAACCTCCCAGTCTCTGGGAACGCGTTGCACAGACCTTTCTGCAAGGCCTCCCGGAGATGTCTCATCCTCTGCTCCCTCTGCGATGGCAAGATAAGGTCGGCAACCTTACCCTTGTACCGTGGATCAAGGAGAGTGGCCAGCCAGTAATGGTCCCTCTCCTTGATCCGAAGAATACGAGGATCCTTCCGCAGGCTTTGCAGGATCAGGGAGGCCATGCAGCGTAGGTTAGCTGAGGCATTCGGTCCGGAGTCCTCTGGGTCACTAAGGACAACATGATCCGCAGCTACCTCCTCCCAGCCACGTACAAGTCCACGTGTTTCTTGGGACTGTAAATCATTCCTACAAGACTGCTGCTGCTGCTGATGCTGATGTTGAGTGCCAGCCTCCACCTCCATGCTGACACAATCATCCTCCTCCTCCTCTTCCTCCTCCTCATCCTCTTCCTGTGTGATGGGTGGCACAGCAGGAACACTGTCTGGATAAAGGGGGCCTTGAGAGGCAAGGAAGTCCTCCTCTTCCTGCCTCTGTTCTGCCTCAAGTGCCCTGTCCATTATTCCACGCAGCGTATGCTCCAAGAGGTGGACAAGAGGTACAGTGTCACTGATGCATGCACTGTCACTGCTCACCATCCTTGTGGCCACCTCAAACGGTGACAGGACAGTGCATGCATCTCTGATCATGCCCCACTGGCGTGGTGAGAAAAAACCGAGCTCCCCTGACCCTGTCCTGGTGCCGTAGTCGCACAGGTACTCATTGATGGCCCTCTGCTGCGTGTGCAGCCGCTGCAGCATGGCCAATGTTGAGTTCCATCTGGTGGGCATGTCACATATAAGGCGGTTCTTGGGCAGGTTCAACTCCTTTTGGAGCTCAGCCAGCCGAGCACAGGCATTAAATGATCGGCGGAAATGCACACAGACTTTCCTGGCCTACTTCAGGACATCCTGTAAGCCGGGGTACCTGCCCAAGAACCGCTGCACCACCAGGTTAAGGACGTGAGCTACACAGGGCACATGGGTCAGTTGTCCCTGTCGGAGGGCGGAGAGGAGGTTGGTGCCATTGTCGCAAACCACCATTCCTGGCTTAAGCTGGCGTGGCGTCAACCACCTCTCGGCCTGCCCCTGCAGAGCTGAAAAAACATCCGCCCCAGTGTGGCTCCTGTCCCCCAAACAAACCAGCGCAAGCACGGCATGGCATCGTTTTGCCTGCGTACTTGCGTAGCCCCTGGAACGCCTACGAAGCACCGCTGGTTCTGAGGACAGAGCACTGGAAGAGGCCATGGAGGAAGAAGAAGAGGAGGGGGTGAAGGAGAGAGGTGTGTCACAACCAATAGTAGCATTTTGGAGGCGTGGTGGCGGAACAACCTCCAACACTACTGCACCTTGTCCTGCATCCTTCCCAGCTGCCAGAAGAGTGACCCAATGGGCCGTGAAAGACAGGTAACGTCCCTGTCCATGCCTGCTGGACCATGAGTCAGCGGTAATATGCACCTTACCGCTGACCGCCCTGTCCAGCGAGGCAAGGACATTGCCTTCCACATGCCGGTAGAGAGCCGGAATCGCCTTCCGTGAGAAAAAGTGGCGTTTGGGGACCTGCCACTGAGGAACCGCACATTGTACAAACTCACGGAAGGGGGCCGAGTCTATCAACTGAAAAGGCAGCAGTTGAAGTGCTAGCAATTTAGCCAAGCTAGCATTCAACCGCTGGGCATGTGGATGGCTGGGAGTGAACTTCTTTCGCCGGTCCAGCAGCTGGGGCAGGGACATTTGCCTGCTATAATCGGACGTGGGTGTACCGCTAGCAGAGTTCCCGGAAGCACTTGGCTGTGACACACCTAATTCTACACCTTCATTCCTCTCAGAGCAGGTTTCAGAGAGGACTGAATGTCTAGTGGGGTTGGAGATGCCAGCTGATGAGGAGCAAGGAGAGGTCCGCTTTGTTCTTTGGTGTGGGTCTTTGAGGTACGCTTGCCAACGAGCTGCATGGCAGGTCAACATATGTCTGGTCAAGCATGTGGTGCCCAAGCGGCTGATGTTTTGGCCACGTGAGATACGCTTGAGACATATGTTGCAAATAGCAGCGGTGCGATCTGATGCACTCGTCTCAAAAAAGGCCCACACCAAAGAACTTTTAGAATAACGCGCAGAGGCAGCGCTCTGCACAGGCGGAGCTCTGCGGTGTGATTCAGTCGGTGTGCTGCCCCTATGCTGGCCCCCGGAGGGCATCCTGCCTCGTTGGACATGGGCCTCCTCCTCCTCCTCCTCCTCCTCTCTCCTTCCAGGCACCCACGTGGAGTCAGTGCCCTCATCATCCCCTCCCTCTTCATCGCTGTAGCAAACCTGGCAGTATGCTGCAGCTTGTGGAACATGACTGCCAGATTGCTGTCCTTCTTGAGCATCCCCTCTCTCTGCGCTCACGCTACTGCCTTCCTCTAGCTGAGTGTCATCATCAGAGCCCACAAAACACTGGGCATCCTCCTGGAGCATGTACCCAACACTGTGCTCAAAGAGTTCAGGAGACTCCTCAGGAGGACGTGGTGGGTCTAGGGAAGGAGTCACTGATGATGACATTGAGAGGAGGGAAGACGATGCTTTGACAGCTGCTTTGCTAGTACCCTGAGACTGGGTGAGAGAGGATGAGGAGGATGAAGAGGGCTTGGTCATCCACTCTACCAAGTCGTTGGCATGTTGCGGTTCAACATGTCCAGCTGCCGAAAAGAAGGACAAGCGTGTCCCATGGCCACGTGCTGATGACAATGCACCACGTCCACGACCAGCACTGTTGTCTCTAGACACAGAGCCTGCTTGCCCTCTTTTATCGGCTCGCGCCTGTCTGCCTCTCCTTGCTGGCCTTCCAGACATGGTAATGGCCTGAAGGGAGTTGGGTAAAAAAGCAGTTGGGTAGTGTATATTGTGCTAGAGGCACACAACACCCACTAACTCCTGCAGATGCCTTTATTATAGAACACCAGAGATAAAGGGGTATATACAGATGTATACTGTGCTGTGCTGGAGGCACACACAACTTCCAATAACTCCTGCAGATGGCAAGTGGTCTCAAATAGAGAAGAGCTATGTAGGTGGATATAGCGGTATGTACTGGGTACAGAGCACGCAGACAGCACGCACTATCTCCTAACACTACTGACTGCAAGCTCTATTATAAAAGATAGATCACTAGCTATATAGGTGAGGTGAATATAGCGGTGTATACTGCGGTCAGGGCACGCAGACAACAACCACTACACAACAGCAAGATCAAAAATCGGCCGAAAACGATCGGTGTGTACTGTGTTGAAGGTACACAGAACACCCACTAACTCCTGCAGATGCCTTTATTATAGAACACCAGAGATAAAGGGGTATATACAGATGTATACTGTGCTGTGCTGGAAGCACACACAACTTCCAATAACTCCTGCAGATGGCAAGTGGGCTCAAATAGAGAACAGCTATGTAGGTGGATATAGCGGTATGTACTGGGTACAGAGCACGCAGACAGCACGCACTATCTCCTAACACTACTGACTGCAAGCTCTATTATAAAAGATAGATCACTAGCTATATAGGTGAGGTGAATATAGCGGTGTATACTGTGGTCAGGGCATGCAGACAACAACCACTACACAACAGCAAGATCAAAAATCGGCCGAAAATGATCGGTGTGTACTGTGTTGAAGGTACACAGAACACCCACTAACTCCTGCAGATGCCTTTATTATAGAACACCAGAGATAAAGGGGTATATACAGATGTATACTGTGCTGTGCTGGAAGCACACACAACTTCCAATAACTCCTGCAGATGGCAAGTGGGCTCAAATAGAGAACAGCTATGTAGGTGGATATAGCGGTATGTACTGGGTACAGAGCACGCAGACAGCACGCACTATCTCCTAACACTACTGACTGCAAGCTCTATTATAAAAGATAGATCACTAGCTATATAGGTGAGGTGAATATAGCGGTGTATACTGCGGTCAGGGCACGCAGACAATAACCACTGCACAACAGCAAGATCGAAAATCGGCCGAAAACGATCGGTGTGTACTGTGTTGAAGGTACACAGAACACCCACTAACTGCTTCAGACGCCAACACACTACACTAGGCCGCCGCGCTGGCGGCCTTATATAGTGTGGGGCGTGCACTACACAGCCTGAGCTATGATTGGCCACAGGCATCCTGCCTGTGGCCAATCATGGCTCTCCTCGCTGCCTAGCGCTGCGATTGGCCAAGCATGCGGGGTCACAGTGCATGCTTGGCCAATCATGAGCCAGCAATGCACTGCGCCATCGCAGTGCATTGTGGGCCGTGAGCGCCACACGAATTTGACGCGAACGGACCAAAATGTTCGGACTTCGCCGAACGGACGAACAGCCAATGTTCGAGTCAAACGTATGTTCGACTCGAACACGAAGCTCATCCCTAGTTGTAAATTATAATCTAAAATCATAGCGAATTGTGGTTCTCTATTGTTATGGGTACTCTTATCCTCCAATAGCTTTTCCCTATTGATTTTTTCTGACTATATTTCTATGTTCACAGTTGTACCCTTTATTTATAAACCTCTTAGCTATCTCCTCTGATTGTTTCTCATAATCCTCCTCATTTGTACTATTCCTCTTAATTCGTAAAAATTGTCCTTTAGGTACATTTATTAGCCATGGCTTGTGATGACATCTATTGTTAGATTCTTTTACTAATTCTAAATCAAGAAATGGATAGTTTTGTTGCTTTGTTCCCATGATAGTTTAAAGTTTTTACCATTATTATTCATATTCTCAAGATGGATAACTAAGCAAGACTCACCCTGCAAAAGGAAGACAAAGACGATGTCCTGAAAAAAGGGAAACACAGGATACATAGCACTAAGTAATGCCCTCTGAAATTATACATTCATATTTATATTATGTATAGTATGTATATATCTCCAGAAGTAGGCCCCTTAAACGGTAGAGTCACATGTCGGTCATTTCGCTCTGTGTGGCACACTGGCTTGGAGCACATGTAAAGGGCTGCATCTCTTTAAAGTGGAGTTCCAGGTCCTTTTATGTTTATTAAAAGTCAGCAGCTACAAAAAGTGAAGTTGCTGACTTTTAATAAACAGACACTTACCTGTTCCACGGTCCAGCGATGCGGCCAAACGGATCGTTGCTCCTCTCCCCCTCCTCTCTGTCGGCACCGCCATTGCCACTCTGGGCACCCGGCCGTGACAGCTTTTGGCTTCACGACCGGGCACACATGGTGCATGCGCGAGTTGCCTGCGCTCCCAGAGTGGACAGGCGATCTCCTGGGATACGTGACAGGTCCCAGGAGATCACCTGTCCACTAGAGGGAGGGAACGCATAAGGTGAAAGGAGGAGTCGCCTTGGCGGTCCCTTCCCTGGGAGGAAGGAGGAAGTGGGACAGGAAGTCCCCCTCCTAACGAAGCCCCCCTGAAAAAAATGACATGCCAAATGTGGCATGTAATGGGGCGAAGAGTGTTTAAAGAGGAAGTTCCATTTTTGGGTGGAACTCCGCTTTAATAGATTGCCATCCAAGTTTTAAATGCAAATAATGGGCTTTTGTAAATGTGCTCTCTTTAACTTTCTTGCTGTTTATACCCCTAGATGCAGTTTTTGTCCCTGGCATTTATAAAAAAAAATTGTATACATCTATTTTGATGTTATTTCAACCTGTTGTCTGATGTGATTGTCCCTGTATGTTAATTAACCATTTTGATGCTTGACCTTGTCCTGCCTTTTCAAGTTTGAAAGTATATCTGGATTGGTATGTGTGATCTTCTCCTTCCGTGGACATTTTATTTTATGTATAAAATGTTGGTATACTGCTTGTGTTGTATGGGTAAACTGTGAGAGACATTTGTATATGTTTATGTATGTGAATAACAATTGGCATTTTGTTTCTTCCATGCCCGCTGGGTGAGAGTTGGCTCAGTGATTCTGTAAGCTCTTTACCTCCCTGTACCCATTTGGTGTTCTACGGTAGGTAAGTTATGGATTGTTACCTAACCTGGCAGTTTTATGCTATTTTGTAAAATTATTGTAAAAAAAAATTTTGTAACAAATTATACATTATTTGTGGTTGTTAGTATCAATTCTTTTTTGATTCTTCTACAGTATCTTACTCCCTAAAATGTCAAGACTGGCTGACTTTATATGTTCATTCCTATTATGTATTAATATAATTTTGTGGCACTACTACTTGAACATTAGTTTAGCAGCAAATAGGGAGTCTTATGAAAATGTTTTATTAACTTTTGATTTTTAAGATATTTTATGATGAAAATTTTGTAATAAAGATTGTTTTGATTTTAAACACATTGTAATGTTCTTGTAGATACCAGGAAAGTCCATTTGCCCCAAATTCTTTCTATGTTAATAGTTCTGTTAGGATGTAGGCGCCACAGTATAACATACTTAAATCCTAGCACTTCTTCCTTTTTTCTGTATACCTACAGCACAAACATTACATGCTGGGAAATATATTGATTCCTATAGTTTGCTTTTCTTCACTCTTTAATAGTGATAAACAGGCAAAGAAAAAATAGAAAAGAAAATATATCTTCAACTGTCAGCACATTCAAGTACCTATACTGGTGTAGAGAAAAGTGAGTTATCATCAAAGGGAATCTGACCAGGAACTCCTGAACCAACTTAACTTGAAGAATCAACAGGACTTCCCTGAAAATGTATTATATAAAAAAGGAGGTCGAAGGTATTTCTCCTACTGACAGATTCTATTTAAGCTAGCAGTAAACTTTAGATGGCATCTGAGCTGCAGAAGCCTCCAGAACACTTAAGAATGTCAAGTTTTCCAACAAACTCAAATGACAATCATAAGACCAAAAAAAGAAGAAGGAAGAAATAGAATGAGTATTATTTATTTATAATGAAATCAATAGCAATCCCTAACAGTACAAGAAAGTTACAATCTCAAAGATACCTGTTTTGTACAAAATTCAAAACAGATCATCTTAAAACTACAAGCTGCAAAAATTGAAAGCAAAATATAAGTTCCTGCATTTGATCATAATGGTAATTCAGGGATATTGAGGTATATTCAATAAAAATGTGATGGCCAATTTACCCACAATTTACTTAAAATTATTTGGGCAAAATTCATCCTATGTATCAAGTCAAATGAATGAATATTTGTCCAACATTCATTCAACCTTTGCCTGGTTGAGCTATTAAATTATTGTATTATTAGAAGAAAATGCAACTATTGTCTATGGAGAAAGCAATACAGGTTCAGAAAAACATATAAACTGTGTGCCCCCTCCCAGGAGCTAACCATCCTAGCATACTAGGCATTTGTGGGCCCCATAGCAAAGGGACAGCAAAATATTGCTATAGGTATGAGGGAATCTACAAGAATTTGCTTTGTAGGGGGGCTCATCAAATACTGTTCATCTGTTAAATGTGTACTAAATTGCTAATCATTAACCACTTGCCTACTGGGTACTTTTACCCCCTTCCTGCCTAGGCCAATTTTCATCTTTCAGTCCTGTCACACTTTGAATGACAAATGCGCAACACTAAACAAATTACATTTTTTTTTCCACACATATAGAGCTTTCTTTTGTTGGTATCTTATCACTGCTGGGTTTTTATTTTTGGGGGGAAAAAGACAATTTTGGGAAAAGAAAAGCTTTTCTTAGTTTCTGTCAGTACATTTTGTAAATAAGTAATTGTTCTCCTTCACTTATGTGCACTGATGAGCACTGATAGGCTGCACTGATGGGCACTGATGAGGTGGCACTGAAGTGCACTGATTAGGTGGCACTGATGAGGAGGCACTAATATTCCACACTGATGGGCACTGATATGTGGCACTGATATGTGACACTGATATGTGACACTGATAAGCATTGATGGGCACTGATAGGCGGCACTGGTGGGCAATGATAGACAGCACAGATAGGCATCACTGATGGGAACTAATGGGCAGCACTGATGGGCAGCACTCATGGGCACTGATTGGCACTGAAAGGCAGAACTGACTGGCATCACTTAAGGGCACTGATTGGTGTCACTGGCGGACCCTGATTGGTGTCACTGGTGGGCACTGATTGGTGTCTCTTTACTGAGATTGGGGTTACGCCATGTTCTAAGAACATGGCGCAGCCATGATCTGTGCACTTTGTGCCCCCACGGTCACGCAAGAGTGGCAGTTCTGGGGCGATGTCATATGATATTGTCCCAGAACAAGAGTGCTTTCTGCCCGCCGTCATTTTACTAAACAGTGGGCGGGAAGTGGTGAAAGTCTATAGAGGATGAATCTTGATAATAAATACTTTCCATTTCAAGCCTAATAAGCAAGCTAATGTCAAAAAAGGCATGGGTAGTTTGGCACTGCAGTGGGAGGTATTTAACAAAAGAAAAAAATTTAAAAACTACTGTACACCAGGAGAGGATCGTTCCAATGAAGGGCAACATTCACAAAAGCACAAATCCCTTAAATAACATGTTTGGGAGATGCCTTTAAGCTGTATGTGGTGCTACAAAACATTGCAACATTCCAAGACAGCATCAGCAACACCTTATTATGACATCATATATTGTGGATGTGTAATTGATTTCTTAACTTCTACATTTAGCTTAACACCAATCTGATGCATTTCAATGTGAAAATGATAGTTTTGTTTGTGATATCTGATTTTTTTATCAAGCAGTAAAAGGGCCTGAATTGAAGGGTGGAAGTAGCAGCCACAACAGATCTAAAAGCTATAAGAAAAATAAAGCTAAAGCCCTGAACGTTGTTCAAATTGGCCAGTGGCAAGCAGTTAAACAGCATATTTTGTTAACTTATTTTTTTTCCAGAACCCCACTACATTCCCTTAAAAGGTTAATGAAATGTCGAAAGAGAGTACACAAAAACACAATATAAAACCACAACCCTACATTCCTTGAACCTTCTCCCTTTTCCCTTTCCCTAATTTTTCTGAAAATATAGACCTCATGTATGTGTTTGGTAGAATAAGGACAGTACCTGAGCACTTGAATAGACAATAAATAGAGACAAGGGAGATTTTATCTTGCAATAAAAATAGAGAGACAATAGCCAAAAAAAAAATGTTCAGTGGCTGGATAAAATGTAAGCAGCTTGACTAACCACTATCTGAGAAAGAAAGATGAGGCAGATTTTCTGAATCGTACAGCATGGGACACAGAGCCATAGTAATTACTATGTGGGTTATAGGCCCCCTTCAGGTGATGGACACTGGCACACACTAAGACAGGAAGTCCACTCCCTATATAACCCCTCCGACTACTGGGAGTACTTCAGTTTTTTTTGACAGTGTCTTAGATTGGGGGGGATTTTCTTCCAAAAAAAACCCACCCCCCCACCTGGACAAAGCTCTCCCCCTCTCCCTGGACAGAGGGGAAGCCAGAACAATCGGCGATGCCACTCCATTTTTCACTGCCCCTGTACGGCAGTTTGTTACCAGGTCTCCATCCCCCCCACACACACACACCGATCCCGTCTGATCGGGGACCAGTGGCTGTGCAGCAAAGACGCTCTTTTGAAAAGAGAGGTGGGGCGCGATGTGGCAGAGGGGAGTTGGGCAACTCCATAATGAAATCCATTGACAGGTAAGTCCAGGGCCTCTTTTTCATTGCGTATGGGTTGTAGGAGGCCCACTGGAAGGTGTCATGGAGTCTTACTCTGAACACACGGAATAGGCAGCTATGAAGGCATAAACATCAGCCCGTAGACTAGGCAACCAGAATTTTTGGGAAATGGCCCAAATGAGTTGATTCTTCCCAGGATGGACAGCTGCCTTGGGAGAATGGTAAGTCTGGAGCATAGCAGTACGGAGACTCTCTGGGACAAAGCAGCGGTCACAAGGTTTCTCAGGAGGAGCATGGACCTAAGCAGCAAGAATTTTGTCACCCAAAGGAGAAGTAAGACTGGTGCGAACCATAGCCAAGATACGATCAGGAGGAATCATAGGAACCGGAACCGACTCTGACTTGGAAGTGGAGGAAAATTGTCGTGACAAGGCATCAGCCCTTACATTCTTAGTATCGAATGTGACAATGTAATTAAAGCTCGACAAGAAAAGAGCCCATCGCACCCTTCTGGGAGAGAGTCGCTTAGCCTCAGACAAGAATGTAAGATTCTTATGCTCAGTAAGAATAAGAACAGACACAGTGGTACCTTCAAGGAGATGTCTCCATACTTTCAGGGCTAAAATGATCTCCAACAGCTCTCTGTCACCAATCTCATAATTGCATTCAGCAGGTTAAAATTTATTGGAAAAGTAGCCACACGGATGCATAACACTCTCAGAGTTAGGACGTTGAGACAGAAGGGTGCCAACTCCAGTCTCAGAAGCATCAACATCTAGGATAAACGGCAACGTAGGATCAGGATGTGCCAACAAAGGAGCAGAAACAAAGGCAGCCTTGAGAGTCTCAAAAGCCTTAATGGACTCCGGAGACCAGAGACGAGAAGTTACAAATAAACTTCTGATAGTAGGTGGCAAAGCCCAGGAAACGCTGTAGAGGACGTAAATCCACGGATCGAGGCCACTGTAGGACTGCCGAAAGTTTCTCTGGGTCCATCGAAAAACCAGCAGTGGAAATGACATAGCCCAGGAATTTAACCTGTTCACAATGAAACTCACACTTCTCCAGTTTACAATAGAGATTGTTCTCTCTTAGTTTCTGAAGCACATGACAGACATCTGTGTGGTGGCTCTCCATGGACTTGGAAAATATGAGGATATCTTCGAAATAAACCACCACACTTAACTGCAACAAATCTCGGAGGACATAGTTAATAAATTCCTGGAAAACCTCCGAGGTGTTACAAAGGCCAAAAGGCATTACCAGGTACTCATAATGGCCTGTTCTGGTATTAAACGCAGTTTTCCACTCGTCGCCATCCTTAATGCGCACAAGATTATATGTCCCTCTCAAAACAAGCTTCGTGAAAACCGTTACTCCCTTGAGGCGGTCAAATAACTGAGTAATCAATGGAATCGGGTAGGCATTCTTAATCGTGACACGATTGAGACCCTTATAATTTATACAAGGTCTCAGTTCACCATTCTTCTTCTTCACAAAGCAGAAACCAGCACCAGCAGGAGACGAGGATTTGCGGATCAAAACTCAAGACAGTGCGTCAGCAACATACTCCTCCATGGCCTTATCCTCCAAGACAGACAAATGGTAAATCCGGCCACGAGGAGGTATGGCACCAGGTTGAAGGTCAATTGCGCAATAATAAGACCAGTGTTGAGGCAAATTACCGGCTTGAACTTTATCAAAGACATCGCTAAAATCGCGGTACTCCTCCGGCAGGGAGGAGAGCAAAGAGGTGCACAGGACCTTGGATACCTTCAGGAAGCATGACTCACTGCATTGTGGTGACCAGGAGAGAACCTCAGCACGGAGCCAATCAAAAGAGGAGTTGTGCCTCTGTAACCAAGGATAACCAATAACCAGCGTAAAACCTGGGTGAGGAAATAACTTGGAATTGGATTATCTCATGGTGAAGAGCCCCTACGGCCATGGACAAGGGAACCGTCTCATGAGTCACATGGGCAGGCTGTAAAGGTCTCCCATTAAGAGCCTCAATGTCAAGTGGAGTGTCACGCAGCTGCAGCGGAATCAAGTGCTGCGAAACAAATGCAGCATCAATGAACAGGCCTGCAGCCCCAGAGTCGATTAATGCCTATATCTCGATGGACGACTCAGCCCAATAAAGGGTGACCGAAACCAGGGGCTTATCCTTCTGGATAACTGGGGACAAAACAACGCCACCTAAGGTCTGTCCATGTCAGGACCTCAAGGTTCGGGCGCTCCCTGGACAGGTAGGACAAGACTTAAAAAAGTGACCTACCTAGCCACAATAAAGGCACAATCTCTCCCTCCTCCTAAAGGCTTTCTCACCCGCAGAGAGACGCGTGAAGCCCAGGTGCATGGGTTCATCTTTACTGACCGACTCGGTACCAGGAGGCATGGGAGGTGAGGGAGGCATGGGTGGGACTACAAAGCTCGGAGGCAAACGTACAGGAGGCTTCCGCAAGCGCTCCTTAAAACAAAGTCTTTCTCTGAGTCTGGAGTCAATGAGGATGGCAAACGAGATCAGGCTCTCCAGCTCAGTGGGTATAGCTTGGGCTGCTATCTCATCCTTGATGGAATCCAAGAGACCATGAAAAAAAGCAGCGACGAGGGCCTCATTGTTCCAAACAACCTTTGCTGCCAGAGTACAGAATTCAATGGCGTAGTCGGCAACAGTTCTTGTACTCTGATGGACACTTGGCAGCAGAAGCAGAGGTAATACCTTTTAAAGGAGGGCACAAACTCAGGGTAACTCAAGACAACAGGTTTTTGCGTCTCCCATAGAGGGTTAGCCCAGGCCAAGGCTCTCTCAGAAAACACAGATGTCAGGAAACTTACTTTGCGTCTGTTCGCGGGAAACGCCTGGGGCAGCATCTTGAAATATATCTCAACCTGATTGAGAAACCCTCTGCATTGAACTGGATCGCCCCCAAATTTGTAACGCCATGGCAAGCTGATCCATGTGGTGATCTTGCTCTTTCAATCTGGAAAAAATATTACCAACAACTGGATTGACTGTATCTTCTGAATTCATGGCCTTCGCCTACTGTCAGAATTCATGAATCAGACCGAGACAGAAGTACAATTAAATCTCACTTGTTTATTAAATAAAAATAAAAAGGCAATTAGAGTAAGCGTAGTCAAAGCATAGCCAGAGTCCAGTAACCGGATCGAGTAGTCAGCCAGTCCAGAGTTCAATAACCAGATCGGCTAATCAGCCAGGCCAGAAGTCAGGGATCCAAGTGGAGCAACAGCAAGCAGGATAAGGAGCCAAAAGGAATGTCAGCAAACCATTCTTTAAACAGACCCACAGGAGATTTCTTGTGATGTGACAAAGGTGAAGGCAGAGATGAAGTGAGCTGGACAGCTTTAAGTAGGTGGATCAGATGAGCAGGATTAGGAACAGCTGGGTAACTGTGGAGAGAGATGAGAGCTGGCAATTAGCCAACAGCTGAGCAACCAGCCAAGAGAAGGAAGGGCTAAGCTAACCCTGACAATACCTCCATGTTCCTATTTTTCCCGCTCACCAGAAATATCTAAGTTTCGAGATAGAAAATCTCAATTTTCAGTTTGTAGCGCTGCCTTTTGGACTAACTACTGCTCCTTGAGTATTTACAAAGGTTCTGGCCCCTCTTTTAGCCAGATTAAGGGCTCAAGGTATAACAATTTTAGCTTACCTAGACAATCTGCTCTTGATAGACCAGCCTGCTTAGACCAGAGTATGGTCAACACAGTCAACTACCTGGAATACCTAGGTTGGATTCTCAACCTAGAGAAATCTTCCTTAAAACCATCAAGGAGATTGGATTACTTGGGTCTGATCATAGATACAGCCCAGAAGAGGGTATTCTTACCCCAGGCGAAGATCAGTGCCATAAGGGAGCGGATTCAGGTAGTCAAGGCAAAGAATCATCCTTCTATTTGACTTTGCATGAGGTTGTTGGGAAAGATGGTGGCTTCATTTGAGTCCGTGCCTTATTCTGTTTCATTTGAGACTGCTGCAAAACAGTATCCTATTGGCTTGGAACAAGGAAGTCCAAGCTCTAGATTTCCCAATGTGTTTGTCTCCAAAGGTGTGCCAGAGCCTCAGTTGGTGGTTGATAACTAAGAATCTGCAGAAGGTAAAATCCTTCCTACCAGTTACCTGGAAGGTGGTAACAATAGATCCCAGCCTTTCGGGTTGGGGAGCAGTCCTGGAAGAGGTGACTGTTCAAGGGAAATGGTGCAGATCATAAATTACCTTGCCCATCAATATTCTAAAGATTCGGGGAGTGCGCTTGGCCACGACTTCTTTGCAGGATCAAGCAGGAAGGGAAGTCAATGATTCTTGGGGCCCAGGAGATCTTGGTATGCAGAGATCATAAAGATGGTGGTAGGGAAACTATGGACCTTACCACCACATCCAGACCTTCTCTAGCAAGGTACGGTATTCCATCCTACCTTACAAATGCTAAATTTAATGGTTTGGTTATTGAGACCCACATTCTGAAGAAGAGTGGGCTGTCAGGTTCAGTTTTATCTACCTTGGTTAATGCAAGGAAACTGGCCTCCAGAATCATATATTATAGAGTCTGGAAGGCATATGTCTCCTGGTGTGAATTCAGGGGTTGGCATCCCAGGAAGTATGTCATAAGTCCTTGACTTTCTGTAAATGGAGTTAGAAATGAAGCTTGACTTGAGTACTATAAAATGCCAGGTCTCTGCCTTATTGGTATTATTTCAGTGACCACTTGCTTCTCATTCTTTTGTTCATAGCTTTATTCAGGCGGTAACGTGACTTAATCCTCCGGTTAGGTCACCCCTGAACCCTTGGGACTCGAATTTAGTTCTGTCAGCATTACAGAAACAGCTTTTTAAGCTGACATAACATATTCCCTTGGTCCTTTTGACAAGGAAACTAGTTTTTCTGGTAGCCATATCTTCTACAAAAAGGGTATCCGAGTTGGCTGCTCTTCCTTGTAAAGAGCCATATTTAATTATTGACAAGGATAAGGTAGTATTGCGTCCTCATCCTAACTTTCTACCAAAGGTAGTGTCAAGTTTTCATTTAAACCAGGATATTGTTCTACCTTAATTTTTTGCAGAACCCGGTTCTACGGAAGAGAAGTCACTACATTCTCTTGATGTGGTGAGAGCAGTCAAACTCTACTTGAAGACGACTGCTCAGATTAAAAAAATGGATGTTTAGTTTTTATTGCCTGAAGGTCCTAAAAGAGGACAGGTAGCAACTATTTCTAAATGGATTTGACAAGTAATTGTTCAAGCTTATGGTTTAAAGAAGGAGATTCAACCTTTTCAAATCAAAGTGCACTCCACAAGGGCTGTTAGTGCTTCGTGGGCAGTGCATCCCAAGCCTCCATGGCTCAAATCTGCAAGACCGCAGCTTGGTCTTCAGTCCATACATTTACCAGATTCTATAAGGTGGATGTAAAAAGTCACGAGAATATAACCTTTGGGCACAGTGTGCTGCAGGCAGCAGTATTAGTCCTCTGAGTTCATGGTGCCCTACTTTTGTTGTGTCTCCTTCCCTTCAGTTGGCATTGGTCTGGCACATCTCCCATAGTGATTACTATGGCTCTGTGTCCCCATAATGTATGATTAAGAAAATAAGATTTTTATAACAGCTTACCTGTAAAATTATTTTCTTTGAAGTACATCACGGGACACCGTGGTCCTTCTCCTCTTTCTGGTACATGTGTATTGCTTTCCTACAAAAACTGAGGTACTACCAGTAACGGGAGGGGTTATATAGGGAGTGGACTTCCTGTCTTAGGGTGTGCCAGTGTCCATCACCTGAAGGTGTCCTGTAACCCACATAGTAATTATTATGGCTCTGTGTCCCATGATGTACTATAAAAATCCTATTTTATCTTAAAAAATAAATAAAAATTAGAGTGTATTATTTAAGAGACGATAGCCACAAGTATTGTTTAGTGGCTGGACAGTATAGAAATAGCTTGATGAGGCCGCTATATAGGAGAGAGAAACTTGGCAGTTTTATCTTGAAAGGAAAAAAAAAAAGGCCAGAGCTGGAGGGTAGACTTTGCTCATCAGTATTTTTTTTACTGATATACATACTGCGCCTACTATCACAGCAGGCTGTTTTCCAGTCACCTTTCACCCCATGCTCTGTTCATATACTTTTTATCTTTGTCTCTCTGTCCTCTGTGACTGCATCATGGATGTTTCCCCTTGGGGGTCTCTGAGGGTCGTGGGTTAATTTGGTGGTTGATGTGGGCTGGACGCCTCTGCGGGTTTATTCTGATATTCATGGTTCAGTTTGCACATCCCCTGAAGAAGCATTTCAGCGAAACATGTCAGGCTAGTGTGCAACATTACATATATTTGAAACAACCCGTTTTTTCTGACCACCATTTTTGTGATTTATTTTGATGATGTTCATACATTTTTAACTTTGAATTTATTAAAATTGTAAAACCATAATTTCTTTCTTATTGAACTACAATTTGTCAATATCTTTGCACCATCAAAATCCCTTATCTTTCTCTACTCCCATAAATTAATATAATAGTGAAATCCAGCTAGTCTGAGCTCTGGACTGTGATGTGAATAGTGACAATAAAAAAATGTCCATAAACATGACAAGTCTTCTAGATAAACGCCAATGCTCCTAAATGTCTGTCTTCATGACTAACCAGCCACGTAATGCTCACAGAGCTCTTACCTCCATAAGGAGAAAAATACGCCTCAAAGGACATGATCCTTGGAGTACTGAAGTATTTCTTCTTGATTATACAGCGGTGGGTCCTCTGCTCTGTCTTAAAGCTAACCCCGTCCAGATGGCTCCGTGGTCTGGAAGGAAGGCATTGTTCTGTGTTTGACCGATTTTGTTTATGTACTTTAATTATCTCCTGGGACGTCTCTGTGTCATTACACATACCAGCCCTCCTATTCAAGCTATCGGACCAATCCCTGCTGACCCTGTTTCAAGTCCTCATTTCCATGGTGAAGAGGACCTAAGTGAAGACTAGAGTGAAGACTAGAGTGTACTTTACAAATGACTAATAGGAAAGTGGTTGTTTGGGCAGGGTGTTCAAACTGCTATGTATAAAAGTGTGTTGTATGCATCCAATAAACGTAAGATTCCTGTTTGAACTTACATACAGCCTGCCATTTTTTTTATCGACTAATTTCGATTAATTATAACACACATACAGATCCAACTACTTTTAGCTGATCTCCTTGCATTGCAACTCTGCATTAGTCAGTGGTAAATGTGGTAAACCCTATATATATATATATAATCACCCGACACTAGTTAGTTTCCACAATCCATGACTTAACTTCACAGTTCACACAAATACGTTTTAAATTCAAACTGTAGCACTGACGTAAGTAATTTTTTTTTTTCACAGTAGGGTGACAATCCCTCCACCTCCGGTCTAACTAATCACTCTCACCTTATGGCATGGACCCCTGTGAAAACAGGTGGTCATGCAAGCAGGTATCCTTGCTGAGATCTCTTTAGATCTCAGCAAGGATTCCAGGTCATGGGTAGAAAGAAAAGATCTAAGTGCTCCCCGCTTATGTATAAGATTTCGTTTTTGTGTTCAAATACAAACTACTCACATAGAGATGACAAAAACACAGCATGTAAAGCCGACAATCGTGTTAGTTGCGTTGGGCAGCAGCAGGTGACGTCATGTGTACCTCCTCCCCTGTACTTGTTATGTTCAATCAGAACTTCGATGTCACCAGACTCTTCCCCCTTCCCTTCGTTAGCAGACGGAGGCACTTGGGGAAGGGGGGAGGAGTCCAGTGACGTTGATGTCCATGATATCACTGGATCTCCGATGGAACGCTGTGAAGGCCTGGAAGCCGGCGGAGAGGTGAGTACCGATCAAAAGAATTTTGATCAATCAAAAAATTAATCGATTAATTGAGGAATTAATCTTTCATTTCCACAGCCCTTATATATATATATATATTCTGCATTCAGTGTAGCCTATATCTACAGTGAATTCGGTGGTGTACTTTTTCTAATACACTTCAGACGGTGTACACAGTATCTAATACAGTGTGTACATTTTCTACTACTTTTCTGGTGGTGTACACAGTATCTAATACAGTGTGTACAGTTTTTAATAAACTTCAGGCGGTGTACACAGTATCTAATACAGTGTGTACAGTTTCCACTACTTTACTGGTGGTGTACACAGTATCTAATACAGTGTGTACACACTGTATTAGATACTGTGTACACTGCCTGAAGTGTATTAGAGAATGTACACACTGTATTAGATACTGTGTACACCACCAGTAAAGTAGTGGAAACTGTACACACTGTATTAGATACTGTGTACACTGCCTGAAGTGTATTAGAGAATGTACAGTTTATAATACACTTCAGGCAGTGTACACAGTATCTAATAGAGTGTGTACAGTTTCTACTACACTTCTGGTGGTGTAAACAGTATACAATACAGTGCAGCCATTGTACAGTTTCTAATACACTTCAGGTGGTGTACACAGTATCTAATACAGTGTATACAGTTTCTAATACACTTCAGGCAGTGTACACAATATCTAATAGAGTGTGTACAGTTTCTACTACACTTCTGGTGGTGTACACAGTATACAATACAGTGCGGCCGTAGTACAGTTTCTAATACAGTGCATGCGGTGTACACAGTAGGAATGAGCCGAACACCCCCCGGTTCGGTTCGCACTAGAACTTTCGAGCAGACCGAAAATTCGTGCAAACTTTAGAACCCCATTGAAGTCTATGGGACTCGAACGTTCAAAATAAAAAGTGCTAATTTTAATGGCTAATATACAAGATATTGTCCTAAAAAGGGTTTGGGGACCCGGCTCCTGCCCCAGGGGACATGGGTCAATGGCAATTTTTTTTTTAAAAACTGACATTTTTCGGGAGCACTGATTTTAATGATGATTAAAGTGAAAAAAGTGAAATATTCCTTTAAATATTGTGCCGGGGGGGGGGGGGTGTCTATAGTATGCCTGTGAAGTGGCACATGCTTCCGTGTTTAGAACAGTCCCTGCACAAAATTACATTTAACGGAAAAAAAGTCATTTAAAACTTCTTGCGGTTTTAATGCCATGTCTGGTTCCGGGAATATGGATGAAAATCATTGAGAAAAAAATGGCATGGGTAGCCCCCCCTGCCCATTACCAGCCCCTTTGGGTCTTGTACGGATATTAACCACTTGCTTACTGGGCACTTAAACCCCCCTCAGTCCCAGACCAATTTTCAGCTTTCAGCGCTGATGCACTTTGAATGACAATTGCGCGGGCATACAACACTGTACCCAAATGAAATTTTTATCATTTTTTTCCCACAAATAGAGCTTTCTTTTGGTGGTATTTAGTTACAGCTCGGAGTTTTATTTTTTGCTAAACAAACAAAAAAAGATGGAAAAAAATAAAAATAAAAAATCATGTTTTAATAGTTTGTTATAAAATTTTGCAAACGGGTCATTTTTCTCCTTCATTGAAGTGCGCTGATAAGGCGGCACTGATAGGCTGCATTGGTGGGCACTGATGGGCTGCATTGGTGGGCACTGATAGGCTGCATTGGTGGGCACTGATAGGCTGCACTGGTGGGCACTGATAGGCATAGTTAAGGCGGCACTAATAGGCACAGATAAGGCGGCACCGATGGGCACAGATAAGGCGGCACTGATGGGCAAAGATGGGCACAGATAAGATGGCACGGATGGGTGGCACGGATAAGTGGCACGGATGGGTGGCACGGATGGGCACTGATAGGTACCACAGATAGATGGGACTGATGGGCACTGATAGGTGGCACTGATAGGTGGCACTGATAGGTGGCTCTGATAGGTGGCACTGCTGGGCACTGATGGGCGGCACTGCTGGGCACTGATGGGCGGCACTGCTGGGCACTGATGGGCGGCACTGGGGTGCAGCACCTTTGAGGCAGATTGGGTGGCACTGTGGGTGGCACTGTGGGTGGCACTGTGGGTGGCACTGTGGGGTGGCACTGTGGGTGGCACTGTGGGTGGCACTGTGGGTGGCACTGTGGGTGGCACTGTGGGCACTATGGGCACAGACGGGGGGCACTTACTTTTACTTTTAGTTATACTTCAGGATGGCACTGCGGGAGGCAGGTGGGCACTGGCAGGTGGCATGTGGTGCCTTGCATTGCTGGCCGTGATCGGGACTGATGTCCCGATCACGGCCGCCGGTGATCGGCTTTTTTTTTTCTCCTCGCGCTGTCAGCGCGAGGAGGAATAATAGCTGATTACCGGCTCCGTTCTATCACATGATCAGCTGTCATTGGCTGACAGCTGATCACGTGATAAGGGGTCGGGATCGACCCCTTACACGGATCGGTGATCAGGCGAGTCTCACGGACTCGCCGATCACAGGGCGCGCAGGCCGCTCGTAACCGGGACGACGTCAATAGACGTAGTCCCGGAAATCTAGGTCCGCGCTAATGCCGTCATTCGGCAATAGCGCGGTACCCAAGTGGTTAAGGGGAACCCCGTACCTAAATTAAAAAAAGGAAAGGCGTGGGGCCCCCAGGCCCTATATACTCAGAACAGCATTATACAGGCGGTGCAAACAAGACAGAGTCTGTGTAGGTTTGTTGTGTTAAGTAGAATCTGTTTATAATTTTGAACTGGTACATTTTTAAAGTGTAGCTCCAGTCAAAAAATCTATTTTTAAGCTTTTTGGAAAACATAGGGAAGGGTTATCACCCCTGTATAATTTTTTAGGCCATCTGTCTTTTTTCATCTCACTTCCTGTTGTCTCCTTCCGTTTGCAAGTAGGAGACCTTTGTATGTTGGATGTTTGAAAGTAGGGGCTTGCCCTATATGCTCTGCAGAAATTTGGGCCTAAGGTGTTGGTGTTGCCACAACACTGTAAGCCCTCAAAGTGACTCTTGGTGGGTGCTGGAGCACCCTGCTGTGAACGATTATATCAAGAATTGTAATTACATGCCATTGTTGAACAGTGGTAGAAAACTTGGGCCCTTGTTGGTTGTGGTGGTGGTGCTGGTGCCACAACACTATAAGTCCTCACAGTTACTTTCGGTGGGCACAGGAACGGGCCCTGCTATGAAATATTATATCAATTACATGCCCCTTAAACAGGGGCTGAAAAATTGGGCCTTAGGCACTGGTGCTGGTGCCACGACACTGCAACCTCTCCCATATACTCTAGTTGGAGTGCAGGAATGAGCCCTGCTGCAAAGCATTGCATCAAAAATTTTAATTACATGCCCCTGTTAAACGGGCTGAAAAATTAGGCTAGTGGCATCACCCAGAACCAAAAATGTTCTTCCAAGCTATCAGCAGGATCACTGAGGAGGAAGAGGATAGTCAGTCAACATAGCAGGACAGTCACTCAGCATCAGCATAGGCAGTCTTCAAGGGATGTGACATTTAAAAAAAAAATTATTTGGTTACATCAGCTTCGGGTGCTTGATAGCTGGTGGTGATCCAAGATGTCAGGTCACCTGAGACCAGGTGAAAGATGCACTCCATAGGAGTCGGAAGTGCACCGCTAGGTAGTGGACCTTAGGACTGACTGCTGCGGATTGTACCCAGGGAGATTCAGGACACAGGTCTACAGGATCACTAACACAGATCCCAATGGGAGCTGGAGCATAGATTCCCCAGGGCGCGGAGTCTAAGAGCCAGTGGGTGTTCACCAGAGCCTCCAGTGGTGAGGGTGGACTTCGCTGCAGTCTGGCTCCAGGTCGCGGCCCCTAGGGTCTCACAGCTCATGCTCACAGTAGACTACAGGAGAAGGAAGCAGCAGGCTGGAACGACAAGGATAGTATGGGGATACAGCAGAAGTCAGGGCAACTAGCAGACAGGAACAACAGAGTACACGCCAAAGGTTCAGGGTCACAAGCAGACAGGGATGGTCAGGAACATGCAAAAGGTCAAGGTCACAAGCAGACAGGAATCGTTGAGAACACGCCAAGGTCGTTAACAGAGTCAAACATAGAGCACATGGCAAGCAGGAACCAGGAAGCCAAACACACAATGAATAACACAATGGTTGATCCGCACTGTTGGCTTGCAGTGCACAGGTTAATATAGGGTTCCCTGATAGGGCCTGGGGTGGAGCCATGCTTAGAGGAGAGGTTATAAAAACCACCAGGTGGAAGTGGCTGGCCTCTTATTCAGAACACATGAGGTGAGGTAAGCAAACAGAGGAAGATCACTCCATAACCATGACACAAGACTGATTCATCTTTTTGAAGGTCAGTCGATCAGCCAAGTCAATGGACAATTGCACCCTGTGATCAGTTACAAAGCCTCCAGCAGCACTGAAGGTGCGTTCTGAAAGAACGCTGGATGCAGGACAGGCCAGTAGCTCAATTGCATACTGTGCAAGCTCTGGCCAGTGATCCATCCTCAAGACCCAGTAAGCCAGAGGATTTTCGGTGGGAAAGGTGTCCAAGTATGACCTTGCCCCTAGGTATTGCTGCACCATGTAAATCAGACGCTGGCGATGGTTGCTGGAACCGATCATACCTTGGGGCTGTGGACTAAAAAATTGTCTGAACGCATCGGTCAGATGGCCATCTTCTCCACCACTCCTTCTGTGACTGACCGAAGCCTCAGCAATATGTTGTCCAGGACCAGGAGTTTGTAACCTCCCAGTCTCTGGGAACACGTTGCACAGACCTTTCTGCAAGGCCTCCCAGAGATGTCTCATCCTCTGCTCCCTCTGCGATGGCAAGATAAGGTCCGCAACCTTACCCTTATACTGTGGATCAAGGAGAGTGGCCAGCCAGTAATGGTCCCTCTCCTTGATCTGAAGAATACGAGGATCCTTCCGCAGGTTTTGCAGGATCAGGGAGGATCCTGCAGCGTAGGTTAGCTGAGGCATTAGCTGAGGAGGTCTTGAGTCCTCTGGGTCACTAAGGACAACATGATCCATAGCCACCTCCTCCCAGCCACGTAGAAGTCCATGGGTTTCTTGGGACTGTAAATCATCCCTAAAAGACTGCTGCTGCTGATGCTGAGTGCCAGGCTCCACCTCCATGCTGACACAATCCTCCTCCTCCTCGTCCTCTTCCTGTGTGATGGGTGGGACAGCAGGAACACTGTCTGGATAAAGGGGGCCTTGAGAGGCAAGGAAGTCCTCCTCTTCCTGCCTCTGTTCTGCCTCAAGTGCCCTGTCCATTATTCCACGCAGCGTATGCTCCAAGAGGTGGACAAGAAGTACAGTGTCACTGATGCATGCACTGTCACTGCTCATCATCCTCGTGGCCTCCTCAAATGGTGACAGGACAGTGCATGCATCCCTGATCATGCCTAACTGGCGTGGTGAAAAAAAACCGAGCTCCCCTGACCCTGTCCTGGTGCCGTAGTTGCACATGTACTCATTGATGGCCCTCTGCTGCGTGTGTAGCCGCTACAGCATGGCCAACGTTGAGTTCCACCTGGTGGGCATGTCATATATATAAGGCGGTTCTTGGGCAGGTTCAACTCCTTTTGGAGCTCGGCCAGCCAAGCACTGGCATTAAATGATCAGCGGAAATGCACACAGACTTTCCTGGCCTGCCTCAGGAATCCTGTAAGCCCGGGTACCTGCCCAAGAACCGCTGCACCACCAGGTTAAGGACGTGAGCCACACAGGGCACATGGGTCAGTTGTCCCTGTCGGAGGGCGGAGAGGAGGTTGGTGCCATTGTCACAAACCACCATTCCTGGCTTAAGCTGGCGTGGCATCAACCACCTCTCAGCCTGCCCCTGCAGAGCTGACAAAATATCTGCCCCAGTGTGGCTCCTGTCCCCCAAACAAACCAGCACAAGCACAGCGTGGCATCTTTTTGCCTGCGTACTTGCGTAGCCCCTTGAACACCCACGGAGCACCGCTGGTTCCGAGGACAAAGAACTGGAAGAGGCCATGGAGGAAGAAGAAGAGGAGGGGGTGGAGGAGAGAGGTGTGTCACAACCAGTAGTAGCATTTTGGAGGCGTGGTGGTGGAACAACCTCCAACACTACTACAGCTTGTCCTGCATCCTTCCCAGCTGCCAGAAGAGTGACCCAATGGGCCGTGAAAGATAGGTAACATCCCTGTCCATGCCTGCTGGACCATGAGTCAGTGGTAATATGTACCTTACAGCTGACCGCCCTGTCCAGCAAGGCATGGACATTGCCTTCCACATGCCGGTAGAGAGCCGGAATCGCCTTCCATGAGAAAAAGTGGCGTTTGGGGACCTGCCACTGAGGAACCACACATTGCACAAACTCACGGAAGGGGGCCGAGTCTACCAACTGAAAAGGCAGCCGTTGAAGTGCTAGCAATTTAGCCGAGCTAGCATTCAACCGCTGGGCATGTGGACGGCTGGGAGTGAACTTCTTTCGATGGTCCAGCAGCTGGAGCAGGGAAATTTGCCTGCTACAATCGGATGTGGGTGTACTGCTAGCAGAGTGCCCGCAAGTACTTGGCTGTGACACACCTAATTCTACACCTTCCTCTCAGTGCAGGTTTCAGAGAGGACTGAATGTCTAGTGGGGTTGGAAATCCCAGCTGATGAGGAGCAAGGAGAGGTCCGCTTTGTTCTTTGGTGTGGGTCTTTAACTGCTTAAGGATCGCCTCACGCAGATATACATCGGCAGAATGGTACGGCTGGGCACAATCATGTACCATTACGTGATTCTTTAAGTGCCCAGCCATGGGTTGGGAGCACGCCGTCGCGCTCCCGACCCGTTCCTGAGCTCCATAACTGTGACTAGGGACCAGCGGATCCGATCGCCGCTGGTGTCCCACGATCAGGTCACAGAGCTGAAGAATGAGGAGAGGTCTGTGTAAACAAACGTCCCCCCGTGCTTCCCTGTGTGGCTGTCCCCAAATGTCTGTTCCCTTTTATAGGGAAGGACGATCAGTGATGTCACATGCCAGGCCACGCCCCCTACAATAAAAAAAACACATAACGTCATACATAACACCTACACTGCCCCCTAGTGCTTAACTCCTTCACTGCCAGTGTCATTTACACAGGAATCAGTGCATTTAAATAGCCATAATGTCACAGTCACAATAAAAATCAGTGATCACCGCCATTACTAGAAGAAAAAAATAATAATAAAAATGCTATAAAACTATCCCCTATTATGTAAACACTATAACTTTTGCGCAAACCAATCAATAATCGCTAATTGTGATTTTTTTTTACCAAAAATATGTAGTAGAATACGTATCGGCCTAAACTGAGGAAAAAAAATGTTTTTTTTATATATTTTTTGGGGATATTTATTATAGCAAAAAGTAAAAAATATTGCATCCTTTTCAAAATTGTCGCTCTATTTTTGTTTATAGCGCAAAAAATAAAAACCACAGAGGTGATCAAATACCACCAAAAGAAAGCTTTATTTGTGGGAAAAAAAGGACACCAATTTTGTTTGGGAGCCATGTCGCACGGCCACGCAATTGTCAGTTAAATCGACGCAATGCCAAATCGCAAAAAGGGCTTGGTACTTTGGCTGCAAATTAGTCTGGGACTTAAGTGGTTAAGGTACGCTTGCCAACGAGCTGCATGGCAGGTCAACATATGTCTGGTCAAGCATGTGGTGCCCAAGCGGCTGATGTTTTGGCCACGCGAGATACGCTTGAGACATATGTTGCAAATAGCAGCGGTGCGATCTGATGCACTCGTCTCAAAAAAGGCCCACACCAAAGAACTTTTGGAATAACATGCAGAGGCAGCACCCTACACAGGCGGAGCTCTTCGGTGTGATTCAGTCGGTGTGCTGCCCCTAAGCTGGCCCCTGGAGGGCATCCTGTCTTGTTGGAGATGTGCCTCCTCCTCCTCCTCCTCCTCTCTCCTATCAGGCACCCACGTGGAGTCAGTGACCTCATCATCCCCTCCCTCTTCATCACTGGAGCAAACCTGGCAGTATGCTGCAGCTGGTGGAACATGACTGCAGATTGCTGTCCTTCTTGAGCATCCCCTCTCTCTGGGCTCAGGCTACTGCCTCTAGCTGGGTATCATCATCAGAGCCTTCAAAATGCTGGACATCCTCCTGGAGCATGTACCCAACACTGTGCTCAAACAGTTCGGGGGACTCCTCAGGAGGACATGGTGGGTCTAGGGAAGGAGTGACTGATGACATTGAGACGAGGGAAGAGGACGCGTTGGCAGCTGCTTTGCTAGTGCCCTGAGCCTGGGTAAGAGAGGATGAGGAGGATGAGGAGGGCTTGGTCATCCACTCTACCAAGTCTTTGGCATGATGCGGCTCAACACGTCCAGCTGCTGAAAATAAGGACAAGCATGTCCCATGGCCACGTGCTGATAACGATGCACTGCTTCCATGACCAGCACTGTTGTCTCTAGACGCAGAGCCTGCTTGCCCCCTTTTATTGGCTCGTGACTGTCTGCCTCTTCTTGCTGGCCTTCCAGACATAGTAATGACCTGCAGGGAGATGGGAAAACCAGCAATTGGGTAGTTTTAGGTGCACACTGAGCAGATGACACAGTACACCGACTGTTATTACTGCAGCTGCCTGCCTGTGTTACAGAAACAGAACAACACCATCAATGCGTGGTAGCTTCAGGTGTATACTGTGCAGGAGGCACACAACACCCACTGTAAATGCTGCAGATGTCTGTATTACAGAACACCAGTAATAAAGGGTAGCTTCAGGTGTATATTGTTCTGGAGGCACACAATACCCACTGTAAATGCTGCAGATGCCTGTATTAGAGAACACCAGCAATAAAGGGTAGCTACAGGTGTATACTGTGCTGGAGGCACACAACACCCACTTTAACTCCTGCAGATGCCTGTATTAGAGAACACCAGCAATAAAGGGTAGCTACATGTGTATACTGTTCTGGAGGCACACAACACCCACTTTAACTCCTGCAGATGCCTGTATTAGAGAACACCAGAAATAAAGGGTTGATACGGGTGTATACTGTGCTAGGGGCACACAACACCCACTTTATCTTCTGCAGATGCATGTATTAGAGAACACCAGCAATAAAAGGTAGATACAGGTGTATACTGTGCTGGAGGCACACAACCCCCACTTTAACTCCTGCAGATGCCTGTATTAGAGAACACCAGAAATAAAGGGTAGATACAGGTGTATACTGTGCTGGAGGCACACAACACCCACTTTAACTCCTGCAGATGCCTGTATTAGAGAACACCAGCAATAAAGGGTAGATACAAGTGTATACTGTGCTGGAGGCACACAACACCAACTTTAACTCCTGCAGATGCCTGTATTAGAGAACACCAGCAATACAAGTGTATACTGTGCTGGAGGCACACAACACCCACTTTAACTCCTGCAGATTCACAATAAAAGAACACACTGTCCCTGCCTATCCTTCTCTCCGTGCATGACGGAACACACTACACAAGGCCGCCGCGCTGGTGGCCTTATATAGTGTGGGACGTGTACTAAACCCCCTGAGCTATAATTGGCCACAGGCATCCTTGCTGCTGGTGCTGTGATTGGCCAAGCATGTGGGGTCACCGTGCATGCTTGGCTAATCATGAGCCAGCAATGCACTGCGATGGCGCAGTGCATTGTGGGCCGTGAGCGCCACATGAATTTGGCGTGAACGGCCCATAACGTTCGGATTTCGCTGAACGGGCGAACAGCCGGTGTTCGAGTTGAACATACGTCCGACTCGAACACCAAGCTCATCCCTAGTACACAGTATCTAATATAGTGCGTACAGTTTCTACTTCCCTTATGGTGGTGTACACAGTATACAATACAGTGCAGCCGTTGTACAGTTTCTAATACACTTCAGGCAGTGTACACATTATCTAATACAGTGTGTACAGTTTCTAATACACTTCAGGCAGTGTACACAGTATCTAATACAGTATGTGTACAGTTTCTAATACAGTGCAAGCAGTGTACACAGTATCTAATACAGTATGTACAGTTTATAATACACTTCAGGTGGTGTACACAGTATCTAATACAGTGTATACAGTTTCTACTACACTTCTGGTGGTGTACACAGTATACAATACAGTGCAGCCATTGTACAGTTTCTAATACACTTCAGGCGGTGTACACATTATCTAATACAGTGTGTACAGTTTCTAATACACTTCAGGCGCTGTACACAGTATCTGATAGAGTGTGTACAGTTTCTACTACACTTCTGGTGGTGTACACAGCATACAATACAGTGCAGCCATAGTACAGTTTCTAATACAGTGCAGGCGGTGTACACGGTATCTAATACAGTGTACACAGTTTATAATACACTTCAGGCAGTGTACATAGTATCTAATACAGTGTATACAGTTTCTACTACACTTCTAGTGGTGTACACAGCATACAATACAGTGCAGCCATAGTACAGTTTCTAATACAGTGCAGGTGGTGTACACGGTATCTAATACAGTGTGTACAGTTTATAATACACTTCAGGCAGTGTACATAGTATCTAATACAGTGTATACAGTTTCTACTACACTTCTAGTGGTGTACACAGTACACAATACAGTGCAGGCTGTGTACACAGTAGCTAATACAGTATGTACAGTTCCTAAAACATTTCTGGTGGTGTACACAGTATACAATACAGTGCAGCCATTGTACAGTTTCTAATACAGTGCAGGCGGTGTACACAGTATCTAATACAGTGTGTACAGTTTATAATACACTTCAGGTGGTGTACAGTATCTAATACGTTCACGTGTTCGCACAAATTTTGAGCCTGTTCTGTTGCGAACCAAACCGGGGGGGGGGGGGTTGTTTGGCTCATCCCTAGTCTCCCTAACACCATGTGGGTTATTTACTAAAGGAAAATCTACTTTGCACTGCAAGTGCACTTGAAAGTGCACTGAAAGTGCACTTGGAAGTGAAGTCGCTGTAGATCCGAGAGGGACATGCAAGGAAAATAAAAAACAGAATTTTAGCTTGCACATGATTGGATGATAAAATCAGCAGAGCTTCCCCTCATTTCAGATCTACTCCTTAGATTTAGAGCGACTGCACTTCCAAGTGCACTTGCAGTGCAAAGTGGATTTGCCTTTCGGAAATGTATCTCTTGTTTTTTTAAGATTTCCTTATCTAAAGGCTGCAGGTGTTTCAAGGGGAGATGTGGAAAGTGAGATACAAGGAGGAAGAGTGTGGTTCTTTTACTGGTGACTTGGCTTACTAAGGTGCTACTCCCACTGAGCTCTGTGGTGCAGAGTCTTATGTTCCTTAATGCACATGGTACACAGATATCTGTTACTTTTGCCACAGCTGATATGTTGGAGGCAACACAATAAGGCTGTCAGCAGCAAATACATTAACTGCTTTCCGAACAGCTCGCGTCGATATACGTCGGCAGAATGGCACGGTTGGACAAAACAACATATGGGTAAGTTGTTCCCTTTAAGAGCTTCTGGGGGCACACTGCAGGGGACCTGATGAGCATGTCCGGCAGGCATGAGAGACAGTATGGAGATATGTGTGTGTAAACAAATCCCTGTTCTGTCAGGAGAGAGGAGACAGAGCATTGTCCCTACTAAGTAGGAACAACGCTCTGTCTCCTCCCCCAGTCATTCCTATCCCCATACAGTTAGAACACATCCAAGGTACACACATTTAACCCCTTGATTGCCCCCTAG
This sequence comes from Lithobates pipiens, assembly GCF_037356315.1. Classification (NCBI taxonomy): domain Eukaryota; kingdom Metazoa; phylum Chordata; class Amphibia; order Anura; family Ranidae; genus Lithobates; species Lithobates pipiens. The sequence goes on from NW_027507784.1 coordinate 269,121,461, forward strand.
TGTTAACCCCTTCCCTACCAGTGACATTTACAGAGTAATCAGTGCATTTTTATAGCTCTGATCTCTGTATAAATGTTAATGGTTACAAAAATGTGTCAAAAGTGTCCGATCTGTCGGCCGCAATGTCGCAGTACTGCTAAAAATCACAGATCAACGCCATTACTAGTAAGAAAATAAAAAAATAATAAAAATGCCATAAATCTTTCTCACTTTTTGTAGATGCTATAACTTTTGCGCAAACCAGTCAATATACGCTTATTGCAATTTTTTTTAACCAACAATATGTAGAAGAATATATTTTAGCCCAAACTGATGAAGAAATGTGTTTTTTAAAAACATTTTTGGGGACAATAGTATAGCAAAAAGTAAAAAATAAAATTTTTTCAAAATTGTTGCTTTTCTTGTTTATTGCACAAAAAATAAAAACTGCAGTGATGATCAAATCCCACCAAAAGAAAGCTTAATTTGTGGGAAAGAAAGAACGCACATTTCGTTTGGGTGCAGCATTGCATGTCCGTGCAATTGTCAGTTAAAGCGACGCAGTGCCAAATTGTAAAAAGTGCTCTGGTCAGGAAGAGGGTAAAATCTCCTTGGGCTGAAGTGGTTAAAAAAGACCCACATCACAGAGGTCTGTAGACCAAAATAGGAAATAATAGTGGCCTGTTCTTGTGGGGCAGTGCTGCAAGATTATGTCTAGGATGGCTGCTTGCTCCAGTTCTCTGCAAGATTTCCCTGCCTCTGAACAAAATACCTGTGCTGCTCTGCCACCTTATCATATACCCCCTCCTCATTGCTCGGATAATCTCTGTCTCTTGTTGCTTCCTTCTTGATGTCTCCTCACTCGTCAGTCATTTCATCATTATGCTCAATAGTTGAAATAAGGAATGTTTGTACATAAATCAAGATCAAACTCCTGCAGCAAGCCAGAGACTGTGGTATTAAATAATTCCACTGTCTCCTCATTGCCAGTTTGTAGGGCTATGGAAAGTTAGCAGAAGAGGAGCCGGAAGAAGAGTTTGCATTAGAAGCAGTTGCAGATAAAATATTGTCTCTATAGAAGGAAGAAAAGGAAAGGGAGGCCCGCAGTGGATGGACTGAAAGGGAAGTAAGGAAGGGCCGGGCATGACAGGGTTGTACAAGGTCTAAGGGGTTAAGGCGCAGAGAGAGAGGCTGTGGGGGAGGAGCAAGTGGAAAATGTAATGGAAGGGGAGGAGCGCTATAAAAGGAGGAAGGGGCGGAGCAACGGGCAGTGCGAAGGAAGGGACGGAGAGAGGAGGCAGTTTTCCCATCCTCCCTCCCTATTGTTAGGTTGCTGGGGTATTTCGGTTGTTGTTTCTGTTCTTTTTAAGGTGGCTAGGATCGGATGTCATGACATCGGTGCGGATGGAACTGGATGTTGGCGGTGTTTGTCTGGTGGTCTTTGACGGTTGGCGGTAAATCAGAGGTCATCTGATAATGGGTGGGGGGCCCATTGCTAGTATGGGTCCCTCCGGTGTATTCCTGAACGTTGGATGGAATACCGTTATGGTTATCACTGTCGGAAGTTGTCTCTGAGTGGTCACAGCTGGAGGCCTGGTTAAGTGGAAGTGGGTACCGCAGTGAGTTGGTTGTTTGGTAAAGTTATGGGTCACCGTCAGAGATCACCAGACCGGGCATGTTATTTATATGCTATTCGTTATACCTGATGTTTGTTATGGTTATATATATATATATATATTGGCTATTTATATATTGATATATATATTTTGATTGGAGTGTTTGAGTAATGGTAATAAAGGCTGTAATGGCCATTTTACTCAAAAGCAAGGTGTGGTCTCATCCTTCATGGTTGTGGTAAAAGGGGTGGGGGTTGGAGTGGAATGGGTAACAGGTAAAAGAAGAGGGACCTTTAGACTACCCTAGTCAGGCTTTGTCAGCTACTCTTGCACATGTTGTGTCTGCATAGTATGGCCACTCTGAGAAAAGCAGACATGCCTGTCTCTAGATGGTGCTTTAATCTGCATAACTTGCTCACCACCTTCCAACTCCACATGTAGAATCCCTACCTCTCACTTTAGGCCTGCCTGATATTTTTATTAAAGACTCATCAAAAATATGTCATAAACACTATAAGTGCATTAATGAGTGTTGCTTCCTTCCTCATAATAAGCAACATGTGTGCACAAGCCCTAATGACTACAATGTTATCAATCACTGCTGTAAATACACAGGTAGATGTTGCATGGTCCTGTATTGCTTAACCCCTTCACGCCGACCATACGCAATTATGCGGCCTCGGCTTGAAGGGGTTGTACCGGGGTTATGCGTGCTGCTGCTGTTTTTTAGAGCCGGTGGGACGGGAGGGCCACCTTTCATGGCTTGCCCTGGCTCTCCTGTCCAGACCAGCCGGCACGTCTGGCGGCTGGCTAGAGACATGAAGGAAGCCAGAACCGGCTTCAATCAGGTCTCGGATCTAGTAACCTGGAAGCAAAGTCATGACATCTCTTCCGGTTTACAGAAGATTTAAAGGCATCAAATTTTTAAAAATGACAGCATTCAAAATAGCCAAATTTGGCATTTTGAGTGTTTTTAAGTGCAAGGGATGGATTTAGAGTTTTATAGACCCCAGCTATCTCCATAAATAGTACCTGCCACTGCCTAATACTGTCACAAGGGATGTTTACATTCCTTGTGACAGCAATAAAAGTGATCCAATTTTTTCTTTTCTTTTAAAGGGAGAGTGTAAAAAAATAAAATAAAAATAAAATAAATAAGAAAAAAAAAAGTAAAGCGCCCCTCCATCCGTGCTCACGCACAGAAGTGAACGCATACGTAAGTTCCACCTCCAAATGTAAACAATGTTTAAACCACACATATGCGGTATCACCGCGATCTCTAGAATGAGAGCAATAATTTTAGCACTAAACCTCCTCTCTAACTCTAAACTGGTAACCTGCATAAAATGTTAAAGCAACACCTATGGACCATAGTTTGTCACCATTCCACGAGTGTGCTCAATGTTAAAGCATGACATGTTATCTATCTATTTACTCGGCGTAACATCATCTTTCACATTTTACAAAAAAATTGGGCTAACTTTTACAGTTTTTTTATTTTTTTATTCATAAAAGTGTATTTCTTCTAAAATAAAAAATTGCATTTGAAAGACCGCTGCGCAAATACAGTGTGAAATAAAATATTGCAACAACTGCCATTTTATTCTCTCTCTCTCTCTCTCTCTCTATATATATATATATATATATATATATATATATATATATACATATAAAATGTTTAGGGGGTTCTAAGTACTTTTCTTGCAAAAAATGCCAGAAAAAGGCTTATGCATAAAAGGGTTAAGGTCATACACATTGACGTTTTATAGATATAGTTGCAGAAAAGAAAGTGACACCCATTATTTCATGTTTACTGTGGTTTCTATGTAGAATGCCACAATAAAATAACCCTCAAATTACTATTTACTTAGACCTTCTTCCTTAGTGTTGAAATGGTGGATAACCAAAACCACATACTGGAAATAGATTGTGAGCTTCCAGTACGGATTGTGGGAGGAAATTAACACTTACTGTGAGCTTTGAAGATGTGGCCAGAGTAACATCATGTACATGGTATGATTTTGTTTACTTTTTTGTTATATAAGTTAGATGTAAAAAGATTCTAGTGGTTTTGTGATTCAGTCCACCAGTTTTTGCCCATTACTAGCAGATCAGTTTGGGTCAGACTTGGCCTTTAAATTATAAAAATGAATCATGAGTCATTTTTCTAAAGTAAGCATTCTTAAGTGGTGTACAAGCTTGTAATGTGCAATCTGTACTCATCTAAAAATACAAAATATGTTCTATGTCAGGTACCTCTTGGCCTTGGAACAAACAGAACCAGACAAGACCTGCAGCATTAAGGAAGACAAAGACTGTAGTCAGTGTTTATGTAACTGTAACATATGCCGAAATAAGATCTTTACATTATTGTGCAATAAAGGTTTTTAAACATATTTTTATTACTATTATTTATACAGTAAAAGTGGACTTTCACTTATGATTCAAGCATATTAATTCATAGAATACAAAGCTTCCTGTGAATAGCTGAGCAGTGCTCAGCCAAACTCTGTTTTGTTTCGGGAGTGGGAAGGGCAGTTCCCATCCCACTGACAGAACACAGCATTGTATATTGTATTGTATACAGTTAATACAATGCACCCAGCAAGCAAACCTGTTCAACTTGTTGCCAACTTGTCCCTAACAAACTATTTAAAAGGATATTGAATTAAAATCTGCTCTGAGTACTGTCATGCCTCCTGTATACCAGCTTAGAGTTAGTCCTAATTACTGCCAGTTTCCAAATCTGAGAACCGATGGTAATTCTTTGAATCTGTCACTTCCATAAGGGCAGGTTCCCTAGAGTGGTGGTAGTAAGAACAATCTTACAATTCTATGCTCTGCACCTCTTAGTAAGCTCCACTACCTTTGTCAGACATTTCAGAATTTGAACTGCCATTCTTTCTTCAGAAGAGAGAAATGACAGTTCATAAATAAATATTTTCTTCCTTTCAACCCTCAGCAAATATATTATTTCTTAGGTCCTATTGTACCTTCTCTCTCCCCTGTCCATGATCAGCTTCTGCTCTACGTTTTTTCTTCCAGCTAGCATTATATTCTCTTTATAAACCAATCACGTTTGGTTTATATCCACTCTACATATTCTCCTAATCAACGATAATCATACTCAGCCGGTTGCGATCTGAGGGCTGGACAGAGTAAAGATCCCATATATGTATTTCAATTGTGTCATTCCTTTAGCGTTACATCTGAACATGAGCTATTGAACTCTGTAAATGCTTTTTACACTCTGCAGAGTGTAGATTCACCTCTCCGTCCCCTTTTTTCTGAACTCTCAGAGAAGCTTTATATTTCAGCACTTTGAACAAATGAAGAGAGTGCTGCAGATAGACAGGTACAACATATAAAAAAGGATTTGTTTAATCTGTGTATCACCTGAGGCCAGTCACTTCACTGGGTATATGTAAGGGTTTACAACCACTTTAAATCTGACCTTTAAAAATGTGAAGGCATTAGGATGAAGTAGGTAGTGAAAAATTAAACTTTCAGGAGGCAATGCCTAATATCATCCTTACAATATAGCCAAATACCTACATAAAACAATGTTACTACTGAAGAACTCTGTTACCTACTGAAGAAGCCCAATAGGAGGGTGCAACGCGTCTAGGAGGAAGGACCCGAGTCTGTGGCGTCACACCACTGGTGAGCAGGCATTGCTTCTGGTGGTGGATGAACACTTGTAACAAAGAAGACTTATATACTAATTGCTGCGAGACTCAGAGCACTGTGTATATTTTGCTGAATTCATTGATTTTCTACAGGTGGACTTTTTATTTTAAGCATGGTATTTTTGATTGTGTTGCGCTTCCCTTTATTGTAGAAGTATTTATTTTGAGGGTTAGGTGAAGCACGTAATAGTGTTAAAGCAAGCTACACAGGAGATTTTTCAATTAATGGTCACTTTGATTTTGTAATATTTGATCACATTGACGCAGTGATTTATTAGTATTCTTTTGAGTATATTGCATTATAGACATGTGGTAGCGCAGATTGAATTAATATAGTATTTTGTAAGAATAGTTATCTCACCCTAACAAACTCCTAGGGACCTGACCCAGCAGGTGTGGCTGAAGAGAACATTAATATTTTGTAAGATCTGATCAGTCTCCCTCTCCCCTGAGGCCTCTTCCCTCAGAGAAAGCATGTGTGTGTGTTCCAGAGAACTACTGCTACTAGGTCTCAGGATGTACTATAGACTGAGGACCTGAAGGAAATTAACCTAAAGGAAACTTACCTGTGGAAGCTGGGCTGGAAAGGAAAATCTTTCACTGAAGAGTTCTGCTGGGGAGCTGAGCAGACGCTGCCCCTGGACATTGTTAGTGTTACATTTCATTTATAGCTCCAGACACTGACGTACTTTATGAGTGTAGCACCCTCTAGTGTGTGCTACTAGAAGTGATAGTAGGTAAAAGCATTTCTGGCTCTGGGCTAGACTTGAGTTGTTAAATTGGGTCAGGGTTACTAGAGGCAAGGCTGGGTGACCCATCCTGGCAGCTCTCTGGTGCCTCCCTCTGGTGTCTGTAAAGTTGAAAACATTCTATAACAAGTGGGTGGAGGTGAGGAGGAGCTGCCTTGCATATTTATGGAATCTCAGCTAATCCTCAGGAGTGGACCTGGCAGGGATCTGGGATAACCCATAAATAGACATGGGCCATGCCAGCAAGGAAGTTCGGGTGGAAGATGGATAAGCAGTGCTGAGGAGAAACTGTCGGTGACCCTTGGGGGACCCCTGCTGGAGAGGAGTTTTACCTCGGGCTGGGAGCTCAGAAAAGCTGGCCTGGAGGGATCCTACCATAGGAGGCAGTTGCAAGGAATCATGCCAGAGAGGCAACAAGAAAGAGCAATCAGAGACAGTGAGTCGATCAGTGAGGTGCAGGGACAAGACAAGGGGAGAGACTGTCAGCTATAACAGGGCTCTCTTGAAGACTGCAGTTTGCCAAGTCTTTGCATAACCTTGCTTTGGGAACTCTCCATATGTGTGTTTCAGTTGGGTTTCCATATGTGTGCTTCTCCATATGTGTATTTCAGATTGGTGCAGAGAGTCATTTGGGAGGACTGGGAGGAAGATCAGCCAGGCGTGGCTGGTGGCAGCCAGGTGGACTAGCATTTCTGCAAGCAAGTGGAACTGGGATCAGTGTTCACAGGGAAGCAGGAGGAGAGATGTTATGCAAGTTGGGCATCTCATAAATTCCCTACCCCATAAATACCCTACACCCATGCAATGCATGAATCTATCTATGGTGATTAGAGAGTAACAGGAGGGGGGGCAGCACTCCTGCGTCCTTTATGGATGACCGCCACTGCACCCTGGTAAGCCAAGAGTGGATGACTCTTGAGGGCCTGTTGGCTAAATGAAAAGATTGTACACTTTCCTCTTTTGACCAAGTACACTGTTAGTAACTTGACCATGTGTAAGAAAACTGAAGTCTTCCTGCTGTGCACTCAGTGCCTCTCTTGTGAAAACTCCAGAAAAACTGGGAAGTAGTCCCTCAAAAATTGGATACCACTTTAAAATTGAACTTTGGAGATAGACATGGTATCACTACCTCTGGTAAAAAGGAAAAGAAAAAAAAGACACCAAAGGGACCTTGCAGGGAAGTGTTGCAACCTTCAACGTCCTTCTGTCTGAAGTAGTTGCTGTCAGGAGAACTAGTTTTACTGTGAGGTACTCCAATGGAAATGAAACCTATTGGAGCAAAGGGTGCTCTCAGATCCAAGCCTAAGTCCCACAGAGGTAGGATCCCCAGGATTTACCTCAAGGTCATATGGATTGTTATCTGAAAGAAGCATCTGGTCACTGGCTTTTGCGCCCATCTGCAGCCTGTGAAAATATAAAGTAGCGATCTGTGCCTTACATGGAGTTGTACGCTAGACCAACCTCTAGCGCTTACTGTAAAATGTCAATTTTGGCTAGAGCAGGGAACATAGGAGAGAAATCTTTTGCTGAGAAGACAAAACAGACCGCTTTCCTATCCTCCCCTATGTAGCGTTCATGGATGATCTTCTGGTCGCCAAGGTCTGAACAACCTTAGATGAGAATCCCTTCACCTCTCTTCACCTCTAGTATAGCCTATTCGATACCCATTGACCCACAGTCTAATAAAAGTAGTCTTATTGGATTGAGGTGCTGTTACTGACCTTGCCATAAAGGATTTAATTTGACCAGAGACAAAGATCAAACAGAAAATTCCATGGAACTGAGAACCTCTTGTATGATGGAGTCTTTGCACTGGTATCCTGCGAACGGACTGAAAATTCACGCAAACTTTAGAACCCCATTAAAGTCTATGGGACTCAAATGTTCAAAATCAAAAGTGCTAATTTTAAAGGCTAATATGCAAGTTATTGTCCTAAAAAGGTTTTGGGTACCTGGCTCCTGCCCCAGGGGACATGTATCAATGCAAAAAAAAGTTTTAAAAATGAACATTTTTTCAGGAGCAGTGTTTTTAATGACGCTTAAAGTGAAAAAAAAGTGAAATATTCCTTTAACCACTTGCCGACCGCCGCACGACGATATACGTCGGCAGAATGGCACGGGCAGGCATATGGGCGTATATATAAGTCCCTGCCTGCCCGCGGGTGGGGGGCCCGATCGGGCCCCCCCCCGGTGCCTGCGGCGGTCGGCATTTCTTCGAGAGCGATCCGGGATGAGGGGGCGGCCATTCATTCATGGCCACCCCCTCGCGATCGCTCTCGACGAATGGAAATCCCCCGTGACATCACTTCCTCTCCTGTAATGTAAACACAGGAGAGGAAGTGATGTATTCTCTCCTCCGTGTCGGTATTTTCCGTTCCGACACGGAGGAGAGCGGATCGGTGAGTTGCACCAACACTCTACACACACAGTAGAACATGCCAGGCACACTCACACCCCCCCTTTACCCCCCGATCACCCCCCCAATTACCCCTGCCCCCCAGTCACAGTGACACCAATGTCATTTTTTTTTTTTTTTTTTTTTTTTTTGCATTGGTGTCATTTGTGACTGTAATAACTGTTAGGGCAGTTAGAGTTAGCCCCCTTTAGTTCTGATGTACCCCCCTAACCCCCCCAATAAAGGTTTAACCCCGTGATCACCCCCCGTCGCCAGTGTCACTAAGGCTGGGTTCACATTGCAGCGGTTTATGAGAACGAATGTGATTCGCACCGCACTGCAGTGCAAATCACATCCGATCTCTGTGCGATTCGAGTTCAGCCATTCGCCGCACCCGCCACACCCGCCGCACCCGCCGCAAATTCGCACGGGACCCTTTTTTTGGCCCGCAGCAGAATCGGATCGCATGGGTGTTCACACCATGCGATCCGAGTTTGCAGATCGCACTGCGATATGCGAACTGATCTGGGGGTGTCAGTAACATTTCACTGACACTCCCAGCAGTTCGCATAGGGCAGTGTGAACTGCCGCCGGGAGGCATGCGATGCGGGAACCCGCCGCGGATTCGCGGCGTTTCCGCATCGCTCCAGTGTGAACCCAGCCTAATAAGCGATCATTTTTCTGATCGCCGTATTAGTGTCACAGGTGACGCTAGTTAGGCAGGTAGGTATTTAGGTTCGCCGCAGCTTTTTATAGCGCCAGGGACCCCCATATACTACCGCATAAAGCCCCCTGATTGCCCCCTAGTTAACCCTTTCACCAGTGATCACCATATAACTGTTACAGGTGACGCTGGTTGGTTAGTTATTTTTTTATAGTTTCAGGGCACCCGCCATTTATTACCTAATAAAGGTTTAACCCCCTGATCACCCGGCGGGTGTCATTTGTGACTAATAACTGTTAGGGCAGTTAGGGTTAGCCCCCTTTAGTTCTAAGGTACCCCCCTAACCCCCCCAATAAAGGTTTAACCCCGTGATCACCCCCCGTCGCCAGTGTCACTAAGGCTGGGTTCAGATTGCAGCGGTTTGAGAACGGATGTGATTCGCACCGCACTGCAGTGCAAATCACATCCGATCTCTGTGCGATTCGAGTTCAGCCATTCGCCGCACCCGCCACACCCGCCGCACCCGCCGCAAATTCGCACGGGACCCTTTTTTTGGCCCGCAGCAGAATCGGATCGCATGGGTGTTCACACCATGCGATCCGAGTTTGCAGATCGCACTGCGATATGCGAACTGATCTGGGGGTGTCAGTAACATTTCACTGACACTCCCAGCAGTTCGCATAGGGCAGTGTGAACTGCCGCCGGGAGGCATGCGATGCGGGAACCCGCCGCGCATTCGTGGCGTTCCCGCATCGCTCCAGTGTGAACCCAGCCTAATAAGCGATCGTTTTTCTGATCGCTGTATTAGTGTCACAGGTGACGCTAGTTAGGCAGGTAGGTATTTAGGTTCGCCGCAGCTTTTTATAGCGCCAGGGACCCCCATATACTACCGCATAAAGCCCCCTGATTGCCCCCTAGTTAACCCTTTCACCAGTGATCACCATATAACTGTTACAGGTGACGCTGGTTGGTTAGTTATTTTTTTTATAGTTTCAGGGCACCCGCCATTTATTACCTAGTCTCACTAGTGTACCCCTAAATTTAGGGGTGTCTACTTTCCAAAATGGGGTCATTTGGGGGGGGTTTGTGCCATCTTGGCATTTTATGGCCTTCAAAACTGTAACGCCCTTAGAAAGCCTGAAGGCGGTGCTTGGTTTTCGGGGCCCCGTACGCGGCTAGGCTCCCAAAAAGTCCCACATATGTGGTATCCCCGTACTCAGGAGAAGCAGCAGAATTTATTTTGGGGTGTCATTTCACATATGCCCATGGCATGCGTGAGCAATATATCATTTAGTGACAACTTTGTGAAAAAAAAAAAAAAAAAAAAAGTTTGTAATTTTCCCGCAACTTGTGGCAAAATATAAAATATTCCATGGACTCAACATGCCTCTCAGCAAATAGCTTGGGGTGTCTACTTTCTAAAATGGGGTCATTTGTGGGGGTTTTGTGCCATCTTGGCATTTTATGGCCTTCAAAACTGTAATAGGTAGTGAGGAGTGAAGTCAAATATTTACGCCCTTAGAAAGCCTGAAGGCGGTGCTTGGTTTTCGGGGCCCCGTACGCGGCTAGGCTCCCAAAAAGTCCCACATATGTGGTATCCCCGTACTCAGGAGAAGCAGCAGAATTTATTTTGGGGTGTCATTTCACATATGCCCATGGCATGTGTGAGCAATATATCATTTAGTGACAACTTTGTGAAAAAAAAAAAAAAAAAAAAAAAAGTTTGTAATTTTCCCGCAACTTGTGGCAAAATATAAAATATTCCATGAACTCAACATGCCTCTCAGCAAATAGCTTGGGGTGTCTACTTTCTAAAATGGGGTCATTTGTGGGGGTTTTGTGCCATCTTGGCATTTTATGGCCTTCAAAACTGTAATAGGTAGTGAGAAGTGAACTCAAAAATTTACGCCCTTAGAAAGCCTGAAGGCGGTGCTTGGTTTTCGGGGCCCCGTACGCGGCTAGGCTCCCAAAAAGTCCCACATATGTGGTATCCCCGTACTCAGGAGAAGCAGCAGAATTTATTTTGGGGTGTCATTTCACATACGCCCATAGCATGTGTGAGCAATATATCATTTAGTGACAACTTTGTGTAAAAAAAAAAAAAAAATTTTTTTTTTGTCATTATTCAATCGCTTGAGGCAAAAAAATAAAATATTCAATGGGCTCAACATGCCTCTTATCAATTTCCTTAGGGGGTCTACTTTCCAAAATGGGGTCATTTGGGGGGGTTTTGTACTGCCCTGCCATTTTAGCACCTCAAGAAATGAGATAGGCAGTCGTAAACTAAAAGCTGCGTAAATTCCAGAAAACGTACCTTAGTTTGTAGATGTGACAACTTTTGCGCAAACCAATAAATATACAATTATTGACTTTTTTTTTACCAAAGACATGTGGCTGAATACATTTTGGCCTAAATGTATGACTAAAATTGAGTTTATTGGATTTTTCTAATAACAAAAAGTAGAAAATATCATTTTTTTTCAAAATTTGCGGTCTTTTTACGTTTATATCGCAAAAAATAAAAATCGCAGAGGCAATCAAATACCATCAAAAGAAAGCTCTATTTGTGGGAAGAAAAGGACGCAAATTTTGTTTGGGTACAACATTGCATGACCGCGCAATTACCAGTTAAAGCAGCGCAGTGCCAAAGTGTAAAAAGACCTCTGGTCATTTACCAGCAAAATGGTCCGGTCTGAAAGTGGTTAAATATCGTGCCTGGGGGTGTCTATAGTATGCCTGTGAAGTGGCCAGCATTTCCTGTGTTTAGAACAGTCCCTGCACAAAATGACATTTCTAACGAAAAAAAGTCATTTAAAACTGCTTGCGGTTATAATATAATGTCTGGTTTCGGCAATATGGGTGAAAATCATTGAGAAAAATGGAATGGGTAGCCCCCCTGCCCATTACCAGCCCCTTTGGGTCTTGTACGGATATTAAGGGGGGCCCCTTACCCAAATTAAAAAAAGGAAAGGCCCTATACACCCAGAACAGCAGTATACAGGAGGTGCAAACAAGACAGGGACTGTGTAAGTTTGTTGTTAAGTAGAATCTGTTTGTAATTTTGAACTGGTACATTTTTAAAGTGTAGCTCCAGTCAAAAAATCTATTTTTAAGATTTTTGGAAAACATAGGGAAGGGTTATCACCCCTGTAACATTTTTTTTCATCTGTCTTTTTTCATCTCACTTCCTGTTGTCTCCTTCCGTTTGCAAGTAGGAGACTTTGTAAGTTGGATGTTTGAAAGTAGGGGCCTGCCCTATATGCTCTGCAGAAATTTGGGCCTAAGATGTTGATGTTGCCACAACACTGTAAGCCCTCAAAGTGACTCTTGGTGGTGCTGGAACGCCCTGCTGTGAACTATTATATCAATAATTGTAATTACATGCTATTGTTGAACAGTGGTAGAAAAATTGGGCCTTTGGTGGTGGTTGTGGTGCTGGTGCCATAACACTGTAAGTCCTCACAGATGCTCTTGGTGGGCACTGGAATGGGCCCTGCTGTGAAGTATTATATCAAGAATTGTAATTACATGCACCCGTTGAACAGGGGCAGAAAAATTGGGCGTTAGGCACTGGTGTCACAACACTGCAACACCTCACAGAAACTCTAGTTGGAGAGCAGGAATGAGCCCTGCTGCAAAGTATTGCATCAAAAATTTTAATTACATGCCCCTGTTAAACAGGGGCAGAAAAATTGGGCCTTAGGTACTGGTTGCTGGTGCCGCAACACTGCAACCCCTCACAGATACGCTAGTTGGAGCGCAGGAATGAGCGCTGCTGCAAACTATTGCATCAAAAATTTTAATTACACGCCCCTGTTAAACAGGGGCTGAAAAATTGGGTCTTAGACAGTGGTGCTGGTGCCACGACACTGCAACCCCTCACAGATACTCTAGTTGGAGCACATGAATGAGCCCTGCTGCAAAGTATTGCATCAAAAATTGTAATTACACGCCCCTGTTAAACAGGGGCTGAAAAATTGGGCCTTAGCCACTGGTGGTGGAGCCCAGAATCAAAAATGTTCCAAGCTATCAGCAGGATCATTGAGGAGGAAGAGGCTAGTCAGTCAGCATAACAGGATAGTCACTCAGCATCAGCATAGGCAATCTTGAAGGGATCTGACATTTCAAAAAAAATTATTCGGTTACATCAGCTTCAGGTGCTTGGTAGCTGGTGGTGATCCAAGACTGATTCATCTTGATGAAGGTCAGCCGATCAACCGAGTGAGTGGACAGGTGCACCCTGTGATCGGTTACAAAGCCTCCAGGAGCACTGAATGTGCGTTCTGAAAGAATGCTGAATGCAGGACAGGCCAGTATCTCAATTACATGCTGTGTAAGCTCTGGCCAGTGATCCATCCTCAAGACCCAGTAACCCAGGGGATTTTCGGTGTGAAAGGTGTCCAAGTCTGATCTTGCCCCTAGGTATTCCTGCCCCATGTAAATCAGATGCTGGCGATGGTTGCTGGAATCGATCATATCTTAGGGCTGCGGACTAAAAAATTGTCTGAACGCATTGGTCAGACGGCCACCTTCTCCATCTGTGCCTGACCGAAGCCTCAGCAACACGTTGTCCAGGACCAGGAATTTGTAACCTCCCAGTCTCTGGGAACGCGTTGCACAGACCTTTCTGCAAGGCCTCCCAAAGATGTCTCATCCTCTGCTCCCTCTGCGACAGCAAGATAAGGTCCGCAACCTTACCCTTGTACCATGGATCAAGTAGAGTTGCCAGCCAGTAATGATGCCTCTACTTTATCCGCTGAATATGAGGATCCTTCCGCAGGCTTTGCAGGATCAGGGAGGCCATGGGGGGTGCAATTGACCTGTTGCTCCCCTGGATCCGCCCCTGCTGAAAGTTCAACATGGCACCTCATGGCAAAGAACTCTCTGAGGATCTGAAAAAAATAATTGTTGCTCTACATAAAGATGGCCTAGGCTATAAGAAGATTGCCAAGACCCTGAAACCACAGCACGGTGGCCAAGACCATACAGCAGTTTAACAGTATGGGTTCCACTCAGAACAGGCCTCACTGTGGTCGACCAAAGAAGTTAGGTGCACGTGCTCAGCGTCATATCCAGAGGTTGTCTCTGGGAAATAGACATATAAGTGCTACCAGCGTTGCTGCAGAGGTTGAGGGGATCAGCTGCAGAGGTGGAGGGGGTCAACCTGTCAGTCCTCAGACCATACACTGCACACTGCATACACCTCACACTTCCTTTTGGAACTGTTGTTCTGGAAGGAAGCCTCTTCTAAAGATGATGCACAAGAAAGCCCGCAAAGTTTGCTGAAAACAAGAAGACTAAGCACATGGATTACTGGAATCATGTCTTGTTGTCTGATGAGACCAAGATAAACCTATTTGGTTCAGATGATGTCAATCGTGAAAACCAGGTGAGGAGTACAAAGACAAGTGTGTCTTGCCTACATTCAAGCATGGTGGTGGGAGTGTCATTGTCTGTGGCTGCATGAGTGCTGCCGGCGTTGGGAAGCTACAGATCATTGAGGGAACCATGAATGGCAGCATGTACCATGACATGTTCCCTTCCATCGGAGACTGGGCTGCAGGGCAGTATTCCAACGTGATAACGACCCCAAACACACCTCCAAGACAACCACTGCCTTGCTAAAGAAGCTGAGGGTAAAGGTGATGGACTGGCCAAGCATGTATCCAGACCTAAACCCTATTGAGCATCTGTGGAGAATCCTCAAATGGAAGGTGGAACAGCGCAAGGTCTCTAACATCCACCAGCTCTGTGATGTTGTCATGGAGGAGTGGAATAGGACTCCAGTAGCAACCTGTGAAGCTCTGGTGAACTCCATGCCCAAGTGGGATAAGGCAGTGCTGGAAAATAATGGGGGCCATTTGGACATTTTCACTTAGGCCGCGTACACACGCGCGGACTGTTCGCCCAACTTTGTCTGTCCAACAGTTTCGGCAAACAGTCCGCTCAAAATTAGCATGGACGGACATGGCCACACACGACGAACGAACAGTTTGCTGAAACCGTGCGCGATGACGTGAACGGCACGTACGACAGGACGAAAAATACGACGTCCTATACACTGCATTATAGCTTTCGGCGTGAAAATCCTTTCTGAGCATGCGCGCAACTTTGTTTGACGAACAAGCCTACACATGAGCGGACTGTTCGCTGAAACAAGGTTTCAGCGGACAGTTTTTCGGAAATTCCGAAAAACCTTGTCCGTCCAACTGTCCGCTGAAACTGTCCGCTGAAAGCCCACACACGAGCGGACTGTCCGCCCAAACACTGTTCAGCGGACAAAGTTGGGCGAACAGTCCGCCCGTGTGTACGCGGCCTCAGGGGTGTACTCACTTGTGTTGCCAGTGGTTTAGACATTAATGGCTGTGTAATGAGTTATTTTGAGGGGACAGCAAATTTACACACTCATTTCTTCAGTGTTGTCACATGAAAAGATATAATAAAATATTTACAAAAATGTGAGGGGTGTACTCACTTTTGTGAGATACTGTATATATATATATATTAATACACCACTTGACGTGTATTAGAAACAGTACACCACAGAATGCACTGTAGATATAGGCTACACTGGATGCAGAGCATATATATATGTAGCGCTGGCTCCTGAATCGCACACACTATGTTTTTTTTTTTAATTTAAGGTTACACCTGAACTGCAGCTTGGTTTGGGTTTAAATTTAAATTTGGACCTCATCATCAGTCTGACGGGAATGTGGGATGTTCAGCCTGGCCACAGGGGGCACTGTTCCTTCTGGCCGGAATGGAACTACAGTCTGGTTGGGTACGGGTTGGTTTCTTAGTAAGAGCTTGGAAGGGCTGAAGTACCTAAGAGAATCTGGCCTCGTGGATATCGCCAAGCTGGCTGAAAGATCCAGGTATCCTACAAGTGTTCTTCAAGTTTAGTTTCCCTACGTGTTCTACAACAACGTCTGTGGCAGAGACATTATCTTGTATGTTCTACAACAATGTCTGTAGCAGAGACTTGTTCCTGAGTAAGCACCTTGTTGGCTGCTAGGCCTTGTGAGAGAAGGACTGTCCAACTTGAGTGAACATCCAGTTGTGAATGGCCATTCTCTGGATGCAGTCAAAGTAAGCAAGTCCTTCATTATTTACTTTGACACTAATACGGCGTACACATGACCGGACTTTTTGACAGCAAAAAAACGAGTCCGTCGGACAATTCGATCTTGTGTGGGCTCCATCAGACCTTTGCTTGCCAAAAATCCGGCGGACTTTAGAAATAGAACATGTTTTCAATTTTTCCACCGGAACTCCGCCGGACCAAGAAATCCATTTGTGTGTATGCTAGTCCGATGGACAAAAACCCGAAGCTAGGGCAGCTATTGGCTACTGGCTATGAACTTCCTTATTCTAGTCCAGTCGTACGTCATCACATTTGAATCCGTCGGACTATGGTGTGATTGTGTGTGGCCAAGTCCGTTCATTCAGAAAGTCCGTCGGAACTCCGCCGAAAGTCCGTCGTAAAGACCGTCGGACCTAGTCCCTCAAAAAGTCTGGTCGTGTGTACGCGGCATAAGAGTACCTGAACTTTCTTCCTAACCCTCTGATCCCAATTTAAGAGACTGTTCGTTGTCTACATTTTGCAAATAAAAATCCCTTTATGCAGATCTGTCGTCAGTCTCTCAAGTTACTGGGCCATTACCACGGGAACCCCTAGACACAAATCGAGGAGGAGAAGGTAACGGTAAGCCCATTTGAAACCAGCAGCTCCTTCCAGGGTTAGTGCTACATGTGTGTGTGTGTGTATATATATATATATATATATATATATATATATATATATATATATATATAGTTGAAGCCCTATGGCCAATACGGATATGAACAACATAGACTTACCATATATATATACGTGGTCAGTCTAGTGTGTGTGTATATATATATATATATATATATATATACTAGACTGACCGTATATATATATATATATATATATATATATATATATATATATATACACACACTGTATATATATATATATATATATATATATATATATATATATATCTCAAATACACTGCAACTAAATGAATAACCTGCCTGCTTAATCTAACTCAAGTTATCTCCACGCCATCAACGGTACAAATGGCCACTCCGTAAGCAGCCTTATATAGTGTGGGGCATAGACTCAGTCCCCCTGAGCCATGATTGGCCAAAGGCACCCTGCCTTTGGCCAATTATGGCTCTCTCAGCATAGCACACTGTGTTTGGCCAAAGCATGCATGTCTGGTGCATGCTTTGCCCAATCATCATAAAGCAATGCCCTGTGATCTCGCAGTGCATTATGGGGCGTTCTGTGGTGTTCAAATATCCCACAAACGCCCCACAAAGCTTGCATATTAGGCTAAATCTCACTGACAGATGGACATAGATGGATTGGATGATGATGATTGCGATGAGGTCCTAGATGGTTTTTTAACTGGTATCTCCCAAGCTGTCAGAATGTTTAACACAACACAACTATAGATACACTATATTACCAAAAGTAGTCCCCTTGCTGAACACACTAGGCATGAGAGCACAGCGGGGTCCGTTCTCTAGCTATGCTGGGAACACGGTGTATTCTCCACCGATGTTCGGACTTGTTCTAACACGCTTTCCCACACAGCCATTTCCTGGCAAGCTCAGTGTGCTGCTGCTTCTCCTCCCAAGCTGTTATGCAACTGGTAACAGAGGGGATGTGATCATTTATAAAAAAAAGGGGAAAACTGTATTTATGTTTTTTTTTTTTTTTTTTTTTTTTTTTTTTTTCAAAATAATTTTTATTGAGTTTTAAAATCATACAAATGTAAGTAGAACAGAAGTCAAATGCTTAAGTACAGAACAGTCAGCAAGATGACATCTTAAAGTACACATTGTACTTATTTTTTTTTTCCGAATAACAATACATGTCTAATAAACATAATACAAGTAGATAACCAAAACCCCGAATGGGGGCAAATTCTTTGTGAGAAACCAATTGCTGATCTCAAGTCTTATCAAAAGGGAGGCCGATTACACTATATTAAACGCTTGTTGCGAAAGTGGAAATCTAATCAGTTTCTGAGATATTGGTTACCATTGCATGAGGGATGGCTTGTGTAACAGCTGGAAATACAGATCATAGGGAGAGAAAGTCATATGGATGCAAAATTAAAGTCATATTGAAGTAATCGTTGGGGGTCAGGGGATGAGAGGGGGGGGGGTGGTTAAGAGGGTAGGAAGAAGGCTGAGGGGAGGAGGGAGGGAGGGGAGGGGGTGGGGAAGGAGGAGGGGTAAGGAGGGATAGACGGGGATGGAAAGGAAGGAAGAGGGTATAGAATAAAGATACGAATAGGAAGAAAAGTGGAAAACGAAGAGTAGAGGGGGGGTGGAAAGTAAGGAGAGAAGATGAGCTGAGTGAGGGGGAGATCTCTGGTCCCTCCCCGCTGATGGGCAGGGGAATGATAAAACCTAATCAAGGAGTACGGGTGAAAGAATTTGAAGAAAAGCGTCCCATTAGGAAGTCATAAGGGACGTATATTCCTGCGTGGTCTGAAAATGTGACCAGCAGGCCCACTTCGTGTTAAATTTAGAGGGGGTATCGTGAGAAGCTGCAATTAGCTTCTCCATGTCAGCTACCTTTTGGATTCTGGAAAACCAATCTTTGATGGTAGGAACTCGGGAGGATTGCCAGTGAATGGGTATGCATTGTTTTGCCGCATTTATTAAATGCATTCCAAGAGATTTGTGATAGGTGGAATGTGGCAAGCTGGAATGATGCAGGAGGAACAGTGCAGGATGAAATTCCAGCGTGTAAGAAGAAATTTGCTCAGTAAGACGGTGTACTTCCTTCCAAAAGGTTTGGATCAGAGGGCAGGACCACCATATGTGTAAGAGGGTTCCCTTCTCTTGGGAACATCTCCAGCAGGACTCAGGGGTAGTAGGTTTATACTTATGTATAATTTCTGGAGTGTAGTACCATCTAGATTGAATCTTGAAGCCATTCTCTTGGGTGTTTACATTGGAGGACCCCTTGTGGATGTTAGCAAATATTCGTTCCCACTGATCTTCCGACAGTGAGATAGATAAGTCTCTCTCCCATTTAGAACAAATGGGAGTATCATTCGCTTTAAGTTTCGTAAAGAGTAGAGTGTGTATGTGTGAAATAAGACGCGATTGGGGAGCAGTTTGGATACATAGTTGCTCAAAAGGGGAGAGTGGACGGGAGCAACAGTGGTCTCTATCTATACTCTGTAGGTATGAGGCAGACAGAAAATACTGCCACTGGGGAATGGGAACCTCTCCGTTCCCGAGCACAAGCTGAGTTCTGTGTAGGAGTTTACCCTTGTAAAAAAATTGATGTGCTCTGACTTGGTTCATGGGCCAGCAGTCTACTAGAAAATCAGTTCTCTTTCCCGGCGGGAAATCAGGGTTAAATTTCAAGGGGGTTAGGGGGCCTGGAGCAGAGGAGATATTCAATTTTTTGCAAGTTTGGTGGAAGCAACTCAGAGTCGGGCCTATAAGAGGGTGTTGTATCAAGCTGGGGGGGACACGGTTTAGGGGGATCCATGGTATAGGGGCAAGGGGGACATCTGAGAAAGAAGCTTCTAGCGAGACCCAATCTTTATTTGCTATGTGTACATTCCAATCCACTATCCTCGTCAAGTGAGTTGCGATATAGTATCTATGTAAGTTCGGAAGGCCTATACCCCCTAAATTTTTGGGGCGCGAAAGCAATGCATAACTGAGTCTGTGCCTACGCTTGCTCCATAGAAATTGTGAGCAGAGTCGCCTATATTTATCAAAAAAGGACATAGGAATGTGGATGGGAATCGTCTGCAATAAGTAGAGCATACGTGGAAGAGCGTTCATTTTCAAGATTGCTGCCCTGCCAAACCAAGTAAATGTTGGTTTATCCCAGGCCTTGAGGTCTTTTGTCAGTTGATTTAAAAGGGGAAGAAAGTTAGTAGCGAATAGTTCCGACAAAACTATAGGAATCTGAATGCCTAAGTATGTGATCGAGTCTTTCTTCCAGACAAAGGGAAAATTCTCTTTACATTGGTCTACCACCGATTGGGGCAATGAAATGTTGAGGGCAAAAGATTTTGCCAAGTTGATTTTAAGGTTTGACAAAACTTGAAACTGTTTGAATTCTGAGAGCACCACTGGTAAGGTAATCAACGGGTTAGAGAGAAAAAGCAGAATATCATCCGCGAAAGCCGCGTACTTATATTCTTTTAATGGGGACCTAATGCCCTGAATGTCAGGGTTGGCAGAGATTTTACGGAGCAAGGGTTCAAGGGTGAGGACAAATAGAATGGGTGACAGGGGACAGCCCTGCCTCGTCCCGTTACAGATGGGAAAGGCGTTCGACAGAGTGTAATTGGCTCTAACTTTGGCAACCGGGTTATCATACAATGCCATGATTAAGTCTATTAAACGGGGTCCCAGACCAATCGCCTGTAACACCGCCTTCATGTATGTCCAGGACACTCTGTCGAACGCCTTCTCTGCATCTAAGGAAAGAAAAAAGCCTTTCTGATTGGAACTCGTAATGAGATGGTGGAGGTTAATAGCTTTAATTGTGTTGTCCCTGGCTTCTCTTCCAGGGACAAAACCTGATTGATCTTGGGAGACTAAAGAAGGGAGGAAAGGGAGCAATCGATTGGCTATAATTTTAGAGAAAATTTTGATGTCCGAATTTAAAAGGGAGATGGGCCTATAGTTACTAGGTTGGGATGGGTCTTTGCCTTCCTTCGGTATGACAGCTATGTGTGCTTCCAGCATCTCTCGGGAGAGAGGGGAGGATGGGGAGAGGGAATTGAAAGCTGCAAGAAAGGGCTTCCTCAACGAGTCGGAGAATGTTTTATAGTAGACTGCTGGCAGACCATCTGGGCCCGGGCTTTTCCCGGGTTTCAAGCTCTTAATTGCAAAGTTCCACTCTGCTGGGGATAGCGGAGATTCAAGGCTCTGCGAAGCTTCAGAAGAAAGTCTGTCAGGGGCATATTGGGAAAGGAAGGAGGATATCGCTTCACCTTGAAGTGCTAGACCTTCCGAGGTTGAACCCGGGTTCTGAAGGTTATAGAGGGAGGAATAATAGTTTTCAAACTCCTTAGCGATATCCCTGTTTTGGGTAATCAAGTCTCCCGTAGGGGAGCGCAGATGGTGTATGACATTGTTATTGCGTCGTTTACGTAGTGCTTGGGCAAGGAAGCGACCACACTTATTGCCGTGTTCATAAAACATCTTTTGAGATAAAATGTAATTTTTCTTAACTTTAAGGTTTAGGGTTTCATTTATCAGGGCTCTCGTGTTTGTTAAGTCATCTAAAGTATGTTGGGCTAATGTTCGTTTATGACTGGCTTCAAGATTCCTCAATTTGGAGAATAGAGCAAGGAGTTCGGCCCTACGGGCTTGTCTAAAGGATGCTGAGATTGCAATCATTTTACCTCTAATGACACATTTATGGGCCTCCCATTGAGTCAATTTAGATGTGTCCGGTGTGTCGTTGTCCTTGAAATAGTCTGTAAGACATTTCCTCAAATCTCCCTCGACAGATATATCTGTTAAGAGAGTCGGGTCTAGTTTCCAAATAAAAGTCCGGTCGTTTGTCTCAGGTAACGTAAGTGTCAAGGAAATAGGATGATGGTCAGAAATTGTCATTGGTTCGATTGTCGAAGTCGTGAGTAACGACAAGTCCTGCTGCGATAGAAAAAGGTAATCTATGCGGGAATATTTGTTGTGGGGGGCAGAAAAATAGGTAAAGTCTTTGTCCTTGGGGTGCATGATGCGCCAGGTGTCGTGTACATTCAGGTCCCGAAGGCAGAGCTTGATTTGTTTAAGTGCGCTATACGAAAGGTGTGACTTTCCCGAGGAGGTGTCTAGTAACGGGTCTAAGGGTAGGTTAAAGTCGCCCCCCAATATCAGGATTCCCTCTTGGAAGGATAGCAACCGTCTAACCACAGCTCTTAAAAAGGGTACTTGAAGCGAATTAGGGCAATATATATTCGCCAGGGTGACGGGTCTGTTTTTGTGTGTCCCTTTCAAAAAGACAAACCTCCCTTGTTCGTCCAATAGGGAGTCAGTAATTGAGATTGACGAATTCTTGGAGAGCAAAATAGAAACCCCCTTAGATTTGGTTAAAGGAGAGGTGGCGTGGAAGCCCAAAGGATAGTATGTGTTAGATAATTTTGGCACATGTTTCGCACAAAAGTGGGTCTCCTGAAGAAAAATTACTTCAGCTTTGGTTTGTCTCGCGTAAGAAAGTACGCGAGATCGTTTTTCAGGGATATTCAGACCCCGGGCATTCAAGGACAAAATTTTTAGCGTAAGGGGGATCGGATTGGGTTGGGGGCGTGACATAGTAGCCGAATGGTGGAACTTACCTTAGACGTGGAACTGACAGCGGGAAAGGGCCAGAGATCCGGAGAAGGAGAGGGGAAGGGGGGAAAGAGAGGCAGAGAGGGCACAGAGACAAAAAGGTGAGGCAAGGAGGGGTGCTCCGCAAGAGATCGCAGAGATTGCACCGGTTGACGGGTATGACCCGCACACCAACGTCAGGCAACAGATGTAACCGAACAAGGTCGGGAGAACTTCTAGAGTTACCCGCTTGGGAGACAGAAGTCTGGATACGGACCGAGAGAGGAGTCACAGGTCCTGCCGAGGCTTCTGTAGCAAAGGGGAGTTAGGGGGAGGAGCAGCAAGGGCAAGGCCCAGAAGGGTACGAGGAGCCCCCCCGGATCCGCCCGTCATGTATTCTAATTCCCTCATGGTGAGGCGAGCATAACATTTAGAGGGTATGCTAGCGGTTCCCCAGGGTGAATATGGTAGAAGATTATATAGTCAATATCCAAATAACCAGGGTTAGTTAGACAATAGGTAGAGACAAACCTACAGTGAGTAGCGTAAGGTGTAGGGTTATTCCAGAAGGTGTCTGGGAGTATGCAGAAAGAGAGAGAGGAAGAGAGCAGAGCGATGAGGCAGTGGGGATAAGGAAGGAGATTCTACAGTTAAACCGTGTAATGAATATGAACAGCCAAAAGCAGGGATTAATGAACATAACACAGTCATTGAGAACTTTTACTGTAGCAAACATGGTATCTGAACCCAGTTTGGGAGGCTACATCCCATCCGATAAGCCTGGGTAAGAAAGAGAACAATAAATATCACTTACATAACCAAAATGAACACACTAGCTGCGGAAACACAAGGCACTACAAGAAGGAAGGTTAGTGGGGGAAGACCCCCACCAAGGGGGTAGGGTGAGGGCAAACAGATTTTAATTTTAAAGCAGCTACAATTCCCCTGTACATTGACCCACACCCAAGGAGGTATCGTCGGAGCAGGAGAGGCCACGCCCGGGACTGCGACTAGTGGAGTAGCAAAAGATCCACATACCTATTCAGCTCTTTAGGTATGAGTAGCGATGCATTGAACGCCGGGACCGTCAGAGAAAATGCTGGTTTCGGCATGCGGATCAGGCGCTTACCGAACAGGGGTTGTGGGAGAAGGCTGTTACCCGAACGTGGCATCTCCTGGGCCAACCACGCCCTAAAAAATATAAGGATAGCGGAGCAATGGTCCCTAAAGCAGAGAAATATTAGTCATTGGGAATATCTGAATCCTAAAAGGAGACAACGATTCCCCTTATCCTAAGGTACAGTATCTCTCTATAGGACAGCACTGAACATGTTAGCAGTAGAAAACAAGAAGAGAAAAAGGAGAAAGAAAGGTGGATGAGAGCGAAGAGGGGGGAGGGGGGGCAGGGAGGCGAGCAGGAAAGTAGAGAAAAGCGATTATAGAGTAGTAAAGTGGATTGAGGTGGTTGGATAGCAACTTAGAACAGTATGCATAATAAAAAGGAATAATGAGCCTAATTTACACTGCATCTAAAGAAAACCAATAAGAGTCAGTCCCATGGAGCAAGGATAAGTTCCGTGCAGTACTTCGGTATGCTGGGGAGTCCAAGTTGATGACCTGCAGTGATCCTGATGTCTATGCTTAAAAAGTCCAGTGGAAAAGTGTTAACTGTGCTGTATTACCTTCGCATGAGGCTGTGGTGAGCGCACCTCATTGAAAATATGGAGGGCAGAGGAGCAGTGAGGGGGGGGGGAGAACTGGCATAGCATGGGAAGCACAGTACCTGAGACTTAAAATGAGGGGGCTGGGATAAGGGGCGAAATGGGAGCAAAATAGGGTCCAGGGTCAAAGTAATTGAAGGCAGACTGGGCACGAAATGGCAGATCCTGAGCAAAGCAGGGTAGGTCTCAATACGTGGGGCAATGCACAGAGAAAAAACTGTGAAAGTCAAAGTCAAAAACAATGGAGTAGAAAAAGAGAGAAAAAAAAAGAAGAAAAAAAGAAAAAAAAAAGGGGCAGAAAAACAAAAAGCCATAAATAGTACCTTAACGTCGGATGGGAGTAGTATGCAAAAAAGGAGCGTGTATATTAATGGATCCTGGCCCTGCGATGAGCTGGAGAGGCTGAGGGACTTCCATTTCTTGGAGCTCCGGCATCACGCGAAGGTGAACGAGGAGGAAGAGGGTGAGGACGGCGGCGACCTAGGTTGAAACTTCCCGCTTCTGCTATGCCGTCCATGGAGAACGACCGGGTAAGCGTGGAAAGGCGAAAGTCACTATACCAGTCCGGCAAATCCACGGGCGGTATATCCAGGGTGAAAAAGAAGTGGTCTAGGTCTTCTGGCACTCTGAGGATTGCTGTTTTACCGTGGTGGGTTGCCGTCAGGCCAAATGGGAACTTCCATCGGTATACTATTGACCTGGCTCTCAAGGCTTCTAGGAGGGGGCGAAGTTCCCTTCTCCTTTGTAGAGTGATCCCGGACAGGTCCTGATAGATTTTAATGGTAGCTCCTTGAATCATGACTCGATCATGTGTTCTGGCAGCATGGAGGATTTGCTCTTTGAGGTGAAACTCCATGAGGCAGCATACCACGTCTCG
The DNA here is from genome assembly GCF_037356315.1 of Lithobates pipiens. NCBI lineage: Eukaryota > Metazoa > Chordata > Amphibia > Anura > Ranidae > Lithobates > Lithobates pipiens. The sequence continues at coordinate 269,146,495 of NW_027507784.1, forward strand.
AGGGGGATCCGTCTCTCTCCCTCTTGGGCGCAAAGCTCTGTGGATGCGTTCGAAATTGATTTGGGTGTCAGGAGGGCGATCCAAAATGTCGTTAAACAGCATGGCAACAGTCTGGGACAGTTGGGAGGGCTCGATGGTCTCAGGTATGCCTCTCACTCTGAGGTTACGGCGTCGTCCGCGGTTGTCTAAGTCCTCCAAATGCCTGTTAATATCTCGTAGGTGAACAGCGTGGGACTCTGTTATTTGTTGCACATGGCACAGAGCGGTGTCCTGTCTCGATTGAGTCGCCTCCACTTCCTCAACTCTCAGTGTCATGGCGTGTATATCAGCTCTCATATCCGAAATCGCCGCCATAAGCGTGGTCTTTATATCCGCTGCCACGCTGCGGAGGTCGTCTATACTCACCGCCGCAGCCTGGCTCGGAGGTCGGTCTGTCTTGGGGCTAGCGGCGGGCAGTGCCTCTGGTCTGTTGGGGCTGGCGCTGGCGCTTGGGGATCTGCCGCCGCGCGCTTCTGCTTGGGAGGCCTGCATCCTACCTGAGGGCCGCGCACGGAATATGTCCGGAATTGGACGGGCGGAGAGGTCGTCGGATCCCCTGGGCGATCTGGACCGGGTGGCAGAGGTATCCCTGGGTGTCCTCACCATGACAGGAGTACAGCAGAGGGCTAAAAGGCTGAAGTTGCTTGCCTCGAGGACGGAGCTCCAGGTTTAAGCGTCCATCTCGGATCGAATCCAGGCCACGCCCCTTTTTTTTTTTTTTTTTTATGTTTTGCCTTTCATTTCCATTTTAACCTGAATGGATTGTTTTACAAGGTGAATGTTTACAAGATTAAGTTACAGATCAGGCTTCAGGAACCCTGTGGGGTGCTTTATTTTCTTTCTTTTCTTTGCAATAATAACAGAAAACTCAAAATAAATAAATATTTTTTTTTTCTGATTTTAGGACGGTTGCAGTGTTTTTTGAATAGCACACGCTTACCGTATATACTCGAGTATAGGCCGACCCGAATATAAGCCGAGGCCCCCAATTTACCCCCAAAAAAACTGGCAAACTTATTGACTCGTGTATAAGCCGAGGGTGAGACATGCCTGTCCATCCCTGTGTGTGTGTCCGTCCATCCCTGTGTGTCCGTCCATCCCTGTGTGTCCGTCCATCCCTGTGTGTCCGTCCATCCCTGTGTGTCCGTCCATCCATCCCTGTGTGTGTGTGTGTCCATCCATCCATCCATCCCTGTGTGTGTGTGTCTCCATCCATCCATCCATCCATCCCTGTGTGTGTGTGTCTCCATCCATCCATCCATCCATCCCTGTGTGTGTGTGTCTCCATCCATCCATCCATCCATCCCTGTGTGTGTCTCCATCCGTGTGTGTGTGTGTGTGTGTGTGTGTGTGTGTGTGTGTGTGTGTGTGTGTCCAGCCTACCTTTGTCCCGAGCCTCCGTCCCGTGCCTTGCCTCCTTGCCTCCGTCCCGTGCCGTGCCTTGCCTCCTTGCATCCGTCCCGTGTCGTGCCTTGCCTCCTTGCATCCGTCCCGTCCCGTCCCGTCCCGTGCCGTGCCGTGCCGTGCCTTGCCTTGCCTCCGTCCCGTGCCCTCTTCGTCGGCGGCCATTGTAAAATTCAAAAGCTGCGCCGCCGCCTTCGCCTGTGATAGGCGGAACACTGAATTTCCCAGCAGCCTGTGTTCCGCCTATCACAGACGTCGTATCATCCTCGTCCGTAGTACGAGGATGATACGATGTCCGTGATAGGCGGAACACAGGCTGCTGGGAAATTCAGTGTTCCGCCTATCACAGGCGAAGGCGGAGCCGGAGGCGCGGCTTTTGAATAGAATGGCCGCTGTCTGTCTGCTCGACACGCTGATCGAGCGGGCAGACAGCGATGACTCGAGTATAAGCCGAGGGGGGCACTTTCAGCCTCAAAAAAGAGGCTGAAAATCTCGGCTTATACTCGAGTATATACGGTATATTTTTCTTAATGCTTATAATTGCTCTTTAACAGTTAAAATTGATTCTTTTCTTTTTAATTTTGATATGACTTTAAATGCCCTCTTTGATGTTTTTCTTATAAAAATTTACTTTTGCCATACTTGACAATTCTAGAAAACATTCAGCCCAGGACAGCGGTAGATTTGGAATTTTCAGTACTCTAAATTGTGCAAGCTAAAAAAAAAGGACAAAGTAATCAAAAAGACAAGACACAACAAAGCAGACAGTGGTTGTGTAGTGGGAGCCAAGTCACCTATATCTACTGCTAAGCTCTGAAAGGTGTCTTGCCATTTCCAAAGAATATGTTATCTTAGCATTTTAGAAGAATAACTTCTTTATTGGAAGAATAACATAAAAAAGCAAAAAAAGTGATAATTTCAAATAACTTTCTGTTGCTGTATAGACTTATTTTTCTTTCTAGGTGTAATTTATGGAAGGTGTTGTTCCAAAATTCCCCTTTTACACAGAACATATTTTACTTACTCTTTCACACAAAGCATCAAACCATGGCAATTATTGCTTTTCTGACTTTAGCACAGTAGGTCAACTGCTTAAACAAGACAAAATCCTCAGACCCTTCAGACTTGTATCCATCTCAGATAATCATCTTGTTTAACCTATTAAGCCTCTGTGCAGCTCTTTAGTCCACCATGCCAATAAGGTCACAGGGTTGACGCTCAACTTCAGGTTCCATGAAACTTATTGCCTTAAAAAAATAATTGACAATTATACATGGAATTAATAGTGTTTTTTGTTTTTTTGTATAAGCAGCATATGTGCTAAGTTATAAAAGTATCTTTGTGCAAAGTAAAATGCTCTCTTTTGCTGTAAAAGATGCAGCAAGGTGGTTGCATTTCATATGCATTTCTCTAGCACATAGCAAGATTAGTCATTAGTGATGTGTCCCCTATAAGAACCACTCCCAGCCTCTGGCTTAATGCCATATACTTCTGAGTGACTAAAGCCTGGCACACACCATGAGTTTCTTTTCATTCAACCGAGCGGGCTGAAGGAAAAAATAAACCACTGAAGAGCTCAGGAAGAGCCACTGTACTAACAATCCAATATTAGTACCGCAATCTCCCCTGCTGAGCTATTGTGTTCTGACAGGGGGCCCCCCCGCCAGGGCACAATGGCTTAGAGCAGGGGTAGGGAACCTTTTTGGCTGAGAGAGCCATGAACGCTACATATTTTAAAATGTAATTCCACAAGAGCCATACAATATGTTTAAAACGGAAATATTTTTTTTTTAAATCGATTAATCGACTAATTTCAATTATAACTGTAATATCCACGTCATCTCCCCCACTGTAATATCCACATCTACCCTACGATTGTCTGCTTGCTTACCACTACACAGGCAGGCAGATCCATGAGCAGTTGAGGGGATGATGACATCAGCGCGCCGCTCACCTAGGCCGCCACTGGGTGTGTCCAGATGGCCACAGCTCTGGAGCTAGGCTGAAGCTGTGGCCTTTCCTATGGGCTCAATCCACGGATCCACACACCAAGTGATCCGTGGATTGAGAGGTGAGAGCCAGATGCAGCCATCAAAAGAGCCACGTCTGGCTCGCGAGCCATAGGTTCCCTACCCCTGGCTTAGAGCGTTGACCAGATGCCGGTCAGGATACCTTTTTCAGTCATGCCCCTTCGACAGAAGTCGGCCAGGCAGCTGGTTTCTGTCAGACCGACTGCTGTACACATGGGCCAAATGTAGGCCGGTTCACGGGCCAAATGCCACCCAATATTTGGACAGTGTCTACTAGGCTTAAGGGTTCTGTTTCTAACAGAAAGCAGATATTGATGTTTTCTATATACCACAACTTTTGCCTACATTTTTACAGCCCATTCATAAAATTAAGTTCTGTTGTATCCTATGATGTTCTCTCTAATGCAGTAGACAGAAATCTCTTATTTAAGGGGATCAGGTTATAACTTTGACAGGTTACATGGCTGGCTGACTCTGACTTTTAACAGCACTCTGATGGTATTGGAGCCCTGAAGCCAGTGAAGGACTAAGCACATGTGCTAAGAAATAACAGTATCTTCATGCAAAAGTCCCCAATGCTACCTTTTAGAAATTTGCATTTTTAAAAAGAAAAAAAAAAAGACCTAAGAGGAGTTATAACCCTTCCTTACTCTATCCAAAATAAAACAACATTTAAAAAAATGACCTTTAGTTACACTTCAAAATACAATTCCACTTCAACTAAGACTGAAATTTCTCTTTGATTTAGAGAAAAGTCTACTAATTTTACCTTTACCTATGTATTACCTATAGCCATAAGGGGATTGTAAATTTCATTCTTTGTGATGATGTTGATGGATGAACATGAACTGCTACAGGCAATTTTTCTGTAGCAAAGTTTTAATATACTCAACAATCATGACAGAGGCACTAATAATGGACAATCATGATAGATTGACGATTTTCGGCTTTAACAAAAGGGGGCCCCAGATACCACCCCCCTATGTGAATAAGTAAGTGATGCAAAGTACCCCTACTCATTCACAAAAAATGTTCGCTATAAATAACACATCTTAAAAAAGTTTCACGTGCATCCACCATCAATTGTGTTGTCCAGGTATGCAGGTCCACGTCATTCACAATGAGTGACAGCCGTCAGGTAAGAAAAAAATGATTCTTGCTAAGACACGACCAACCCCGTTGCTTCACTTGTGCTGAATGTCATCTATGGGTCCCCTGTGGTTATAGTAAACAAATAGGGGGGGGGGTGTCACCCAGGTGACGCCATTGGCCAAATTTAGGCACGTCCATCTTTCCTCAATGATATTATTGAGGAAATATGGACATGTTCATACTTGGCCAATGAGGAAACCCGGGTGACCCCGCTCCTTTGTTTACTATAGCGATGGGGGGACCTGGAAATGACAGCGCAAAGGAAGTGATGAAATCGGAGGTTCATCTCTGAGTCCTCGCTGCTAAACTAAACAAAAAGGGGAGGTCATTGATGTCACCCAGGTGACCCCCTCCTCTTTGTTTACTGTAACGGGGGGGACCTCGGAGATGAAGCCCATTGCTTTCCTGGAATATTGCATATTTAACCACTTCAGCCCCGGAAGTGGTTAAAAGCACTTTTTGCGATTCGGCACTGCATCTCTTTATCTGACAATTGCGTGGCCGTGTGATGCTGTACCCAAACAAAATTGACATACTTTTTTCCCAGAAATAGAGCTTTCTTTTGGTGGTATTTGATCACCTCTACAGTTTTTATTTTTTATGCTATAAACAAAAATAGAGCGACAATTTAAAAAAAAAGCAATATTTTTTACTTCCCCCAAAGATATATATAAAAAACAGTTGACGCACACCATAGAAACAGTACTCTCGGTGACGATTCCTCTTACAGTTGCGGCATGTCTGCTGGGGCTGGTGGAGGTGTTAGCGCCTCGTAGGGCGCAGAGAACTATGATTTCCTTGTCCTTATTTTATGCATGCAAAGCTATTCTGTTATGTTGGAAAAAACCCGAACCACCTACGGTATCATATTGGAAAAGCTTGATAAATAAAGCACTACCATTCTATAAGGCTATATATCTAAGTAGGGGATGCCCCAATAAATTTGAGAAAGTGTGGCAGGGCTGGTTGGATAACAAGGACACTTTGAATTAAATTCCTAGGTAGGGGGGGCGACCCCCAACCAACTGGCTGGTTTAGGGGGCAGGGTGCTGCTCTAAGTCTTATTGGCTCCTTACTTTTCTCCGGGGGTCAGGAACACCATTACTGATGGGTAGTAAGCTTTCTGAGGGGTACAGCTGGTGTACATGGTATGTGATTTGGTGTTATTGGAGGGCTGCACGGGAGAGGTTTTTTTTTGGGGGGGGGGGGGGGAGGGAGGGATGTGGGGCATATGTTTTGTATGTTTTGTATTACATGTGTTGAAAACTGTTAATAAACACAAATTTGCAAAAAAAAACTGTTTAGACCGATATGTATTCTTCTACATATTTTTGGCAAAAAAAAATCTCAATAAGCGTATATTGATTGGTTTAAAATTTATAGCGCCTACAAAATAGGGGATAGTTTTATGTCATTTTTATTATTATTTTTTTATTAGTAATGGTGGCAATCTGCGATTTTTATGATGACTGCGACATTATGGCAGACACATCGGCCACTTTTGACACTATTTTGGGACCATTGTCATTTATAGTGCTATAAAAATGCATTGATTAATGTGTAAATTACATTAGCAGTGAAGGGGTTAACCACTAGGGGGCGATGAAAGGGTTAAGTGTGTCCTAGGGATTGATTGTAACTGTGGCAGATGACAGAGAGCAGTGATCTCTGTCATAACACTAGGCAGAACAGGGAAATGCTTTGTTTACAAAGGCATTTCCCCATACTACGTCTCCGTAACACGATTGTGGGCACCCGGCGGACATCGAGTCCGTGGGACCCATGGTCATGGAGAACAGAGCAGGCATGCGAGCCGCCGGCGTGGCGGGTGGCCATAGTGCAGCTTCTGAGAGGGGACGTACCTGTATGCCTTTTTGTCCACCCGTGCCATTATGCCGACGTATATCGTCGTGCAGCGGCTGGTAAGTGGTTAAGAGTAAACTACCACCCCATTTAAAAGAATAGCTCATGTAACATTTTGGCAGAGATTTTTAATGAATGAATAAAGTTTAAAAAAAAGACAGCATGTGTTATTTTACCGCTATTTTTTGTGCAGTATTTTAGTCTTAGCCCTTGTACACATTCCGACGGAAAATGTCCGATCGGACCATGTTGTCGGATAACCCGACCATGTGGGCTCCATCGGACTTTTTCCATCGGAATGTCCGACCAACAAAGTTTGAGAGCTGGATATAAAATTTTCCAACAACATGATCCGATCGGACTTTGTCCGATCATTTGTAGAGAATTCCGATCGGACAAAGTGCCACGCATGCTCAGATCAAATTACGAGACCAAAGCTATTGGCTAAATGGCTACTAGCCTGAATGTAGTCCCGTCGCAATGAAGGAACATCACCACGTTCCGGACGATCAGATTTTCCAACTTTGTCTGACCGTGTGTATGCAACACCAGTTTCGGAGAAAATCCGTCGCAAAAAATCCGACGGATTTTGTGGTCGGAATTTCCGACTGTGTGTACAAGGGCTTGGCGAATTCAGCCCATTGCCCTTAAACAGGCATTCAGATTAGAAGTCAGAAATCCTTATCTGTGTACTCGTTCCAGGTCAGTGACTCATTGAGGTTGGATTCCTAAAACTTGGCAGCCAGGCAACTAGCATTTTCAGATGAATCTGAGCTAAAGCAGACTCCTTTTGTCACCCATAACTCATTTCTTTTCAAGCAGATTAAAAAATAAATTGCATATTTTTCTTCATAGGATGGGTTAGGCCTTATACACGCGGACGTTTTTACAGCAGCGTTTCTGAGCTTTTTTTGCAGCTTAAAAACGCCACTCCATGTTATTCAATGATCTCATACACACGGTGGTATTTTTGAGCTGTAACAGGCATGGGCGTTTTTAAGCTCCAAAAAAAACCCAGGACCAGCATGTTCTGAGGCTCCAGCGCTAGAGCTGTTTTGACGCAGACTCGGGAAAAGGCTCAAAAACGTGCATTAACGCTGTACCGGCATTTTTAAGCTGTAAAAATGTTTATTATGTGATTACTGTATGTAAGCAAAAACAGAAAATTCCTGTCTGTAATTACCCAAAATTCCTTTGCACACCTGGGGGATTGTGGGAAAGAGAAAGAGGAGGAACAAGACATGGCCAGCTCTGTGTTATAGCCAGCTCTTATTTCAGCTATGGAGGCCCATCTCGAGCTTTGGGACTGCACCCACAGCATGGAGACCACATTTAAAAAAATCAAGTGTGGATGGAGATATGCTCGTTGATCACCCAGAGGTGGGAAGATATGTCACATTATGTCCAAAAAGAAACAAGTAAGTCTATGTTCAAGGAATGCATGATCTGTTTGTTCTGTACTGTAATAAATGTAGAATGTATAACCCTTATTAAACTTTTCCTTTCCACTTTTGTCCACTATTCTTAGGCAAAGTCCTTCAGTGGCGGTGGTAATCCCTCCGTAATCGCGTGAGGCAGGACCTCATGGAAGAGGAAAAGTCAGCCTGGTCCGGAGCGCCAGCACCCAAAAAAAAACCAAAAAAAAACAAAAAAAAAAAAAAAGCACCCAAAAAAGCACATTTACCACCAGAACCTGGCCTTCGTAAGGCAAGTGATGATTAACAGCACCAGAGAGTACGTTTTTTATTGTCTTCTTTTTACATAATATAATTACCCCTGTGCATTTCTTTGCAGTCGATATTAATTTTCTATGTATAATTTCAACAAACTATTGAAATTCTATTCTTTGTAGGACGATATTCAATATTGCCGAGAGAAGAGAGGAGGCAGGGGAAGTGCCGATGGTGGACAGACCCACCACCAGTGCCACGGACAGCTCAGCCCACACATCTCCCCGTGACTGCAGTGTTGAAAGCCACGCCGAGGAGACAACACATGAGGTAACTGTCCATCCATTATGTCTGCCTGTCTATCTCAGTGTCTGTCTGTCTATCTACCTACATGCCAATCTATATATTTATTATTTTGCAGGAATCCAGCGTCAGCCAACAACACTGGGAGGTGCATGGTCATGGAGGTATCCATGGCCCTGGGTGTGGGTGTAACCAATGGCAGAGGGTGGGCGAGTTTATTTCAGAGACTGAGAACAGGTTGCTTGCACTGGTGCAGGAAATGTGGCGGGAGAGGCGCAGCTTTGATGCTTTCCTTGACCCAAGCAACAAGCATGCCTGCTTCTGCCGCCACAAAATTCTGGAGGACATGGGTGGAGACCTGGAGTGTATGGATAGATTGAACACTATCTGTGTGCAATACAGACAGGTAAAATATAGTGGTGTGCCATCTCCACCTTCAGTCAATCCATACACTGTTTCTCAAGATCCCCTAATGGCCCCCCGGGACCTTATCAGTGCAAGCACCCCCTCTCTGTATCAGCCCCCTCCTCTCCGCCAGCCACCACCCACTATGCCCCAGATTATACCCGCAACACTCCTACGAAGAATGTACACCGCCATCTGCCCATTCTTATATGCATAGTGGCCAGCCCCATTCCTTCCCCCGTCCCCAATCCGCACATCCCCAAGGTGACCAGGCTGAATCCTCTGCAAGATAATAAGCAGGATTGCTTCATCGATCTTTTGCACAGGATCCATAATGAAAAAATCCAAAGAAAATGCAAAATCACAAAAACTCCACAAAAACTCAAACAAACCCACACAGACCTCTCCTCTCTCTCTCTCTCTTTCTCTCTCTCTCTCTCTCTCTCCAACCAAAACAGAACGTTTTTATTTTTTTCCTTGGCATTGTGGGTAATTTGGGAGTGGAAAATAGCAGAGGGATGTCTTTTTAAAAAAAACGAGGCCTAGTGACGCAGATTAACGCGCAGAGATGCCAATGCGAAATGCTGATAGAATCATGTTTTTAATGCCACTTTTTTCCTGAGGTCAGTACTAGCTTTACAGCCCATTTTTTAAAACGTCCGTGTGTATGAGGCCTTAATGTTGTAAATTTGTTGAGTCTTTGGTGAATCTATGTTTGATTATGTAAATACTTTTTTTAATAAACAAGGCTGCTAAAATGTTTTGTAACACCAGATGGCGACATGTATCTCTTCATAATCGGTTTCTTTGAGCTAAAAGAGAGCTTAATTTTATACAAAATAGATTTGAATATCGACAAACTTACGTAACTTTACATACATTAGTATAAAAAAAGCAAGTTCTATAAAGCACAAGATAGATTGTATTAAAATGTTACTAATTTAGATGTCATCAATTATTAGGGGTGGGTGAATCTGTTTGGGTTCTCTTCCCAAAGGAACTGTCGAATCTTGTTTAAAATTCAGAAATACACACTACGGAAGTCTATAGAGGGTGACTCCTGTTAAATGTTATCAATTTTTAAGACTAATATGCAAACTATTGTCAAAAAATGTAATGTAGGATACACTAAGGCTGGGTTCACACTGCAGTACGGAGCAGCTCACAGCAGGTGTCCGGTGTTCAAGTCCGATTTCGGTCCAAATTTTTGCCTGAATTTGGACCTGAAACAGACCAGAAGACGCACAGGACTCCTGTGCAATTCGCTCCGGAGCCGTTCTGGAGATATGTGAACTAAGAACAAGATTTTTTTATTTTTTTTATAGAAAAAATGTTTCCTTGCAGACAGGCTGGCAAAGAGCTGGGTCACGTGACAGCTGTATATCGATTAGGTACTTCGATTTTCTTTTTATTTACATTTTTGAAATTGAATAACAAGGCAACAGCTTACAGAAGCTGTGATTAAACAAAAAAAATGTAAAATAAAAGTAAGAAAACAAACACAAAAAATAACAGTACCACACAGTACAAAAGTAGCTTCGTCAACGTACGCCAGTGTGAGGTCACCTCAAAGGTGAGAGACCCGTGACCAATGAAGTACAGGCACCCCAAACAACAAATGTACAGGGATATATCAATATTCATATTCCCTACGCTCCCACCATGCCCCCCATCTCTCACCAAAGATATTAAGGAACATACAGTCAATTTGCATGACAAAACATTAAGAGATCCTATCAACCTTCCGGAAAAGGGGGACTATATCATTCATCTACAGCAAAGGACTTTGGGTCACATACTCATTTAATCAGAAACTGTATCAACAGAAGCAAGCCACTCACCCCACACTTTGTCAAACTTAATAAATGCACCCCTATTCAAATATATACCTTTATAGAGAGGGACTGCTTTATTTACCAATTACTTCAATGCCTGTAAAGATGGTGCTGACCCTTTTTTCTAGGATAATATAATCATCTTCCTAGCATAGAATAACAACAACTTAAGGAGCGTGCGTATAGCTTTAGTAGTGGCAAGTGAATCTACCAGGCTCAATAAACAGACTTCTATAGAAAGGGGAACAGAAATGCTAATAATTGAGCTGATGCAGACTGTAACCTCCCTCCAAAAGGGACCAATGGCTGGACAGTCCCAAAATACATGTAGGAAATCCGCAGCTGGTGTGGAACAGCGCCAGCAAAGGGACAACTGATTTCTAAACAACTTGGCTTGTCTAGTCTGCAAAAATGTAAAGTGTATTAAGCAGTATCTGGCAGAAACTAATTTTGTGAAAGGGGCTTCTCAGAGGTCTTCCCACTGCTCCTGATACAAGCCTGGAGCCGCTATTTCCCAGACCGTTGTATAGGGTCGTAACAGCAAATCAGTTTCTGGAAAGAGGTCTCTGTAAACAGTGGACAGTAGTTTGACTAATGAATCATCCCTCAGCACCCCAATAACTCCATGTCTCTAGCTTCTAGGGTTATGCGACCAGTGCCAAATTGGGACTGAAAGGAGTGACGCAGTTATAAATACCTGAATGAATGGATATTAAGTAGGCAATTAAGTAGGCGCCTTTAAAATCATCAAAGGGCTTTAGGGAGCCATTAACTACAATATTCTGCAACGTCTTGGCACCATATTTCCTCCAGACTATTTGATCAGGGTTTGAGTAAAGATGGGGCAAGTTTGGATTCTTCCACATCGGTAAATGGGGGGAAAAATTAGAGGGAGTCTCCGATGTACAGCCAGAGACCCCCACTCCATTAGATGTTCTTTTTTATTAAAGTAATTCCAGTGTCATCATCCACATACATAAAGAGAAGGGATACTGTAAATTAAAGAGTGTATCACTTTAGGAGACTGCAGATGATACAAGAGTGAATAATTGGTCAGTAGTGGAACAATTTTAATGCGCAAAGCTAGGTCAAAATTTAACGGAAACGAAAAGCACGGACTAGGGTTTTACTACAAGGATTAAGATATTGCAAAGGATACATCAGGGTAAAATTAGCCACCAACAGGACAGTTTTAATTAGGAATAATAGGCCTAAATATATTAGGGACAAATAGCACAGAAAGGGGCTTTACTATAAGCCCTTGTACACACGGTCGGACATTCTGACAACAAAATCCGTCTGATTTTTTCCGATGGATTTTGTCCGAAACTGGTGTTGCATACACACGGTCGGACAAAGTTGTCGGAAAATCCAATCGTGATGACGTCCGTTCATTACGACGGGACTACGTTCAGGCTAGTAGCCAATAACTTTGGTCTCGTAATTTGATCTGAGCATGCGTGGCACTTTGTCCGATCGGAATTCTCTACAAACGATTGGACAAAGTCCGATCAGATCATATTGTTGGAAAATTTTATATCCAGCTCTCAAACTTTGTTGGTCGGAACATTCCGATGGAAAAAATCTGATGGAGCCCACACACGGTCGGATTATTCGTCAACACGGTCCGATCGGACATTTTCCATCGAAATTAGGGGCTAAGAGTTACGATAAGGCAGAGTACAGCTATGTAAAACTGGTCAGCAGCAGGATAATTTTACATACTGGTTGTCACTGAAGAAAATATTATTTATATTGGGACAGAAAGTTTTATTCTTTTATCTTTTTTATCTTTCATGTTTTAACATTTTTTATGTAAAGTTTAGAAAAAAAAGGGAGGGGTGCTGTTGCGGTTCAATGTTTAGTAAAAGTGTTTAACTACTTGCCGCCCACCCACCGTCAAATGACGGCGGGATGGTGCAGGCTCTCGTTTTAGGATGACGTCATATGACGGTGTCCCAAAACAGCCGCTCTTGTTGCTAGGACATGGCGTGACCCTGATATCTGTAAAGAGCCGTGTCTGCGGCTCTTTATCCATGTGATCGGCTGTGTCCAATAACAGCCGGTCACATTTAAACACGGAGATGCCAGTAATCGGCGCTCCTCACCTCACACTGACAGAGTGTGTGGCAAGGAGAGCCGATCAGCGGCATCTCCTCGCAGGGAACAACAAAACATGTAATCAGTGCCCTGATTACAATGTAGCACCACCACGTCACCAATCAGTGCCAGCAATTAGTGCCCACAATTGCCCATCAGTGCCAGCCACCAGTGCCCACCAGCACCCACAAGTGCCACTAATCAGTGCCCATTAGTGATTCCAGCCAGTGCTGGCTATCAGTGCTGCCCATCAATGCCCATCACTGCTGTCTATCAATGCCCATCAGTGTCGCCCATCAGTGTCACCCATCAATGCTTATCAATGCCGCCTATTCGTGCTGCCTATCAGTGCCCACAAGTGCCGCCTATCAGTGTCAATCAGTGGCACCTATCAGTGCCCATCAGTGCCACCTATCAGTGCTCATACGTGTGGCATATTAGTGCTTCCTCATTAGTGCCACCTAATCAGTGCCCATCAGTGCCACCTCATAAGCGCACATCAGTGAATTAATTAAATCTTTTTTTTTTAAGTAAAAAATAAAAAGCCCAGCGGTGATTGAATACCACCAAAAGAAAGCTCTATTTGTGTGAAGAAAATTATAAAAATTCCAGTTGGGTACAGTGTAGCATGACCGCCCAATTGTCATTTAAATTGCAAAATTGCTGAAAGCTGAAAAATGGCCTGGGCAGGAAGGGGGTATAAGTGCCCTGTAGGCAAGTGGTTAAAGATGACACATGTAGCACTGACCCCGAAGGAGCGGCTGATTTCATTGGGCTTACCGTTACCTTCTTTACCTCGTGTATGTCTAGGGGTTTCCCGAGGTAGATGGCCCAAGAACTGTAGAGACTAACGCCAGATCCGCTTAAGGGATTTTTATTTGCAAAAGAATAAATGAAAACACAGTCTCTCAAAATAGGGTTAGAGGGTTTTAGGTATGAAAGTCCAGGTACTCTTGAACTAAATCGAACAGACAAAAGAGTCTCTCACATTAGGAAATCCAGAGAATAGCCATTCACAACTGGATCCTCACCCTTATCGTATAGTCCTTTTCTCTCTTGACTGGAACTGAAAGATGTAGACAACTCAGAGAACCTTCGTATGGTACCAGTATCTTGCAGCCGGTACGGCGATACCACACAAGACCAGATTCGCTTGGGGTCTTTCAACTTATCCTCCAGGCTCCTGCTGAGAAGCCAAACTTTGCGTGGCCTTCTCCCGGAGTCCTCCCCTGGATACCTTCACAGTTGCTGGGCCTTTCCACAAACCGAGACGGCACCGGACCACCTTAGAATCCTTCTTTCAGTTACTTTGCCTCGGGCTAGCCAGCCCCGAGACTGGAGTCGGGTGGATCAGCACCCCAGGCCATGAGAGCCCTGGGGGCTGGTCAGGAGGACCAGGACATAACAGCCAGAACGCGCCTCTGGACCGGAACCCCGAAGCATGTGACGTCAGCACCTTAAGTACCCTCTCCCAGAATGCACAGCAAAAGTGACATTCCCACTGGGCTAGTTCCAAAAGAGTACTGGCACCCAATGCACCCAACTGGATTACGTTCTAGCACCTTCCAGGGATGACAGCACCACCTATGGTGAAGCAGAACACAAAGCAGTCCAGCCAGACTGATACTGAGGCCAAAATTTTGAGCAATTAAACCCAAAACCAAACTGCGGTTTCAGGAATTTTAAATTAAAAAACACATAGCGAACGCTCTTTAGGAGCCGGCGTTACACACACATATTACTTATTAGAATATTTTGGGGTTTTTTTTTTCAAAGGAAATTCACTCACTTGTTGATTCCAGGGTGTTGTGGGCCCTGTTTATATCTGGCTTAGTTATACATTTTTCAGACTATACATATTATTAAATTAAAAGCTGACTGTTTTGAGTCTTGTTGACATGGGCATACAGAAGTGTTTAAGCACATGCTCAACACAATACTTGGGGTGTTCTGGGAAAAAAAATATACTGTGATGTTGATTTCCATACTTAAAAATGGCTGTTGTGTCCTATCTGAATTGTGTACCAATAAGTTAATTATGTAAAGGGTACTCACTATAACATTTAGGGTGTTTTTCTGGAAAAAAATTGAACGGTAATGTTGATTTTTAGATTTTAAAATAGCTGTTGGTGGTCCTATTCAAATTGGGGCTGAAGCACAAATAAATGAATGCTGGGAATGTGCTCACTACAACATTTGGAGTGTTTTTTTATGGAAATAAATGATACTGTAATGGTGATTTCCAAAGGTACAAATGGCTTTTGGGGGTTCTATTCAAACTGGGGCTTGAGTGCCAATAAATTATGAATACAAACCTCCATATTTATTTTGAAGGTTCTGAGTATAGTTATCTTTTAACCATTCTAGGTAACAAAAACATAGATGCATTAATTATTAATATGGGAAAATAAACCAGCTTGTTATCTCACCTTTGATTCTGTGACATAAGCCAAAATATACACTGCTCCTGCATTTTGAGTGATATAGTTGAGAACTTGCTTTAAATCATTTTTGTCAATGAAGTGAACAGGGAAATAGAAGAACATTTTGTTTCTTGCGTATGTATCTTGTTTTTTAAATCCCCTTAAATCATATAAATCTTCCTGTATTTCTGGAGGAGTAAAAGAGGTAGCATTAGAGAATGGGCTATCTGACAGCTAGCTTGGCCTAACTTGGCCTCTGTTAGTTGTCAACATTTTAAGTTTGACAGTCAGAAAGCCAGGGCCTTGATTATTTAAACCATTTTATTATCAAAAGAGTTATTTCAAATATATTGTCTAAAAAGGATATCACTCCTTAAAGCAAACTATGCCCAGGTTACGGGCAGTCAGGTATTTAGGCTACAGGTGGTGACTAGCAATCAACAGAGGAATGAGATAAAGGTATGAGGGGTAATAGTATGGAGTGACTAAGAACTGATGGAGAGATGTGAAGGTCAACGAATCAGTGACCAAGCATTGTAGGATGACTGAGGAAGATGAACATTCAAGGTTTGTAGGGTGATTTAGAAAAATGACTGAAGATTGTGAATAACTGAGGTGCGGAAAGGACTGGTGAAAATGAGAACTGCTAAGTTAGGAGGAGTAAAGAAAAACATGAAACGAGAATGATTAAGATGGGAAATGGCTAAGGTTTGGAGAAGTTGCAGCAAAGCTACAATGGCGTAAAAAGCATGCTGAGGTATTTCCTAAAATGGTCATTGTATTCCTGCTCCTTTCTATGATTAAATCCCACTTCTGTGAATTAGATAAAATCTACCCTTGCAGTGCCCTTCCCTTAAATGTTCATTATGTCTAGAGGGTACAGGAAAAGGCAGTGTTACTTACCTGTACTCCCCAGTCAGGCAGGGTTCAGCGCTGTCCTCTTCTTCCCAAAGTTCTGGTCTGTGGGTTGTCTCTTTGCATCATCTCATACTAGTATGCAGGGCTATTAAACCTACATTGTACGTATCCCTATTGTATTTTTTTTTATTAATGTATTCTCTCCTGTGAAGAATGCAATAAAAGGTTTGAAATGAAACACCCTAAGGAGGGTAGTACTGGCAAAAACTCCAAGGTGTGCTGAAAACAGTTCTAGGGCTATGTCAGGAAGATTTCACTACCTTTGCCTACAATAGATATATGAAGCCAGAAGGTAACAGCCCACCAGACTTCATCTCTAAGTAAAAAAATACATTTGTATAGACAGAACCCTTAAATTATTTTGGGCTGTATTTAATTTACTTTACATCTTGTATTTCAGTATGCACAGTGCTTCGTGAAAATTTTCAGCCTTTTATAAAAAGCTTTATGATGCAATCCATTCACCATAATAGCAGTTCTTGTGTGATTTAATGTTCTGCTTTACTACTTCATAAGTTTTTTTGTAAATCATTTGACTAACTAGATGGGAACAGTCAGAATGATTACACACTTAAATTTATCGCAGCGGTCCAAATCATTTCCTTGCCAAAAACTTGCTGAAGGTACTAAATTTAGAAATTTTACCAATTGAATCTGTCAAATGTGTCAATATGTAATTTGAAAGTTGTTATGCTGTTATGAATGTACCGCTAATGTAAAATCAAATTTCCTTTTTTAAACTTAGGTCCCAAATTAAACTAAGCAGGTACTGATACAATACCTGTAACAGAAGACTGAAAATGTAGTTTTTAAAGGAAACAAACACTTGAATCAGTTGTGTTTTGATGCAGTACTTGTGTTGCCATGTTTAGCCATGCCTCTCTTGTCTTATGGCCTCCCTCATCTCACCTGTAGGCTACATGATCTTCATTTATGGTGCTTTCTTCATGCTCTCTTACAATCACACTAACATGCCTTTCCCTAAGTTGACCATACACATCTAGTAGAATTTCGAGTAATTCTTATTATTTTAACCAATTGACCTTCAGGTTTTGCCCCCTTCATGATCAGGGAATTTTTTTTTTCTATTCAACACTACACCATTTTAACTGACAATTGCACAGTCATGTATTGAAATAAAATTTATATGCATTTTTTTCACACAGAGCTTTTTTAGGTGGTATTTGATCACCATTGGGTTTTTCTATTTTTTATTATATAAATTGAAAAAAACAATGAAAATTAACAAAACAAAAAACAAAACAAAACAATATTTTTTACTTTCTGTTAATAATCAAGCATGTGCAAAGTTTTTTCTCATGACTTTGCACATAGATTCACAGCTGGGTGCACGCCTGCTTGTGGAAGTGCGCATGTTTGTTGACAAGCATTAGAGTGTGGGTACGAGTGTGTACACGCCCACATCAGTATTGGTGCCAGACAGCCTATTTTGAGATTGCTCTAACTCAATGCCAATGCTTACTGGTCTTCAGCTTGTACTCTGTGTTGTGACCTGTGTCAAGCATATAATTCCTGTTTCAGCACTGACCTGCCCACCCCCCCCCCCAACCTGATTTCTACTGCCTACTAGTTCTTGGTGGCGCATTCCCCTGTCAGAACACAACAGCTCAGCTGGGGAGATCGCTGAACTAACCTCACATAGTTAGTACTGTGGCTCCGACCAGAGCTGAGCAAAAATAACGAATAGTGTGCACCCGGCTTAAATGTAGGCTACATTTGGCGTATAAGTCAATGGTTATGGAAGGCTGGTTAGCCCAGGGCTACAAAGACATTTGCATGGCCCATTGTCTCAAATTAAATAAAACTAGTTGTTTGGATTTGTGTTGTAAGTGATGGCAAAAAGTCATGCATTTTTTTAATGAAAAAATATAAGGTCCTCACTAGAGATTCCTGCCCAGTATTTCAGGCATATGATGGTATACCCACAAATTGAGATCTGTGAATATGCAGGAAACGGGCATGCTCATTCCAGTCAGTAAGTCCTTCATCAGTAGGGGATTGCACTATAAGTAGGGTCAGAAATAAGAAAAAGAAAAGGACAACCCCTGTTGCTAAAGATTGGTGCAGGCCATTCTGCATCATATGTGCCTTCAAAGATGGCGGTATGGAAACTGGGATGAGCAGGGCAGGACTTAGGGTCAAGGGGGGCCCTGGGCTTGAGTCGCTTTCAGGCCCTACCTTCCATACATTATCGTATTTATCGGCGTATAACACGCACCCCAAGTTTAGGAGGGAATTTTAAGGAAAAAACTTTCAGGAGGGAAGTTTAAGGAAAAAACTTACATTTAAATGCCCATCAATGCAGCCTTATCAGTGTCCATCTGCAGCCTTGTCAGTGTCATTTGCATCCTTGTCATTGCAGTCTTAAAGTTTAAAAATGGTGCCGCCGAGATACAGAATCCTGTGTATCTCGGCGGCTCTCAGGTCCTCTCGGCGACTCTTGGGTTCTCTTGGCGGCTCTCAGGTCCTCTCGACGGCTCTGATGTCCTCTCGCAGTCCCGAACAGAGCCGAGAGTAGCAGAGCGTACTCGGCTGGACTCACAGTCACGCCCAGTCCCTGTGTTATGTCCATCATAGGGCGGGACTGGGCGTGACTGTGAGCCGAGCTGAGCCAAGTGCACTCGGCTATGTATCTCAGTGGGGCCCATGGGCTTGAGCCCAGTCAAGCCCAATGGCAAGTCCAGCCATGGGGATGAGGTAGTTTACATGGCACCCCCAGCCCTAGGGGAACCTTTCTCTAAGGTGTAGCTTAGTCAATACCTCCTCCCATTTAACTGATTAATAGGTTTTTGTGATGCCTTAAATATTTACCTCATGTTATCCTTTAATGAAGTGTGCTGCTCTTCCTTGGCCAAGAGATGTGCATTGCAGCAGGTTTTTCCACAGCTCTCACAGCTACTTTGGGGCTGAAAAGCCGGCATTTGCATGTAGAACACCCCACCAACTAAACACCATTTACAAACGATAGGTTTATATTAATTTACTCACCCAGTTTAATGAAAGTTTTGCAATTAAATTTGAATAGTTTTGCAAAATAAGATTTAACTGAATTGTGGAAAGCCAATGGTTTGGGGAAGAATACAAACCAATATGTCATAGCTTGAAGCAATGAATGAGGACAGGTACCCATTCTACTTCCAGGAGCTCACACGTTTCCATTCTACTCCCTCATCCCTAGTTATTGCTCAATCATTATGGGAACATGAACTGCAGTTTTAAAGTGACCTATTTTACATTTCAATCCTGTGCTAATGCTAAAGTAATGTGATACTCATATGACTATATCTAATATACCAAAAAAAAAAGCTGTTCAGAGACTTATAAGGGGGGAATAATTGAGTGGAATGTTCTACTATGGAACAAAATAGATGACATTCAGAAAATATTAGCCCATTTTATACGACTAGTTTGTGGCTAAAGGCAAAGAACTCATTTAAAGATTTTTTCCTGGATGATCAGCCCGGTGACAAGGTTGAAAAATTGCACAGCGAATCATAATAAGTTAAAAGTACATCCACTGCATGGAAGGATGACTTATTTAATGTCGCTGCACATTGCTTCCTGTATGAATTGGCCCACCTCCTGCCATCTGTAACAAAACACTTCCTAGGATGCTAATGCAATATTCCCTGCAGCATTAAATATTTATACGGCAGCCAATATCACAAAGTTTTCACATGCCTCTGTTCTTATAGTTGATATTTGCTGAGCTCTGGGCAACTCCCCATTGTCAACATAGCAGCAGAGGCAACATATTTGATATAGGTAGCTTCAAGGGTGGCCCTTGACATCACCAAAGGGTTACACATAACACCCTGTGTTTATAATCTACAGAACATTTTCAGAGTCTGCAACACACTACAGAATACAGAGACTCTGAACAAGATGCAGAGGATGACCAGAGAATACAAACATGCTACAGGATTGATTAGAGACACAGTCAGAGATTGGGAACTTGTAACATGAGGCTGGTAGAGACCACTGGCATTACAGTTCCTTTACAAATCAATGATTTCCCATTGGGGCTTATTACAGCCCCCTTACATAATTACAAGCCTCATATTTGATTTGCCTCTCAGCAAGATCAATTATAAAATAAAAGAGAAAAGAAAAAATATGAGAGGAAATGGTATCCCTCCCTAGAAGAATGGGAGGGGAAGGACGTAAGGCAGGGCTTCCTGGAGTATTCTGAGGGTCCTGACTAATCCCTAACTTGGATTGGCAGGGGGCAGGCCCCCTCAAATTCTTAAGGTTAGCCCAGCTGGGGAGGAGAGTTTGGGTGAAAGCTGGAGATGGAGTGTTAGGCTGTCGGTGGCTTATGGGGGAGCTCCCCAGTCTGCAGGGTGACCTTGGGGCTAGGATCAGGTGCAGACAGGGCCCTCCTCAAGACAGACAGATGTGTCCTGGACAGGAGGCACTGTGAGCAAGGAGGACAGTGGGAAAACACTACTGGACAAGTCTCCAGGAGCAACTGGATCAGCCCAAGAGGGCTGGTGAGTAACACACAGTCAGGAGGACTGGGAAGCACACCTGAGAGGACTGGGATGGAGCAGTCTGCAATGGGTGCAGAGCCAGTCAGGAGAACTGTGGTGGCATGGGCAGGGGAAAAAGGCAGCTGCAGCCAGGAGGACTGGCAGGGCCCGCTGTCCTTGTCAGCAAAGGGCATTTGCTTTGGGCCTGACTGAGCCAGTATCAGACCTCAACAATAGTGCTAGCTGGTCCTGGGAGTGATACAAAGTGTATGTGCTGGAGGTGAAGAGGAGAGCTTGTATATATCAGAGGTGCATATAGTAAGTCTCTGCATTTTGTTATCTTCAATCAAGTGGGCATCCCATATGTACCCTATCCCCATTCAAGTTTTATCCCCTTAATAAAAAAGCAAAAAAACTAAATAAAAAGGACTGATTCTTGACTAACATGTGTCTGGAAACTCATGTGCTTGGCTGTGCAGGGTGGGAGACAGACCACAATCACCAGCAGCCCCTACAGAGGTACTGCTACACAGTATGGCCCTTGGGCCACAGGGTGGATACCAGGATTATACAGTTGTATAAAATTGCACGTAATCCTAGGTAATACTTCCAAACAGTTCAGAATTTAGAGGATTCCTTCAAATTTTTGGGATTTGAGTGTGATCATTCATAAATGTGTGTGTCAATTAATTCTTCATGGCACCCCCATGCATCAACACCCATGACACATCTTTGCACGTCAAACTGGACTGTGCCATAGCGCCAATGCGGTTCGATATAGCTCAATTTAAAAAAGGGTCATAGACTTCTTTCCCTGTGTTTCTCACAGGTGGGACAACCAATTGAAATGGGGCCTTAAAAGTGGTTTATAAAATTTTCGTATGTATTCTTAAAGTGATACTAAAATCGAGTTTTTTTTTCATTTAAAAATAACAAACATGTCATACTTACCTGTTCAGTGGCTTTGCACAGAGCAACCCAGATTCTCCTCTTCTTGGTTCCCCCACCAGCACTGCTGGCCCCTCCCTCCTGCTGACTTTGATTTACAGCAGCTAGAGCCAAGGGGGCATCTCTGCTGTCTCAGCCAATGAGAGGGGAGAGTCCCGTACAGCCGAGACTCTCCTGCAATATTGCTGGTTATAAATGGGGCTCAGATAAGTATTGGGGGGGGGGGGGGGGGTGAGCGGGGCTGCTGCACACAGTAGGTTTTTTTATCTGAAGACTTTAGAAGTAACTAAATAAAGTACCTTCTAATGCTCTTAGCTTCATCCAAACCTCCAAATTCCTTTATGTTACTGTTGTGATCTGACTTCCTGTTAGGGGGTGGCTATGTTCATTCTCTGTAGTCCTACTGTTTGTGGGAATGAAGTTACCCTTCCCACGAAGGACTATGGGATGTGTAGTGTGCATAGACCAGTACATGTGACCACAATTAACGTGTACTGCTTCAAATCAAAAAGAAGTAGGGGAAAAAAGGAGAGGTTCGGGAGCTTATGCAGGATGTTACAAGAAGACAGAAAAACACAGTAAGAAATGACTTGATGAGAAACAGATTAAAGGGCCATTAAGTAGTGGATGTGTATGGATTATTTCTGGAGAAAAAGGATATAATTTAACCTCTTACCTTCTCAGCTTCTATTCAAATAATCACCAGCAGTGCTCTTTCACCAGCCACACCGCATGCTCACCTTAAAATATTGACCTATTGTCAAAATTGGTCAGTACGGTATATGCTTTGTCCTTTAATTAAGGCTATTCTGGGATCTCTCCAGACGTATTGCCACTCTTCTCCTCACAAAACCACTTTAAATGTACCAAAACACTTCTTCCTTTACCCATATAAACCAATCACCATGTTGTAAATTAAAGATAGACACTCTATATTATCGATATAAAAACAAATGAAATAAACTTACTGTGCACATAATTCGTGTGCATTGGCAGTAATTCACCAAATTAAAAATACATTTCTCGCTTAAGAAATGAGAATAGGCATCACATCTATGCATAAAACACTTCAACTTCCAGTTTCCGGGTATTTGTGTGATGATGTCACTTAGCTCCCCCAAGTATGCACAGTTCTTTGTATTCTAGTTGAATAGCAAGGTGATATATTTTTTACCAATATATTGGTGAATTGATAGCCCTTGTCATTTGTGTAGCACCGTCTAGTGTGTGCTACTAGAAGTGAGAATATGTAAAAGCATTTTCTAGCCAGGCATAAACCTGAGTCATTGAATCTGTGTCAGGGTGGCAGCTCTCTATTGCCACCCTCTGGTATCTGGAATATTGGAGAATGTTCTAGAACTAGTGGGTGGAGGTGAGGAGTAGCTTCCATGAATATTTATGGGCTCTCATCCAATTTCCTGAAGTGGACTGACAGGGAACTGGGACAACCTATAAATAGACATGGGCCATGGGAGCAAGAAAGCCAGGGAGAAAATGGAGAAGCAATGCTGAGGGAGGCTGTTGTGGCCCTTGAGGAGCCCCTAACTGGGGGGGAGGGGTGTTGCCTCGGGCTGGAGCTCATGATAGCTGGCCTGGAAGGATCCCACCACAGGATGCAGTTGGAGGGATTCATGCCTGAAAGGCAGCGAGAAGGAGCAAGCAGAGACAGTGAGTAGATCAGTATGGTGCAGGGACAAGACGGGGGAGATACTGTCAATTGTAACAGTGCTTTCTTGAAGACCACATTGTGGCAAGTCTTCATCTAACCTTGCCCTGGGAGGTCGTCATGAGTGTTTTCCAGCTAGGTGTAGCTTGGGGCAACCAGGTGGGCTATCATTTCTGCAAGCAAGTGGAATCAGTGGCCACAGGAAGGCAGAAGGAAATGTGTTTGCTGTTCACTCCAATTTTGTACTGTGTAAAAAGGGTCTGCGAGTTCCTGCCTGTAATGGGCCTTTGCTGAACTACCGTAGCTAAAACTGTTAGTTCCCTCAGGGGTGAGCAGCAGGTGCTGTAAATAGAAAACCAAGTTTGTACAGGTGGAAGGAAGAAGAAAACTTTTGTAAATAGGGTATGATGATTGTTGTATAGCTGTGAGAAAGTATGAGAGTGTACAGCAATAAGTAAAACACTTAGGTTTGAATATATATATATTTGTATAGGTACAGTAATGCAGGTATAATTATTAGTTTTTTTTGTATTTACTTGTAACAGCCTCCCTTTTTTTTTTAATCCAGTAAATTACAGTACAGTAAACAAAAACAAAAAAAACATTCTAAACACAGTACATACAAATTACCCAAATACTGTCCCAATACACATATCATTAAAAAACCCATAAACACCCACAAAAAAAAATACCCTTTCCCTTACCCCCTCCCCATACTCCAATCTCTCTCGCTATTTCCCTTCTCTTAGAGCCCTTTGACACTGAAAGTGCTCAGGCGTCGGCAGTAAAGCGGCGCTATTTTTTCCGACGCTTTACCGTCATTTTAGTGGTACTGTTCGGCCTCCAGCGGGGTGATTTTAACCCCCGCTAGTGGCCGAAAAGGGGTTAAAACCGCCGGCAAACCGGAACCGGCCATTGATTCCAATGGGCAGGGGCGCTATAGGAGCGGTGTATTCACTGCTCCTATAGCGCTGCAAAGAAGCTGCTTGCAGGACTTTTTGTGACGTCCTGCCAGCGCATCGCCCCAGTGTGAAAGCACACAGGCTTTCACACTGGGTTTGCAGCTGAGGTTTTTTTCAGCTGCTTTACAGGTGCTATTTTTAGCGCTTAAGCACCTGAAAAAATGCCTCCAGCGTCAAAGGGGTCTTACTATAGGGCTCCTTCCAAATCGGGGCCTACAGCATCCATCCATCTTCTCCATATAGTCTCAAATTTCCCTTGACAGCCTTAATGCAGAAAAATATATTTCTCTTTTAGTAGGGTATCTTTTATTGGCATTCTCCATTCCTCCATTCCATTCCTGTTGGTGGATAAACTGAAATCCATTTTTGTGCTATTAACTTACAAGCTTGAAACAGACTTCTTAGGCCGCGTACACACGCGCGGACTGTTCGCCCAACTTTGTCCGTCCAACAGTTTCGGCAAACAGTCCGCTCAAAATTAGCATGGACGGACATGCCCACACACGACGAACGAACAGTTTGCTGAAACCGTGCGCGATGACGTGAACGGCACGTACGACGGGACGAAAAATACGACGTCCTATACACTGCATTATAACTTTCGGCGTGTAAATCCTTTCTGAGCATGCGCGGAACTTAGTTTGACGAACAAGCCTACACACGGGCGGACTGTTCGCTCAAACAAGGTTTCAGCGGACAGTTTTACGGAATTTCCGAAAAACCTTGTTCGTCAAACTGTCCGCTGAAACTGTCCGCTGAAAGCCCACACACGAGCGGACTGTCCGCCCAAACACTGTTCAGCGGACAAAGTTGGGCGAACAGTCCGCCCGTGTGTACGCGGCCTTACTATTGTAATATAAGCAAAGTCTGGAATACTAGATTGCTCTATGGCCGCGTACACACGGGCGGATTGTATGGCCTACTTAGTCCGTCATACAATCCGACGGACAGTCCGTCCTACTTTCGAATGAACGGACTTGACCACACACGGATGCACAAACAGTCCGTCGAAAGCTTGCGCGATGACGTGTACAGCACGTACGACGGGACTAGAAATAGGAAGTCCAATACACAGCAATGCAACCTTCCGCCGTGTAAATCCTTTCTGAGAATGCGCCATTCTTAGTCCGTCGAACTAGCCTACTCACGAGCGGATTGTCCACTGAAACCAAAGTATGACGGACAGAATTACGGAAATTCCGAAATACTTAGTACGCCAGACTGCACGCTGAAAAAGTCTGCTGAAGCCCACACACGAGCGGACTGTCCGCTGAAATGTGTTTCGGCGGACTAAGTAGGCCATACAGTCCGCCCGTGTGTACGCGGCCTATGAACTACTAGCACAAATATAAGGAGGGTATACTTGAATCTTCAGGTCCCTACGGATGAGAATGGATCGAGGGCTATTTTGTCTTTAGATGCCGCCAAGGCCTTTGATAGTCTTGAGTGGCAGTATCTCTGGAGAGTTATGAAGACGGCCCAATTTGGACCGGGTTTCATGAAATGGGTAAAAATACTTTATAGGGCACCAGAAGCCAGAGTAAAGGTGAATAATGAAAAGTCCGATAAATTTAGACTGGGGAAGGAGACAAGACAAGGGTGCCCCTTGTCACCCCTCCTCTTTGCCATTGCAATTGAACCTCTGGCCATTGCCCTGCAGTCTTCTGCTCAGGTGAAGGGTCTTAGCCCTTGTACACACGGTCGGAGAATCTGTCGGAATGAGTCTTATCGGACCGTGTCATCAGATAATCCGACTGTGTGTTAATGCATCGGACTGATTCCGTCCAAATCTCCGTCCGACCCAATTTTCCAACATGTTGGAAAGATTTCCCGACCGACTGGGCCGGACGGACCTAATCCGATCATGTGTAGAGCATTTTGATCGGACCAAGTGCCACGCATGCTCACATTCAAATTCCGTCACGGAAGCGCTCGTTCAGGTAAAACTAGTGCTCGTAAGCGATATAGCACATTCGTCACGCTGCAATGTTAAAAAATCATTCATCAAGCGCATTCTCTTGTTCTTTACAATGCTGCAAGAACCAACTTCTTTTGATGCTCATAGTCACACACACTTCTCCCGAATGGATTTCATTACTCTTTTTTAACCATTTCAGCAATACAATTTTAGTTTAAGTCACATCTACACAATGTTTGTTTTATTTTTGTATTTTTTGGATGTTTTTTTTGGGGGGGGGGTGATTCCCAAAAAATCTCCTTTAAAGACACTGCTCATTTCTCCTTTTTTTTTTACTTTTTTTTTTTGTGTGTAAACTTACAACAACAACATTATTGTATTTTTTAGATTTTCTTTTGCTTTTTTAATCTACAGGAGGTTGTTTAGTGTTGGTACCCCTTGTTATTTATTTCACTTTGTATTTTGGAAATGTACCTGCCTGCTAAAAAATAAACTCTACTTTTTGAAGGAAAACACATTACACAAGTATTTCATCAAACAAAAATAAAATGTATTTTTTTTGCTCGAAAATAAAACTAGGAACGCAGCACTGGAGAAACTTCTTAACTTTGGTGCAGCCTTTGGCCCCCAGGGCAGACATGACTAAATGAGATATAAAAAAATTGGTGGCCTGAGGAGTAGATATCTCAGGGAGAGAAGTCTGCTCCTAAAGTCCTAGAGAGCAGGAAATTCAGATGCCATTTCTGTCCCCAGGATGGTGATCTTGAACAGGCTGCATCTTCTGGCACACCAGACTCATCCCAGGCCATCACTCTCTGGTCTTCCTTTGTGACTTTACACCAGGCATCCTTCCAGGCTGTGGCTGGGCTCCTGTAGCTGGGGCAGGAGGAGGAGGGCGTTGTTGAACCTCCTGGCTGCCACTTGCCACAGCCTCCCCCCGACTGAGGTCTTCCTGTGTATGAAAAGGGGACATAGTTTTAGTTTTTTGATCATCAATCACAACATTTTGTGCTCCTGGCTTTTGCTATTTGACAGTTACCAAATAGAACAGACTATCATTCTGACACCAGCATTTTTCTTTCCCGTCCTAATCATTTTTGGTCACTACTGTCTATTGAGATGTAAACCACTTGGAGAAATCTCAACTTACTGATCAATAAGAACATCTAGTTAACATCATTAAATGTAACACAAGAAATATGTTCAACAATGCCATACCTGTCTCAAGCTGGGCCCCACCACATGGTGCTGCCTGGAAGGGCCAGTTTGTACATCAGAAGCCTCAGCTGGGGGCGAAGGATGCCTTGGAGGAAGCATGGAGAGTGGTGGCCTGAGTGGTGGCCTGGGTACCCCTTGGTCTACCAGAAAATGCAGCCTGTCAAAGTGCACCATCCTGGGGTAGTAAACAGCATCTGGATCTCCTGCTCTCAAGGACTCCAGGTGCTTCTTTCTCTCCCTGAAATATGTAAGCTTCATGGCCACAATTTTGCGATTCAGATATGTCATGTCTGCCGTGGGGACCCTGATCTGCACCAAAGCAAGTAGTTTCTCCAGTGCTGCGTTCCTCTTTGATCTGTCATAATAAAATTTGTTGTGGAACTGCCACAGGCAGGGCATCTCCATGTAGAGCTCGAGGAAGAGCCCCATAAAGTTGGGATTGTTGAATGGATCCATTTTGTCTGCAAGACACAACACAAGACAAGCCCTCAAATACTAATAATGCAATTAAAATCCCTCCTAATCTTATCCCAACAGCGGCCTAGATACAAGCAGTCTAGTCTAGTGAAGCACAAATTTAAAAATGTTACCTTCGTTTCGACGTTCGCCACGTCCGTGACTCACACTCTCCTCCCAGATCGTACGGACGATACACATGTGTGGCGTTTTATATACAGTGCGCATGCGTGAAACTCCGCCCGCCCCTGACGTTCTTTCCAGACTATTCCCGCCCCTTCGCTTCCCGCGCAGTGGGGAGAGCACATGGCGGAGAGAACGCAGGTGCGCAATAATAGTTCCACTAACGAGGAGGAGGGTGAGGAAAGCCCGGAGCCTGAAGCGTCCCGATCCAGGAAGACAAGATTTAAGGCCTCAAATATGTCTTTTTGAGAGATGTTGGAGATGGTCGACATATTGAACAGGACCGACTATGATGGGAAATATGGACCTTACCCAAACCCAAATATCAGAAAGGCCAAGATCATGAATAAAGTTGTGAAGAGTCTTCTGAAGAATTTTGGGGTACGCCGATCCAAGGATCAACTGAGAAAACGCTGGTCAGACCTGAAACTGAGGGAGCACGAGCAGTACCTAAGGATCAAGCGTGTTCTTAAAAAAAGTAAGTAGTTGTCGTGTGTTCATATGATTATTCTTGCTTGCATACATGCTCCATGTGCTTTGATTTCATGTTGTGCATTTTAAAATGGCCACTTTAAAGGTCATGGTTTCGTTCGTTCGTATGAAACATCGTTCTGCAGGGAAGTATTCCAGCTTAACAAAGTGGCCCCAATAATGTTTTCACCTTGTAACTCGGCCCAAAAAAACAATTGTACAACACTTCCAAGCAATGTTTTATATTCCTATTTATGCCCTCTGTGTGCTAATTAATCTTTGTTTACATTCTCATAGGGGAGAGAAGGCAAGTATGAGGACACCAGGGACCATGAGGACACCAGGGACCACACCCCTCCCAAAGAAGGGCAACTTCCAAAAGAAGAAACAGAGGAGCAGGAGCAGAAGGAGGAGGAAGAAGGAGAGATCGTGGAGGTTGGCCAAATTGTCACCACAACAGGAGTGTCGGAGAACACAGCTTCCGGTAAGCTCATCAATGTATATCACCATATTTGGATTACATGGTGTGTTTGTTTTGTTTTTTTCTAGGTGATGTGGAGGAAGATTCCCGTTTTACCAGTGCCCAGATCTTGATCGGGGAGATAATGGGGTGCAATCGGGATTTGGAAATTGTACAACAAAACATCAATGATGTTAAAAATAAAATGAAGAACATCATTGATGTTTTGGGGAGAGTGTGAAAACGAAAAAACTAGATAGGGTTTTATTTTTTTAATTTTTTTTTAAAAAGCTGTATTTTGCATAATTCCAAATTTGGAAGCTGCACAGAGTGTGTAAACATGCGCTATCTCACATCATGGGTGATCAATGTACATGTTTTGTGGAAAGTGTCTGAGATGAAGGGGTTGCAGCCCCAAAGCATGTACATTGATCCCCCATGATGGGAGATAGCACATGTTGACATGTGATGAAGGCAATATCAGCCCAGTTTGTACATACTCATGTCTGATATTGTCTTCACTTTTCCAAGTTGAACTTTGTAAGTTCCTGTGTTCTGTATTTTATGGTTTGATACATGCCTGTTTACACAAAAAACAAGTAAAAAATAAATATGATTAAACTGGGTTTTGGATACCCAAAATATCTTGGTTTGTTGTAAAAACCTTTACTAAACGCACATATGAATGTGCTTGTATTAAAAAGTTGAATTCTCAACAATGTGTGGCTTCCTTTTTCATTGGGCTTAAAATGTATTTATAGTGAAATTTGAGTTTGTGCTGAGAAGGAGTGTGATTTACTAAAGGCAACTCCACTTTGCACTCCAAGTGCAGTTTCAGGTGTACTTTTGCAGTGCACTTGTAGTGCATAGTGGATGTGCCTTTAGTAAAAAGCACCCACAGTGAGGTGTAAATTTGGACAATCATGCCATTTTCCAGCCATGGTGCTGAAAATGAGCATGATTTAGATCAGTAATGCACTACACATTAGTTAACAAAAAGAAGGTGTGTGTGTAGCAGACCCACAACATAAGATTATCTGAAGAAGAGAGTGTCCCCTCATCTCGCTCTGAACTTGGGTTTGCACTGTTGGTGAAAAAGGCACAACTTTAATAAAAATGGCAAAGTGGGAGGCCACAGTCTGCTATTCCTGTGGCGTTGAAGGACACTGTGTAGTGGTGACACAAGAAAAAAAACTAGTAATTTTACAAATCAACATTGCATGCAGATTAGACACCCACATTTTTGGACAAAATTAGTATAACATTTTTTAAAATGAGTATTTAAAGCCTAAAGTATAAGGTCCCCTTATGAGAGTCCTAACCCCCCATCCCCCCCATCTGATGGGCCCTTGATAAAAAATGAGGGGGGATGTTTAGGAGAGGTAACCCTCTCCACTTGATTGAGAGCTGAATGCCTAAATAATGTGTGATACTTTGTGAAGCCCCTTCTTAGTTACACTATTGGCAGCCCACCGGACAGGTAAGAAGTGTCATAATAACAAAATGGAAGGACATTTTGACATTCTGCTATTACATAGCAAGAAAATTAATGTGTTAAAAAAATAAAACTAGCATTTGAAAGTATTGAGGCCCTTACACTACATGCTTTGGTGAATTGTTCCATAAATGTTATCCTGAAAAAGGTATTTAGAGTGTGTATTGGGTTGGGTCAAGTCATCAGATAGAAGATTGCTATCAGCTGAGGTAACAGTTGGGGAGAGGGGGGTTACTAATGAGTTTGGCACAACTCCAAAAAACAATAAAAAGGTCACTTTGCATGAAATGAACCACACACATCACATTTGTAGAGATTTTAGGGGGTGTTTAGGGGAAAGCAATACTATGGAGCTGCCAAAAGACATTGTCAAGTGACTAGACTATAGTTTTAGGGGCCAAGAAGAGCATGGTGGGGAAGTTAGTGAGGCAAATCCGCATGAGGACAAAGGGGCAGAGCATATGAATTAGAGCATATTGCAATGATGGTAATTAGGGAATGAGGAAAGAAATGCAAGACATTAGCAATCATGAAATACATAGAATGTGATGTTTAACCACTTGCCGACCGCCGCACGACGATGTACGTCGACAGAATGGCACGGGCAGGCATAAGGGCTTACATGTACGTCCTTGCCTGCCCGCCGGTCGGGGGCCCGATCGGGCCCCCGCCCGGTGCCTGCGGCGGTCGGTATTCGTTCGGGAGCGATCCCGGACGAGGGGACGGCCATTCATTCATGGCCACCCCCTCGCGATCGCTCCCGACGAATGAAAATGTCCCGTGACATCACTTCCTCTCCTGTAATGTAAACACAGGAGAGGAAGTGATGTATTCTCTCCTCCGTGTTGGTATTTTTCGTTCCGGCACCGAGGAGAGAGGTTCGGTGAGTTGCACCAACACACCACACATACATATTTTTTTTTTTTTTGCATTGGTGTCATTTGTGACTGTAATAACTGTTAGGGCAGTTAGGGTTAGCCCCCTTTAGTTCTAATGTGCCCCCCTAACCCCCCCAATAAAGGTTTAACCCCGTGATCACCCCCCGTCGCCAGTGTCACTAAGGCTGGGTTCACATTGCAGCGGTTTATGAGAACGAATGTGATTCGCACCGCACTGCAGTGCAAATCACATCCGATCTCTGTGCGATTCGAGTTCAGCCATACAGATAGTATGGCTGAATTCGTGTCGCACCCGCCGCACCCGCCGCAAATTCGCACGGGACCCTTTTTTTGGCTCGCAGCAGAATCGGATCGCATGGGTGTTCACACCATGCGATCCGAGTTTGCAGATCGCACTGCGATATGCGAACTGATCTGGGGGTGTCATTAACATTTCACTGACACTCCCAGCAGTTCGCATAGGGCAGTGTGAACTGCTGCCGGGAGGCATGTGATGCGGGAACCCGCCGCGGATTCGTGGCGTTCCCGCATCGCTCCAGTGTGAACCCAGCCTAATAAGCGATCATTTTTCTGATCACTGTATTAGTGTCACAGGTGACGCTAGTTAGGCAGGTAGGTATTTAGGTTCGCCGCAGCTTTTTATAGCGCCAGGGACCCCCATATACTACCGCATAAAGCCCCCTGATTGCCCCCTAGTTAACCCTTTCACCAGTGATCACCATATAACTGTTACAGGTGACGCTGGTTGGTTAGTTATTTTTTTTATAGTTTCAGGGCACCCGCCATTTATTACCTAGTCTCACTAGTGTACCCCTAAATTTAGGGGTGTCTACTTTCCAAAATGGGGTCATTTGGGGGGGGTTTGTGCCATCTTGGCATTTTATGGCCTTCAAAACTGTAACGCCCTTAGAGAGCCTGAAGGCGGTGCTTGGATTTCGGGGCCCCGTACGCGGCTAGGCTCCCAAAAAGTCCCACATATGTGGTATCCCCGTACTCAGGAGAAGCAGCAGAATTTATTTTGGGGTGTCATTTCACATATGCCCATGGCATGCGTGAGCAATATATCATTTAGTGACAACTTTGTGGAAAAAAAAAAAAAAAAAAAAAGTTTGTAATTTTCCCGCAACTTGTGGCAAAATATAAAATATTCCATGGACTCAACATGCCTCTCAGCAAATAGCTTGGGGTGTCTACTTTCTAAAATGGGGTCATTTGTGGGGGTTTTGTGCCATCTTGGCATTTTATGGCGTTCAAAACTGTAATAGGTAGTGAGGAGTGAAGTCAAATATTTACGCCCTTAGAAAACCTGAAGGCGGTTCTTGGTTTTCGGGGCCCCGTACGCGGCTAGGCTCCCAAAAAGTTCCACATATGTGGTATCCCCGTACTCAGGAGAAGCAGCAGAATTTATTTTGGGGTGTCATTTCACATATGCCCATAGCATGTGTGAGCAATATATCATTTAGTGACAACTTTGTGAAAAAAAAATTAAAAAAAATTAAAGTTTGTAATTTTCCCGCAACTTGTGGCAAAATATAAAATATTCCATGGACT
Organism: Lithobates pipiens; assembly: GCF_037356315.1. NCBI lineage: Eukaryota > Metazoa > Chordata > Amphibia > Anura > Ranidae > Lithobates > Lithobates pipiens. The sequence goes on from NW_027507784.1 coordinate 269,179,357, forward strand.
CAAAATGCCTCTCAGCAAATAGCTTGGGGTGTCTACTTTCTAAAATGGGGTCATTTGTGGGGGTTTTGTGCCATCTTGGCATTTTATGGCCTTCAAAACTGTAATAGGTAGTGAGAAGTGAAATAAAAAATGTACGCCCTTAGAAAGCCTGAAGGCGGTGCTTGGTTTTCGGGGTCCCGTACGCGGCTAGGCTCCCAAAAAGTCCCACATATGTGGTATCCCCGTACTCAGGAGAAGCAGCAGAATTTATTTTGGGGTGTCATTTCACATATGCCCATAGCATGTGTGAGCAATATATCATTTAGTGACAACTTTGTGTAAAAAAAAAAAAATTCAATCGCTTGAGGCAAAAAAATTAAATATTCAATGGGCTCAACATGCCACTTATCAATTTCCTTAGGGTGTCTACTTTCCAAAATGGGGTGATTTGGGGGGGTTTTGTACTGCCCTGCCATTTTAGCACCTCAAGAAATGAGATAGGCAGTCGTAAACTAAAAGCTGCGTAAATTCCAGAAAACGTACCTTAGTTTGTAGATGTGACAACTTTTGCGCAAACCAATAAATATACAATTATTGACTTTTTTTTACCAAAGACATGTGGCTGAATACATTTTGGCCTAAATGTATGACTAAAATTGAGTTTATTGGATTTTTCTAATAACAAAAAGTAGAAAATATCATTTTTTTTCAAAATTTGCGGTCTTTTTACGTTTATATCGCAAAAAATAAAAATCGCAGAGGCAATCAAATACCATCAAAAGAAAGCTCTATTTGTGGGAAGAAAAGGACGCAAATTTTGTTTGGGTACAACATTGCATGACCGCGCAATTACCAGTTAAAGCAGCACAGTGCCAAATTGTAAAAAGACCTCTGGTCATTTACCAGCAAAATGGTCCGGTCTGAAGGTGGTTAAGGTTAAAAATTAGCATAATATAGTCCTTCAGCAGGAGCTGAATGATGGCAGAACAGGCCTCTGGAATAATGATCCCCAGAGCCTGGGGGGAGATGCCTGTAGAGAACTTGAGGTCCTGAAGGTTCGTCTACGTACTCATCGTACAGTTTGTGCTGTGCAGGGGTTCTTACTTTGACTTTGACACAAGCCCTTTGGCTTGTGTCAAAGTAAGAACCTCTGCACAGCACAAACTGTACGATGAGTACGTAGACGAAACATGTTTGGAAAACGGTCGGGTGGTCAGAACGGACACCAGAAAGCAACGCTAAACAGCAAGGCCTGAAAGGACGACCTGAATAGCAGAAGCAAGCAGACAATAAAAAATGCCTTTCAAAGCGTACTATAACAAGATAAAGTCCACAATGAGAAGCAAATACTTAATGACTGCACGCACTGATTATCAGATACACAAAGATAAGCAGAAACTGAGGAGCAGTAGCGATCTGAATCACTAATCTGAAAAGCGCGAATCGTCTTTCACCAAACTTCTACTAAAACCCGAGATCAGCAGAAGGAGCCCAAAGGGTACCGGACGTGGTGCTGAACTTCCTTTTTCTAGTCCCGCCGTACACGGCTTACGTCAACGCGTTCTTGGCAACCGCGAAATCAGACAACTTGGCCTAAATCCGACGGGCAAAATCCGACGGATTTGGTTGCCAAAATCTCCGACCGTGTGTACATGGGCTTAGAAGGGGAGACTTGGAAGAAAAAGTGGCATTATATGTGGATGACCCACTATTCTTCCTTGGCGATACACAGGATTCCCTTCAGAAAGCTATGGACATTATTAACAAATTTGCGGATAAATTGGGAAAAATCTTCTGCCAGTAGACCCTTGCCTGAGGAGGTGACCCAGATCCAAGTAGCAAGTAAATTTAAATACCTAGGAATAAACGTATCCAGAGACCCTCAACAATACACTGCAGATAATATAATTCCGTTACTGAATAAATTTAGGAGGAAGACAAAAGTGTGGAAACGCCTGCCATTATCTGTGGCAGGTCGCTGTAATTTAATCAAAATGATATGGATGCCGCAGCTTCTCTATGTACTGCATAACTCCCCAATTTGGTTATATAAAATGTGGTTTCAAAAGATAGATATGGTGTTCAGGGAACTGATTTGGAAGGGTGGGTCGGCAAGAATCCAATTGAGTACTCTGCAGTTACAAAAGCAGGAAGGAGAAGTAGCACTCCCACACCCCTTTAGCTACTTCCTCGCGTCACAACTCCAGTATATGGGGGGTGTAATTTAGAAGGGGGAGAGGCAGTGAGAAAAATGCTCCTACAAAATACACCACATGACTCAATAGTGGAAGCTCTGGAGGCAGGATCCTTCCCATTATGACTCCCTACTTTGAGTTTAATGACGAGAAAATGGGACACAGCGAAGGCCATATTAAAATACAGAGGATTCAATGAGTATACCCCCTTATGGAAGAATAGTAAATTGGGAGAACTACAGAAGATGGGGACAGTAAGAGAATCGGAGAGATGTGGAATAAAATGTATTGCTCAGCTATACCAAGATGGTGCCCTGAAAACCTTTCAGGAACTGAGAGATTATTTTGCTCTACCAAATAAATCCTTCTATAAGTATTTGAAGGTCAGGCACGCACTGGAGGAGCAGTTTAGAGGGAGGACCTTAGAATGGAGCGCAATCCCAGTTCTTCAAAAAATAATCAATGCAGAAACAGGAAAAGGTTTAATTTCGAAAATATACCGACATATAAACAAGGGGAGAATGGGAGGGATAGAGACCCCTATGTACAAGAGGAAGTGGGAAAAAGATGTGGGAGATATCTCCGAAATACAATGGAATCAAATTCTTGAACTGGCTCCGTTGGTATCACTCTCTCCCTCTCAGAGGATGTCACATCTGTTCTTATTATATAGAACCTATTATACTCCTCGTAAACTTTTTCAATTTGGCCGACGGCCGGATGCAAGCTGCCCCTGGTGCGGGGACATGATTCATATGTTTTGGAGATGCCTGAAGTTGATCCGCTACTGGACGGAGGTGACAGGAACCATTGATCGGGTGTTTGGAACCTCCACCAGGATGGAGGTGAAGTATTGTCTCCTGGGATTAGTTGAGGGAGTAGGAAACCCGGGAAGCAGCCAGACGGCGGTCCTGAGATGCCTATTTCAGGCAAGGAAATTGATTGCCCTAAGATGGTTGTCGGTGTTGCCTCCTTCCGGTAGAGAATGGATAAATAGCATGAATGTGGTAATTCTTAAAGAGAAAGCGTTATATATAAAACAAGGAACTTTAAAGAAATATGACAAGATGTGGAAACCTTGGTGGGAAGCCAGAGGAATTGATATGTGAATAATAATAGTGTGAAAAATAAATATTTTAACAATGAAAAGTGACTCAATAAGAATTAAAGTAAGAGGGTGAATGAAGAGGGTGGAAGTGTGCGAGAATGGGGATGGGAGGGAAGATTGATAGAGTGGGAATCTAGATTACATGGAACATAAGCTAGGATGGCCCTCATGATACCAATCCCCTCTTAGGTCACCCAAGATATGAATCATCATTTTTTATATTTTTTATCTGATAAAGTGATGGGGGGGGGGTTGAGGGGATGTTCAATTTTGATGTATTTTGTAAATAAAATAAATATCTTAATAAAGAAATAAAGTTTAAAAAAAAAAGATTCCTCTATGATATTTAACAAACATATGCCAGGTTCTAATGGTAATTTTATTCTGAAGAGACTATTAATAGTCTAGATTATGCCCTGCCAATATCGGTGCAGTTTAGGTCATCTCTATAGCATATGTATTAAATTTGCAGGGGTTCCCCTACATCGAGGACAAAAAGGGGAATCTCTACAGTTCCATTTACCGTATATACTCGAGTATAGGCCGACCCGAGTATAAGCCGAGGCCCCCAATTTACCCCCAAAAAACTGGGAAACCTATTGACTCGTGTATAAGCCGAGGGTGAGATATGCCTGTCCATCCCTGTGTGTGTGTCCATCCATCCATCCATCCCTGTGTGTGTGTGTGTCCATCCATCCCTGTGTGTGTGTGTCCATCCATCCATCCATCCATCCCTGTGTGTGTGTCCATCCATCCATCCATCCCTGTGTGTGTGTGTGTCCATCCATCCATCCATCCCTGTGTGTGTGTCCATCCATCCATCCATCCCTGTGTGTGTGTGTGTCCATCCGTGTGTGTGTGTGTGTGTGTGTGTGTGTGTGTGTGTGTGTGTGTGTGGCCTTGTGTGTCCAGCCTACCTGTGTCCTGAGCCTCCGTCCGGTCCCGAGCCTCCGTCCGGTCCCGTCCCGTCCCGAGCCTCCGTCCGGTCCCGTCCCGTCCCGAGCCTCCGTCCGGTCCCGTCCCGAGCCTCCGTCCGGTCCCGTCCCGTCCCGTCCCGAGACTCCGTCCGGTCCCGTCCCGTCCCGAGCCGAGCCTCCGTCCGGTCCCGTCCCAGGATCACCGCTCTTCGTCGGCTGTGATAGGCGGAACACAATTTCCCAGCAGCCTGTGTTCCGCCTATCACGGACATCGTCTCATCCTCGTCCGTAGTACGAGGATGAGACGATGTCGGTGATAGGCGGAACACAGGCTGCTGGGAAATTCAGTGTTCCGCCTATCACAGGCGAAGGCGGAGCCGGAGGCGCGGCTTTTGAATTATAGAATGGCCGCTGTCTGTCTGCTCGACACGCTGATCGAGCAGGCAGACGGCGATGACTCGAGTATAAGCCGAGGGGGGCACTTTCAGCCTCAAAAAAGAGGCTGAAAATCTCGGCTTATACTCGAGTATATACGGTATATAATTTCTCAGGCGCATAATACGACCTATGTAAAATTAATAATTGGGTTCTTTTTTGCGTAGTGGACAATGATACACTAGGGACCGCAGACAGAGTCATTGTCCAATGGTCATCCGTCAACGGTCCCAGGTTTCGTTCCCACTGAGCCCTTGAGTTAATATCTATAGAATCTTGAACCTTATTATATAGCACCCCATAAAGTAGTGATATAAGACCCTGCTTATGCCCTTTAACATCTAGTAATGATATTATTGTGGAATGATTAAGTTTAAATTCAAGGGAATGGGCCTGAGCCTGTATGCCTGAGCCTGAGTTGGAAAAACCCTTGCTTTGGAATTCCATATTCCTCCATTATTTCAGCAAAGGGTTTTAAACTGTGATTCTGATGTGATTCAAATATCTCAAACCATGTTTTTGCCATAGCTCAAACCCTTCCAGTTTCTGTAATTCCTCACAGTTTACATTATTCCATGTTGCGGTATAACATGTACTGTATAACCCATAATGTTAGTAATTCTTTTAATTTCTTGCCATACTTTATCAAAAAGTTTACCTGTCAAAAATCCTTTATCCCCTCACAAGTTATTTGTCTCCAGTAAGGAGATCAGTGTATGTTCTCTACTTAACGGGAGTAGCAGACCCTGTATAGGATCAGAATTCCGTCCATCCAAAAAAAATTTTAATTGTGAGGCTAAGAAATAACTTTTAACATGTCAGATGGCAAATCCCCCTGCCTCCCTTTTTTAGACATACAAAAGCCCTTGGACTGCTGCAGAGCTCTGCCATTTTTGATGTAATTTCAGTAGCCTCAGAGCTGCCAAGTGACACTTTATAATATTCCCCTTTTGCTCCTCCCCAGCACTACACAAAAGGTTAAATAGTTACATGAGGGGAGGTGCAGAGTAGCTGGGCCAGTACAAGTAGTAAATAGACACTCTCACAAGTGGAGATGGCTATGACATGCAAGGAGGGAGAGGGCTGTGCTGGGGATCGACTTTTCTTTGAGCAGCCGAGTTTTTGAGTTAGTTTGAAGGTATATTCCAAATAAAAAATTTTATTATGGAAAGCAAAAACACTGCAATAATGTACTATATTTAAAATACATATTAAATTTGTGACATGATGTCTTTAAGTGTTTGCTAAAGGCATAAGCTTTGCCAGTACCATTACCAAACAGCAGTGCTATCAAGCTCATCTCTTTTAAAAAATGTTGAAATAACGCTATATTCCCTTTAAACATTGTTAATTCATTTAGTGTAGGGGTAGGGGCAAACAGAGTGGCCAAGTGGGCCCTGTGCAGGGCCAATTTTTGGAACATCCATTCAACCACTGGCCACCTAACTACTACTACTACTACCAACTATTAAAGTAAAAACACCTCTAATCCCAGAAGACCCTTGTACATCTACACAGTCTATACCAGTGATGGTGTGAACCTTGTCACCCCAGATGTTTTGGAACTAAATCTCCCATGATGCTCCACTACACTGCAGAGTGCCAGAGCATCATGGGAAATGTAGGTCAAAAACATCTGGGGTGCCAAGGTTTGCCATCACTGGTCTATACAAATGGTAAGTTGGCCTCTATGTTGGGGATGATTTAATAGTGGCTCGCAGTTATCTTGATAGGGAAGACATGTGCCACTAATGACTATCCCCTTACTGAGTGACCAGCAATTGCTTTCCATCCTTTATTCTAATGCAGTGGAAAGTTGGAGTTATGTCTGAATTTAGAATATATAGCAGAATATAAAAAATAATGCAGAACTATAAAACACATATACCTGACATTATATTGTTCAATGAACGGGCTCGTCAACAGATTGTTGCATGCTTCCCACTAAGCCCTTGTACACATGGTCGGAAATTCCGATGGAAAAAGGTCTGATCGGACCATGTTGTCGGATAATCCGATCATGTGTGGGCTACATCGAACTTTTTCCGTCGGAATGTCCGACCAACAAAGTTTGAGAGCTGGATATAAAATTTTTCGACAACGTGATCCGTAGAGAATTCCGATCGGACAAAGCGCCACGCATGCTCAGATCAAATTACGAGACCAAAGCTATTGGCTACTAGCCGCAACGTAGTCCCGTTGCAATGAATGAAACGTCATCACTTTCCAAACTATCTGATTTTCCGACAACTTTGTCCGACTGTGTGTATGCAACACCAGTTTCAAAGTATTTTATTGTTGGAATGTTCGACTATGTGTACAAGGGCTAAGATAAATGAGAGACAAGAACTAATAAATTGTAGTATGTGCCTCCTTTTATAAATCTGATGCACCTTTGGTTTTGTTACAATTATCCTATATGATCTGTGAAGATTTTGTCTTTTTTAACATTGTGTATTTGCAATGTCCTTAAGTCCTACCTAAATAATTATTTTATTAGTGGATGTGTTTAGCCTGTGGGCTTTGGAATTAGTAGAGTGGCTTTCAGTAACATGTGGGGGCTGCTTTACCATGTACTGTTTTTCTCTCCACAGTCTGGTATCTCTTGATAATCAAAGAAATACTTTTTGATGCTATAAGGAAAATCTCCACACAAGTAAAATTAATTAGTAAACTTATCCAGCTGGAGGAAATACTACAACTGTGCTTAAATCCTGAATGTCAGATAGAAGCAGTGCCGGGAGTCATCAAGACAGTTGAAATGTAACACACCACCCAACAGAAAAGTAAGCATACAACATATTGATTTACAGGCTTGATCTCTTTCAATGTCTTTTTTTAACATATTGACAGGGTGGCTTTACAAAAAGACAAAATAAAGTTGACCTAAAACTTTTTTCCCCATTAAAAGGGGTCTACTGCGGCTTCTTGTCACCTAACTCTGTGTTGAGCAAAGCTGCACAGAGGATGGTGCTCAGAACTAAGGACTGTAAGTCTTGCTTTGCATCAGTCTCAGATTGGTGACCATTCAGAAGTTAGGGATTGAATGAGTGGGACAACCCATTCACTCATACAAAATGCTCATGTGCGACTGAAGTGTTTCTTTGCAGGGACCCTCTGTCCAAGCAAATAAATTATATAATGTATAAAATTGCATGATATAAATAATTTTCAGAGTGATTGGCTCACTGGATTTCAAATTACATACATCCACTGTAGGGATGAGACGAACACCCCCCAGTTCGGTTTGCACGAGAACATGCGAACACAAAAAATGAGTGCGAATATGTGAACACTGTTAAAGTCTATGGGACACAAACGTGAAAAATCAAAAATTTTAATTTTAAAGGCTTATATTCAAGTTATTGCCATAAAAAGTGTTTGGGGACTTGGGTACTGCCCCAGGGGACATGTATCAATGCAGAACAAACATTTTTAATATGGCCATTTTTTCAGGAGCAGTGATTTTAATAATGCTTAAAGTGAAACAATAAAAATGAAATATTCCTTTAAACATTGTGCCTGGGTGGTTCCCTTAGTCTGCCTGTAAAGTGAGCGCCCCTCCTCCTGAACGGTACCAGGTGACATACCCTCAACATGGGGAGGCGGGGTAGAGGGAGGGGAGGGGAACATGAGTGGGGGACCTTCAAGGATAGGAAGGGCCCAACTAAATGTATACCATTATACCATGCATGTATCGTACGAAGTATTACATGAAAAATATCTTATACAGTAAAAGAGGTGACCAACCATTCAGAACATAACAGAAATGGAATATAGCCCATAAGGCCATAAAACTAACCAACCTCAACCTGTGTCCAATACTTTATATTGGTCCGAATAACGAAATACCACCCATGGGGACCAGGTAACCGGAGACAGTTTTTGACAATTCCTTTATTTTAAAAAAAAAGAGTGTCCCGTGATGTCCATCCATTTTTGATCACGGCGCCAAGATTGAAGATGGATGGGCATCGTGGGACACTTTTTTTTTATAAAGGGATTTTATTCCTTTATTCCAAAGCACCCTCCCAATGTTGAGGGCATGTGGCCTGGTATGGTTCGGGGGGGCGCCAAGTTGCCTGCTCAGATAAGGGTCTGGTATGGATTCTGAGGCGCAAGGTTCACCTTAAAATCCATACCAGACCTGAAGAGGATTTGGGGGGGACCCCCACAGCATTTTCAAAAAAAATTTGACGCAGGGTTCCCCTTAACCACTTCAATACACTGTGTTATACAAACTACACTGCCTGCACTGCCGGAATATATTTTTCATTTTCACTGATTCTTAGTAAATTAATAAGCTTCATTAATAGTGATATCTCTGGTGCCTAGTAAATAAGTTGAGTGTATTCTCAGTGATGTCATCGGTATCTAGTAAATTGATAGGCTGCATTCTCAGGGAAGTGATTGGTCTCTAGTGAAGGATTAGACTGCATTCTCAGCCAGGTCACTGGAGTCTACTGAATTGATAGTGTGCTAGAAGATTTTATTTTTTCTTTGAAAAAGTGGTTCTTTATTGAGAGAATAAACCAAGTAAAGTGTACAATAAAGTACAGATACAAAACCATCTGTGACATATTGATGACAATCATTAAATGAACAAACAAAGACCATTAAAGGGGAAAGTGCATATACAGAGGTCAGATCGGTTTTGAATATTACCACAAAGAAGGTTACAGGACATTCAAGATTTAAGAACATTATCACAAATTCACAACTCATCGGGACAATAAAAGGGGAAAAATAATAACAGTAGTAATATTGAGATAGAAGGGCAACCACATGTGGGGAAGGAGGGGGGTAACAGTTTCAGGGTAATTGGAGTAGAAAGACATTAGGTGAGACCCTGGGATCCCTAAAAGTGAAAGTGGTGGTCACACACATGAATTTGATTGTTGCAACCAGTGGTCCCAGCGTATTTAGATGGACACCTTCTTTGAAGGTAGGTAAGCTTTTTATATGGTAGGGTAGCATTAACTTCTGAGAGCCAGGCCTGGAAAGTGTAAGGAATGACTTGCATCTAGCCTTGTGCTGCCAGTTTCCTTGCTATGAATAACGTTTTGTATAGAAATATAGTCATAAATGTGTCTGCTTCGAGGACCGGAAATAGCCTCAGTATGCAATGTTTGGGGTTCAGAGAAAGGAGAGAACCCATGAATTCACGGAGGAACCTCACCATGCCCATAGTATGTTGGAGAAGGTGTTGTGGCTGCTGAACACATTGAACATAGCGGGCTGTGTGTCGGGGCGGAATTTAGATAAATGGATGAGGGTTAGATATGCCCTGTGAAGTATGTATAGTTTACAACCATCTAGGACAGGGGTCTCAAACTGGTGGCCCTCCAGATTTTGCGAAACTACAAGTCCCATCATGCCATTGCCTTTGGGAGTCTTGCTCTTAACTGTCAGCCTTGCAATGCCTCATGGGACTTGTAGTTTTTCAACAGCTGGAGGGCCACCAGTTTGAGATCTCTGATCTAGGACCTCACCCCAATCCTAATCATCCAAGCCAACTATGTCCGTCAGTGAGATTTAGCCCAATATGCACGTTTTGTGGCTGAGGGCATAAGGAGCATACTGTATTGTGTAGAGATCAGTTTCTGGGGCTCCGTATCATACACTATATTTAACAAAGAGATAGATGTTAATGGTGGGAAGGTGATGGAGAACTGAATTTTCAGGGCATGTCTTCATTGTAGATATCTAAAGAACATATAACTGGGGAGACAGAATTTGCCTTTCAGGAAATGAAAGGCTTTAAAGCCATCCGAGGTAAGATTTAAATAATAAATGGCCTTGATCTATCTCTCTTGTCTTGGGAGGGGAGGGAGGTGTTGGATCGAGCAATAACTCTGGATGAAACAGAGGCTACAATCTCTTCCTTTGCACTTCATAAATGCCCTGGTTTAGATGGATACCCAATAGAATGGTATCAACTGTATAAGGACACTGAGTGCTATTTTTATTAAAGTGATTGTAAACGATCACCTTGTAAAAAAAAACATTCAATTTAAAATGGAAATGAAAGGCAACATTTTTTATATAGATATAAAAAAAAATATTATAAATAACTTTTTCCCTTTTTTAAAATTTTATCACATTCCCTCTGTTTTCAGCTGCATAAAAGCTTCCCAGTGAATGGCTGTGTAGCAGGAGCATGTCAGGACAAGTCATTGGAGGAGAAGAGTACACGGAGTTTCCAGCATAGCTAGAGAAATTATCACTGTATGCTGTCCTGCTTAGTGTGGTCAGTTTTTAATAGGAAAGCAAGGGGACTGGCAGGAACACCAGGGATTTCAGATAAAGGAAGCAATAGAAAGAGAACAAGATACTTTCTCATACAAATACATGGTGCTGCAGGAAAATATCAGAAATATGATTAGAAATAGTGGAAATTCAAAGGATCCCCGTGCGATCCCCATCACTTCCAATGGCACCTCAATTACGACATGATTATTGCCTGACAAATCATGGTAAAATCAACAAAATAGCAGGACTCCTGTCCCAAAAAAGAAGTTCTTGCACTTCTTTTGGGCGATAGGCGTCCTGTGATTCTGGTTCCCTGATTTTACTGTGATTCGTCAGGCAACAATCGCGGCAAAATCAGACCGAAATTTGGTGCCATTTAAAATAGCGGGGGATCGCAAGGGCGTCCCACAATTTGCAGCATTTCCAAATCGTGGGCAGAATCATGGTGATTCCGCCCACAAAATGGAACACCAAGATGTGAATGGAGCCTAAATGATAGACAAAATTCTATCTAAGGCCACGTACACACGGGCGGATTGTCTGCCCAACTAAGTTCGTCAGACAATCCAACAGACAGTCCGTCCAAATTTTGAATGAACGGACTTGACCACACACGATGAACAGACAGTCCGCTGAAAACTTGCGCGATGACGTGTACAGCACGTACGACGGGACTAGAAAAACGACGTCCAATACACTGCAATGCAACCTTCGGCCGTGTAAATCCTTTCTGAGCATGCGCCATACTTAGTCCGTCCAACTTGCCTACGAGCGGACTGTCCGCTGAAACCAAGTTTTGACGGACAAAACCAAGTCTGGACGGACAAAATTACGGAAATTCCGAAAGACAAAGTCCGTCAGACTGTCCGCTGAAAAAGTCCGCTGAAGCCCACACACGAGCGGATTGTCCGCTGAAACACGGTTCAGCGGACTAAGTTGGGCAGACAATCCGCCCGTGTGTACGCGGCCTTAGTCTCCATTCACACAGGCGTTTTTGGGAGATTTTCTGGCCTAAGCCTCAGCTCTAAAAATGCCCAACAAGACAAATCTCATTAATTTCAATGGCCCCTGTTCACATCTGATGCCCTGTACACGCAGTCGGAAATTCTGACGGAAAATGTCCGATCGGATTATACTGTCAGAAAATCCGATTGTGTGTGGGCTCTATCAGACCTTTTCCGTTGGAAATTCCGACGTAAAAAATTTGAGAGCAGGATCTCAAATTTTCAGACAAAAAAATCCGATCAAACTTTTTCTGATCGTTTGTAGAGAATTCCAAACGGACAACGTACCACGCATGCTCAGATCAAATTACGAGACCAAAGCTATTGGCTACTAGCCTCAACGTAGTCCGTCGTAACGAACGAAAGTCATCACGTTCCGAATGATCGTATTTTCTGACAACTTTGTCCAACCGTGTGTATGCAACACCAGTTTAGGACAAAATCCATCCGACGGATTTTGTGGTCGGAATGTCCAACCGTGTGTACAAGGCATGAGCGTTCTGTCGCCTTAAGCAAAACGCCCGTCTATCAAAAAAGTACATGAGCTTCTTTTTTTGGCAGATTACAGGTGTTTTACTGCTATTCATGACTTGTGAACTTCAAAATGCCTGTACAAAAACACAGGAAAAATGCCTGTAAAATAAGCATGACAGCAGGTAAAGCTATAGATATATTTTATGGCCTGGCTCCGTGCCAATGACATAAGTACAGGGCTGGGATTCTAAAGTAATCAGACCCACACATATATTCATAAGATACATAGCAATGGAAAGTACATCTATTCAAACATCACTTTTTCTTCCTGAGCATCTTTCAAAATGTCATGGAATATGAACACATCATATCCCTCTATAGTATGTACTTGTCTCAATGCAGAACACTGATTGTCATATCTGTCTGCTGCCTTGTTCTTCTGCTATTAGCATGCATCACTTATGACAAGACACAAGACTTATTTCCTGACACCATCAGATAAAAAGGTAACAGGGGAGGAAGCTCCAGCACACAGCCTGTGAGTCACTGCCTCAGCTCTATTTGTTCCTGTGTGCTGTGTGAAGAGAGGTGCGCTCCTTTCGAACTTCTGCTCCTCACCCCCTACTTTATGAAAGCTCAGACAAGCTGTACAAATTCTGCACTTTGAACAGCTGTAGAGAAGAGAGCGCTGTAGATAAACAGGTATAACTTATGCAGGAGGATTTGTTTAGTATCACCCAAGGCTAGTCACTTCACTGGGTATATGTAAGGAGTTTCAACAACTTTAACCACTAGAGATCCGCGCTATAGCCAAATGATGGCTACAGCGCGGACCTCCTTTGCCGGGACGACGTCTATTGACGTCGTCCCGTGCACGAGCGCCTGCGCACCCCGGAGGGGCGCGCTCTGTGTTCGGCGAGTCTATGAGACTCGCCTGATCACGGATCCGAGCAAGGGGTCGACCCCGACCCCTTACCACGTGATCAGCTGTCAGCCAATGACAGCTGATCATGTGATACAACGGAGCCGGTAATCGGCTATTATTCCTCCTCGCGCTGACAGTGCGAGGAGAAAAAAAAGAGCCGATCACCGGCGGCCGTGATCGGGACATCAGTCCCGATCACGGCCAGCTTACCAGTGCCCACCTGCCCCCCTCAGGAATAAATAAGTGCCCCCCGTAAGTGCCACCCAGCAGTGCCCACAGAGCTCGCCACAGTGCCTAGAGGCGATTCAGTTCGCATTGTGCGCTATACAAGTATTTCATTCATTCATTCATTCAGTGCCACCCATCAGTGCCCACAGTGCCACACATCAGTGCCCACAGTGCCACCCATCAGTGCCCACAGTGCCACCCACAATCTGCCTCAACAACGGTGCTGCACCCCAGTGCCACATATCCGTGCCCATCAGTGTCATCTACCAGTGCCCATCAGTGCCCATCAGTGCCACCCATCAGTGCCCAGCAGTGCCACCTATCAGAGCCACCTATCAGTGCCACCTATCAGTCCCATCTATCAGTGGTACCTATCAGTGCCTCTTAGTGCCACCCATCCGTGCCACCCATCCGTGCCATCTTATCTGTGCCCATCTTTGCCCATCAGTGCCGCCTTATCTGTGCCCATCAGTACTGCCTTATCTGTGCCTATCGGTGCCACCTTATCTGTGCCTATTAGTGCCGCCTTAACTATGCCTATCAGTGCCCACCAGGGCAGCCTATCAGTGCCCACCAGTGCAGCCTATCATTGCGCCTCATCAGCGCACTTCAATGAAGGAGAAAAATTACCTGTTTGCAAAATTTTATAACAAACTATTAAACATGATTTTTTATTTTTGTTTATTTTGCATATTTTTTTGTTTGTTTAGCAAAAAATAAAACTCTCAGCTGTAATTAAATACCACCAAAAGAAAGCTCTATTTGTGGAGAAAAAATGATAAAAATTTCATTTGGGTACAGTGTTGTATGACTGCGCAATTGTCATTCAAAGTGCATCAGCGCTGAAAGCTGAAAATTGGTCTGGGCAGGAGGGGGGTTTAAGTGCCCAGTAAGCAAGTGGTTAACCACTTGCCGACCACTGCACACCAATATACATCGGCACAATGGCAGCTGTGGGCAAATGGGTGTACCTGTACAGCATGACCATGCCCGCGGGACCGGCAGACTCGATGTCCGATGGTCTCTTGCAGATCGTGTCATGGAGCCGCAGAACGTGGAAGTGCCTATGTAAACAAGGCATTTCCCCCTTCTGCCTTGTGACATGACACGGATCACTGCTCCCTGTCATCGGGAGCCGTGATCGCTGTCATGTCAGTGGTAGCCCACCCCCCTACAGTTAGAATCACTCCCTAAGACACACTTAACCCCTTGATCGCCCCCTATTGTTTAACCTCTTCCCTACCAGTGTCATTTACACAGTCATCAGTGCATTTTTATAGCACTGATCACTGTATAAATGACAATGGTCCCAAAATAGTGTCAAAAGCATCCAATGTGTCTGCCTAAATGTTGCAGTCATGATAAAAATCGCAGATCACTGCCATTACAAAAAAAATAAAATAATAATAATAAAAATGCCATAAATCTATCCCCTATTTTGTAGATGCTATAACTTTTGTGCAAACCAATCAGTATACACAAATGCCGTGTACACACGATCAGAATTCTCGTCGGAAAAAGCTCTGATGGTTTTCCCCACGGAATTCCGCTCAAGCTGTCTTGCCTACACACGGTCACACCAAATTCCGATCGTTTAGAACGCGGTGACGTACAACGCGTACGACGGGACTAGAAAAAGGAAGTTCAATAGCCAGTAGCCAATAGCTTCCATCTTGTAGTTGAATCTGAGCATGTGTGATTTTTGGCTTATCAGAACGCATACACACAATCGGAATTTCCGATAGAAAGATTTTCTGTTGGGAAAATTGAGAACATGCTATAAATTTTTGGCTGGCGGAAATTCGGACAGCTAAATTCCGATGGAGCATACACATGGTCGCATTTCACAATGAAAAGCTCTCATCCGTCGTGTGTACGCGGCATTAGGCCTCTTTCACACTACCGATCCGTTCAGGTCCGTCTGTCAGTTTTTCAGGCAGACCTGAACGGATGCTCCATAGAGGTCATGTCCGCTGACATCCGACCCGCTCTGATCCGAAAAAGTGTGACGGAGGAAAAACCTACTTTTCCATGCGTCATCGGATCGGATCGGGTGATGACTCTGCGGTCCCCATAGGGGAGATCGGTGATCTGACAGGTCCGTCCCTGTGCAGTGTGCAGAGACGGACCTGTCATCTTCCTGCTCGATGGAGTGATCCCCACTGAGCAAGCAGATATCCACGAGGCAGATCATCACTGATCCGCCAGTGTGAGTTTTTTTTTTTACCAAAAACATGTAAAAGAATACATATTGGTCTAAACTGAGGAAAAAAATAGTTTTTTAATATATTTTGGGGGATATTTATTATAGCAAAAAGTAAAAAATATAGCTTTTTTTTTCAAAATCGTCGTTTTTTTTTTTGTTTGTAGCGCAAAAAAAAAATGCAGATATGATCAAATCCCAACAAAAGAAAGCACTATTTGTGGGGGGAAAAATAGAAGGACGTCAATTATGTTCGGGTGCAACGTCACATGACTGCGCAATTGTCAGTTAAAATGGAAGTAAACTCCCCTATCGTTTTCATCCATGGAAGCTGCCATTTTTGCCTCTGTTTAATTTTCAGCTGCCACGGTGCTGCACATGTGATCCGTTATGACACCAGCCATTGGGTGGTTTGACAGTTTGGTTGAGAGCACAGCCAATGTGCAGTTAGCATTCCCGGCATGCCGTTTTTTGAAACTGTTTAAATCGATGGGTTTACTTCCACTTTAAAGCGATGCAGTGCCGAATCGCAAAAAGGGCTCCGGTCAGGAAGGGGGTAAAATCTTCCGGGGCTGAAGCAGTTAAAGTTTTGAATCCAGACAGGCAGCAGTTTTAGAATATAAGGTCAGCAATAGCAACTTTAATGCTTCTTATAATACATTTTCTTTGAGGATTGGTTGGTGGCCTGGATAGTGATAGAAGAAAAACAGAAACACTGGGCAGGTAGGCCGTGTCTCCTCTATGATTTTCAAGGCTTGACTTTCAATATTCACAGGGGAGTACCTTAAGTTTTATGACCAGTATACAAAAGTCTATCATTTAAAACAACAAGCATGACAGCAGGTAAAGCTATGGATATATTTTATGGCCTGACTCCGTGCCAATGACATAAGTACAGGGCTGCCTCTGCCACGCGTATATCCATAAGAATTATTTCTTAGCATTTTCATAAAAGCCAGATACATAGCAATGGAAAGTACATCTATTCAAACATCACCTTTTCTTCCTAAGCATCTTTCAAAAACTGACTCAAAGCAGGAAAATAAGGGAACTGAGCCCACAGCAATTCATTTTTCAAAAGATAGATTTCCATTGGCAAGCAATTTGATATACGCGAGTGATGGGAAAAAATGTTCTTTCTAAATTTAACTTCTATACATCTATGCAATATGACTGCCATTTATAAAAGTGAGTAATTTCACGGAGCTCGGTAGGATTTGTATGTGAGTGTCCAGATACACTGTTCTAGTCAAACAGCACATGATGGAAAGCCACCCTGGAGGCCTGTTCTATTATTAAAGCTGATGCCCCTCTATGGGAATAATATACTTCCTCCTGTGCTTAAACAGGCGATAGGGGAAAACGGAACAGATTTTTTTTTTCTCTTTACTCCTTTAAGGGATTTTTTCCTGTATCTTGCAGGCTTGATATACATTCTTAACAGCATATCTTGACATTTTTATTTCAGCCAAGGAATATTATTTAGGCAAGGCATAAAAAATTACACATTTATAATCCCTAGTGCAACTAAAATGTTTTCTTCAAGCATTTAGTCGTTCTGCACACTTGTTGCTTACATAGAAAGAAGCAGTTTTGTAAGCTGAAAAAATACCCCAGAGACTTTTATTGTACTTGGGAATGGAATAGTTATCAAGTATCTCTTTAATGAGCTGTTGCTATTAATCACTTCAGTCACAGAAGCAAGGCCGTCTTAATAGCAGCATGGGCCATTGGGCAGAGTAATGCTCTGGGGCCCCTACAATGGAGACAGCGCAGGTAAATAGACATCAAGTAAGTAGGAGGCAACAAGCGGAGCTTCTCCTTTTGGATGGAGCTCCACATTAACTACATGATCAATGTTTCTGTACAGCAAAGAAACAGTGGGAAAATACTACAGACATGATGTAACAAAGCTGTCCTGTGCATATAATATATCTGCTAGATTGATGCCTCCCCAACACTCTGACCCCTCTACACCCCAGATATCCCCCCAGCACTCTGACCCCTCTACAGCCCATATCTCCCTCCAGCACTCTGACCCCTCTACACCCCAGATATCCCCCAGCACTCTGACCCCTCCACACCCCAGATATCCCCCCACAACAGTGACCCCTCTACACCTCAGATATCCCCCCAGCACTGTGACCCCTCTACACCACAGATATCACCCCAGTGCTGTGACCCCTCTACATCCCAGATATCCCCCCCAGTGCTGTGACCCCTCTGCATCCCAGATATCCCCCCAGCACTGTGACCCCTCTACATCCCAGATATCCCCCCAGCACTGTGACCCCTCTACACCACAGATATCCCCCAGCACTGTAACCCCTCTACATCCCAGATATCCCCCAGCACCGTGACCCCCCTACATCCTAGATGTCCCCCAGCACTGTGACCTCTCTACACCCCAGATGTCCCCCCCAACACTCAGACCCCTCTACACCCCAGATGTCCCCCCAGCGCTCTGACCCCTCTACATCCTAGGTTTCCCCTCAGCACTCTGACCACTCTACACCCTAGTTATCCCCACAGCACTATGGCCCCTCCACACCCCAGATAACCCCCCCAGCACTCTGACCCCTCTACACCCCAGATATCCCCCCAGCACCCTGACCCCTCTACACCCTAGATATCCCCCCAGCACTCTGACCCCTCTACACCCCAGATATCCCCCCAGCACTTTGACCTTTCTACACCCTAGATATCCCCCCCAGCATTCTGACCCCTCTACACCCCAGATATCCCCCCAGCACGCTGACCCCTCACACCCTAGATATTTCCCCCAGCACTGTTACCATATACCATAAGATACCCCATGTATTGTGACCCCACTACATCCCTGATACCCCCTACACTGTGGCCTCTCTACATCCCTGATATCTCTAGCACTATAACCACCAAAGCTACCCCAAGCATTGCTACTCCCTATACACCCCAGATCCCCCCTCAGCATTGTTTTCCCCCATACACACTTGATATCCCTCAGCATCATTATTCCATCTATGTAGTACCCCCTTTTCCAGTGGAGATACAGTGCATTAAAACTTTGCCCACCTCCAGCACTAGACTCACCTATACTAATCAAGCAGGCAGAAGGAGGGGCGGAGGAAGGAGCATCCCTCCGGGCATTCCAAGCCCTTCGGTGCAAACAGTGCTGGACAGCTGGGCTCACCATGACACCATCCACAATGCTACTTCCTTAGGTGGGCTATCAGTGCTGCCGACTCAGCCGCTCCCACTCCAGCTTCTACCCCACAGCTTTCAAGTCCCGAGCATTCAAGCTGCATGGGCCGGGGTCAAAGCATCACTGGTGCTCCGGCCCTGCCCCTCCCTGCTGGCTGTGAAATAATAGGTATAGCTCTGCACAGCACGGGGCACCGCTGCCGGCCTGCCTCTCCTGTGTATCCATCACT
The DNA here is from genome assembly GCF_037356315.1 of Lithobates pipiens. Lineage (NCBI taxonomy): Eukaryota > Metazoa > Chordata > Amphibia > Anura > Ranidae > Lithobates > Lithobates pipiens. The sequence goes on from NW_027507784.1 coordinate 269,198,490, forward strand.
CTCAGTGCCATTCAGGGGGCCCCCAATTTCTGGGCAGTGTGAACTCAAAGACCATCTGCTTTGGGGAAAGTGCAAGGGATCCTCCGTGCATCTGGGGCCCCTGGGCAGTGCCCAAGGGCCCAAGTGTGCCCACTCATTAAGACAGCTCTGCCCAACCTTTGTTAAAAAAAAAAAAAGACAGCTCTGCCCAGAAAGATTTACCCACTTCCTGACCAGGCCATTTTTGACAATACAGCACTGTATCGTTTTAACTGACAATTGCGTGGTTGTGCGACGCTAAACCCAAACAAAATTGACGTCCTTTTTTCCCCACAAATAGAGCTTTATTTTGGTGGTATTTGATCACCTTTGCGGCTTTTATTTTTTGTGATATAAACAAAAAAGGAGCGACAATTGTAAATATATATATATATATATATATATATATATATATATTTACTTATAATAAATATCCAAAAAAAAATTCTTCGTCAGCTTAGGCCAATATGTATTCTGCTACATATTTTTGGTAATTTTTCTTTACAATAAGTATATATTGATTTGTTTGCGCAAAAGTTAGAGTGTCTACAAAATAGGGGATATATTTATAGCATTTTTATTATTATTATTTTACTAGTAATGGCGGTGATCAGTGATTTTTAGCAGGACTGTGACATTGCGGCAGACAGATCGGACACTTTTGACACTTTTTTGAAACCTTTAGTTAGTGACATTAATACAGAGATCAGAGCTAAAAATAGCCACTGATTACTGTATAAACGTCACTGGCAGGGAAGGAGTTAACACTAGGGGGCAATTAAGGGGTTAACTGTATTCCCTAGGGGGGTGTTTCGAACTGTGGAGGGAGTGGACTGCTTGGGAGTAGAGAGAGATCACAGTTCCTGATCATTAGGAACAGCAGATCTCTCTCTTCTTCCCTGACAGAACGAGGATCTGTCTGTTTACATTCACAGATTTCTGTTCTGGCTCTCTGAGGAGCGATTGCGGGTCACCGGCGGACATCGCGGCCGCTGGCTACACGCGTGCCCCTTATAGCCACCGTACAGCTATGGCGATTCAGGCAGGGGAGCCAACCTGCCACTGTATAACGAAGGCGGCTGGTGGGCAAGGTGTTAATATTGTTAACCCAAAAACATAAACTGAGAGGTGAAAAAATACTGACACTTGGGTATGTGAGACATGGGATTTAAATACCAGTTGAAGTCACAGAAATAGAAATGAAGTTTGATAGACATTGAACTAAAAGCATCCATTTTATAGACAGCCATTTTCAACCAGGGTTCCATTGAACCTTAGGGTTCCTCCAGAGTTTGCTATATGTTTTTTTTTAATACGTGATCACCTTCCCTCTGTTCTCAGCTGCATAAGAGCTGGGGGGAAGCAGCACACTGAGCTTTCCAGGAAATGGCTGTGCAGCGGGGGGCACATCAGCACAAGTCTGATCATTGGAGGAGAGTACACCGAGTTCACAGTTTAACTAGAGAAATGACCATGGTATGCTCTCCTTCTTGAGCTTTGGCAGACTGACCTCCGATCTGATGGTGCTTACATAATTTCGTAGGCAACACCACTTAACGGAGCCAGCAGCATGACACCAATTGTCTTTTTAGCTGTTTGTAAGGAGGCACCAATGTAAATAGCATTTTACCACTGACGCCCAACAAATGTAATTCTTGCAGGGGTTCTCTGAGACCAGAAACGTTTTTTTACAGGTTTCTTCAAAATGGTGCTATTCGTATTGGGTGCTTACCTGTGCTTAGGTGTGTTTCGTTCAGTTGCATTTAGAGAAAATATAATTTTATGCTGATTAGGAACTCTAAACATGGATAAATGCATGTAAATGTGGATAACTCAAGGACAATCTAAATGCAGGGGCAGACCTAAGGTGGAAGGATGCAGGGAGCGCTGTCTTTCTAAAAAACTTGTTCGATCTACGTATCCACATGATGTGTGTGTAGCAAAGTCATGGGGCCCCTTGAAGCCCAATGGTAACCTCCAGAGTTAGGGACAGCTGACATCCATCTGTGTAGAGTGGGATACAAGGCATGGTGGGTGTAATGCAAGGTAGGTTGATAGGCACCAGACACTTCTTGAATTCAAAGAGATTTATTGTCTCCTAAACAGAACTGTGGGACAGAGGGTTGGGGCCAGGATACCGTTAAGTAGATGCAATGTTAATTGGCAGACTCCAAGACTTCTATAGGCAGACAGCTATACAGGGAAAGGTATCTATACTCTATATCTGCATGAGTAGGAACACTGTCTCTGAAATTGCCAGACTTGCTGTTTGGAAGCTAAACAGTTTGGACCTTGAGTGGAGGGTGTAAACAAGTTTTGCCTTTGCTGGTGATTGCTGTGTTGCATTTTTAGGTTCTTTTTGGGGCATTTCCTTGCAGCTTTTTAACACCTTTTTCTGTCACTTTTTAAACAGCCTTTTTTTTTCTTTCCTTCCTTCAGCCGAATAATTAAAGGGAGTAGTTAATTGGTCACAGGTGCTTGAGGCCTATATAATTTTCTGTACAACTCATTTTGAGCTTGCTGGAACTTAGACCAAGTAGAACTGGACTCAGTGGTGAGTTAAAACAGAAGGTTATAACAGGGCTCATCAGGGCCGATCCTAGGGTCACAGACGCCTCGGTGCAGAAATATTTCTGGCGCCTCCACGTGGGTGTGGTCATCTTACCAACTCCTCCCCTTTACAAGTGTTACTATGTCAAACACAGAGATGCTCCCCTAAGAAGTCTTCGTTACCCTGGGATTCTCCCATGATCTTTTAACAATAAAGAAAACACAGGAAGAGCATACACTAATGAGATGTAGAGGGGGGTCTCTCTGATGTACACAGAGAGGGCTTCTGTTAGAGAGTCTGTTAGAAAGAGCCCCCAGACATAGTACAGGAGACAGTCAGAGACTGCAGACATAATACAGGAGATGGTCAGAGGCTGCAGACATGTTACAGGAGATGGTAAGAGACTACAGACATGTTACAGGAGATGGTCAGAGACCGCAGACGTGTTACAGGAGATGGTCAGAGACTGCAGACATGTTATAGGAGATGGTCAAAGAGGGCAGACATAATACAGGAGATGGTTAGAGACTGCAGACATGTTACAAGAGATGGTCAGAGACTGCAGTTCCTATGGACGTTAGTAGATAATGGCCGATTGGCCCTCTCACCTGACCCAGTGACACAGCAACAACGGTTCCTCTGATCAGGAGTCTGCTCACTCTGAATTGCCCGTGGCGACGCCGCTGGTTAGAGCCCAGATCTGTATTCTGCCAATGACTCCATTCCTTTCTCCGCCATGTATAGCGCTAGGCTGTGTGGCTTACCCTCTGGTGGCACAGGGCAGCGGAGTTCTCCCTCTGATGGTGTTTCCCCAGCACTGTCCTCTCCCTCTGGAGTCCTGGGTGTACTTCCCTGAAAGCTTTCCCGGGGACCTGTCTCTCTCTCTCTCCCATTCAGCTGAGCATGCTGTGTGGGCTGCAGTTTCCGTGTTACAGTAGGGCTGCCAGTCCTCGGGACTACATGTCCCACAATCCTCATTGCTCCTTTTTTTTCTTTCCTGGCCGATATAAAGGCGGGGAAGAAACATAGTGCGCTGCTCACTAGTACAGCAGCGCACGCGAGGAGAGGGAGAGGGAGAGGGGAAATAAGAGCCTGCGGCTGCATTGGCGTCACTAGGGTTGATGTCACCCCTCCAACAACTATAGTCACCCCTCAGTACAGACCCCCTTCCACTAAGTATAGACCCCCCTCCATCAGTGCAGACCCCCACTAAGTATAAACCCCTCCCTCAGTACAGACCCCCCAGAACAAAACACCCCCCTCTATCAGTACAGAACCACCCCCCTCCATTAGTACAGACCCCCCCAGAACAAATCACCCCCTACATTAGTACAGAACTCTTTATCGCAGGGATAGAGAGGGTACACTGGTCAGTGTGCTCTGACCGAGGGGCAGTCCCCCTCTCAGCACACAGTAGCTCGGAGGGGAGTTTGCTGTTTAACATTGCATAGTTAATACTGTAACCTCCTCCCAAGCTTTTCAGTTTTTTTTTTTAAGTCAGCCTGCTAGGTTGAATGAAAAAAAAAAACAGATAGCGTGTACCAGGCTTAAGTGATGAGTTGTGAGTTTTCTCTAAGGTTGGCCATACAAGGTTCAAATCGTGTCTGGTTTAGCAGAAACTGGCATAGATTTGAACCATTAATGGTCAGGCTGAATTGATCGATCAGCTTGGGTACAACCAGCCTGCTGTATTCTCTTGTGATTATCGCTAGAGGCTGATGTCTTCTCCTGGCGGGGAGGGCTTCCCACACTTGCCCTGCCAGAGAAAGACAATTGCTAATTCCCCTGTCAACAATGCCTGTGTTGATGGGGGAATCGTGCATAGGAAAGGAATTTGGACCGTGTATGGCTTGCCTAAGGCCGCGTACACACGCGCGGACTGTTTGCCCAACCTTGTTCGTCAAACAGTTTCGGCAAACAGTCCGCTCAAAATTTGCATGAGCGGACTTGCCCACACACGAGCGGACTGTTTCAACGAACTGTTTGCCAAACAGTCCGCTCAACTTTTGAAATGAACGGACTCGCCCACGTAAGGCGGAGGCAAATCCGCCCATTTTGAGCGCGTGTACAGGTAGGCGGGGCCCACGAAGGAGACGTCGCGGGCTCCGCCGCCTGGAATGGGCTTAAAGGGGAACCCCAACGCCGAAAAAAATCGGCGTGGGGGTTCCCCCAAAGTCCACACCAGACCCTTGTCCGAGCACGCTACCCGGCCGGCCAGGAAAGGGGGGCGAGCGAGCGCGCCCCCCCTCCTGAGCCGTACCAGGCCGCGTGCCCTCAACATGGGGGGGTGCCTTGGGGAAGGGGGGCCGCGCGGCCCCCCCACCCCAAAGCACCTTGTCCCCATGTTGATGAGGACAAGGGCCTCTTCCCGACAACCCTGGCCGTTGGTTGTCGGGGTCTGCGGGCGGGGGGCTTATCGGAATCCGGGAGCCCCCTTTAAGAAGGGGGCCCCCGGATACCGGCCCCCCACCCTATGTGAATGAGTATGGGGTACAATGTACCCCTACCCATTCACCTGTGAAATAAAGTACAAAAAAAAACACAACACAGGGAAAAAATATTTTATTGCACAGCTCCGGGGGTCTTCCGTCTTCGGGGGTCTTCTCGCCGGACTCCTCCGCTATCTGTGTGTAGCTCTTTTACTAGCGGAGGAGTCCGGCTTTCTTCCTCCCCGCCGCCGGCCTCTTCTCCCAACTTCGGGGGTCTTGTCCCCCTCTTCGGTTCTTCTGCCGGGCCACCGCGCCTTCTTGTAGCTCTTTTGCAGGCGGTGGCCCGGTCTTCTGTCGCCGCTGCCTTCCGTTCTTCTGTCGCCGCCTTCGGTTCTTCTGCCGGGCCACCGCGCCTTCTTGTAGCTCTTTTACAGGCGTTGGCCCGGTCTTCTGTCGCCGCTGTCGTCGCCGCCGCCGCCGCCTTCCGTTCTTGTTCTTCTTCTTGTTCTTCTTCTTCTTCCCCAGGAGATGTTGACTCGACGAGCTCTCCGGCCGGAATGCCAGAGCCGCGCTGTGCGGTCACTTATATAGTGACAATGGGGTGGTGTCACATGGTATATGTCACATGGGTTGGTCACATGGGTTGATGTCACATGGGGACTATGACATCGTAAGGGGGCGGGGTCACCATGTGACCAACCCATGTGACATATACCATGTGACACCGCCCCATTGTCACTATATAAGTGACCGCACAGCGCGGCTCTGGCATTCCGGCCGGAGAGCTCGTCGAGTCAACATCTCCTGGGGAAGAAGAAGAAGAACAAGAAGAAGAACAAGAACGGAAGGCGGCGGCGGCGGCGACGACAGCGGCGACAGAAGACCGGGCCACCGCCTGTAAAAGAGCTACAAGAAGGCGCGGTGGCCCGGCAGAAGAACCGAAGGCGGCGACAGAAGAACGGAAGGCAGCGGCGACAGAAGACCGGGCCACCGCCTGCAAAAGAGCTACAAGAAGGCGCGGTGGCCCGGCAGAAGAACCGAAGAGGGGGACAAGACCCCCGAAGTCGGGAGAAGAGGCCGGCGGCGGGGAGGAAGAAAGCCGGACTCCTCCGCTAGTAAAAGAGCTACACACAGATAGCGGAGGAGTCCGGCGAGAAGACCCCCGAAGACGGAAGACCCCCGGAGCTGTGCAATAAAATATTTTTTCCCTGTGTTGTGTTTTTTTTTGTACTTTATTTCACAGGTGAATGGGTAGGGGTACATTGTACCCCATACTCATTCACATAGGGTGGGGGGCCGGTATCCGGGGGCCCCCTTCTTAAAGGGGGCTCCCGGATTCCGATAAGCCCCCCGCCCGCAGACCCCGACAACCGACGGCCAGGGTTGTCGGGAAGAGGCCCTTGTCCTCATCAACATGGGGACAAGGTGCTTTGGGGTGGGGGGGCCGCGCGGCCCCCCCTTCCCCAAGGCACCCCCCCATGTTGAGGGCACGCGGCCTGGTACGGCTCAGGAGGGGGGGCGCGCTCGCTCGCCCCCCTTTCCTGGCCGGCCGGGTAGCGTGCTCGGACAAGGGTCTGGTGTGGACTTTGAGGGAACCCCCACGCCGATTTTTTTCGGCGTTGGGGTTCCCCTTTAAGCCCATTCCAGGCGGCGGAGCCCGCGACGTCTCCTTCGCGGGCCCCGCCTACCTGTACACGCGCTCGAAATGGGCGGACTTTCCGAGCGGGAACAGTCCGCTCATTTCGAAAGTACAGCGGACAGGCCCACACACGGGCGGACTGTTCGCTCAAACACGGTTTCAGCGGACAGTTTTTCGGAATTTCCGAAAGACTTTGTCCGTCCAACTGTCCGCTGAAACTGTCCGCTGAAAGCCCACACACGAGCGGACTGTCCGCCCAAACACTGTTCAGCGGACAAGGTTGGGCGAACAGTCCGCCCGTGTGTACGCGGCCTAAGAGACAACATGTCACACTTCCTTAAATTTCATCAAGCTAAATAAAAATGGCAACCACCGAGATTATAACTAGCCTTTGAAGCAAGGGGCACATGAAAGGGTTTTGTGCAGCACAAGAAAAATTCAACCCCCCCCCCCCCAAAATAAAAAAATAAAAAGTAATAATTCTGCATAACAATTTTGCTTTAGAAATAGAGGTTTTAGTTGCACAACATTAGTAAATATATGTGAAAGCTGCACTGGCTTGTCAAGGTTCCTCTGTAAATTGCAGTCCTAATCTTTGAGGCTTTCCAAGTTGAAGGAAATATAGCAATGGATACAGCCCATTCCTGTTTAAAATTTCCTGAAATTTAATCCTGCAACCTTCCAGGTTGGGAACCCCTGAGCTAAAGGGTCTTTCCTAAAAATGTAGCTATCCTTCAAAGAAAAGTTGTCAAGAAAGGAATGGGCAGTCTGCCATTAATTAATGTCCTTCTTAGCCCTTGTACACACGGTCAGAGAATCCTTCGGAATGTGTCCTCTCGGACCGTGTTGTCGGATAATCCGACTGTGTGTGGTATGTATCGGACTGATTCCGTCGGAATATCCGTCGGACCCAATTTTCCAACTTGTTGGAAATATTTCCCGACCAACTGGGCCGATCGGACATACTCCGATCACGTGTAGAGAATTTTGATCGGACCAAGTGCCACGCATGCTCAGATCAAATTCCTACATCAAAGCTATTGGCTACTAGCCTGAATGTAGTCCCATCGTATCATCACGTTCTGAAAGATCGGATTTTTCGACAACTTTGTCAACTTTGACCGTGTGTCGGACAACTTTGACCGTGGGTATGCAACATTTTCGGACAAGATCCGACGGACAAAATCCGACGGGCAAAATCCGACGGATTTGGTTGTCGAAATCTCTGACCGTGTGTACATGGGCTTAGAATTCTGGGCTGTCCTGCTGCCCGCCTTCTTTCGATACTTTAAGTTACTAATCTGAAACTAATAATCGGATCATGAGTTCAGGCTTTACTTGCCACATACATGTTCCAGATCATTTTCTCTGTGCAAGGGTACTATAACTCAGGTTTCAGTACAGGTTTCCTTTAACCTTTTCATGACCAGTGATAATTGATGTCTAAATGCCCAGGTCAGCAAGCATCTGCACCTCTAACATTACTTTTATTATTTTGCATACCTAATATTTTTTGTATTGTTTTTAAGAACATATATGGCTTTTCTTTGGTACACCATTTTAAAACCTTGTTTTTATTCTAGACTGAGAATTACTCAAAAATTTAAGAAAAAAATGCAAAAAGTGCAATTGTATTTGTAAATCACATTATTAAATAGATGAACACAGCCACCCGGTTCAGTTCGCAGCAGAACAGGCAAAACATTTGCTCGAACACACGAACACCCTTAAAGATGGGACATGAACATGAACATGAAAAATCAAAAGTGCTAATTTTAAAGTCTTATATGCAAGTTATTGTCATAAAAAGTGTTTGGGGACCTGGGTCCTGCCCCAGGGGACATGTATCAATGCAAAAAAAGTTTTAAAAATGGCTGTTTTTTCAGGAGCAGTGATTTTAATATTGCTTAAATAATGCTTAAAGGGAAATAATAAAATTGAAAAAGTGAAATATTCCTTTAAATTTTGTACCGGGGGGGGGGGGGGGTGTCTATAGTATGCATGTAAAGTGGTGCTTGTTTCCCGTGTTTTAGAACAGTCCGAGAGAAAAATTAGATTTCTAAAGGAAAAAAGTAATTTGGTTCAGGGATCCCCTTAATATTCATACCATAATGGACTGTTATTCATATATATTCATTCATTCATATTTTCATTATTCATTCATATATTCATAATGGACTGTGGGGGAATCCCATGCCGTTTTTTGAAATTACTTTTATGTGTATTGCCGGGACTGACAATTCATTATAGCCGCGCATACTTTTAAATTACTTTTTTTCCTTTAGAAATGTAATTTTGCTCTCAAACTGTTCTAAACATGGGAAAGGTGCCACTTTACAGGCATACTATAGACACCCCCCAGGTAGGAAATTTAAAGGAATATTTCACTTTTATTGTTTCGCTTTAAGCTTTATTAAAATCACTGCTCCCGCAAAAACTGCAGTTTTTAAAACTTTTTTTTTGCATTGATACATGTCCCCTGGGGCAGGACCCAGGTCCCTAAACACTTTTTACAACAATACCATGCATATAAACCTTTAAAATTCACACTTTTGATTTCTCCCATAGACTTTTAAAGGGTGTTCCGTGGCTTTCGAATTTGCCACGAACACCCCAAATGGTTCGCTATTCGGCGAACACCCGATGTTCGAGTCAAATTTAGGCTTGACTCCAACAATGGGCTCATCCCTACTGAAGACTTACATTGTCAATGAAACCTCCAGACTGCATGTGATCAGTATGTTATAGCTGGCATAAGGGGTTATTTACGAAAGGCAAATCTACTTTGCACTACAAGTGCACTTGGAAGTTCAGTCACTTTAGCTCTAAGGGGGACATGGAAGGAAAATAAAAAAACAGCATTTTATCACATGATTTGATGATAAAATCAGCAGAGCTTCCGCTCATTTCAGATCTTCCTCTCATTTCAGATCTTCCTCTCAGATCTACAGCGACTGCACTTCCAAGTGCACTTGCAGTGCACTAGTAGTGCAAAGTGAATTTACCTTTTGTAAATAAATCCTCAGTGATCACCTAATCAAGAATCATTCTGTTTAGATCTTTGATCATCATTTAGATCTACAACAGTCAGGGGCAGCCAAGATTGAAAGCCACCAGCCTCTCAAAGTATCAGCTGCTGGCTTGTAGAGCGAGGATGTCTTAATATATCTTCAACATAGACCATCATGCTAAGGAATTGTAATATGCAGTTTCTTTGTGGGGAGGGGTTAATAATAATTGTCCCCATACAGGGGTACCATAATGCTTTCGTTTTTTTTTCTTGTAAATTGGTAAGTGACAGGTTCACTTGAATTGAACAAGTGAGCTTTTTATTTTTATTTTACTAAGATCTAAATTATTAATGGAGACCTTGAACTCAGAGGCCTCATCCAATAACTGGCTTTACATCAGCGCAGTCTAAACAGATCTGATCAATGCAAAACACTGAATGCTAACTATTGGTCTCAAGAGTGGCCAAGACTTCTATTGAGCGTCGGAACTGGGAGTCTGTGAAGGAAGAGTTTCTGACTTCTTCATGATCAGCTTACACTTCTGTAGAAAACCTGGGGAATTACGAGAAGTAACTCCACTTTCCAAGAAAGGTTGATCAGGAAGCATAATAATCTTCCACTTCAAGCTTTGCTGATTCCGTCGTGAGTGAAAAGATTGCCAAGGGGATGGCTGTGGCATTCTTCATCATAATATGTAAATAGTAATACCCCAAATCCATAGAGCTGAGATTACCGCTGCCAGTGAAACACATGAGCTGTATGAATTCTATGCATAGGAAACCTGGGAGACATCCAAGTTAAATTGGGTGGAATGGGTCATATCACACAGGATAATGTGAATGATAGACTGCTGTAGTGACAAATAAGCACCTTATGCTTGTTTGTTTTGCAGTCATTCAGTGGGAGAAACCACATGCTGTTTTGCGCATACTTATTATAGAGGGGAAGGTGTCATAGACAACAAAAGTTGATATACGGAGGGGACTCGCTTCTCAGTTCTGCCGCAGAGAGTTAATGATTATTAAACACTGCAGAGATCTGGTTTCACTCCCAAGACAGGCTGAATGAACATTATGTGCACATGAATGATACATTGCACAGTGGAGGATGCATTTTAAGTCACTCAAAAAGAACTACAAGGTGAATTAAGTAACAAAAAATAAAATACTACTGCGCCCAGGGGTGCACTACAAGTCAATGTGACAAATTGCAGTATAAGAGAGAAAGTTTTAAGTGTCAAAAATTAAGAAAAAGGGAACTTAGAATGAAAAAAATACGAGTGAAGTGGCATTTTTGCTACATGAGCACTCTTAACATAAATAAAAAAGGTTAACTTTTTTTCTTGTTTCTTACAGTTTCTATGAAGCATTTACCTCTCTGTCTCCTCCTAATCTACCTAAAATACTCTACTTTTCTGCACATCTATGCCATAGCAATAAAAATTTGATTTTTTTTATCCAATTACCTATTTTTACAATCTTTCCTTTTAGTGCCATAGTAACCAAACCATTTTCACAGTGCCATTTGCCCTCGGGTGTCAAAGAACCCATGCGGTCAGACAGGCCATTAATGCTTAGTACACACCGGCCAAATGTTGAGAGATATCGGTGGGTTCAATAAAGACTGGCTGACATTCAGCCAGTGTGTATGTCAGTCAGCCCGACAAAAGCCTGCTGTTTGGCTGGCTTCTGTCAGACGGGCATGCTGAAAAAAACAGATCCCGATCAGCGCTCTCAGCCACTGTGAGGGAGTTCCCCTGTCAGAACACAACAGCTCCACAGGGGTGAGCACTGTACGAACGTTGGACTGTACACCAGCTCCAACAGTGTATACTAGGCTTAAGGCTCTGTTCACACTTGTGCAATTTCAGATGTGACATGCAAAGTCATGAAATATTTAAGGGCATGCAGATGGATGTCAGTCATGTCCTCTATGTTTCTACCCTCGTTGGGCAGCAAGCAAGGGTCACATGAGAGACCTGCCATGGGTTCTTCTGGGCTACACTAGGCACTTTGTTTCAGGGTAACTTTACCGCACACATGGGGTACCTTCACTTTGTATAATTTTTCTCAATACTTTGGGACAAGACTGAGGCTGCCATGGGAGATTACACAACCTTAAGCCAGACCTTGGAGATGAACGTATTCTAGTTAACTCTCAGTTTCACCTTTGTCATAACTGACATTTAGGAGGAACATGCAGAGACTATGTCCACATCCAGCACTTTCCACTACTACTCCCCAGCAGCAGAGTGGACCCTGCCTGCACTCTGTGTGGAATCCACATGTGCACTCATCTTAACTCTCAAACATCTGTACCTCTAAATAGGATGGAAAACCTCTGCAGTGCAATACGCTCCCGTTGTGCTGACAACATTTCACTTGCTACTAGAAGCCATGTCACCTATAATAGGTACATGCTACTGACAGGCCACTTGTTAAGCTTCTGTTACTCTTGATAACCACTTGTGTTCTTCATCTTCACATTACTTCATTCTACACTGATGTCTTCATACCCCAATATGTTAAAGACCTACTGGTTGTGTGTGCCGGTTACTTACGATGCACTTCTCTAATGACTAGGCAGGGACAAGATTTAAACCTCTTTACATAATAAAGGTGCAAAGGTAGACATTTTTCAATCCAACAGGCAAGACATGATACTTCTCTAGTTCCTTAACTTCGACTACAGGCTGGAGTGCTGCCCCAACATACCTGCAAACATGCATCCAGTGTCCATAGTCCTTTACGGGCTCTCTCATGCCAATGTAGGTCCTTTGGAGGCATAATCCAGGGTGGGCATCTTCAGGGAAAAATCCCAAGTTAAAAGTCTCTGGCCATAACAGGTGACACTCTCCTACTACTGCAGGTCACTTCTTCCATATCCATCCAATACATGTCTCATAACCCAAAGTTGTACTGTGCTCGCAAAGTGTCTTTTGTGGAGACAATGACGACTCTCCAGACTTCCACAGGGGACTCCCTGGAGAACCTCTCTGAGAACCAGGCCACTGCCTGTTTATATCAACCAGACAAGTGGGCTGGACCCACACAGGAAAACCAGCCAAACAATCAGGCAAAACTTTAGCCCCAAACCTCCCAGCCAGGACAGCACGCAACCTGCTTACAGTTTCAACCTGCTTACAAATAGAAAATCATGTTTTCAATTGTGCCTGTTCACATCAATGCAATGATGGCGTGATTTTGGAAAAGGCTATTATGGCATGATTCCAGCATGGTTACGACCAAAATCATATCCAAGTTGCATCCAAGTTTCTCTACATAATCACAATGAAAATTAAGATCAAAATCGGATCACAGCAGTGTTTAAGGTAAAGTTTACATGTTCCCAGGTGCTGTTACACCACCTAAGTTCTGCCACCAACTCTACACTGAATATTAAAGAATATGAATGCTTTTGTGAGGGAGGACATTCTTCAGGGGATAGTGTTGGATTCGAGTAGAGTATTTCATTTTTTTAAATTGTTCTTCAACCACTTAAGGCCCAGCTGCCACCATTATACTGCAGCAATGTGGCTCGGTCCCACAGATCGCCTTATGTGTACATCTTCTTGTACAGGAGATTTGTGGGCGTGCGTGCACTCCCATTGGCCAGCAGTGGAGCCAATCAGCAGGTCCTGCGGACTCGATGTCCGCCTGCGACCCGTGATCATTCCACGCAATGACAGAACGAGGATCTGCCTGTGTAAACATCCAGGTAAAAATCCATTCTGACAGAGGAGATCACACAGATCCCCTCTTTCTGCTATGCAGGAAGGCGGATCTGTGTGTTGTCCCAGTGAGCCCTTCCCCCATACAGTTAGAACACTCAGTGAAGGAACACATTTTACTCCTTCATCGCCCTTGATGTTAATCCCTTCCCTGACAGTGTCATTAGTACAATAACATATTTTTAGCACTGATTACTGTAATAATGCCACTGGTTCCCAAAAAAGTGTCAAAAATGTCAGTTAGGTGTCCTATCTGTCTGCTGCAATGTTGCAGTCCTGCTAAAAATCATTGATTCCCACCATTACTAGTGGGAAAAAAATGCCATCTATCCCCTATTTTGCAGATGCTATAACCAATCAATATACACTTTTTTTTAACCAAAAATATGAAGCAGAATACATATTGGCCTAAACTGATAAATACATTTGCTTTTTTTTTACATTTTTTTTTGGAAATGTTTTATAGCAGGAAGTAAAAAAAAAAAATTTTCTTTCAAAAGTATCACTCTTTTTTTTGTTTATAGTGCAAAAAATAAAAACTGCAGAAGTGATCAAATACCACCAAAAAAACCTCTATTTGTGGGTTCAGCGTCGCACGACCGCGCAATTGTCAGTTAAAGCGAAGCAGTGCTGTATCGCAAAAATTGCCTGGCCAGGAAGGGGGTAAATCCTTCCGGGACTGAAGTGGTTAAAACATGGAGTTCTGCCTTATCTAAGCATCTGCTTGAAAACTGACAAACTTAGCCTCTCTCCCTATTTCCATGCACCTTTTGGGATTGATTCCTAAAGGCAAATAGGTTGTTCATTTTGCAAGGGAGTTTGCATTGTGTATTCTTTGCAGAGTGAAACTTTACCACATTCATTAAGCTCTGAGGCAAAGTCCGTTGCAAAGTGCAACTTCCCTTGCAGAATGAAGAGCACATTTGAATGTAGTAAATCAATTCCTTTGACTCCAATGTTGCTATTGATGCTTCCTCTCCATGCCATCTCTGCACTACTTTGCATTCTCTGTCTACCTCTCTGGCCCTCTCTCCGCCACCACATTGCCTCCTTCTCTATCTGCACCCTTTCTGTAACTCTCTGATCCTTTATATCTCTGTGCACCCCCTGCAACCCCTTTCATCCACTCTGTATATCTGTTTGCACATCTTTATCTCCACAACCCCATACATTCATTCCATGCCTTTTCCATATCTTTTTACCTCCACAACCCATTTTAACAACTCTGTACCCCTTCTATGTCTCTCTGCAAACTCAACCCTTTTTTTGTAAACCCCTATTTCTGTCTGTCTTTGTCTGGGGGGCTCCCTCAAAGGCCACAGCAGCCTATCATACCATCTCCAGCTTCCACCTGAACAACTCATCGCCAGCTGGGCTGACCCTGAGTATTTGAAGAGGCCTGCCACCTGCCATTCTTAGTTGGGGATTCAGAATAATCCAGGCAGCACCACCTCACCTCTCCTCTCCTCCTATCTTTCCATAAGGTTTCAGCACATTCTAGAAATAAGTGGGAGGTCACAGTGATGCAGCCTGTGAGTCATCCAGATCTCCCTGGATTTCTGCCAACCCAGGAAACAAAAACAAGCAGACCTAGCATTAGCAGTAAAGCGACGCTAGTTTTAGCGGCGCTTTCCAGACATTTTAGATGCACTTTTTCGGCTGCTTGCAAGACGCTTTTAACCCTCGCTAGCGGCAGAATAACCGGTTAAAAGCGCCCACAAAGCGCTGCTGGTGAGGCACTTTGCAGGCGATTCGGCAGCGCTGCCCATTGATTTCAATGGGCAGGGGCCCTTTAGGAGCAGTGTATATATCGCTCCTAAAGCACCCAAAAGATGTTGCTTGTTGGACTTTTTTTAACGTCCTGCCAGCGCGGCCTAAGTGCTTTCACACTGGGTCTGCAGATGTGGCATTTTTCAGGTGCTATTTTTAGCGCTAAAGCGCCTGAAAACACCTTTAGTGTGAAAGGGGTCTTAATGTACAGTATCTGCGGTTCCAGTAAAACTGATTTATGAAAGCATTTTACTGAATTCCATCAATGGCCTCTGGTACAAAAGAAGAACAAAAAGTCCACCTTATACTATACCTTATACAACCTGTGTGACAGGCAGGTGTGCAGAAAAACAAGGGTAGAGCGTTTGCTGGTCACATCCCTGAGTGGCATTAAGGATAATACTTCCATATGCAGTTTTTAGAAGGACTTGGAGAAAGAGATACACATTGCCAGAAATATTTGTATATATTTTTATTTAATTAAAAATCTGTAACCATTAAGTAATAAAATAAATCAATTTAGGTCATGAGCAGATACAAAATAACGCTCATAAACAGGATAACAAACATACTGTGGCCAAATAGTAGAGGAACACCCAAAAATACAAAATAATATGGTCACAACCTTTTTCTGTGACTCAGTCACCAGTGAAATGGCCATGTTCTCATAGCTTTCTCTGGCAATATTATTTGCTTATGACTGACACTCTCCCCATTCCCTCACCCAAATCTTGGTAATCATAATTTATTTTAATTTACAGAACTTATTAAAAGCTTTGATTTTTGTGGCAATTTTAAATGAGAAAAGTAAGGGCATTTCTATGTCCCTGTTGGTCAGCGAACATCCTATTGCAATGTTTTTTTATTTAGACCAAGTGTTGAAATAATGTTGCAGACTTTTTACTCCTTTTCTCAGGGACATCCGGTCAGATCAGAACAATTCTGATTGGTCAAAGCATTCACATGCTAGCATGTGACCAATAAAAATTGCTCTGCTTCATCCCAGAAGAAGACAGCAGCTTTCCAATCCCTGGCCCCCCGCATCAACAAGTGGGCAGTGATGGCTAATCATTTATAAAGTGAATAATATAAAGGAGGGGCGGTGCAGTACCTTTTCATTTTTTCATGATAAGGTGAGATTACACTTTGAAAAAGACTAGGTCATTTTTGAGAAAGCAAAAAGCCATTGACAGGTATGGTAAACAGGCACTATGATAGAATGCCTTTCTGGCCAATAGGAATATACAGTAGGCAAGAAGGGAAGTTTCAAGACTGCCAAGAACATGGTAAGCATCAAAATGGCCTGCTAGTTGGGTAATGCAATTTACCCAAGCAATACTCAAAGTACAGGAAGCTGGTGCAGGTATGTACAAATACCTAAGGGTGGAAAATTTGGAAAGTAAAAGTTGCTTAGAACAGGGGGATTAAAGTGTACCTGTAGTTGAGATGAAAACTTTTTTTAAATAAGTGTCATGGGAGCTCCTTGAAAACCTGAACTTCTAGGTATGGCCTCCCAGTCAGCCACAAGACAGTGCTCAGTGCCTAAATAACCAACCGCTGGACCTAACACTGTCATGTGGTAGACAGACAAGCCAATGAAAATACTGACTTTAATAAAGTCAATATTTTCTTATGAATTGTGGGAGCTCAGCTGTTTCTACGGGGTCAAAAAGGTGGCCTGTTAAAAGTATGTAGCCACCCTGCCGTAAGCAGGAGTGTCTCTAAATTAAGTCTGCATGGCTGCAGTCAGTCAATACCAATCTGTGTCTTGTCCAACTTCCCCTAAGCTCAGCCTTGCTGCTCGTTCTGCCCTCTGTCAGTAGAAGGCACTGTCACCTCTGGCACTAGCATGGGATCTTACGGTGGGTTTGAGTTATGAATATTATTTTTATTTACTCAGCCAACTGATGACTGCATTTCCCTACCAGTGGTGCATCATGGGAAAGAGTATGTACAGTTGGGGGGAGCTGATGTAAGCTCTCTTCCCCCAGGCTCTGGCTTGGAGAGGATGTATGTGGACTGAGCTATTTCTTTATGCTTGCCTGTCTGAAGAGGCCTGCAGGTGTTTAGGCCTGAAGCTTATGCCTGTGGATATTCCTGTCTCGATGGAGGATGGAGTCCCAAGAAATCTGGTGGATTTTCCCTGAGGAAGATGAAAACAGGATGCAGTTCCCAGACAGTTGGTGTATTCTCTCCTGGAGGAAGCTGAAAACAGGATGGAGTCCCAAGGAAGTTGGTGGTTTCTCCTGGAGGAAGATGAAAATAGGATGGAGTGCCAAGTACGTTGGAGTGTTCTCCTGGAGAGAAAGCTGGAATCAGGATTTAATCCATTCTTTTTTTTTAACTTCAATGACAGTTAATTTTAATTGGACTTTCACATTGAAATGTAACAAGTTATTCTCACTGACACTTCAATTTATGGATTACCAGTTAATGAACTGCAGAGCCCACCCAAATATTTTATTTCCCATAAGCAATATTTACACAATGTTAAACAAGCCTGCTGCTATAAAAATCATATTTTTAGAGCCTTGCTGCAAGATAACAATAAAGTATACATCTGTAAAAAAGAATATTAGTAACCAATGGGAGGAAAATCTCCTGAGTCTCTTCAACGCAGTCGTTTCACACATGGATAAACTCACACTGAGCCGGTGTCATATGAACAGGTAATCTGCTGTGTGGGTTTCACATCCTATATTTAATCCCTCCACAATCATTTTATATAAAACCTTATGCGAGTGACATATATTTTCCATGGTTTGAAATTCCCATTTGAGCATTTCAGAAAGTGTGTAATATCTATTACAATAAATAGGAATGAACATACCGCAGTGAAGTAGAACCTATTCACTAACAGGCACAACTTCTTCATGATGGAAAGCTTGACAGAGAGGAAAAAAAAAAATACAGTATATCTGTAACAAAACAAGTTTATACCCTTAGGAAACACGTACATTCTGACATCATAGGCTTCTGATCTAATCTTAGTCATAATAAGAACTAATCAACTAAGGACACTAATGATAGCAATAATTACAATCAAATGTTTTCTGTAGCCATTGTTCAGACATGCAACAATCAGGAAACATTTCATCCATTTATCTATAAAAACAGTTTAGTTTTAAAAGTCCAAATTAGCTCTTAGTTTAAATCAGCTAAATTCATTCCTTATGCATCAAAAGGTGTTCAATGAAGTACACTATATTGTAAAAAGTATTGTGATGCCTGCCTTTACACACATATGAACTTTAATGGCATCCCAGTCTTAATCCGTAGGGTTCAATTATTGAGTTGGCCCACCCTTTGCAGTTATAACAGCTTCAACTTTTCTGGGAAGACTGATCACAAGGTTTAGGAGTGTGTCTACCAGAATGTTTGACCATTCTTCCAGAAGCGCATTTGTGAGGTCAGGCACTTACCGTATTTATCGGCGTATAACACACACTTTTTTCCCCCTAAAATCAGGGGAAAATCGTGGGTGCGTGTTATACACCGACCCCCCGCCGATTGACAGCTCTTCTGCCTTTTCTGCCGTTCTCGGCAGCTTTCGGCTATTTTTGGCCGAGAATGGACGAAAATAGTCGAAAGCTGCCGAAAACGGGCAAGTGCGGGTGAAAATAGCAGAGAACGGCCGAGAGCTACCGAGCACCGCCGAGATACACAGGACATCCGCTCTGTATCTCAGTGGTGTCATTTTTAAATGGAAAGCCTGCTAAAGAAACTGACAAAGCAAATGACATGCAAGGCTGCAATGGACGGCTGCAAATGACATGCAAGGCTGCAATGGAAGGCTGCAAATGACATGCAAGGCTGCAATGGAAGGCTGCAAATGACATGCAAGGCTGCAATGGAAGGCTGCAAATGACTGACAAGTAGTGATGGCCGAACGGTTCGTCCGGCGGTCGTTTCGCGGCGAATTTCGGCTGTTTGCGGTCCGCCCGTTCGGTGAACTATTGGCGCCATTCGCCCGGCGGACTTCCGTGTTTACTGTGTAAAAGAACTTTGACCTATGATGACACATCCATCATGGGGTACAGGACAGCCAATTGAGACATTACAGCACATGGACACTTGGACATTCCCCCTAACTTATAAATAGACCCGATCTGGCGGCCATTTTTCATTCTTTCTTCTGTCACTATAGGGAGAGGTTGCTGTGTGGAACAGGGAGAGATTGCAGTGACACAAATCGCTAGCTATTTGGTACACAAAAGTTATTTTCAGGACTGGTATAGGTGTTAGGTGTATATAAGTTTGCTGTGCTACTGATTGTTGCAGCAGCCTGAGTGTCTTTTGTCAGTTTAGAGAAAGGGACAGGACGGTGTGTCTGCTGTAGGGACAGTCAGTTTAGTCATTAGCTGTTACTATCAGGTCCACAAAAGTGCTATTCCAGTTATTGTTCCAGTAGCCTCTGTTTTGTCAGTTTATATAGGGACAGGCAGGAAGCAATGTGTGAGGCAGTGAGGGTCAGTTTAATCAGTAGCTGTTACTATATTAGGTCCACAAATGTTCTTTTCAGGACTGGTATCAGTGGTATGGTAATAGGCTTGTACACGTATAATATTCTTTCTTCCAAATATAGAAAGAATATTATACTTGACTTCTGCCCTTCTGCTGCAGTAGTCCTTTATGAGTATAGGGACTGAGGTACAGTCTGCTAATCATTCACAACCTACTAGTTCCACAAAGGTCCTTATAAGGACTGGTAAGTTATAGGGTACTACAGTACATAGGGTTGAGTGAGGTACAGTCTGCTATTCCTTAAGGACTGGTATAGGTCCACAATATATAGGGTTGAGGTACACTACTGCTGACTGCTGCCCTTCTGCTGCAGCAGTCCTTTATCAGTATAGGGACTGAGGTACAGTCTGCTAATCATTCACAACCTACTAGTTCCACAAAGGTCCTTATAAGGACTGGTAAGGTATAGGGTACTACAGTACATAGGGTTGAGTGAGGTACAGTCTGCTGTTCCTTAAGGACTGATATAGGTCCACAATATATAGGGTTGAGGTGCACTACTGCTGCCCTATACTGCAGCAGTCCTTTATCAGTATAGGGACTGAGGTACAGTCTGCTAATCATTCACAACCTACTAGTTCCACAAAGGTCCTTATAAGGACTGGTAAGGTATAGGGTACTACAGTACATAGGGTTGAGTGAGGTACACTCTGCTGTTCCTTAAGGACTGGTATAGGTCCACAATATATAGGGTTGAGGTTCACTACTGCTGACTGCTGCCCTATTCTGCAGCAGTCCTTTATCAGTATAGGGACTGAGAGTTTTGTCATAGGGTAATTTAAAAAATAACAGGCAGAGGAAGAGGCAGGCCCTTCCGCAGGGGTGGTAGGGGTAGGGCAGGAGCAACAGGCTTGAGCCAAAGTGGGAAGTTGCAGAAGGTGCGTTCAATTACTTTAAAGGACGCACCAGACTTGGTTGAGTGGCTCACTCAGCCTTACTCTTCTGCACCCTCCTCATCCTCTCGATCTGCACCCTCTTCTTTACTCTCTGCTATGTTCACCCCCAAAGACACTACCACCAACAACACCACCACCACCACATACCTTCCGCTTGAGTCACAGGAATTATTTTCTGATCCATATCAAGACATTTCTTGGTATTGGATCAGGAAGAGGAGGTAGCAACAACCGCTACTCAGCAGTCTGACGACAGTACCCAGATCAGCCCAAGGAGGAGGTTGGTCCCCGGTGTTGCTGCCTACTCCGAGATCTATACTTATAGCGGTGGAGAAGGTGACATCGACGATGACGTGTCTAGTGATGTCACGTGGGTGCCCACAAGAGAGGAAGAGGAGGGGAGTTCAGAGGGAGATATGGACCAGCAGATAGGGAGGAGAAGCAGGAATAACTTACATTGCACAGGAGGGACAAAGCAGACTGCTAATGTATCAGGAGCGAGCCATCGACCATGTACGGTCACATCTGGCGCTCCCAGGACACCGGCACATGGCTCCGCAGTGTGGGCTTTTTTTAACGTGTCCGCTGCTGACAATAGCGTTGCCATCTGCAATCTTTGCAGTCAACGCATTAGTCGCGGTAAGCCCAACACTCACCTAGGGACGACCGCCTTAAGAAGGCACATGAGCAGCCATCACTGAGCCGAGTGGGAGCAACAGAACACACAAAGCCACACTCCAGGCTCTCACCGTCCAGCCTCGTCTTCTACTTCTCCTTCTCCTCTCTCCTCACAATTGTCCTCCACTCCACCTTCCATCACGCCAAGTTCACGTTTTTTCTGCAAAAAGGCAGGCTTCCGTGGGCCTAATGTTCGAGCGTAAAAAAATGATGACGCCGGATAACCCTCTTGCCCAACGTTTGACGGCTGGCTTGTCAGAACTCATAGCCCGCCAACTACTGCCATATAAACTGGTGGACTCAGAGGCCTTTCGAAAAAATGGAAGGTCCCAGGAAGGAAGTATTTCTCAGAGAAGGGCATCCCAGAGCTATATGGCCATGTTCAGCGACAAGTGAATGTATCTCTGGCACTCAGTGTCGGTGCCAAGATACATCTGACCACAGACACGTGGTCTAGCAAACACGGGCAGGGAAGGTATATCACTTTTACTGCCCACTGGGTGAACCTTCTGACGGCCGTCAAGCATGTAACCCGTGGCACCTGTGTAGATTTGGGTTTACCGCCATGGATTGCATGCAGGCCTGACTCTTCTTCTCCTCCTCCTCCTACTCCATCCTCCTCCCTCTCCTCCTCGGCTGACTCCTCCTTTTCCACTGCTAGCGTCTCTTCCGCTGCGCCGCCCAAGCTCCCCAGAACCTATTCGACATGCCAGGTGAGACGTTGCCATGCCGCGCTGCGTCTGTTGTGCCTGGAAGCCAAGAGCCACACTGGCCCGGAACTCCTTTCAGCTTTGCGTTCACAGGCAGATCAGTGGCTAACACCGCTCAATTTGACAGATGGTAAAGTGGTGTGTGACAACGGAGCCAATCTGCTTAGCGCATTGAAACAGGGCAAAATCACGCACGTGCCATGCATGGCACACGTCTTAAACTTGGTCGTGCAGCGATTCCTTGTCAAATACCCTGGGGTCCAGGACATCTTGCGGCAGGCAAGGAAAATCTCGGCCCATTTCAGAAGATCTTACACGGCCATGGCTCGCCTTGCTGACATTCAGCGGCGACACAATCTGCCGGTCAGACGTCTTATTTGCGATTGCCTGACGCGATGAAACTCAACCTTCTATATGCATGATAGGCTGCTCCAGCAGAAACGTGCAGTTAACGTCTACCTGTATGAACTCTGCGGCAGAACAGGTTCTGGGGAGCTGGGGTTTTTTTCACCGCGCCAGTGGCTGCTCATGTGCGACGCATGCAGACTTCTGCGCCCATTTGAGGAGATCACCAAACTGGTCAGTCGCAGCCATGGCGCCATCAGTGACATGGTACCTTATGCCTTCTTTATGGAGCGTGCATTGCGTCGTGTCATTGATCAAGCTGTGGAGGAGCAGGAGCGGGAAGACGAGGAAGTCGCAATGCTGGATGAATTCCCAGGGGGGGCTACTCTATCTGAGACAAGTCAACAACAGGAGTCTGAAGAGGAGTCAGAGGAGGATGGTTCCGGGGCGGATGAGGAGGAGCAAGAAGAGCATGCTTTAAACCTTTCTGGGATCCCTGTTGTGCGTGGATGGGGAGAGGAGAATGAAGAGGACGACATTATCCTGGATGATGAGCAGGAGCCAGGCCACCACACCGCTTCCACTTTAGTGCAAATGGGGGCCTTCTTGCTCCAGTGTTTTAATAGGGACCCCCGTATAAAAAGCATAAGGGTCAAGGACCAGTACTGGTTGGCAACGTACTTAGACCCCCGGTACAAACACAAAATGGCGGAAATGTTACCGCCGTCACAGAGGGCTGGCAGAATGGAGCACTTTCAGGCCTTGCTTCGAGAAATGCTGCATTCTGCCTTTGCGTGCGCTGGCAGAGGAGCAATTCCCACTCCCAGAGAAGGAGTTGCGGGTACCAATCTAACAGCGCCTGTAAGAAGAGGCCGGTTTGAAGATGTGTTGGTGACTTCGGATATGAGGTCATTCTTTCAGCCGACCCATCGACAGGTGTCATCCGGATCCAGCATCAGGAAACGCCTAGACCGTCAGGTGTCCGACTACATCGGGTTAACGGCCGATGTGGACGCTCTGAGGAGTGATGAACCCCTGGACTACTGGGTGGGCAGGCTTGACCTCTGGCCAGAGCTTGCCCAATTTGCAATTGAACTGTTGGCTTGCCCCTCATCCAGTGTCCTGTCCGAAAGGACGTTCAGCGCAGCAGGGGGGACCGTGACCGATAAGTGTACTCGCCTAGCTCACGACAGTGTTAACTACCTCACATTTCTAAAAATGAATGAGGCATGGATCTCGGAGGAATTCAACACATGTGACCAGTAGACCATGTATATGTCTATAAACAATTATTTTAATCGAGCACAGAGACCTTCTTTCTTCATTTGGCTCACTTCCTTGTCCAAAAAAAGCACACCGTACTATATGCCCGTACCCTCCTCTTTGAAGAGGTTGAGCGCTGTCATATTTCTACTGGGGCTGCTTATTATGAGGGGCTCCCACCATCCCTGTGCTGTGCTGACATCCTCCTGGGGCTGTACCTCTGCTGTGCATATTTTGAGGGGCTCCCACCATCCCTGTGCTGTGCTGACTTCCTCCTGGGGCTGTACCTCTGCTGTGCATATTTTGAGGTGCTCCCACCATCCCTGTGCTATGCTCATTATGAGGGGCTCCCACCATCCCTGTGCTGTGCTGACTTCCTCCTGGGGCTGCTTATTATGAGGGGCTCCCACCATCCCTGTGCTATGCTGACATCCTCCTGGGGCTGCTTATTATGAGGGGCTCCCACCATCCCCGTGCTATGCTGACATCCTCCTGCTGCTGCTTATTATGAGGGGCTCCCACCATCCCTGTGCTATGCTCATTATGAGGGGCTCCCACCATCCCTGTGCTATGCTCATTATGAGGGGCTCCCACCATCCCTGTGCTATGCTCATTATGAGGGGCTCCCACCATCCCTGTGCTATGCTGACTTCCTCCTGGGGCTGCTTACGGTGCAGGTGTCAGTGCTGTATATCACGGTGCTGATGTCAGTACTCTCTATCACGGTGCTGCTGTCAGTGCTGTATATCACAGTGCTGGTGTTAGTGCTTTATGTCACGCTGCTGATGTCAGTGTTCTCTATCATGGTGCTGTTGTCAGATGACTCTATCACGGTGCAGGTGTCATTGCTGTATGTCACGCTGCTGGTGATCATCTCCTGTACCCTCTTTGCCTACCCTGACCTTCCCTCTCCTCCATTGCCTTCATGCGCTCCACAGTCCTGAATTTTCACAACAATTTCCCATATAAAAAAAGAATGCTTGTAGTTGTTGATCCCAGATTCACCTCATACATGTGTTATGTCATTGGCCATGTGGTGGGACTATGTTTGCACAGCTATTAATTATTTTGTGGCTGCAAATTTGACCTGTAGGTTTGCGAAGTTCGCCTCCCATTGAAGTCAATGGGGCCAGCCGCGAACGTTCCGGTTCGCGAACTATCGGCCGTGTTCGCGGTCCGCGTTCGCGAAACGTCCCGTCGGAAGTTCGTCCATCACTACTGACAAGGCTGCAAATGACTGACAAGGCTGCAATGCAAGGCTGCAAATTACACTAACAAGGCTGCAGTGATGGGCATTTAAATGTAAGTTTTTTCCTTAAACTTCCCTCCTAAAAGTTTTTCTCTTTAAAATTCCCTTCTAAACTTGGTGTGCGTGTTATACGCCAATAAATACGGTATATTGTACAAGAAGGCCTGGTTCGCAGTCTCCATTCCGGTCTCTATTATCAGGTTGAGGTCAGGACCAGTCAAGTTCAAGTGCAGATCAGTCCAGTTCCTCCACCCCAAATTCGCTCATCCGTGTCTTTATGGACCTTGCTTTGTGAACTGGTCCAAATCATTGTTGGAGGGGGGATTATAGTGTTGGGTTGTTTTTCAGGGGCTGGGCTTTGCTTAGTTCCAGTGAAGGAAACTTTTAAGGCATCAGCATACCAAGACATTTTGGACAATTTCATGCTCCAAACTTGGTGGGAACAGTTTGGGGGTGGCCCCTTCCTATTCCAACATGAATGCGCATCAGTGCAGAAAGCAAGGCCCATAAAGACATGGATGAGCAAGTTTGGAGTGGAAGAACTTGACTGGCATGCAAAGAGTCCTGACCTCAACCAAATAGAACACATTTGGGATGAATTCGAGTGGAAACTGCAAGCCAAGCCTTCTCGTCCAACAACTGTGCCTGACCTCATGAATGCGCTTCTGGAAGAATGGTCAAACATTCCCATAGACACACTCCTAAACCTTGTAGGCAGCCTTTTCAGACTAGTTGAAGCTGTTATAGCTGCAAAGGGTGGGCCATCTCAATTTTGAACCCTAAGGACTAAGACTGGGATGCCGTTAAAGTTCCTGTGCGTGTAAAGGCAGGCTTACCAATACCTTTGGCAATATAGTGTATGTCCAACCTCTGCAGAAAGACTACTGTTTGTCCACAAAAAGCAAGCATCCCACTCTGTGACATGCTGACAGAGGGCAGGCTTTTCTACTGGGGTTAAGAGAGGGAAAGGAGGATGAATAGGGAGCTTCTGCAAAGGATCTTCCCACAAGCTGTCATCAAAGGATCATCATGGGGAAGATGTATGGAGATTGGAATGGCACTGGAGCAGTACTTTAAAGAGCATAAGCAACTTTGATGCAAGGATAAACAACAAAAAGAAGGTGCTTCTAAGTGCAGTATTACAACAGTTTAACGAATATAAGGTTTAAAACACTTAGAGCCGGTTCACACAGCGGGCGATGCGAGGCGACAGGACTCGCCTCGCCTCGCTCTCGCAAGTCGCCCCCGTTCTGTACAATGGAACCGTTCTGAGAGGAGCGTCTCGAGTCGCTCCGATTCAGAAAAAAGGTTCCTGTACTACTTTTGGGCGACCTCGGGGCGACTTGCATTGACTTCTATACAGAAGTCATTTGCAAGTCGCCGCTGAGGCCGTGGCAGGTCGCGGCGAGGCAAGTCGGAGTCGCCTCGCCTCGTCTGCAGTGTGAACCGGCCCTTACAAGAGCCAGCAAATAGGCAGGCTCATCAAAGTATTAATCCTGGCTCCTGCCACTGTACTCCATAATGCTATGCATTGCTGACCAGCAGCTACAGAAGGAGGGGAGAATGAGGAGGCAAGATGACCAGAACAACCTCGTGCCAGGAGCCGGGATTAATACTTTAATAAGCCTGCCTATATGCTTTATCTTGTAAGTATTTTTAACCTATGTTCATTAAACTGTTGGAATAAAATAAACTGCAAAGCATCAAACATCTTTGGTTTTGATACACCCAGAATGTATTTAGTGGATTTAAACTGTGAGTTAAATTGGAATTTAAATTATGGAAGATGCATGAACACAGATGTTATCAAGAGGCACGTGCTGTTACTCAGGTGTTCCCCATAGGATTCTTCTCACCTGTACATAGTGTCTCTGTGAAGAATAACAATGAGACAAAATCTCTTCAATTTTGTACATAACAGCCTGACTCTAAAATGATGGGAGCCTGGGTCTTTAATATTTTTGTAACCTTTGGTTGAGCTCTATGGACCTTTGGTGAACTTGATTAACATGTCTTTTTTCAAATTGACTATGTAACTACATATATTAGCTGAAAAAAAACTCTCATTCTAAGGTCCCTTGATCTCTCTTTTGATTGGACCATACTGCATTGTAGCACCCTCTACCTTAGGTAGGTTCTAGAGTAGAGGGTTTTGTTTTGTACTGTCAGTGCAGGTAAATTTAGGCAGGTCTATGCTGTGAGCTAGGCCTGTTTGTTTTTGATTTGGGGCATGGGAGTGGTTTAGTGTAGCAGCAGGTGACTGACATGTGCTTCAGCTCTTGGGCGCCTCCTCTGGTATATATATATACCCATGGTCAGCCTACTGTGGCAGGAGTTGTCGGGTGGAAGAACTGAATGATGGAGTCTTAGACTGTCGTAGTCTGAGGAAACCCCATTTGGGGGGGGGGGGGGGGGGTTGACCTCAGGCCTGGAGCTCGGGAGCTGGGATGGAGCCTCTCTCTTCCCAGTCACTGAGAGGTGTCCAGGAAGAGGACAGTTGAGCATTGCCAGGAAAGTCATTCAGGAGGGATCCATGCTGGGGTCGGTGAATGAGAAGCACAGTGTGAAGTTCTGGGAGAGACATGCCAGGATTGGATGTGAAGCCAGAGGGAAAGACTGTCGTGTTGTTTTGGAGTCACGTCATTGCACCACAAATGCTGGCAGGATTTGAATTTGACATGCTGGGATCAGTAATCCACCAAGTGTCATTTAGCACATCTATTCTTCTCAACTAAAACGGTTAAAGGGGACTGCAGACCCCTGCCTGTAAAGGGCTACTAGAAAAAACGTTAGGACTTCAGAGTTAGGCCTAGCCATGTGCTGACGGTGACAGGAACCTAGATTTGGACAGTGAAGTGAAGCAAGTGAAGTAGTGTGCTGGAGGAGATATGCAGAGGAAGAGACTGTCAAATTTAGACTCAACCAACATTGATTTAATTGAGAAGTATTCATCATTTGGGCATCCCATGTCCCTTTCCCCATCCTAGTTTAATCCCCTAATAAAAACAACAAAAACAAGCGACTGTTCATTGTCTGTGAAAGTGTGCCAAAATGGATGTCTGGCCAGCAGGGTGAAATGTGTGGATGCTAGAACACGTAGTGACCCCACAGGGGTAGCACTACAGCATATTAAAATAATTCTTTAACTATTTGTTTTAGGGAATCTTTATCCCTCTCAGGAAACCCAGATGCAGCATACAGTCTCCCATAAAAATGAATGAATGGGGCTTCACTTTTTCTGACACCGTTGCATTCCTTGCCACTAATACTTCTGCTCCCCCACCCAATAGTAATTCAGCTATTTTCTAATCTTTAATAAAAACACAAAGCAGGTCCTTGGGGGGTGGAATTAGAGTGGTCTGAGCTGGTTGTGTGAGCTAATTGAACCACTTTTGTGTATGAATTTTGTATATGAATTATTGCACTGTACCTGCAGCTACAGAAATCATAAAGGGCTTGTTTTGAAGTATCTATTATGTAACAGCTTAATATTTTTTATTATTTAACTCAAATGTACCATGCAGATCTGTCATGAATGTTCATACTTAATAAATAAATAAAAATGTTAGACATTGGCATTTTCATCCTTATTATCACAGCGTGCTACATGATAAAATATTATTGTTATTGTCCCATGACTATGTCCATCATCAGATCAGCCCATAGATGATTAAATGTGCCAAGCATGCATAGATACAATGTAAGCTGATTCTTAGTGATTAGTGATTTATTATAAGAAATTGTATCTTGTATCCAGTGGAAGGTGTTATATACATGTATTATGTATTCACAATGACTTTCCTGAGATTCATTTATTATACTGCTTGCTTCACAAAAGTCATTGCCTGTAAAATAAATGGTATTTTAAATTAGGCTTTTCCAAGTAACATTACAATGATTTTCCTTCACCAGCCACATGATGGACATTATAAAGCTTCCACAAATCCCGTGTGGCTATAGATTATCCTCATACAAGGCTTGTAGCTTTAGAAACGTGAGTCAAAAATGTTACAATAGAGGGAATTTGTCCTATTTTTTTATTATCTAAATTGAAAACGCACACATAAATGTTTAAAACCAAAAAAATATTTTGTTAAAGTCCGACTCCACCTTTTACTTAAAACATACAAATAAGTAGCCCAGTGTTTTGAAAATTAAAAAATAGGTCTGGTCACAATACTTTCTTCATGCTAGAGCTTTTCACTGCAGACTCACTGCTCACAGGCTCCGGTCTTAACTCCTCTTCAGGGTTGGTTGATACGGGCTAGTGTCATCAACCCAACTCCTGTGAGCTATGACCATCATGGAGATGACCCAAGAGGGCTCCCAGTAATCTAAAGCATCATACACATGATCAGAAATTCTGCCAGCAAAAGTTGGATGTAAACTTTGGTCAGAAATTCCGACTGTGTGTATGCTCCATCGCACTTTTGCTGGCTGGAAAAGATTGAGAGCAGGTTCTCTAATTTTGTCGGTCAGAAAAAGTTCAGATAGGAAATTCAGAACGTCTGTACGAATTCCGATGCTCAAAATTACAATGCTCGGAAGCATTGAACTTAATTTTCTCAGCTCGTTGTAGTGTTGTACATCACTGCGGTCGAAAGTTCAGAGAACTTTTGTGTGACCGTGTGTATGCAACAGAAAATTCACTCATGTGTAAGAGTAAAAACTGCCCACAGACACGGTACAAGTGACTGCAAAAGTGCAACCTTTGCCACTCAGGTAGTTCCACCATTGGCAGGCAAGCTGGCAGATGCAGGATCTCAGATGCATGGTCAAGCAAAAGTTAGCAACAACCAGGTGACAGAAGTACATAATCAGGAACCAGGAGCGAATTCAGAGCCAGGCCAAGGTCAGCATCAGGCGAGCAGAAAAGGTACCGCAGGCAAGAGGCAAGGCTGGGTCAAAAGTTGGAGTAAGCAACAGTTTCTTGGAGCAAGCTGCGTCAAACAACCTGGGTCAGAACACAAATGTAAACACGGGATCAGGTCACATGCAGAAGTAGCTGATGACCACTCAGCAATGAGTCTTGCAGTGCTTTACTGGGCACCAAAGTCCACTCAAACATGCACGTGTAAATGTGTGCATGGGCTTGATTCATTCTGTCTTGCCCAATATCCCCAAGCAGCTCAATTCTTCTCTCCTCAGCTCCAACAGCTGCTCATGCTGACAATGCGCACATCCATGACCTCTCAGAGATGATGATAGTCGTAAATGAATAGACTATGAAGCAAGAAAGTAGGCATTATAAGTATTGATAAGGGAGATAGATAGATAGATAGATAGATAGATAGATAGATAGATAGATAGATAGATAGATAGATAGATAGATAGATAGATAGATAGATAGATAAATAGAAAACATGATATAGCTAAATAGAAGCTGATGGAAATAAATAGACATGTGCACACTGAAATATTTTGTTTCGGAATTTCGGTTTTGACTGAAAAATGCATTTATTTAGTTACTCCCAAAATGAGTTTTATTTATTTTGTTTTGTTAAAAAATGCATTAGTCCGAAAATCCAAATTAATTAAGGTTGAATCTGTCAATTGAAGGCTTATGGTGTCTGTCGGATGTTCTAACAAGAAGATAAACTGTACGATGCTGCGATTGTGTATTTCTGGTCGAATGCTCCGCCCACAAACTATAGTAGAATTCTAATGTTGTTTGACTAGTAATAATTATAATTATTAATTATTATTACTAGTCAAACAACATTAAAATTCTTCTATAGCCTATGTTTTAGTTGCTTTGTCGAATCTTCATGTCTCTATAATGTGGAATCTTTTCTCTCTGTGTTGAATAATCTTAGACTAATAGAGTTAGGTTAGGCACATTCAACCGCAGGTTCAATAGACACAGATCACTATTATCACCGTCTTGTCGAATCTTCTACTAGACATATTGAACTGTTGTCGCAACAATACGAATATAGCATTTTTTTATTTTGGATCTTTCGGATTTCGTATTCTGTGCATTCGTAATATCGCAAAACGAACACAAAAATCCCAGAAATTTGTCCGAAAATTCCCATGTCTAGAAATAAATAGATAGATACATGGATAGACACAATGAAAAAGAAAGATACCTGATGAGGTGGCACATCCATCTTTTCAACCACTGATTTAAACAGAATTGACATGGTGTTGTTTTGCCTGCTTATAAGGTAGACTCCATACTTTATATCTCCTTATCCTCTGGTTAGTGTACTGGGCAACTGGATGCTGTATTATAAAAAGAGTAAATACGACAAATTAAAAAAAAATATATATAATAATATAATAATAAAAAGATTTTAACAATTGATAAAAAGAAAATAATGAAAAAAATTGTAAAAAGAATTGTTTTGATCACAAGTGTAAAAAAAAAAAAAAGCAACAAAAGGAAAGATTAAAAAGAGGATCAAATACGCTGCTGCAACCCCCTCCACCCTATAAAAAATAAATGAAATAAGAAGAGGGTCCTGCAGGAAAAAAAATACAAAAATGTTAAATAAGCTTATATACTTAAAAAAATAAAAAAAATAAAAATCATACAGACTTATGCAATTACATCGATACTTCATATGCGTGTGTGTAAGTCCCAAACCACTTAGGCTCTACAAATTTCTTTCCAGATGTTTCTTTTAGATATGTGGTCTGCATATCTAGGATGGGATTGGTCCCAAATTTGAGGGTGCAATTGTACAGCTGCAATAAGGAGTGTGCAGCGCACAGTGCATTGTGGGGTGCTCGGGGGGCGAACATCCCGCCGAGCGCCCTGCAAATTTGGGTGTTCGCTGAACATGCGATGTTCAGGTCAAACTTTTGCTCGGTCCAAACTGGATGGCTTTTACGTTCTGGTGGGCACTAGGGATGAGCTTTCTGTTTGGGTCGAACATTGGCTGTTCACCTGTTTGTCGAAAACCAAACATTATGGGCCGTTCGTGCCAAATTCGAGCAGCGATGCTGTATGATGATTTGCCAAAGCATGCACCATGACCTACATGCTTTGGCCAATCCCAGCGCCCTCAGCTAAGAGAGCCATAATTGGCCAAAGACATGGTACCTTTCGGCAATCATGACTCAAGGGAACTAAGTCCACGCCCTACACTATATAAGGCTGCCTGTATGTCGGCCCCATGTAGTGTGTGGAGAGAGAGTGTCATTTGGATTAAGCAGGCAGGCAGGTTATTCAGCTAGCTGCAGTGTATTTAATATATATATATATATATATATATATATATATATATATATATATATATATATATATATAATATACAGACAGTTTTATATATATATATATATATATATATATATATATATATATATTATTGTCACATATAACCATTCCTGGCTGAAGCTGGTATGGCGTCAACCACCCCTGAGCCTGCCCCTGCAGAGCTGACAGAATCTCTGCCCCAGTGTGGGTCCTGTCCCCTAAGCAGTGGTTTAACCTTAACCGCTTAAAGACCGCCTCCTGCACATATACATCAGCAGAATGGCATGGCTGGGCACAATCACTTACCTGTACGTGGCTTTTTAAGTGCCCAGCCGTGGGTCGGGATCGATGTGTCCGATGTGTGCGAATGTCCGATGTGTCCGCCATAATGTCGCAGTTACAATAAAAATCGCTGATCGCCGCTATTACTAGTAAAAAAAATATTAATAAAAATGCTATAAAGCTATCCCCTATTTTTTAAACACTATAACTTTTGCACAAACCAATCAATAATCGCTAATTGCATTTTTTTTTACCAAAAATATGTAGAAGAATATGTATCGGCCTAAACTGAGGAAAAAAAATGTTTTTTTATATATTTTTTGTGGATATTTATTAAGGATAAACTGAATACCCCCCGGTTTGGTTCGCACCAGAACCTGCAAACAGACCTAAACTTCATGTGAACTTTAGAACCCTATCTATGGGACTCGAACGTTCAAAATCTAAAGTGCTAATTTTAAAGGCTAATATGCAAGTTACTGCCCTAAAAAGTGTTTGGGGACCTGGGTCCTGCCCCAGGGGACATGTATCAATGCAAAAAAAAGTTTTAAAAACTGACGTTTTTTCGGGAGCAGTGATTTTAATAATGATTAAAGTGAAACAATAAAAGTGTAATATTCCTTTACATTTCGTATTTGGGGGGTGTCTATAGTATGCCTGTGAAGGGGCGCATGTTTCCCATGCTTAGAACTGTCCCTGCACAAAGTGTCATTTCTGCAGGAAAAAAAGTCATTTAAAATCACTTGCGGCTATAATGAAATGTCGGCTCCCGTAATACAGAGCACACTCATTGAAAGTCATTGATAAAAAAAGCGTGGGGTTCCCCCAAATTCAATTACCAGGCCCTTCAGGTCTGGTATGGATATTAAGGGGAACCCTGCGTCAAATAAAAAAAAATTGACGTGGGGTTTCCCCTAAATATCCATACCAGACCCTTTATCCAAGCACACAACCTGGCAGGAAAAGATAGGGGGACGAGAGAGCGCCCCCCTCCTGAACCGTACCAGGCCATATGCCCTCAACATTGGGAGGATGCTTTGGGGTCCCCCCCAAAGCACCATGTCCCAATGTTGATGGGGACAAGGGCCTCATCCCCACAACCCTGGCTGGTGGTTGTGGGGGTCTGCGGGCGGGGGGCTTATCAGAATCTAGAAGTCCCCTTTAACAAGTATCCCGCCCCCCCTGTTTGAAATGGTAAGGGGTACAAAAGTACCCCTACCATTTCACAAAGAAAGTGTAAAAAATAGTTAAATAAGACAAACAAACTTTTGAAAAATTCCTTTATTAAAAATAAAAAAAATAAAAAAAAGATTCCAGCGGTGGTAATCCACTCTTGCTATCCAGCGATGGATGATCATCTCTTCGGGGTCCAGCGATGGCTGATCTGATCCAGCGACGGGTAATTTCTCAGTCCAGCGCAGTCCATCCATGCATCCTCTGTCGGAAACACTGTGGGGATCCCGGTGTCTCACGTTTCTTATATGAGGAGGACGGGGCCACCGTGCCCCCTCTGATTCTTGTGAGAGAAGCCGGGCTTCCCCAATGACGTATGGGTGACCCCGCCCCCTCTGATGTAACGCAGGTTAAAGGGGCTTCCAGATTCTGATAAGCCCCCGCCCGTAGACCCCACAACCACCGGTCAGGGTTTCGGGGATGAGGCCCCTGTCCCCATCAACATGGGGACATGGTGCTTTGGGGATCCCAAAGCATCCTCCCAATGTTGAGGGCATGTGGCCTGGTACGGTTCAGGAGGGGGGGGCGCTCTCTCGTCCCCCCTCTTTTCCTGTGGCCTGCCAGGTTGCGTGCTCAGATAAAGGGTCTGGTATGGATTTTTGGGGGAACCCCCACATCATTTTTTTTTTTTTTAAATTGACGTGGGGTTCCCCTTAATATCCATACCAGACCTGAAGGGTCTGGTATGGATATTTAGGGGGAACCCCACGTCAATTTTTTTTTAATTTGAGGCGGGGTTCCCCTTAATATCCATACCAGACCTGAAGGGCCTGGTAATGGAATTTGGGGGAACCCCACCCTTTTTTTTTATCAATGACTTTCAATGAGTGTTCTCTGTATTACGGGAGCCGACAATTCATTATAGCTGCAAGTGATTTTAAATGACTTTTTTTTCTGCAGAAATGACCCTTTGTGCAGGGACAATTCTAAGCACGGGAAACATGCGCCTCTTCACAGACATACTATAGACACCCCCCAGGTACGAAATTTAAAGGAATATTACACTTTTATTGTTTCACTTTAATCATTATTAAAATCACTGCTCCCGAAAAAACGGCCGTTTTTAAAACTTTTTTTTGCATTGATCCATGTCCCTTGGGGCAATACCCAGGCCCCCAAACACTTTTTAGGACAGTAACTTGCATATTAGCCTTTAAAATTAGCACTTTAGATTTCTCCCATAGACTTGTACAGGGTGTTCCACGGCTTTTTGAATTTTCCCGCAAACACCCCAAATTGTTCACTGTTTGTTGAACAGGCGAACAGGCAATGTTCGAGTCGAACATGAGTTCGACTCGAACTCGAAGCTCATCCCTAATATTTATTATAGCAAAAAGTAAAAAAATATTGTATTTTTTTTTAAATTGTCGCTCTATTTTTGTTTATAGCGCAAAAAATAAAAACCGCAGAGGTGATCAAATACCACCAAAAGAAAGCTCTATTTGTGGAAAAAAAAGGACGCTAATTTTGTTTGGGAGCCACGTCGCACGACCGCAAAATTGTCAGTTAAAGTGACACAGTGCTGAATTGCAAAAAGGGACCTGGTCCTTTGGCTGCAAATTGGTCTGGGGCTTAAGTGGTTAAACTACGTAGAGGGTTCTTTACTGTAAGAGCGGCAAGGAGGTGGAATTCCCTTCTACAGGTGGTGGTCTCAGCAGGGGGCATTGATAGTTTCAAGAAACTATTAGCTAAGCACCTGAACGGCCACAACATATATACAATGTAATACTGACATATAATCACACACATAGGTTCAACTTGATGGACCTGTGTCTCTTTTCAACCTCACCTACTATGTAACTATGTAACACATGCACTGCATGCCATATTTTTGCCTGAGTGCTTGCATAGTCCCTTGAATGCTTACGGAGCACCACTGGTTCAGAGAAAAAATCAGCAGAAGAGGCCATAGAGGAAGAAGAACAAGAGGAGAGAGCTGTGGCAGAATCTCAGCTAGCATTTTGGAGGTGTGGTAGTGGAACAAGCTCCAACAATACTGAACTCGGTCCTGCAACCTTCCCAGCTGCCAGCAGAGTTATCCAGTGCGCTGTGAAGGAAAGGCAACATCCTGCCCATGCCTACTAGACCATGAGTCTGCGGTAACATACACCTTACTGCTGACCATCCTGCCCTGTCCAACAAGACAAAAACATTGCCTTCCACATGCCGGTAGAGAGCTGGAATGGCCTTCCGTGAAAAGAAATGGCGTTTTGGAACCTGCAACTGAGGTACAGCACATTCCAGAAATTCACAAAAGGGGGCAGAGCCTAACAGCTAAAAAGGCAGTAGTTGCAGTGCTAACAATTTGGCCAAGCTAGCATTCAGACGCTGAGCATGTGGATGGCTGGGTCCGAATTTCTTTTTATGGTTTAGCAACTGGGGTAGGGAAATTTGCCTGCTAAAATCAGATGGTGGTGTACTGCTAGCAGATTGGCTGCAAGTACTTGAGACACCTATTGCTAAACCTTCATTCCTCTCAGTGCAGTTTTTCGAGAGGACTGGAGGTATAGTAGGGTTGGAGATCCCAGATGAGGAGCAAGGAGAAGTCCACCTTTTTCTTTGATGTGGGTCTTTCAAGTGCTGTTACCAACAGACTTGTTGCCCTATGAGTTTATGTGAAATGTACATTAATAGCTGTAAAATATTGGAATTATGAATATATTTAATTTAGCTTTTATCTGTGTAGGGCGGGAACATATTATCTTCACAGAAATCTCTGGTAGACCAGACAAGTCAGTGCCTATGCTTGCATATACAAACAATGGGATCCAAACCTCCTTGTTTTACACATTCAACTCACTCACTTCAAAGCATCCCATGCTCTGATATACAATGAAGGGAGGCCAACCCGTAATCAATACTTAACCTCCCGGGAAAATTCAAGTTATGCTCCTGCTCAGAATAGTCACAAGGATTTGCATTAAAGGGGGCTGACTTATGCAAAGTATAGAGATTGGAGATGTAGCCAGTCCTTAACCAGGAATAGGCAAAGCTCACCAATCAGAGCCACGCTTTGCCAACCAATGAGGCATCAGCATGTAATGATATACACAGACTAGATGGGAGAGAAACACACACTTTTATGGGAGAGCAACCATCAGAAAGGAACCTTGGTGCAAAGAGTAATTATGGGAAAGCTCTTCATTTTACTTGTAACTAAATATGTTTGTAGATTAATGTTTTCAGGAATATACTCTGTATTCCTTCATGTAATTCTCTTATTTTAACCTAATATTTTCTTCTTTGGTGTAGACTATAGATAGATGGTTGTGTATAAGATAGACTTTCAACTACTCACCAATAAATGTTGTTATTGTGTTAAAGCTTTCACTCATGGTCAAAGAACTCTCATTTAACCCAAATCATATCTGAGATATATTAAATCTCAAATATAGTATGCGGGAAAGACTGCATGGGAGGTCGTCATATGTCTGGTCAAGCATGTGGTGCTCAAGCCGCTGTTGTGGCCAGGCTTGATCCGCTTCAGGCATAGGTTGCAAACAGCAACAATGCGATCTGCTGCACATGTGTTCAAAAAGGCCCACACCAAGGAACTTTTCAAAATCAGTGGGGATTCAGCATTGCCCTGCACCTGGGGAGCTCTGAAGTGTGATGCAGTAGGGTGGCTGCCCTTAAGCTGCCCCCTAGAGGACATCCTGCCTCGTTGGAGTTGCGCCTTCTCCTCCTCCTCTATTCTATTAGACACCCAAGTAGAGTCAGTGACCTCATCATCCCCTCCCTCCTCATCACTGGAACAAACTTAGCACTATGCTGCAACTGGGGGAACATGACTGCCAATTTCTTGTCCTTTTTGGGCACCCCCTCTCTCTAGGCTCACGTTACTCCCTTCCTCAACCTGGGAACCAACTGCAGAGCCTTAAAATCGCTGTGCATTCTCCAGCAGCATGTACCCGACACTGTGGTCGAATAGTGCATGATGGTGGGGCTATGGAAGGAGTGACTGTGGACAAGGAGCCGGTGGAATAGGCAGCTTTGGCAGCTGCATAGGAAGGAGAACTACTCTGAGCCTGGGTGACAGAGGATGAGGAGGATGAGGAGAATGAGGATCCAATCCACCAACTCTTCTGCATGTTCTGGCTCAATAACCTGGCCAGCAGCAAAAGAAAAGGACAAGTGTGCCCCACGGCCACCGGCAGAGGATGCACTATGGCCATGAGCAGCACTGTTGACTGTAGACACAAAGCCTGCTTGACCACTTTTAGTGGCTTGTGAGCATCTGCCTCTCCTTGGTGGCCTTCTGGACATGATGTATATTTTGTTTTGCAACACCGCACTACACTGTATTGTGTACTGTGTACACCACCAGAAAAGTAGTAGCAACTGCACTATGGCTGCACTGTATTGTAGTTACAATTTTTGATCTAATATTTCACAGCAGGGCCCATTCCTGCGCTCAAAAAGAGTATCTGTAAGGCTTTACAGTGTTGTGCCACCACCACCACCACCGCCTAAGGCCCAATTTTTTTGCCCCTGTTTAACAGAGGCATGTCATTACAATTTTTGATCTAATATTTCACAGCATGGCCCGTTCCTGCGCCCACCAAGAGTATCTGTGAGGGGTTACAGTGTTGTGGCACCACCACCACCACCTAAGGCCCAATTTTTCTGCCCCTGTTTAACAGGGGCATGTAATTACAATTTTTTATGCAATACTTTGCAGCAGGGCTCATCTCTGCTCTCCAACTAGAGTTTCTGTGAGGTGTTGCAGTGTTGTGGCACCAGTTGTGTAATTACAATTCTTGATAAAATATTTCACAGCAGGGCCCGTTCCAGCACCCACCAAGAGTAACTGTGAGGGCTTGCAGTGTTCTGGTACCACCAACACCTAAGGCTCAATTTTCCACAGAGTGTATAGGGAAGGCCGTATAGTATATGCAGGCGGTCCCCTATTTTCAAACATCCGACTTACAACTTACAAACGACTCCTACTTACAAATGGAGGTAGACAACAGGAAGTAAGAGGGAATCTACCCCTAGGAAGGGAAATTCTCTCCTGTAAGAGTTAATATGGGAAAAAGGTGTCTCCACTAATGCTTTATTACCAATCCTTGTTTCCCTAATAACCCAAAATTTTCCAAATTCAATTGCCATTGGACAGAAAGTGAGGTGAAATCTTCTGAACAGGGGCACAGACAGCAAAACAAATGTTACAGGGGTGATAACCCTTCCCTATATTATCCAAAAAGCTAAATAGATTTTTGGGCTGGAGCTACTTTTAAAAGATGTACCTGTTCCAAGTTACAAACAGATTCAACTTAACAAAAAACACATATACATACACAGATTGTCCCTATCTTGTTTGTAACAGCCGCAAGCAGTTTTAAGTGACTTTTTTTCCTTTAGAAATGTCACTTTGTGCAGGGACTGTTTTAAACACAGGAAAAATGTGCCACTTAACAGGCATACTATAGACACCCCCCAGGCATGACAGTTAAAGGAATATTACACTTTTATTGTTTCACTTTAAGCTTTCTTAAAATCACTGCTCCCGAAAAACTTTTTAAAACTTTTTTCTACATTGATACATGTCCCCTGTGGCAGGACCCGGGTCCCCAAACCCTTTTTATGATAATAACTTGCATATTAGCTTTTAAATTAGCACTTTTGATTTTTCATATTTGAGTCCCATAGACATTAAATATGTTCGCACAAATTTTTTGTCTGTTCGCATGTTCTGCCGTGAACCGTGAACCGAACGGGGTGGGGGGGGGGGGAGTGGGGGTGTCCGGCTCATCCCTAGTGAGCCCCTTGCATTCTAGGAATATCCACACTTAGTGAACTTTTTTTTTTTCACACATTGGGGGTTATTTACTAAAGGAAAATCCACTTTGCACTGCAAGTGCACTTGGAAGTGCAATGAAAGGGCATTTGAAAGTAAAGTCGCTGTTAATTCCATGGGGACATGCAAGGAAAAAAAAACAAACAAAAAAAAAAAAAAAACAGCATTTTAGCTTGCACATGATTGGATGATAAAATCAGCAGAGCTTCCACTCATTTCAGATCTACCCCTTAGATTTAGAGCGACTGCACTTCCAAGTGCACTTTCAGTGTACTTTCAAGTGCACTTGCAGTGCAAAGTAGATTTGCCTTTTTTAAATAACCCCCATTGTGATCACACTTTGCACTTTATTAGTTGCTTTTTGGACTTTTATTGAATTTTCTGTATCTGATTTATTAAGCAGAGCAATTTTTAATGTTTTTTTGCTATTCTATATAACTTTCTGTAGAGCACATCTGAATTTTCCTGAACTTTGAGTGGAAAGAGAAAATCAGTTTTGCTTTTGACTGCTGGTGATTGCTGTGTTCTTTTTGGGGTCTTTCCTTGCAGAGTTCAGGAAAATTAGCACCTTTTCTGTCACTTTTTAAAGAGACTTTTTTTTCTTTCCTGCCTTTAGACTGCTAATAAAGGGGAGTGGTTATTTGGTCACAGGTGCTAGAGGTCTTATATCTCTGTCTGTGGAACCCATTTTTGAGCCTGCTCCTTGAGCTTGCCACGTTTTTGCTTGCTGGAACTTAAACCAAGTGCAACTGGACTAAGTGGTGAGTTAAAAAACATAGTTTAAAACAGGAGTCATTAAACCTGTAAGTAACATCTGAAATTTCTTCTTAGTAATATTATTATTTTAACTGGGAAAATAGGGGTTAGCAAGACTGAAAATTTTGTGCAATGCACAGTGTGCCGCATGTATAGAACAATGGAGCAGCAACTCCAGGATGGATACTGTTGTGACAGAAGCTTGCATTAGAGATCTGGAGGAGCAAATTGCAACACTGGGCAGAACTGACAACCTTGAAAGGGGTCCTAGTGGGGTTAATGTGGAGGGATAAGTCAGGATTATCAGGTAGGAAGATGGGTTAATACAGTTAGAGAGAGTGGTAGGGGGCTCACAGAAAAGGAAGGCCAGCCCTGGGTTTGAGCAAATTTGCCAAGTTGGGTGAAGATGTGGAGGTATCAAGATCAGAGATGGCAGCCTTAGATGTCGCTGCTCCCCCTAACAGCCGGAAGAGCAGCCCAGCTAGTAGGGGTGGTGAGGGGAGTGCAGGTAAGCCTAGACAGTTGGATGTAATAGGGGATTCTATATTCAGAAGGACTGATATAATAATTTGTCGTCAGGATCAGCTCAACCATATGGTTTGCTGTATTCCTGGTGCCAGGGTTCGGCATGTGGTAGACTGGGTTGATAAATTAATGGAAAGGGCTGGGTATTTAGTTTATTTCTCTTTTCATTCACTAGACCTTGGGTCTCACTAGGAGCTGATCTTCACTATATGTATTATCCATAATATATTATTTGCAATATTATTTGTTTGGTCCAGGGTGCGCAGTCTAAAAGGGGATTTCTCCCATGGACATTTTTGAGTTTATGAACAATAGAGTATTGAATTTAGAAGAAGTAGTCACATCTGCACAGAATTCTACACACAAAGATTTAGATCATAATTTTAAGTTAATTAAAACCATGCTAGAAAAACATAATCGCACAGGCTCCATCAGACTTTTGCTGGCCGAATTCCCACCAGCAAAAGCAGGTTCTCTATTTTTTAGTTGGAAAAAGTTCAGATTAGAAATTCCGATTGTCTGTAGCAATTCTGACGCAAAAAATTCCTGCGCATGCTCGGAAACAATTTGACGCATGCTCGGAAGCATTGAACTTCATTTTTTTAGCTCGTTGTAGTGTTGTATGTCACCGTGTTCAGAGAACTTGTGTGACCGTGTGAATGCAAGCCAAGCTTGAGAGGAATTCCGTTGGAAAAATCGGCCAAGATTTTTCCGCCGAAAATTCCGATCATGTATATGTATTAGGGTATTAACCAGTGCATCCAAATGGGAAATAAATTTTAAAAAGTTAATAAAAGTCCTGGTTGGCTTAACTTCAGCATTAAAATGAATATAAATGCAAATGAGAAGGCCTTCAAAAAATACAAGGCTGAGGGATCATCATCAGCATTCCAACATTACATAGAATGCCACAAGAAATGTAAGGGTGTAATCAGGGTGGCTAAAATAGAACACGAAAGGCACATAGTGGAGGAGAGAAAAAAAAATCCCAAGAAATTCTTTAAGTATATAAATAGAAAGAAAGGGAGGTTAGATCATATTGGTCCCATAAAAACACGAAAAAGGGAATCTGGTTACTAAGGATGGAGAGATACCAAAGGTATTGAATAAATTCCAGACCATTGTTCCTAATTTTTTCATAAACAGTTTACTGACTGGAATAATACCAGCAGATTGGAGAAAAGCCAATGTAGCACCAATATTTAATAAAGGGCCAAGACACATCCCTGGGAATTACAGACCAGTTAGCCTAACATCAATATTACTATATAATATAACAAGATTTTAGTTATGACAATGGTATCATTAGCAGTAATCAGCATGAATTCATGAAGAACCATTCTTGCCAAACCAATCTATTAACGTCCTATGAGGAGGTGAACTGCCATCTAGATGAAGGAATGCCCATGGACATGGTATATCTAGATTTTGCAAAGGCATTTGATACAGTTCCCTACAAACATTTACTGTACAAACTAAGGTCTGTTGGCATGGGTGAGTACATGGAATGCAAACTGGCTACAGGGGCGAGTTCAGAGGGTAGTGATACTGTAGTGGTAGTACTCGGAATGGCGTGGAAAGTGTGGAAAGCAGGGTCCCCCAGGGTTCTGTCCTGGAACCAATCCTATTTAATTTCTTCATAAATTACCTGGAGGATGGGATAAACAGTTCAATCTCCATATTTGCAGATGATACTAAGCTAAGCAAAGCAATAATTTCTCTGCAAGATGTGGAAACCTTGCAAGAAGATCTGAACAAATGAATGTGGTGGGCAACTACATGGTAAATGAGGTTTAATGTAGAAAAATTTAAAATAATGCATTTGGATGGCAAAAATATGCATGTAATCTACTCACTAAGGGAGGGACCTCTGGGGGATTCTAGGATGGAAGAGAAGGAAAGCAAAGCTAATAAAGGGACTGTAGGTCCTTAGTTATGGGGAAAGGTTACGAGCACTAAACTTATTCTCTCTGGGGAAGAGGCACTTGAGAGGGCATATGATTTCAATGTACAAATACTGTACTGGTGATCCCACAATAGGAATAAAGCTTTTCTACGAAACAGAGTTTAAAAAGACATGCGGCCATTCACTGAAACTAGAAGAGAAATTGTTTAACCTTAAACTGTGTATAGGGTGCTTTACTGTAAGAGTGGTAAGGATGTGGAATTCTCTTCCACAGGCTGTGGTTTCAGTGGGGAGCATCGCTAATTTAAAAAAACGATTAGATAAGCACTTGAGCGATCACTACATACAGGGATATACAATGTAACACTGACATAAAAGCACAGACACAGGTTGGACTTGATGGACTTGTGTCTTTTTTCAACCTCACCCACTATGTAACTATGGGGTCACCACCCAGAACCATTTTCAGCGCTTACAATACTACGTTGGAACACCCCCCACCAGAACCGTTTTCAGCTCTTACAATACAACATTGGAACACCCTCCCCCCTGGAAACCACCAATCTAGGGGTTTTCCATGGAAGGAACATGGGCACCCGCCGGGATCATACAGGAGGGGTGGGTGGACCCATTTCAGGGGACCCTATGACCCCAGAGGGGAGAGAGGGGGCCAACATTGGAACCCACCATGGATACCCCATCATTATGGGGGAGCCTCCGAATACTTGGCATCAGCCAGAGCCTCCGAAGTGGCAACAGTGGGAGGTACCAAATTGGCAACAAAGTGGCACTCCAAGAGATGGTCCAGGGGACAAAGAGGGGGGAGAAAGTACCAAAAGAAGGAGGGCTCAGTAGGCAAGGGGATAGTCAACTTTTGCAATTAAATCTTTACCGCCAAATGGATACATTACCACTAAAACATTCTTCAAATAGACCGATAGGAATAGTTACATTCCTACGGCCAGCTGCCATCACCCTAAGTGGCTGGGGGCGATCTCGAAGGGACAACTTATGCGCATTCGGCGCAATTGTGCCAA
Organism: Lithobates pipiens; assembly: GCF_037356315.1. Classification (NCBI taxonomy): domain Eukaryota; kingdom Metazoa; phylum Chordata; class Amphibia; order Anura; family Ranidae; genus Lithobates; species Lithobates pipiens. Next base: position 269,242,046 of record NW_027507784.1, read on the forward strand.
TACAGAAGATTATATGCAACAGTTAGAACTTGTGGTGAAGGGTTATTGGGGGGGATATGCTGGCTTCAGTTCAGTCACAAGTATCCAATATGGACCGGTGAGGTTTGTTGGAGGACAAACGAAATAAGGTGCAATGATAGAAAAAATAACTTAGCGTTAACAAACTTCAATATGGATTATAAATCCCTTAAACACATTGTTAGAAGATATTGGCCTATTTTATTGAGGGACAAGACTTTAGCTGACATACTTTTGAAACAATCCACATTTATCTATCACAGGGCACCCATTCTAAGAAATAGAATTTCACCAAACATTTACAATCCCCCAAAAAAGATTTGTACCTTTCTAGACACTACAGGTTTTTACCAAGTTTTATAAAAGGTGTAAAGTTTGTAGAATAACCAACAGAAAAAAAAATAGACTATTTCAAATCTTTTAGTACTGGTAAACAATTTGAAGTAGACAAATTCATTTCCTGAGATTCTACCCATGTCACTTACCTGATTTCTTCTCCGTGCGTGCTCAAATATGTGGAGCGCACGACCAGGAAATTGGGGGTATGAATAAATGAGCATCTTAATATTAAAAATGGGTTCCCCAAACACAGTTTGCGGTATTGATAGGGTTGTACCACACTGCCGGGGGGGGGGCGGGTAACATGAAATAAAAAGTGTCAAAAAATGAGAGAATGGATGTTTAAATAAAATTCTTTACATACTACTGCTATTAATATGGATATTGATCTGAATTGTAGATTCCAAATTATTAATTGTAATGGTGTTGCAATCATGTCCTGTTCTATATAATTTTAAAAATATTTTAAATGTACTATTATATGTTGTGGGTTAATTTTTCATTTATCCGTAAGATGGCGCCCATATTGGTTGAGGTGCTTTTTAGTATATTTTGGTGTGTCAATTCTATATGAACACCACTAGAGGGTGTCTTTGGAGTTGTTCATTATTTTTCTTGCTTTTTTTCCTTTTTTTCTGATCTTTTTAGTATAATATATATATATATTTTTTGTTAAATGTATCAGTATATTATTTTAACATATTATTTTAACATATTAAATTTAACAATGGCCTTTGAGCAGTTTCTAAGGATTGGAGCGAATTGGATATAAAATTGACAGTGACTGTATATATATCTGCGGAGGAAGTGATTGGTCCGATCACATGACCCCTGGTGAGGTCAGACTTTGCTGACAAAACGCTTTTCGTCATTTGTCACGTCACTTCCACCTTTGTCTCCTGGAATGCCTTTGTCTCTTGGAAGGCAGGTGGAATGCGATCGGCATGGCTGCTGTTGCTTATGGGCTGTTTGACGTTTACTCAACTGTAAGTGTATACGTTTTTATGAAAAATTAATAGTTACATGCTCTGCATCTCCTCTGCTCCTCCTAGGCATCCAATAGGATTGCCTGTCCTTTCAGCCAATCGTGTGACGAGTTTTTTTTATTTTTTTGGTAGAACTAGATGGATTTGTGTCTTTTTTCAACCTATGTAACAAGATTCTGTACAGTATCTGTGTGCCAGCTGCTATATGGTGCGCTCCCTATATGAACTTTTTGGATTCTGTCTACATATTTGTTCCAAGTTGGTGATTCAGAAAGTACTATATATGAGTCAGTCTGACAGACAGGCAACTAGCATTTTCAGAAAGAGGTCTGCCATGGCAGCCCCTGTACTTCTCTCAAATATTTAAAAGACACCTGACATGACTGGGTTGCCTTTCTGAGCTGTAGAAATGCTCTTAAAGCAACCAGTGACAATACAGACTAAAATATTTGTTATTATAGCACAATATTATACAATATACCAGGGCTGGACTGGGACAGAATTTTGGCCCTGGACTTCATCCAGACCGGCCCACTTAACTTTTGAGTGTCCCATCAGCACCCCCTTACATCAGATTCCCATCAGCAGCCCCCTTACATCAGATTCCCATCAGCAGCCCCCTTACATCAGATTCCCATCAGCATCCCCCTTACATCAGATTCTCATCAGCAGCCCCCTTACATCAGATTCCCATCACCAGCCCCTTGCATCAGATTCTCATCAGCAGCCCCCTTACATCAGAGTCCCATCCCCTGCCCCTTTATATCAGAGTCCCATCAGCAGCCCCCTTACAACAGATTCCCATCACCAGCCCCTTACATCAGATTCTCATCAGCAGCCCCCTTACATCTGAGTCCAATCACCAGCCCCTTTACATCAGAGTCCCATCAGCACCCCCTTACATCAGAGTCCCATCAGCACCCCCTTACATCAGAGTCCCATCACCAGCCCCTTTACATCAGAGTCCCATCAGCACCCCCTTACATCAGAGTCCCATCACCAGCCCCTTTACATCAGAGTCCTATCATCAGTCCCTTTACATCAGAGTCCCATCACCAGCCCCTTTACATCAGAGTCCTATCACCAGCCCCTTTACATCAGAGTCCCATCAGCAGCCCCCTTACAACAGATTCCCATCACCAGCCCCTTACATCAGATTCTCATCAGCAGCCTCCTTACATCAGAGTCCCATCACCAGCCCCTTTACATCAGAGTCCCATCAGCACCCCCTTACATCAGAGTCCCATCAGAACCCCCTTACATCAGAGTCCCATCACCAGCCCCTTTACATCAGAGTCCCATCAGCACCCCCTTACATCAGAGTCCCATCACCAGCCCCTTTACATCAGAGTCCTATCACCAGCCCCTTCACATCAGAGTCCTATCACCAGCCCCTTTACATCAGAGTCCTATCACCAGCCCCTTTACATCAGAGTCCTATCACCAGCCCCTTTACATCAGAGTCCCATCACCAGCCCCCTTACATCAGAGTCCCATCACCAGCTCTTTACATCAGAGTTACACCACCAGCCCCTTACATCAGAGTCCCATCACCAGCTCCTTACATCAGAGTTACACCACCAGCCCCTTACATTAGAGTCCCATCACCAGCTCCTTACATCAGAGTTACACCATCAGCTTCCCTTCAGCAGCCCCCTTACATCAGATTCCCATCACCAGCCCCTTACATCAGATTCCCATCACCAGCTCCGTACATCAGAGTCCCACCATCAGCTTCCCTTCAGCAGCCCCCTTACATCAGCGTCCTATCACCAGCCCCCTTACATCAGAGTGTCCCCCTCCCACATGTACTCACAGTTCTGAAGGCAGCCTCTCTTCTTCCTCTCTCCAGTCATATGATAAAAAGTGATAGGGGAGAGAGGAAGGAAAGTCTGCTGACCGTGTCTATCTCCCCCTGCAGGCTGGAGGGAGCAGAAAGCCTAATGCTCTCTCCAGCATATCACGGAAACTGCTCCCCCTGACAGGAGTGAAATCGAGATCACTCACTGTCAGAGAGGAGCCGCTCCAGGACTGCACCAGACTGGCCCACTGAGCCATCGGCCCACCGGGAATCTCCCGGTAGTCCCGATGGCCAGTACATGCCTGCAATATACATAAAAGTTCCCTTGCATGCATGAGTATTCAATGTTAATGCAACTATACTGTAATTACTAAGCTAAGTAAACATTCTCTGCTTCAGTAGAGTATTGCTTTAGTCAATCAGATCCCCTGTAGTAAATAAATCCCTTTGGATAAACTACCATGCATAGGCTTTGCACTCAATGCATAGAAAATGCTTTTTATGTTAGAGTGAATTCATCTCATTAAAAGATTTTAGATCTCTAAATCTGGTTCAGTCACGTACAGAGAATACAAGTGTGTAATTTCTGCTACATGCTTGGCAATCAAAATACTTCAGCCGCCAATAAGACAGACTATTTCCTCCATGTATAGAATTCCACATTAACAATGTTTATAAACTATGAATTTCCTCTTACGCATTTGGAGACTTTTTTATGTTTCTCTATGGACCTATCCAGTAAATTCATTATTGTCACTGCAGGACATTTGCTATTAGCATCTAAATGTTTTACTGGAAAGAAAATGTACAATTCAGAAACATATGTATTTGCAAGTTCAAAGCCAAAGCACAACAACACGTTTAGAACAGAGCTGGAGAATTTTTTTAAAGGAACATGTAACCACCAACAAACCTCTAAAATGGGAATGCATTTAAAAATGACTTGGAATAGGGTGGTATCAAGGAATCGTAATGACAACCCCTATCTTTAAAAAAAAAAAAATGTGCAACTAGTCATTGATTCTGTCAGTGTCTTTAATGCTATTATCAGAAACAGTAGGCTTGTCAAAAATATTACAATCTGATTTTAGGATTTTTAAGTAGACAGCTTCTTCCTTAGGGCCTACCAAAATAGGTTGCACATGCCAACAGCAAACCCTGAAGTGAACGGCAGAACTCCCAGTGCCAGCATTGGTTGTGATTGGTACAGCAGGCCATCAGCTGATATGTGGTTGTCATTTAAAGCACGCAAGTGTAGCGCCCACCACATTTAGGTGGGTGCTAATAGTAAAGAGTTAGGTAAAATTTCCAGTGCTTTACCCTGTTTGTTTAGGCCTGGTTGTTTAATTTGGTTTGGGAAGAGTAGTAGAATAGAAGGGGGTGGGACCACCTGTACTCTGCCCTGGAAAAACCTCCCTTGCTTCCCCTAAGAAATTTTCTGGAAAGAAGGTGGGCTGGGGACTGGAGTGCAGGCAGTGTATATGGCCCTGGCCCAACCATTAATTTTTATGGGCAGGGGCGGGACTGATATAGAAAACTGAGTTCACATGCTTCCTGGGGAGGATGGGAAGAAACTGAGTCCAGAGAAGCAGCCAAAATGTGACTCTAAGAAGCAGGCTTGAAGGCCTGGAGTTTCAGAGGCCCCAGCGCCAGAGAGCAGCAACCAAAACCTGAAGGCCTGAGGGTTCAGAGACCTCAGTGCTGGATGGTTCAAGCACACCAAGTCATCCAGGAAACCCTGGGGAAGTGAACCAGGCATCCCAGCAGGGGTGGTTCTAGCTACAAGAAGCGGGAAGTAGCTGCAAAGAGGACGGAGTAGACCGGGATGTTATCCGGACTTTCCTGAACTGGCCTGGGGAGGATCGCAGGAGGCAAGAAAGGCAGGTGAGGCCTGGGACTTCCAGCATCCATTTACCAAGGTGCTTTTCAGAGGGGCATCGGTCAGTTCATTAAGGGAAAGGAACCAGAAGGAGGAGGCAGCTCATATTTCCCACTATCACCATTACACCTGGACTGCAATAAGAAGAATTCAAGTTATTTGTTCAACCTTTATTGACTGTGTCTGTTGTGAATCATGCAGGGTGGAAGAACGGAGGTATGTTAGCAGTAACTGTATGAACTACCCAGCAGCCCCCCAGGGAGTAGTGCGTTACACAAATAATAATAACGTTCCTTTATTAAAATCATCATCCTCAGTGATGTTTAGAAAGGCTAAAGACTGAACCTGGCCATAGCAAGGTCTCTGCTGAAGGGGACAATCTTTTTAATGTCACCCCCAAGCATCTTTGGCTGAGACTTATGGCCCATGTTTTCCTGTTCTACCTTTAGTTTTTTTTTTAAAACATCAGGGTGATGGTTTTATTGATGGAATTTTATTGTTACAGTGTAGGTATTATAGGTATCATTTGAACCTGAACCAAGCTATCCAGCGTTCTAGCGGCTTACAACCACAGATGCAAATGTGAAGAGGTGCTCAGCTACTTGTTGCATACTTGTAGGAAGTCTTTAAATCTGGAAATATAGAAAAGCATAGTGGTGGGGAAACACAAGAGTATGTGTTCCATGTCTTGACACAGTGCCCTGTAGATTTAGATCACCACAGACTAGGGATAGTCGAATCTGCCTTGGTTTAATTTGTGCTGGGTTAACTGAACCCTGTTTGAAACTCGCAAAATCCTATGGTGGTGAATTTTGATACTAAGTTCAGGCCATTTTTAGGGCTAACATGCTAGCTATTGTCATAAAGGCCATTGGGAGCAAGGAATTGCCATAGGAGATATTTAACAAATCACAAACTTTTTCAAAGCATACTATACGCTTGGGAGAAGGTTCTTTTAATGGGAATTTTACAATAAAAAGACGCCAGTCCTTCAATTTACATGCTTAGAAGATCTATATCCACTTTTGCAGACAAATTGGGATAACACCTTTTTTATTACATGTTCCATACATAATTACATATATGCGTACATACATACTTGTTACGGCTCCATAGACACACAGCTCTGGAGCTTGCTATATAGACGATTGCTATAGGTACACACGAAGAAAGGAGGAGCCAAGATCGCCCGCAGGGGACCTGAGAAGAGGATGTGCAATACCACTGCACAGAGCATTTGAGTATGACATGTTTGTTATTTTAGTTTGGAAAAAAAGTGTTTTTAATAACACTTTAACCACTTCAGCCCTGGAAGAATTTACCCCCTTCCTGACCAGAGCGTTTTTTGCGATTCGCCACTGAGTCGCTTTAACTGACAATTGCGTGTTCATGCGATGTTGTACCCAAACATAATTGACGTCCTTTTTTTCCCACAAATAGAGCTCTCTTCTGGTGGTATTTGATTGCCTCTGCGGTTTTTATTTTTTGCAATATAAACAAAAAGAGAGCAACAATTTTGAAAAACAAAACACAATATTTTGTACTTTTTGCTATAATAAATATCCTCATTTTTAAATGTTTTTCTCAGTTTAGGCCAAATATGTATTCTTCTACATATTTTTGGTAAAAAAAAAAAAAAAAAAATCACAATAAGCTTACATTTATTGGTTTACGCAAAAGTTATAGTATCTACAAAATAGGGGATAGATTTATAGCATTTTAATTATTATTATAATTTTTTTACTAGTAATGGCAGTGATCTGCGATTTTTTTTATCATGACTGCGACATTATGGCGGACACATCGGCCAATTTGACAAATTTTTTGGAACCATTGGCATTAATACAGTGATCAGTACGATTAAAAATGCAATGATTACTGTAAAAATTTCACTGGCAGTGAAGGGGTTAACACTGGGGGCGGTGAAGGGGTTAACTGTGTTCCCTGAGAGGTGATTTCAACTGAAGTGGGAGGGGACTAACTAGAGGAAGTGACGGATCATGGTTCCTAGCTAATAGCAACACAGGATCTGTCACTCCTGTCAGAACAGGGAAGTGTGTGTTTACATACACTCGTCCCTGTTCTGTGTCTCCTGCTCATGATCGCTCCTGGCTGGTGGTTATCGCGACCATCGGCCACAAGCAACAGCAGGTTCCTGGGAGCCGGCATATAGCTATGTGGTTTTGCGCAGGGGAGCCAACCTGCCACATTACAACTGCGGCGGCTGGTCCGGAAGTGGTTAAAGTGTTACTAAACCCACAACAGTGAAATCAGTCTGTATATGCAGTTAAGCATGCTTGTTATACTGACTATAGAAACTAAAGGGTGTTTTTTTCTGCCTTTCCTGATCCTCCCCTTCTTCCACAGTCCCCAAACTGTCTCCTGATAAAACAGGCTTGGAGGCAAGCTGCATATGCTCAGTTTGGTGTGTATTGCTAGAGAGTTTGTTTTTTTTCTCTTGAGAGAGTGCATGAGATCAGCACAGGGCCAATCAACACTATCCAGACAGAGGGTCAGGGTTGCCACAGCCTCATGGGACAATCAGGGGAGAATGAAAACTTCTTCTACAAGCTTTAACCAAACACTAATAAAAGTCACAAAACTGCTCTAACTCCTGATGAGAAAAGGCATTTAGCAGTTTGTATTTACTAAAACTATTGCGTTTTCATGTTCTGTGTACTATGGCAGACCAGATATAGTAAATGCAGGATCCTGGGTTTAGTAACACTTTAAAAAAAAAACAGTTGCTTACCTTTTTACCAATCCTACTTAGTTTTACCCTTCTATAAAATGTTAAGAATTTATACTAACCATAGTTAACCCTGTCTGTACTGTTCTGTCAGATCTCATTATTACTTGTAAACTAGATATGCACAGTCTGCCGTAACAAAGAGTTAAAGATCTTAAGGCTCGGGTGGTATACTGTTTGTTAGTTGCACACTAAAATGATTCTGTCTTTAGAGCCTTATGTATGAACCTGCCCCAAAGAAACAACTATAGAGGTAAAAAAAAAAAAACATATAGTGGAGGTTTCTCAAATATAACTGCAAGTTGTATGTGGTGTTATGGAGCATGTGAAAGTGAAAGAGATTTTTATTTTTTTTAAACAAATTTGCTGACAAAACATATTTTTTTTTCCCAGTACCTGCAGTGCCATATTGTATTACCTTAAAAGTTTTTTAATGTCAACACAAAGTGATCAAAAACACTTTAATAATTTCCAAAAATACTCCAAAATATTTAAAATATAGACTTCAGATATGTGTTTGTTAGAAATTGGCTAACATCTGGACAGTAGCCAAGCACTTGAACAGATAACCAACAGAAAGAAACAAGGCTGGTGTTAGCTTGCAAAAAAAATTAAAGTGTACTATCTGAAAGACAATATCTACATATTGGTAAGAAGAGTCAGCGAAAAAAAAAAATCCCACAGGTAGTTTGATAGGCAGAGGCATCCAATGTGGTTATTCAAAAGATAGGCACGAGTTGTCTTCTTAAGTTAAACATCCAATTATGTTATTTTACCACACATCCAGAACCTCCGATTGCCTTTTATTTTGTTTCACAAAGATAACACCAAAGACACCAAACTGTGGTCACGTAGACACGTTTCACACATACATTTTGTGCTTAATCATGCTTCATGAATCATGATTAAGCACAAGATGTATGTGTGAAACACGTCTACATGACCAAAGTTCGCGTCTTTGGTGTTATCTTTGTGACACAAAATAAAAGGCAATCAGAAGTTCTGGATGTGCAGCCATTTCTTTCTTCTTTCCAAGTTTCCCATGGAGCTGGGCCGGGGCTAGCACTCTGCAAGATACTCCAATCAGCCTTATCTCTATATACCTGGAGCAGCGGTTCTTTTTCTTGTATGTTATTTTACCGAATTAAATGCATTTTGTGGCTTTAAATTGCCAGTTTCTCAGTTCAAGGTGATAAAATTGTTGTCTGGGTACAAAGTTGCCATACAATAGGTATTTAACATAACACAAAAGCACAGTCAAAACCTTAAAATATAAAGAAAGCAATCAATAATGTGAGGGAGAAGTGGGCAAATAAAATATATGTAGCAGTCAGGAAGTTTCTGATATATCAAATATATCAGAGATAGCATAAGATTGATATATAAGTAATATAATAAATGTAGCAGTAAAAAAAATTCTAAAATACCAAACATGTCAGAGATGGCATAATATAATATATATTGATACCACAAATATTTAACAGTGGCTAAACAGTATGTAAACAGCTTTGTCAGGGCACAATATACGGAAGAAGTGAGGCAGATAGTCCTTTTCACTACCAGGTCCGCGGCCACTGAGAGTTTGTATATTTCTGACAACCCAACTATTGGCTGTCAGATGGAAGCAATCTGGTGGCTTTGGTAACAGCCACCTTCAACACCATGTATCATGGGCTCCTTGCACCTATTGGTATGTCCAGGAATGGCATGGTGGGTTCCTGGGCTCTGCATGCCCACTGGCGTGCCTGAGAGGGGAGGGAGCCAAGTAAACATCAATCCTCCCCGCTCAACTTCTTCTTGTTGACCTGGAAGTGAAGTGTATAATGTCACTTCTGGGTCCCCCTTTTACTTCCCCAGCCTGAATGGCTGGGGATTGGGGAATAATCTAATGCAGAGCGATCTGTACTTAAATTTATTGGAGGACAGGTGAAAAAGGAGACCACTTCTCCAAAATGCATCATAAAAATGGCAACCCCCACACTCCATCGCTGTTATACAGAGCCACTGCCTGTCTCCTCTTCTGGCTTTGGCACCTGTCAGATAATAGCTGTGAGTGTGGCCAATTACTTGTGACTCTCCTCTCTCTATGCTCACACACTGGGACAGGTTTAGGGTTACAAGCTGCATGTAGGATTTCAGCTGGCGCTTGGACAGAGGGTTTTAGCCCATGTACACACGGTCTGAGATTTCAACAGAATGTGTCCGATCGGAGCATTTTGTTGGATATTCCGACTGTGTGTGGTATGCATTGGACTGTTTCCGTCGGAGTATCCGTTGGACCAAATTTTCCAACTTGCCGGAAATATTTTCCAACAAACTGCTCCGATCGGACATACTCCGATCATGTGTAGAGAATTCCGATCGGACAAAGTGCCACGCATGCTCAGATCAAATTCCTACATCAAAGCTATTGGCTACTAGCCTGAACGTAGTCCCATCGTAACGAAATTACGTCATCACGTTCTGAAAGATCGGATTTTCTGACAACTTTGTCCGACCGTGTGTATGCAACAGTTTCGGACAAGATCCGTCGGACAAAATCTGACGGACAAAATCAGACGGATTTGGTTGTCGGAATCTCCGACCGTGTGTACAAGGGTTTAGGTGTTTCACACCTGATGGTCCCAAAGGGCATAGTCATCATTCTTTCACCAGGACCCATGTGAGTGTAGTATTTACTGTTATTATGTATCCATTAAAAAAAAGGGTTTTTTTGCGCTAGGGTTGTACGTCCTTTGTTTTGTTTTTTTCTGGTCATAGAGGCCATCTGATGGACAGTTGTGAACAATGCATAAAAAAATATCAATCGGTTGCTGGATGTCAGAAAGCCATCAGCACAACACCACTTAGTTAACAGAATTTTAGGGAAAAGAGAAATATGGGACTTTGAAGGTGCCAAAACACAACACGAATATATATAAAATATATATATATTTATATTTAGAATATATAGAATATAGAATATATTTAGAATATATCAAAATTGTATTGAAAACCTTGATATAAAAATTTGCATATTGTCATCATACGATTATGGAAAAATGCAGTAACTCCAGCTCTACATGTTTCGCCATGCAATGGCTTCTTCCAGGAGACTTTTAGCGAGTACTGCATATGCAGTCACTATGAATTAAAAATAGTAATATTTAGACAAACAAATAAATTGATATCAAACTAAACAAAAATATAAATAATACATTACCAATCCACAGAGAAATAACATATCTCACATATGCATGAGCCTGCCAACCAAGGTTTCCCTTATGTGAAATAATGATGAATATCTTAAAATGAAAAAAGGCATATAGAGAGAGATATTTGGTGAAACCACAAAGGAAGGCAATAAGACTCCAAAAAAGCCTGTCTGAGTGGGAGATTTCCAATATAAATCAAATGTATTAAACTAATTAATCTGATTCAGCTAACCAAATTCATGACCTACCAGTATATCCAACAATGGATCCCTAATTGCTGAAAGCTGGTATGAATCAACTAAATAAACATTAGGGTAATAAATAGAAATACGTGCCAATCATTTGTGGTTAAATACTCTGAACTACACCTTTTTAGGATAGTCCTTAAATAAAGGAAATTTGGAGATAAAAGGGTAAGTTCGGGGAGAAAAAGGACCTCCCTCAAGTGCTTTGAAATCACTATGTATGGATTCTTACACAGAAACATATCTGATCATCATCTCAACTCTCCAGACTCTCATACCACATCAAATTATATTTTTAGAGGCCTTTGTGAATCCTCGGGATGTGGTCCTATAATACACCACAGTTATCTTTGCTTGGTAAAATATACATTTCTCCACAGTGAAATTTCAGCTCACTTCTGAATCAGACTGAATTTGTGCCTGCATCGTTTTGTTTGATATATTTTTTGGGTGTAATATCATATTCAAAGGTGTTATCTCCACTTAAGGAATCAAAGTAATTGATTGATTCTGGCAAGCTCAGTCGATTGCTTTAAAAAAAGGCCTGGATTCTTTCCTAAATGTACAAAATATAACTGGGTACTAACATTTATAGGTAAAGTTGATCCAAATTGGATCATGCCTTTCTATTTTTTTTTGCCTTCCTCTGGATCAACTGTGGGTGTAGGTTTGTGTATGTGGGATTGTATTTTTATTTTATTTTTTGGTTGAACTTGATGGATTTGTGTCTTTTTTCAACCCGACTAACTATGTAACTACAGTATCTCACAAAAGTGAGTACACCCCTCACATTTTTGTAAATATTTTATTCTATTTTTTCATGTGACAACACTGATGAAGTGACACTTTTCTACAATGTAAAGTAGTGAGTGTACAGCTTGTATAACAGTGTAAATTTGCTGTCCCCTCAAAATAACTCAACACACACCCATTAATGTTTAAACCACTGGCAACAAAAGTGAGTACACCCCTAAGTGAAAATGTCCAAATTGGGCCCAATTAGCCATTTTACCTCCCCGGTGTCATGTGACTCTTTAGTGTTACAAGGTCTGAGACGTGAATGGGGAGCAGGTGTGTTAAATTTGGTGTTATCGTTCTTACTCTCTCATACTGGTCACTGGAAGTTCAACATGGCACCTCATGGCAAAGAACTCGCTGAGGATCTGAAAAAAGTAATTGTTGCTCTACATAAAGATGTCCTAGGCTATAAGAAGATTGCCAAGACCCTGAAACTGAGCTGCAGCACAGTGGTCAAGACCATACAGTGGTTTAACAGGACAGGTTCCACTTAGAACAGGCCTCGCTATAGTCGGCCAAAAAAGTTAAGTGCACATGCTCATCCCCATATCCAGAGGTTGTCTTTGGGAAAGTGTAATTTCTTCAGTGTTGTCACATGAAAAGATATAATAAAATATTAACAAAAATGCGAGGGGTGTACTCACTTTTATGAGATAATGTATGTAATTTGAGCTGTGTCGGGGTAACTAGTAGTATAGACTCAGTCCTTGCATTTTGCTTTAGAGAATTTGAGGAGAGGGACTGACTGGGTGGACATTTTTGTTTACCAGCATAGTCTTAATTACTTATATTCCAAGGTGGTGGTGACTTTACCTACTGGATGAACAATAGGGAATACGATTTCTCTTAACCTCTTTTGCACCAATATACATATGGTTATATTTATTACTGATGAACTAATATGATATTGATATAATGTGATTTAGGGCTTCACAATAAATCAGTTTCAATATATAATTGTACTGACTTGATAATTTAAATAAATTTTCATTTGTCTTATTGATATTCAGTTTATACCTTCAAGGAAAATGTTATTGTGCTAAAAATATCTACATAGCAGGGATGGACTGGGCTGGAGGGCAGAGTAGCATTTGCCCCCTGGGCTGCTATGATGCCCGAAAAAAGTCTGCAGACATGCCCCTCCATGGACCTGTGCCGTTCGGTCCTACAGGATGCTGTCACCTAGCAACCCTAAAAGTTCTGGAATTTCTTTTGGGCAACAGGCATCTCGCGATTCTGTTTGCACGATTTTACTGCGATTCATTGGATGACAATCGTGGCAAGGGTGTCCCCCGATTTACGGCGATTTGGAAGCGCTGGCAGAATCCGTCTGTGATCCGCATGCCATAGTGTGAAGGGAGCCAGAAGCTTCAAGCTACAAAACGCTGAGGTCTCAAAGAGGCGTTTGAGGAAGTTGAGCAAGAGAAGGTCATGTGCAGTCATGATGCTCTATTACCCTAGGCTTACACTATTTAACATGGTTTCCTTGAGTACACGTTCACATCTAGGTGTTTTGCAGCTGGTGTGTTTTTGGAAAGGGTCTGGAACTTTTTCCCCGTGTTTTGTGTGTAATAAACTTCAATGAAATTGCACCAGAAACGCAAGTGTGTTTGTGATGCAATTTTTTGATGTGCTTTGTGTTTTTTATTTTTCCCATTTAAACACTGTATATAGCTGGTTGCTAAGGCACGGGCCAGGAAGTCAGCCACCGCATCCTTAAAGTGGTTGTAAACCCTGTACAACCACTTTTACCTACAGGTAAGCCTGTAATAAGGCTTACCTGTAGGTTCTGTGAATTTCTTATAAACTTGCAGATACAGTGAATATCTCCTAAACTATGCATGTGCCGATGTCATCGGCACATGCACACTGAAGAAACAGCTCGCTTGGGCCATTTTCTTCATGCTACTGGCAGCTCCAGTGTCCTGTGTAACGTCATTAGCCACTGGGAACACAGAATTAACTTTGGGACGACATGTCGCCGGTCACAGTGGTGTGCTGGGACTGCTGCAACAGCATTGTTCTAAGGTATGTATTTCATAATGAGCTAGTATACAGTGCATGCTAGCTCTTTGTGTCTTTGTCTTGCAGGTTTTATTTTATTTATTTATTTTTATCTGGGTTTACAACCACTTTAACAATCAATTAGTCATCAGCGGGGTTTCCTTCAGGTCTGGTATGGATTTGGAGGGGACACACCCATGCCAAAATTTAAAATAAATTGGTGTGGGGTTCACCCCAAACTCCATACCAAACCCTTATCGGAGCATGCAGCCTGGCAGATCAGGGAAGCGAGGGGATGAGCGAGTGCTCCCCCCCTCCTGAACCATAGCAGGCCACATGCCCTCGACATTGGGGGAGTGCTTTGGGGTGGGAGCAACCCTGGGCAGTGGTTCTGGGGGTCTGCAAGCAGGGGGCTTATTGGAATCTTGAAGCCCCCCTTGCCTCCCCCTATGTGAATGAGTATGGGTTACATTGTACCCCTACCCACTCACAAAAAAAAAAAAAAACAAGTGTGTTACCAAACACAAGAGAGTTTATGACAAGTCCTTAATTACTATTATTTATTTATTATTATTAATTATTTATTAGCTAAAATAATGCTCACGACTTTTCATGTATGAGCCTGTTTATAGAAATGGCAGAAAAAATAATTTTCAAACATTTTTTTTTTGCAGTTATCCTAAATAGCCCCCCTAAAGTACATTCATTTTGTTTCAAGCAGGGAACAATACTTTACGAGAACACATTTGAAATAAAAGACATATTAGACAGCGATACATTTGGACAATTTGACAAAGACGGATTAGCATAATCCCTAGTGCTGTTTTCTGAGCGGCTAATCTCTTAATAGTTTATTCCATTTACCTTGCATGCACAAGACTAACAGCTTACCTTCCTCGTCATTTTTCACCATATAGTAATTAATCTGATTATTCTCTTTGGATTTCCACTATTTCATTCTTTTTAGAATATTTAAGCATTTGTAACGATATCTCTAAATGAGCCAGAACCTTTATTAAAAATTTATTTTGCACAATATTTGCAACTTTTATGAAAAATAAATCAGCATATATATTTAGTGTTGGAAGTTGGAATTTAGCTTGCTAGTTAATCCTTTTTTTTTTAAATAGCTTGTTGACTTGTGTTGAAATTCTTTAGATGGTGCTGTTTTAATAGGAAGAGATTGTATCTACCACTGCCAGCTTGTATGCGCTTGCCATGTAAAAAAGGGATTCATAGACCTGGGTGGTTGACAAATCGGAATTTAATGTTTTTCATCTGTGATTTTTAAAGGCACATTCAGACCTCTGTAGAAACCTACAACTAATAGATCTGGGTGAAAAGTAACCAGAATAGGTCTCTGTTGTAGATAGTGATGGACGAACTTCCGACGGGACGTTTCGCGAACGCGGACCGCGAACGCGGCCGATAGTTCGTGAACCATAACGTTCCCGGCGGGGCCCCATTGACTTCAATGGGAGGCGAACTTTGCAAACCTACAGGTCAAATTTGCAGCCACAAAATAATTACTAGCTGTGCACACATAGTCCCACCACATGGCCAATGACATAACACATGTATGAGGTGAATCTGGGATCGACAACTACAAGCATTCTTTTTTTTATATGTGAAATTGTGACAATTCAGGACTGTGGAGCGCATGAAGGCAATGGAGGAGAGGGAAGGTCAGGGTAGGCAAAGAAGAGGGTGCAGGAGATGATCAACCGCACCGTGATAGAGTGATCTGACACCAGCACCGTGATAGAGAGCACTAGAGGTCGACCAATATATCGGCCGATATTTGGCATTTTTTAATTAATCGGCATCGGCCGATTGTGCTGATAAAAAAGCCGATTACATGTTCAGCGCGACTTGCAAAAGACTTCTGTAATAGAAGTCAATGTAAGTTGCCTGAAGACATCAGTAAAGGACTTTCCTCCTCTCTGAGCAGGCTGCCAAGAAAAGATCAAAGTGATACAATGTTTCTTCTTCAATGGGCTGAACTCCCTGTGTAGAAGTTCTCAGTTTAACCATTTAAAGACTAAATCTTTTCTGACACTTGTTGCTTACAAGTAAAAATCCAGTATTTTCTGCTAGAAAATCACTCAGAAGCCCCTAATATGATATATTTTTTTTAGCAGAGACCCTAGGGAATAAAATAGCGGTTGTTGCAATATTTTATGTGATGCGGTATTTGTGCAGAGGTCTTTCAAACGCAAGTTAGCCCTTTTTTTTTTCGTCCAAAAGTTTTGAGTACCTGTTTTTGTGTATTTAATAAATAGTTTTTTTTTTTAATCTATTTTCTGCATCACTTATTAAAGTGGTTGTATACTCTTTTTTTTTACTTTTACCTACAGGAAAGCCTATAATAAGGCTTACCTGTAGGTAAAAAAAAATATCTCCTAAACCTGTACGGTTTAGGAGATATTCCCCTCGGTATGCGCCGCTGACTGCAGCGGTGCATGCGCACAAGGGGATTCTCAGCTGAAAATCCGGCAGGGGCCGACCAGCCGGGATGAAATCTCCCGCGCGCATGCGTGGGAGTGACGATATCGCGGCTCCGGCCACTCACAGCGCTGGAGCCGCGATACCCGGAAGAAACGCCAGCTCCCTCGGCGTGGATCGGGCCAGATGTCGGGGCCTCGTTCTAAGGTAAGTATTTCATAATGAGCCAGTATGCGGTGCATACTAGCTCATTATGCCTTTTGCTTTGCAGGTGGTAAAAAAAAAAAACATTAGCGTGTTTACTACCGCTTTAAGGCTGCTTTCATACTGGATTGGGCAGGCGTTGACGGTAAAACGCTGCAAGTTTTAGCAGCGATTTACCGTCATTTTATCCCCGCTATTCAACTGCTAGCGGGGCAGTGAAGCATTGCTGCAAAATCGCATTGCATGTGCTTCAGCAGTGGTGACCATTCATTTCAATGGGCAGGAGTGGTGGAGGAGCAGTTTACACCGCTCCAAAGATGCTGCTTGCAGGATTTTTTTTTTTTTAACGTCCTGCCAGCGCATCTCCTCATTGTGAAAGCACTCAGGCTTTCACATAGACTGCAGGGGAGCCGTTTTGAAGGCAATTTACAGGCGCTATTTTTAGCCCACAATCACCTGAAAACTGCCCCAGTGTGAAAGGTGTCCAACTTAGATTTTATGAGATGAAGGGGAAAAAAAAAAAAAAAAGGAAAAAATAAATAAAAAATCGGCCTAACATATCGGCCCAAAAAAATCGGCATCATATATCGGCCATCAGCCGCCACGATTTCTAAATATCGGCATCGGCCAGAGAAAAACCCATATCGGTTGACCTCTAGAGAGCACTGACATTAGCAGCGTGACATACAACAATGACACCTGCACTGTGATAGAGTGATCTGACACCAGCACCGTGATAGAGAGCACTGACATCAGCAGCGTGACATACAGCAATGACACCTGCACCGTGATAGAGTGATCTGACACCAGCACCGTGATAGAGAGCACTGACATCAGCAGCGTGACATACAGCAATGACACCTGCACCGTAATAGAGTGATCTGACACCAGCACCGTGATAGAGAGCACTGACATCAGCAGCGTGACATACAGCAATGACACCTGCACCGTGATAGAGTGATCTGTCACCAGCACCATGATAGAGAGCACTGACATCAGCAGCGTGACATAAAGCACTGACACCAGCACCGTGATATACAGCACTGACACCAGCACCGTGATATACAGTACTGACACCTGCACCGTAAGCAGCCCCAGGAGTAAGTCAGCATAGCACAGGGATGGTGGGAGCCCCTCATAATAAGCAGCCCCAGGAGGAAGTCAGCACAGCGCAGGGATGGTGGGAGCCCCTCATAATATGCACAGCAGAGGTACAGCCCCAGGAGTAAGTCAGCATAGCACAGGGATGGTGGGAGCCCCTCATAATAAGCATAGCACAGGGATGTGGGAGCCCTTCATAATATGCACAGCAGAGGTACAGCCCCAGGAGGAAGTCAGCACAGCACAGGGATGGTGAACTTTACAAACCTACATAATTACTAGCTGTGCACACATAGTCCCACCACATGGCCAATGACATAACACATGTATGAGGTGAATCTGGGATCGACAACTACAAGCATTCTTTTTTTATATGTGAAATTCTGACAATTCAGGACTCTTGAGACAATGGAGGCGAGGGAAGGTCAGGGTAGGCAAAGAAGAGGGTGCAGGAGATGATCACCAGCACCAGCACCGTGATATACAGCACTGACACCTGCACCGTGATAGAGTGATCTGACACCAGCACTGTGACATAACACATGTATGAGGTGAATCTGGGATCGACAACTACAAGCATTCTTTCTTTATATGTGAAATTCAGACAATTCAGGACTCTTGAGACAATGGAGGCGAGGGAAGGTCAGGGTAGGCAAAGAAGAGGGTGCAGGAGATGATCACCAGCACCAGCACCGTGATATACAGCACTGACACCTGCACCATGATAGAGTGATCTGGCACCAGCACCGTGATAGAGTGCACTGACACCAGCACCGAGATAGAGAGCACTAACAGCAGCACTGATACCAGCAACTTGCTGCTGGGCCCCAAAAACATGACACCGCTCAACCTCTTCAAACAGGAGGGTACGGGCATATAGTACGGTGTGCTTTTTTTGGACAAGGAAGTGAGCCAAATGAAGAAAGAAGGTCTGTGTGCTCGATTAAAAAAATAGTTTGATATACATGGTCTACTGGTCACATGTGTTGAATTCCTCCGAGATCCATGTCTCATTCATTTTTAGAAATGTGAGGTAGTTAACTCTGTCGTGAGCTAGGCGAGTACGCTTATCGGTCACGATCCCCCCTGCTGCGCTGAACGTCCTTTCAGACAGGACACTGGATGAGGGGCAAGCCAACAGTTCGATTGCAAATTGGGCAAGCTCTGACCAGAGGTCAAGCCTGCCCACCCAGTAGCCCAGGGGTTCATCACTCCTCAGAGCGTCCACATCGGCCGTTAACCCGATGTAGTCGGACACCTGACGGTCTAGGAGTTCCCTGATGCTGGATCCGGATGACACCTGTCAATGGGTCGGCTGAAAGAATGATCTCATATCAGAAGTCACCAACACATCTTCAAACTGGCCTCTTCTTGCAGGCGCTGTTGGATTGGTACCCGCAACTCCTTCTCTGGGAGTGAGAATTGCTCCTCTGCCAGCGCAACGCAAAAGCAGAATGTAGCATTTCTCGAAGCAAGGCCTGGAAGTGCTCCATTCTGACAGCCCTCTGTGACGGCGGTAACATTTCCGCCATTTTGTGTTTGTACCGGGGGTCTAAGTACGTTGCCACCCAGTACTGGTCCTTGACCCTTATGCTTTTTATACGGGGGTCCCTATTAAAACA
The DNA here is from genome assembly GCF_037356315.1 of Lithobates pipiens. Classification (NCBI taxonomy): domain Eukaryota; kingdom Metazoa; phylum Chordata; class Amphibia; order Anura; family Ranidae; genus Lithobates; species Lithobates pipiens. The sequence continues at coordinate 269,261,431 of NW_027507784.1, forward strand.
CTGGAGCATGAAGGCCCCCATTTGCACTAAACTGGAAGCGGTATGGTAGCCTTGCTCCTGCTCATCTTCCAGGATAATGTCGTCCTCTTCATTCTCCTCTCCCCATCCACGCACAACAACAGGGATCCCAGAAAGGTTTAAAGCATGCTCTTCTTGCCTCTCCTCATCCGCCCCGGCACCATCCTCCTCTGACTCCTCTTCAGACTCCTGTTGTTCACTTGTCTCAGATAGAGTAGCCCTAGCCACCCCCTGGGAATTCATCCAGCATTGCGACTTCCTCATCTTCCAGCTCCTGCTCCTCCACAGCTTAATCAATGACACGATGCAATGCACGCTCCATAAAGAAGGCATAAGGTACCATGTCACTGATGGCGCCATGGCTGCGACTGACCAGTTTGGTGATCTCCTCAAATGGCCGCAGAAGTCTGCATGCATTGCGCATGAGCAGCCACTGGCACGGTGAAAAAAAAACAGCTCCCCAGAACCTGTTCTGCTGCAGGGTTCATACAGGTAGACGTTAACTGCACGTTTCTGCTGGAGCAGCCTATCAAGCATATAGAAGGTTGAGTTCCATTGCGTTGGGCAATCGCAAATAAGACGTCTTGCAGGCAGATTGTGTCGCCGCTGAATGTCAGCAAGGCGAGCCATGGCCGTGTAAGATCTTCTGAAATGGGTCGAGATTTTCCTTGCCTGCCACAAGATGTCCTGGACCCCAGGGTATTTGACAACAAATCGCTGCACGACCAAGTTTAAGATGTGTGCCATGCATGGCACGTGCGTCATTTTGGCCTGTTTCAATGCGCTAAGCAGATTGGCACCGTTGTCACACACCACTTTACCAACTGTCAAATTGAGCGGTTAGCCACTGATCTGCCTGTGAATGCAAAGCTGAAAGGAGTGCCGGGCCAGTGTGGCTCTTGGCTTCCAGGCACAACAGACGCAGCACGGCATGGCAACGTCTCACCTGGCATGTCGAATAGGTTCTGGGGAGCTTGGGCGGCACAGCGGAAGAGACGCTAGCAGCGGAAAAGGAGGAGTCAGCCGAGGAGGAGAGGGAGGAGGATGGAGTAGGAGGAGGAGGAGAAGAAGAGCCAGGCCTGCATGCAATCCGTGGCGGTAAAACCAAATCTACACGGGTGCCACGGGTTACATGCTTGACGGCCCTCAGAAGGTTCACCCAGTGGGCAGTAAAAGTGATATACCTTCCCTGCCCGTGTTTGCTAGACCACGTGTCTGTGGTCAGATGTATCTTGGCACCGACACTGAGTGCCAGGGATACATTCACTTGCCGCTGAACATGGCCATATAGCTCTGGGATGCCCTTCTCTGAGAAATACTTCCTTCCTGGGACCTTCCATTGTGGTGTTCCAATGGCCACAAATTTTCGAAAGGCCTCCGAGTCCACCAGTTTATATGGCAGTAGTTGGCGGGCTATCAGTTCTGACAAGCTAGCCGTCAACCGTTGGGTAAGAGGGTTATCCGGCGTCATCGTTTTTTACGCTCGAACATTAGGCCCACGGAAGACTGCCTTTTTGCAGAAAAACGTGAGCTTGGCGTGATGGAAGGTGAAGTGGAGGACAATTGTGAGGAGAGAGGAGGAGAAGTAGAAGACGAGGCTGAACGGTGAGAGCCTGGAGTGTGGCTTTGTGTGTTCCGTTGCTCCCACTGGGCTCGTGATGGCAGCTCATGTGCCTTCTTAAGGCGGTCGTCCCTAGGTGAGTGTTGGGCTTACCGCGACTAATGCGTTGACTGCAAAGATTGCAGATGGCAACACTATTGTCAGCAGCGGACACGTTAAAAAAAGCCCACACTGCGGAGCCATGTGCCGGTGTCCTGGGAGCGCCAGATGTGACTGCACATGGTTGATGACTCGCTCCTGATACATTAGCAGTCTGCTTTGTCCCTCCTGTGCAAGTAATTTATTCCTGTTTCTCCTCCCTATCTGCTGGTGTCAGGGAAATAGCCGCAATATCACGAGGTTCGTTCGTGTTAACGCGCGTTGGCGCCTACGTAAGCGCAAGGTAGTTTCCAGACGAACGACCGACGCTACGTCTAACCGGGCGGGCATACGCGGTGATGCCACGAATACTCAACGTACTCGACGTAGACGTACGATCGCTCCAACGCGCTCACGACGTGACCCGGTCATCTCGTCCATTTAAACGATCGCCTGACACTCCTGCATTGCTGGATTATCGTCAGCTCTCCTGTGAAACCTGTACCCGTGCTTCCTGTTTTCTGATCTCCAGTGTACCGACCCGGCTTGCTTGACCTGCTCCTGTTGTTCTCCTTTCTCTGACTCCTGGCTTGTACCTGACGTTCCTGATCCGCTTCCTGCACCTGATCCCGGCCTGTTGACTATTCTCTGGACTTCCGCTGTCTACTCTCGGACTTCCTAGCACAGTTGCCCTTCTAGGCCTGCTTACTCCGTACTTGGCCTCTGCTGCTGCTACCTGGCAACCTGTGCTACTGTGGGCACTGCATCCCTGTGTCAACTTCAGGGTTGTGCTGCGCTCGGCCGCAAGGGGAGCCCTCTCAGCATTTCGGCCTCACTCCTGACCGTGACAGCTGGTCCATATCTCCCTCTGAACTCCCCTCCTCTTCCTCTCTTGTGGGCACCCACGTGACATCACTAGACACGTCATCATCAACGTCACCTTCCCCACTGCTCTAAGTAGAGATCTCGAAGTAGGCAGCAACACCGGGGACCAACCTCCTCCTTGGGCTGATCTGGGTACTGTCGTCAGACTGCTGAGTGGCGGTTGTTGCTACCTCCTCTTCCTGATCCAATGCCAAGAGTGGCTGCGCATCAGAAATGTCTTGATATGGATCGGAAAATAATTCCTGTGACTCAAGCGGAAGGTATGTGGTGGTGGTGGTGTTGTTGGTGGTAGTGTCTTTGGGGGTGCACATAGCAGAGAGTGAAGAAGAGGGTGCAGATCGAGAGGATGAGGAGGGTGCAGAAGAGTAAGGCTGAGTGAGCCACCCAACCAATTCTGGTGCTTCCTTTGATGTAATCGCACGCACCTTCTGCAATTTCCCACTTTGGCTCAAGCCTGTTGCTCCTGCCCTACCCCTACCACCCCTGCGGAAGGGCCTGCCTCTTCCTCTGCCTGTCATTTTTTAAATGACCCTGCGACAAAACTCTCAGTCCCTATACTGATAAAGGACTGCTGCAGAATAGGGCAGCAGTCAGCAGTCAGCAGTAGTGCATCTCAACCCTATATATTGTGGACCTATACCAGTCCTTAAGGATTAGCAGACTGTACCTCACTCAACCCTATAGACTGTAGTACGCTATACCTTACCAGTCCTTAGAAGGACCTTTGTGGAACTAGTAGGTTGTGATTAGCAGACTGTACCTCACTCAACCCTATATACTGTAATACACTATACCTTACCAGTCCTTAGAAGGACCTTTGTGGAACTAGTAGGTTGTGATTAGCAGACAGTACCTCAGCCTCTATACTGACAAAGGACTACTGCAGAATAGGGCAGCAGTCAGCAGTAGTGCACCTCAACCCTATATATTGTGGACCTATACCAGTCCTTAAGGATTAGCAAGACTGTACCTCACTCAACCCTATAGACTGTAATACGCTATACCTTACCAGTCCTTAGAAGGACCTTTGTGGAACTAGTAGGTTGTGATTAGCAGACTGTACCTCACTCAACCCTATATACTGTAGTACGCTATACCTTACCAGTCCTTAGAAGGACCTTTGTGGAACTAGTAAGTTGTGATTAGCAGACTGTACCTCACTCAACCCTATATACTGTAGTACACTATACCTTACCAGTCCTTAGAAGGACCTTTGTGGAACTAGTAGGCTGTGATTAGCAGACTGTACCTCAGTCCCTTTACTGATAAAGGACTGATGCAGAATAGGGCAGCAGTCAGCAGTAGTGCACCTCAACCCTATATATTGTGGACCTATACCAGTCCTTAAGGATTAACAGACTGTACCTCACTCAACCCTATATACTGTAGTACACTATACCTTACCAGTCCTTAGAAGGACCTTTGTGGAACTAGTAGGTTGTGATTAGCAGACTGTACCTCAGTCCCTATACTCATAAAGGAATGCTGCAGAATAGGGCAGCAGTCAGCAGTAGTGCACCTCAACCCTATATATTGTGGACCTATACCAGTCCTTAAGGATTAGCAGACTGTACCTCACTCAACCCTATATACTCTAGTACGCTATACCTTACCAGTCCTTAGAAGGACCTTTGTGCAACTAGTAGGTTGTGATTAGCAGACTGTACCTCAGTCCCTATACTCATAAAGGACTGCTGCAGAATAGAGCAGCAGTCAGCAGTAGTGCACCTCAACCCTATATATTGTGGACCTATACCAGTCCTTAAGGATTAGCAGACTGTACCTCACTCAACCCTATATACTCTAGTACGCTATACCTTACCAGTCCTTAGAAGGACCTTTGTGCAACTAGTAGGTTGTGATTAGCAGACTGTACCTCAGTCCCTATACTCATAAAGGACTACTGCAGCAGAAGGGCAGCAGTCAAGTATAATATTCTTTCTATATTTGGAAGAAAGAATATTATACGTGTACACGCCTATTACCATACCAGTCCTGAAAAGAACCTTTGTGGACCTAATAGTAACAGCTACTGATTAAACTGACTGTCCCTCACTGCCACACACAGCTTCCTGTCTGTCCCTATTTAAACTGACAAAACACAGGCTGCTGCAACAATAATTTGAATAGCACTCAAAACTATATCCTGTACTACTTTACCATACCAGTCCTGAAAAGGACTTTTGTGGACCTAAAAGTAACAGCTAATGATGAAACTGACTGTCCCTGCTGCACACAGCGTCCTGTCCCTCTCTCAGCACTGACAAAAGACAGCTGCAACAATGACTTGAATAGCAGTGCCTCAAACCTATATCCTGAACTACACCTATAACATACCAGTCCTTAAAATAACTTTTGGGGACCTAATAGCTAGTGATTTGGGTCACTGCAGTCTCTCCCTGCTCCACACAGCAACCTCTCCCTATAGTGACATACAAAAGAATGTAAAATGGTCGCTGGATCGGGTCTATTTATAAGTTAGGGGGAATGTCCAAGTGTCCATGTGCTGTAATGTCTCAATTGGCTGTCCTGTACCACATGATGGATGTGTCATCATAGGTCAAAGTTCTTTTACACAGTATACACGGAAGTCCGCCGGGGCAAACAGCGACAATAGTCCGCCGATCGGGCGGACCGCGAACAGCCTAAATTCGCCGCGAACCGACCGCCGGTCGAACCATTCGGCCATCCCTAGTTGTAGACACAGATATGCATGTTCATGTGATACAAGCACAAATTAATAAATTACTTAGGCCATGGAAAGATTATAACCCGAGGACTAAACTACTTGGTTAATAATCAAGATTTGTAAATGCTGGATCATTTGCTTGGCCCAGGATGCAAACTCGCCTAATTTTTCTTTTTTACAAAATGAAATGTAAAAAACTGTTTACCCTCACTAGGGATGAGCCGAACACCCCCTCGGTTCGGTTCGCACCAGAACTTTCGAACGGACCCCAAATTCGTACGAACGTTAGAACCCCATTGAAGACTATGGGACTCGAACGTTCGAAATTAAAAGTGCTAATTTTAACGGCTAATATGCAAGATACTGTCCTAAAAAGGGTTTGGGGACCTGGCTCCTGCCCCAGGGGACATGGGTCAATGCAAAAAAAAGTTTTAAAAACGGCCGTTTTGGCGGGAGCACTGATTTTTATGAGGATTAAAGTGAAAAAAAGTGAAATATTCCTTTAAATATCGTGCCTGGGGGGTGTCTGTAGTATGCCTGTGTAGTGCCACGTGTTTCCCGTGTTTAGAACAGTCCCTGCACAAAATGACATTTAACGGAAATAACGTCATTTAAAACTGCTTTCGGTTTTAATGTTATATCTGGTTCCTGCAATATGGTTGAAAATCATTGAGAAAAATGGCATGGGTAGCCCTCCCTGCCCATTACCAGCCCCTTTGGGTCTTGTACGGATATTAAGGGGAACCCCGTACCCATATTGAAAAAAGGAATTACGTGTGGCCCCCAGGCCCTATATACTCAGAACAGCAGTATACAGGCAGTGAAAACAAGACAGGGACTGTGTAGGTTTGTTGTGTTAAGTAGAATCTGTTTGTAATTCAGAGCACGCAGACAGCACGCACAATCTCCTACTGCTGACTGCAAGCTCTATTAAAAACGAGCAAGATAGTTTGCTATATAGGTGGATATAGCGGTGTATACTGGGTTCAGAGCACGCAGACAGCATGCACAATCTCCTAACACTGACTGCAAGCTCTATTATAAAAGATAGATATATTGCTAGCTATATAGGTGAATATAGCGGTGTATACTGCGGTCAGGGAACGCAGACAACAACCACTACAGAAGAGCAAGAACGAAAAATCAGCCGATAACGATCGGTGTATACTGTGTTGCAGGTACACAGAACACCCACTAACTGCTACAGACGCCAACACACTACACAAGGCCGCCGCGCTGGCGGCCCTATATAGTGTGGGGCGTGTACTACACAGCCTGAGCTATGATTGGCCACAGGCATCCTGCCTGTGGCCAATCATGGCTCTCCTCGCTGCCAGCGCTGTGATTAGCCAAGCATGCGGGGTCACAGTGCATGCTTGGCCAATCATGAGCCAGCAATGCACTGCGCCATCACAGTGCATTGTGGGCCGTGAGCGCCACACGAATTTGGCGCAAATGGCCCATAACGTTCGGAATTCGCCGAACGGGCGAACAGCCGATGTTCGAGTCGAACGTACGTTCGACACGAACACGAAGCTCATCCCTAGCCCTCACCCCTTAAAGCCCAAATAACCTCTTGTAAAAAGTTGTGCCTATCGTTCCTGGGTAAACCAAAATGACAAGTAATGAATATTATATCTGTCACCTCAATGTAAGAATACCATGACTGAAATTTAAAGTTCACCTCCAGGTTATTGTAAATTTTCCATAGTTACAGTCGTACAGCTTTGCGTAATACAATTGTACATATCTGATTTCTGATAACCCTCTCGGAAAGCTGTAAATCACTCTAGTAGCTTGCCCTATTACAGTGATAGCCAGTTAGCTACAAGATTCTGTGTAAGTGGCTTATTCTTTGCACACAGAAGACTGTGAGTTGGACAGTAGACCACCATTCATTTGTATTTTTTTTATTGAAAACAAGAAGACATTCTCTGATTGAAGGACTTCTCTGCTGATTGAATGACTTCTTCCTGACAACTCTGGCCAGGTGGTTGTCAGAGTCTGCAGGCAGAGGGCTTATTAGAATCAGATATATGCCCCCCAACCCACACTTGAATGTAATAAACACAATCATACCTTAGAAAATGTTCTTCCAACCAAAGAAAAAGATGTCAAGTGATATACATCCTCCCCCTGGTCATGACAGTGACAAAACAATCCGCTCCTAATCCTACCAACCCACACTCACCATTTCCTTGGGGTGATGACTTTGACCCTATTTGGTAACTGACATCACTGTGTCACCTGTTTTATATTCAGATGACATTGCAGCACTGCTATAAGTGGCTGGAAACTTGGTAATTTGGGGTCAGTGGGGCTGCAGGGGGATTGACTAGTAGGATAATTTTTTTTATCCCTTGCAAAGCCTTTTTCTGCATGGTGTACATACAATTTATTTATGGAGCTGTGTGGAAAAATTCAGACATGATCCAAACTCACAAACGAACACTTTGTTTTGTTGCTTAACCATGCATGCACAGCATTCCATGACAGTGAAAATTAGCAAACTGTGCATGCATGGCTTGGCAACAAACCTGAATGCTTATTCCTCAGTTCCTGAGGTTGTGCATTCAATACTGGGTACATTGTGCCATTTGCAAGAGTGAGAACACTAAATTTTATAAGCCCCTGAAAAGCAAGCATTAATTTTTAAAATGGAACATTGCATGTTAATGTATTGTCATGCATAGAGAGGTTTTGAGAAAAGTAGGGTGAGCTAACCCTTGTTAGGGTTTCAGCATGTGTTTGGATTATGGGGTAGGGTCATGGATTGGCCCACTTCCAGCCCCAGATAGACAAAATCACTATCCTGTTAAAGGACTTGTAAGTTAGTTTCCGCTAAGGAGTACTTTCTATCATATTACATTACACACTCAACTCATATGCATGCTCCCGAAGAGTGGATTAATTCATGAAACGCATAGAGCTACTAAATGCCGTGTTTGAAATCATCATGTGTTTCATTATATATTTTTTCAATATGTGTATTAGGTGATATTAACTGTATGCAATCATGTGGTATTTTACCTCTATTTTATGTAAGGGGTTGCCTCAAACAGGGGTGGGTACCATCATCCTTAGTAGTACGATTTTGGGAAGGAATACCTAGGGCTGCCAAAAGCATGCCACCAGTGTATTAGGAAAAACAGGACTATCTTGGTACACAATGAATATAATAAAAATAAACATTTTATTAAGAAAAAAGCAATGTTCAATTTGGTTTGTACACAAAGTAATTTGTAGACAGCTGTTTTTTAACGTGCACAATTAATACAATTGGTTCCAAGAGAATATAATTTAAAACTGAATTGTTAAGAATCCATACATTCATGTTTTGCTTACCAGTGGAGACCAATAGATAGAGCAGCACCTAATGAGGCACCCGAAGATAATCCCCCCATGGAGGACACGGGAGACAATTAAAGGCGTTGGTTGCTATGATTTAAAAAAAAAAAATTATAATAATATAATAGTAGGTGGAAGTAGTTGTCTGTTAGCAAGCACACGCAACACAGTGTATATTCTTAGTGTGCAGTGTATATTCTATAGCAAATAGAACCCAAGATAAAGGAGAAAATGTAAAAGGAAAGAAAGGTACAATGGAAAAAAGAGGAAAGAGTTGGAGAGGAAGGAAGGGGGGGAGGGGGGTGGAAGGCTGAAAGGGAGGAGAAAGAGGAGAAAGGAGTAGGAAGAAAGGGAGGTCTGAAAGGAAGGGAAGGGGGTGGGGGGTTGGGGGTTGGGGAGATTGGGAAAATTAAAGAAAAGAAAATTTAAGAAGTAAAAAGAACAAAAAAAAGAGACCAGAAATGTCCAAGATTTGTTGTCAAAAACCCACCTAATAAAGGTATTGTGTATGAAAATCCCGGGGGTCAGAGGCAAAGGACAGAGGGGAATGTCATCATATCAGTGTAGAAAAAAAGAAAATAATTTTTGGAGAAAGTTTCCCAACCAAGCAGAGACACTCCTCCATCCTGGAGAGACACATGTCCACCACTGGGGGACGTAAAATACATCAGGCTGCAACGATCACCATGGGAACCAATGGAGCAGCGTAGGAGAACTAATGGAGCCAATGGAGCAACGTGTATTTGCAGGAAGGAGGAGTGTCTCTGCTTGGTTGGGGGACTTTCTCCACTCCTACCTGGATGATGGCCATTCCTGGCCATTCACCTTTACTATATACAACCACAAGAATGTTATGTCACTGGCTGAGGTTTGCGTCTTTATTTTGGCCAACAGTGATCTCCAATGTGGAGAGGTTCTGCTGTTTCAGACCCACATATTATGCATCCCTGAGTGTGCCTCTGTACTGATCGTCCCTGTTTGTGCATGGTCTTATTCCAGGGGCCTTTGACCTGGCTGTGACTAATTTCCTTTGGAATTCTAAACACAGCCTCTGTCCACATGGATACATGAAAATACGTATCCACAAGTTTGTTCTACACTGATTTTTGACAACAAATCTTGGACATTTCTTGTCTCTTTTTACTTCTAAATTTTTATTTTTCCCCAATCACCTCAACCCCCCCCCCCCCCCCCCCCTTTCTTTCACCCTCCCTTTCCTGACCCATTCACAGCACTGATGTAGAAGGTAAACTGAATTCTGGGGACGCCTTGCTGTTCTCTGCTCCAGTGGTACACTGAAAGCTGAAAACAGATGAAGGAAAGAGAGCGCACAGAATCCTGGTGCAGTATACTTTTAATAATGAATTAAAAACAGATTATGATACACTCAAAAGCTCAGGATTGTATAGAGAATTACACCCATTCAATCATGATATTGTTGTTGATGTGGTATTTTTACACTAACCCGCATTATAGGCAGTGTTGCCAGTGGCTTTGGCAGCAGCATAACACTCTACTCCATCAGCCGATAAGCTGTTGGGCTCACAGTGAGGCTGGTGTACTCACGGTCACCAGACAAGCCGGCTCTGTGCACAGCAATGCATGAGAGGGGAGTGCATTGGGTGGAAGTATAGTTTATATGACAGTGCATTTTGAATGGGCGGGGCCTCCTCTTTCAAAATATGATGCAGCTGTGCATATTAGCCAATCAGCTTTTAAGTTCAGCTTTTTCATTTCAATCATTTTTATTGAGAAAGCAAAGTTTTCCATATTTAAAAGAATACAATTAAGAAGATAGGTACTATAGTACAAAATATAAAAATGGAGAAATAGTAGGCATAATGTCAAGTTGGAGAGCATCATATTTCAAGACGTTAATCGTGAAGAACATTTGTATAGTTCGGTTGAAGTGAATGCACATAACAGATTTTAAACAATAAACTGAAACATAAGTGTGTTGGTAATGTCTTTCATCTAGAAATGCCACTCTTCGATGAAGTGCATACCTCCTCTTATAAGTGTGCTTATCCGGTGCGGCCTCGGGCGCCGAATGCCCCAACGGGAACATACTGCACCCAGCGCTCGAACTTGACCGGGCCACACTTTCATTACTACATTATACAGAATGACATGGTAAAAATCTCTTCATATGTGTATAGTTCAACAATTATTTGATTATTACATTAAGTCTTGTTCTTTTGGAACCATTTGAGCCATGGACACCAGATCGGGTATTTCAATTGGTGGTTACCCTGTGTGGCAGCAAACATTCGTAGTCGTAGTTTATATGGAGGTTAGCGGTTCTTATTATTTCTATAAGGGTTGGGGCGTCTGTGTTTTTCCACATTCTAACTATTGCCAGTCTAGCACTCGCAAAGACATGAAAGACTATATTTCTGAAAGCTGGGGGAACATTCTCTATTCCCAGTGATAGTATAGCAAGTTCTGGATTTTTGGGGAGAGAGTTGTTGGTGAGTTTTCTAATTAGATCATAAACCTGAGACCAATAGTTTTTTAATAGTTGGCATGCCCATAATATACTGTACGCATGAGTGAACCTCTAAACCCATATTGTCTCCAGCAGAGTGGAGATGTTTGGGGGTGGAATTCGGTTATTCTTGTGGGTGTTAGATACCACCTCAAGAGGATCTTACCCGAGAGTTCATATAAGGTGATCTTAATTGAGTTTTGCCATTGTTCTATGGAGTATGAGGACATTAATTCTAATTCCCAGGTTTTCATGAATGAGGATTTGATAAGTTCAGATTTTTGATTCAAAAAGTTGTAGAAAAGGGATATACCTTTAATGGAGGTGTCTGGATTAGTAAAATAGAGGTAGATCTTAATTGGTATGGAGACCTCAGGTGTAGGAATGATCAATAGAAGTTGTGCTATTTGATTGTGGGGGTATAGGTATTTAAATTTTAAGCCATGATACAATTGGATTGCTCTAAATGTTTTAATTGATGGACCAACTGTAATATTTTCTATGGTAGTGATACCCCTCAGTATCCAATTTTGTATGTTTAAGTCAAGGATTAGTAATCATAGACTCGAGATAGTTAGTGGTATAGCTTTGGTAATATGAGCGGACATAAAGGATTTCAGGAGCATCTTCCATGCTTTAAGAGCATAATAGGGGATATATTGATTGCAAGTTCAGAATTCACTTCATTGAGCTACCTGGCTGGAGGGATGAGAAAGCCAGAAAAGTCAATACAAAGGACAAGACAGCATTCTTATGTCTGGAGGGAAAGAGATTTAACCTCTGCATATGGAAACATATCTTCACAGTAAGACCTGTGAAAATTTAGAAAAGACCTCAAGAGCTAGTTCTGACCAGCTCAGGTAATGGTTTAAAAAATAGCTGTATGCATTTCTAAATGCACAGGATATAACTGGATATTAACATATGTAGCTCATAAAACCAGAGATTGGTGAGTGAATGAGTGACCCCTCTAAACATGGGAGTCTGTAGGCACACATTTATTGGTTTGTAAAGCAATACCTCATGTTGGGGGAAAAAATCCAACTGCCTTCACGTTATCAGAATAAATCCCTCCCCCCCCCCCAGTGGAGTAAATTGAACCATGCTTTATAGGGGTTTCTACCTCCTTCTGGATCAACTGTAAGTTTAGGATTGTATATGGAGGTTTTCTACGTAATCATTTTTTCTACTGGTTGAACTAGATGGACTTTTTTTTCCACCTGGCTACCTATGCAAGTACAGAATGCAAGACTTCTGTAAAGTGAACCTGGTATTGCCTAGTATTGACAAAGAAAGGCCCTGTGTGCACATCCTTCTTTGTGTCTAAATTGTTTTCTCCAACAGTTTTTCAGGAAATGCAAAAAGCAAATTGAAGCAGTGAAATTCAACCTAGCAGAAGGTGAAATAATACACAAGTAAATGCGCAAAAACAGGGTCAAAGATTTTCCCAATGTCCACCAGTCTCTCACCAATTGAAACCAAAGATCCAATTAAATGAATGAGAGTCCATATTATGAAAAAGTCCGTATGGTTATAAATATAAAAGCTACTGTCCAGTAGAACAAAGGAAAGCATTTAAAACCAGGAGCTCCATATCCAGGGCTGCCATCAGTGAAGGACAGAAACCATGTTCCAAAGTCTGTGAAAAAAAGCAAAGGAAGAGGCGCCTCTGGGTGTAGAGATAACAAACACTTTAATTAAAAAAACGCATATATTTCAGGCAACTCACATTTTGGATGTGGTCTATGAGCATTCAGTCACTTTAAAAGCTGAGCATGGCTGTGGTCATCTAGTAGTCCATCACGCTGAGGCACTGTAGCCGCTAGTGGCCAGGAAGTGGCACAGACGCGGAGAGCGATGACATCATGAGGTGGGTGCGACCGGTTTCGTGAGCGTACAGGCTGAGGTTGTTTGACAGCCGCGCTCCTTCATCAAGCAAAAGTTTTTTGGCTACAGTGCCTCAGCGTGATGGACTACTAGATGACCACAGCCATGCTCAGCTTTTAAAGTGACTGAATGCTCATAGACCACATCCAAAATGTGAGTTGCCTGAAATATATGCGTTTTTTTAATTAAAGTGTTTGTTATCTCTACACCCAGAGGCGCCTCTTCCTTTGCTTTTTTTCACAGAAGGTGAAATAAACCTGTCAATAAACTTAGCAGTATCTCAAATGCAAGCTGATTATGCCTAAAATAAAACTGCACTTGTCCATTAGCACAAGCCCTCAAGCCCTAAGGTTTACCTTAAAGTGCCACTCCAAGTGGAGAAAAAAAAATGGACCTTGCAGTAGGGACCCATGCTGTAAAGGTTGTATGCTAGAGGTAGAGGAATAAACTGCAATACATACCTTGCAGAGTGCGTGATTAGAAAGAAGATGAAAAGCTATGCTATTTTACTTATTTTGATACAGTTTAGTAATTTGTAGGAAGTTAATAATGGTATCTTTATTTTATTTATTTATTTTTATTCATAGTATGCTCTTTATAACAGAGGTTAGCTATATTTTCTCTGCTATTTCAGGCATTCAATTATGGTCTATCACTCCTACACTAAAAAATAGCTCTTGAAAAAAAAAATACCTATTAAAGAAATCGTTTAGTGGAAATCAATCATCCTGAGTTGCTGCTTCTGTATGTAAGCCAAATGTAACAGTAAACCAAATTATAACATGTTATGTGATGCCACAATACGATACCACTGATGCTATTCCTGAAAATCGTAATGTTTTGTAATACCATCCACAACTCTGAGGTAGCCCCAAACCACGTCATTTAGGGAATGCTCATCGTTAAGGTTGACCTTTAGAACCCTTTCACACCGAGCCGCCCCGGGCGTCGGCGGTAAAGCGGCGCTGTTTTTAGCGCCGCTTTACCGTCGTTTTAGAAGCCCTCAACTCTATTCAGTGCATAGCACACCAAAGTCTTGTTAAAACAGAAGATTGCATTACTTAGAGCTCCATCAACATCCAGAAACTGGTAAGCCACTAAATCTCTTCCATTTTAACTGCAGTGTCTCTACTGTGTTATCTGCATTTACCCATACGTCCCAACATTTTGAGATGGGAATGAGGGACACCTACTAGAAAATGTATGTAGACATAGGGCATGCCCCCTGCCACACCCCCTTAAAGGAGAATTAACCCAAAAAAGGGTTAATTAAATCCACAAGGGCTTTTTTTACCACTAGTATTCCTTTATATTGGTGTCACAAACATCATGTCTACCTAAATGCAGGTGGTCAGACACTATAGCTGGCTACTGTGTACTTAACCTATAGCAGCCCCCTTTCCCTTAAGACAAGGAGGCCTACCAGTACTTGGTTGCCCCCAGGACTTAAACACAATGCTATAGTGTCTGGCCAGCACACCCAGGCAGATGCGAACAACGCAAACAACAGATTGCTTTCAGTTAGCAGACAGACAGTGGGGTGCTAAGATGGTCCAGGTAATAAAGCAGGCTGACTTCAGGGGTAGTCCAATATTCGATCTGGGTCATACACAGGGAAGTCTAACAGCAAAGCAGGGCAGGCAAACGGGAAGCTTAATCAGAAAAATGCAGGTCTCTGTCTCTATCACAAGCGAGGGATAGAGTGTTCGGTTTGCTTATATCAGGTGACTGACCAGATTAATCAGCTAACAGGTGAACACAGACAGGGAGGAAAAGCAATAGTCAACACCCGGGTGCTGGAACTAAGTGATCATGACAATTGACGTTTAAAAGTTACAAATGCAGTAATTTAGAAATTGGATGAAAGGTTTAGCACTGGAAAACACTATTTGAAAGATAAAAAGTGCATTTTATATACAACTATATAGATCAGACAAAATGAGGGACACATATGAAGAAAAGAGGGGCAGAGGAACATTGCTCCAAATCTGAGACAGCTCCTCGAAATCAGGGACAGTTGGGACTTATACAGTTACCTACTGTGATCATGTCACAAATACCTGACCTCAACAGCTTTCCTGATAGACCGAACAATGAAGGATCTAGTGTCTATATAGCACAGCATCCTAACCAGAGTCATGTTCTACCTGACTCAACTCACAGTACTCTTGAGCAACTTGGAGACAATGCTACAGTACATATACTGTAAGTCCACTCATGGAGATGAGCTGCTATTACATCAGGTGGAGGATTTATGAGGTGTATTGCTAAAAATATACTCACTATTAAATGGATCAAGATAATATATGCCACAAGGAAAACTGTATTTGAAAGACAAATATTTATACACACAGTATATGGACAGATATTTCACACAGGAATGGCAAGGACTATTTATTGAGGGTGCGAGAAACCACTTGATGCATGTTGTTTTTTGGTTCATGTGTACATCAGTTTGGCTGTCATTATTTGATATAAAGGAGAGTGCCACCAATAATATTACTATGCTATCACTAGTCTGAGGCACCATAGGATTTGGTTTATTCTTGGGTTATTGCATGTGCAGATATGTAGGTTAATACTATCTTCCTTGGGGAACGGTGCCACCATTCTACATATTGGTAAAGCTGCTTTTTTTTCTCGTTTTTTTCTATTGTTATTGCAGATGTGGGAACACATGTCAATGTTAGCTGCTACCCACTAATGTCATTTAGTTTTTGTGTTCACTACTGTGGTTGCGTGGTAGTTTTCTTTTATACCCTTTTTTGGGTGTTGGAAAACAACATACCCCCTTAAGTTCTTTCTCCCATATCCTAATTAACCTATCTGTTACCTACTTTTGAGAGAAGTGACCTGCCACAGTACCAAGTAGAAATGACCTGCTTCTATCCCAGGTAAATTGTATAAAGAAAAAAGTGGGCAAGTGGGACTTTAAATGAAGCATGCCAATTGAAAATAAAAATAATGAATACATGTGAGTAGATAAAATGATTTAGATTTAATTTATAGTCAATAATCCCTAGGAGTAGTCCATGATCTGAATGCATACAATAGTAATACAGTAATATAAATACAGATATAAAATGAATATATTTTCATAATAATAATCATCAGAGGATCTGGAGTACAGACAAATCAATGGACATACATGGATGCAATTCATATCAGAAATACATAAATTACCAATCAAAATCATAAAATCACATGAATGAGTACAAACTCTATAGGACAAAGTTGATATTATCAAGGATTAAAATAAGCTTAATTGGACATCCTTAGTTTGATAACCCGACACGTTTCTTGGCTTCTTGCCCGTCATCAGGGGTGGGACGCATGTTTTTACTAAAAAAGTAAATGAATATGACAAGTATTAATATATGTGGAACCTCAATTAAATAGAGAGAGAGAGTATCAAATTGATCCACTTGATTGAAAAAATTACTTACAATATAGCCCAAAAATTGGGCAGAACTTCCAGCAATGGGATCTGTTATAATCTGAGATATAACCGTCTCATCTGTCTCATCCGGAGTTGAGGCCCAGACACCCTCAACACTACTCCACTAGGTTTTGAAATGTATATGTATTACCCAAATCTGTGAAAAAGAAAAAAAGAGGAGAAATGTGATGTGTCAAAAAGAAAAAAACAAACAAAAAACAAAACAAAAACAAGAACAAAAACAAAAAACACTGAGTGTTGGATTGAATGTGTTAAATGGATATAGCTAATTACTGAAAAATGTGTGTAAATGAGATATGCAAAAATGATTAGGAAATACTGTGGTTGCGTGGTAGTTTTCTTTTATACTTTTTTTGGTGTTGAAAAACAACATAACACCTTAAGTTCTTTCTCCCATATCCTGTTTTACCTATCTGTTACCTACTGATTCAGTTAACTGATGCATACACCTTTTTGAATACTATGCTTCTAAAGGGACCATCTCTTCAACTTGTTGAGCAAAAGACTGTTGTGATTCTTTCCACTAGCCTAGAAATTCAGAAACACTGTGCTAGACCACCTTAGAGAACTATCATTTCTACCTATGAATCATTAATATATATCCTTCGCTTCCTTTCAGTTCATGGTATAGGTTATGTCTTTATATCGAAAAGATTTTTCAGCTCTGAATGCCATGTTCATTAGATTTGGATCTTTCCTATTTGGCAGTTTATTATTAGTTTAGGTGTAACGTTGTTATCTCACATTCTTAAAGAATAGTTATCATTAGGTTAATGTATTTATTAATTAATTTATTAATAATATTCAGTAGATTGATTCAAATTTGTATTTAACACACCTTCATCATTTCTTTCTTTATTTACATTATATGTGATCATTACTTACTGTAAATCGTTTAATCATTGTAAGCACCCTGGCAGTTTCTAGTTAGTTCCAACTCCTGCCACTCTCGCGTTTGTTAGAAAGCTTGATTTTAATCTTAAATGTGGTGGAAACATTTTTTAAATATGTGGATTACAAAAGGACATTTATATTCTAAATATTAAGGTGTGCAGTTAAGCCACTTAAGGACGGAGCCTCTTTTTGAGATTTGGTGTTTACAAGTTAAAATCATTTTTTTTTGCTCGAAAATTACTTAGAACCCCCAAACATTATATATATTTTTTTCAGACACCCTAGAGAATAAAATGGTAGTCGTTGCAATACTTTATGTCACACCGTGTTTGCGCAGCGGTCTCATAAGCACAATTTTTGGGGAAAAAATACATTCTTTGAATAAAAAAAAAAGACAACAATAAAGTTAGCTCAATTTTTTTTAAGTTGTGAAAGATGATGTTACGCCGAGTAAAGTGATACCCAACATGTCATGCTTCAAAATTGACCCTTAAAAATTTCCATAGGCAACGTTCAAAAATTTCTATAGGTTACCAGTTTTGAGTTACAGAAAAGGTCTAGTGCTAGAATGATTGTTCATGCTCTAATTATCTCACATGTGTTGTTTGAACACCGTTTTCATATGTGCGTGCGACTTACGTATGCGTTCGCTTCTGCACGCAAGTTCGGCGGGACAGGGCGCTTTCAATTTTGTTATTTTTTTCTCTTATTTATTTTACTTTTTATTTTTTATTTTTACACTGTATTTTTATTAAAAAAATTGGGTCACTTTTATTCCAATTACAAGGAATGTAAACATCCTTTGTAATAGAAGAAATGCATGACAGAACCTCTTAAATGTGAGATCTGGAGTCAAAAAGCCCTCAGATCTCATATTTACACTAAAATGCAATACATTTTTTTTTAAATAAATTAAATGTAATTTAGTTTTTTTACAAAAAAAAATGTTTTCCCCTTTAAGACCATTGGGCAGAAGTGACGTTTGACGTTGCTTCAGCCATCCAGTGGTGTGGAGCTGAGCAGGGCCATCTTTCCCTCACTCGGCATCCAACCTGTGAGAAAAGAAGACCCAATCGTCTCTGCCGCTACCGATGTCTTCGGTAAGCGGCAGATATGACTGGAGTGTGGCGGGGGGCCTCTTTCGCCCCTGATAAAAGAGTTTTTGTGGCGAATCTGCCACTGAGACCACTTTTATCTGAAAGCCAACTGTCCGCTGAAGAGGATACCGGGGTTATGGCTATTTGCTGCAATAACAACAGTATTCCTCTTCAAACAGCCGCCGTATAATGATAACAGTGGAGATGAATTAAAACACCTGTCAGGTTTTTATTGCTGTCTGTAACCCCCATTAGGGAGATTCATCCTATCTATATGTCCTGTTTACCATTATTGAAAGTGAAAGTAAAAGAAACCCCAAATTTGGGGTTGTCCCCAGAAAAGTAATAATGGGGAAAATTTCCAAATGGGGATACACGTTTTGGTGAGCTGGGGATCCCCAAGGAATTCTCTTAAATTGCAGGGATTTCCTCTCACTTCTTGTTGTGGCTATGGGACAGGAAGTGAAGGGGAATCATCTCAATTGGACACAGGTGGCAAAATATAAACTGACAGGAGTTATAACCCTTCCCTATTCTATCCAAAATGAAAAATAAAGCGTTACCTATAGTTCTACTTTAAGATCGCAGATAGGCATCATAGTGGTATGGTGTGAAACCCATACAATGTAACAAGTATAGCCAGTACTTGCCAGTGATAAAAAAAAGAAAACTGTGAAATGTCCCATATTTCTGTCTTGACGAGAATTTCTTTTTTTTTTTCTATTTCAAAATGCAAACAGGAAGCACATCCTGCCTGTTCACTACATCATAGTATTCCCCCAGACAATGTCTATATCAGATTTTCTCTCCAAAAGCACAGTGGCTGAATGGCTAGTAATAGGGTCAATGGTTCAAATCCCAAACATAAAGCCTCATGCACACTGGTTTCTTTTAAAGTGTTTACCCTGACAGGAGAAAATCAGTGTTATAAACTCACCTGGGCTGCATTTTTTTCCAAACAGTCTAAGTAAGTTTAACAGAGTTTGGAGTTTTGGAGTTTATTTATTTAATTGGCCAGAATTTTAATTTATTCTGGCCATTGAAATAAACAAATGTTGAAGTGCTAGAAGTTTATATGTGTTTATGCATGTTTGTCAGTGTTCAGCATTTTTTTGTGGTAAGAAGAAGTTCTTGAACATGATTTTAAGGTTTTAAGGTTACATAGTTGGCAAGGTTGAAAAAAGACACAAGTCCATAGAGTCCAACCTGTGTGTGTGTGTTTATATGTAAATAGTACATTGTATACCCCTGTATGTTGTGGTCGTTAAGGTACCCATCTAATAGTTTTTTTTAATTATTGATGCTCCCCGCTGATACCACCGCTTGTGGAAGGGAATTCTACATCCTTACCACTTTTACAGTAAAGAACCCTCTATGCAACTTAAGGTTAAACCGCTTCTCATCGAATTTTAGTGAATGTCCGCATGTCTTTTTAAATTCCCTTTTGCTGAAAAGTTTTTTCCCTATGCTAGGGTCACCAGTACGGTATTTGTACATTGATATCATATCCCCTCTCAAGCGTCTCGTCTCCTCTTCAGGGAGAATAGGTTCAATGCTTGTAGTCTTTCCCCATATCTGAGATCCTCCAGTCCCTTAATTAGCTTTGTTGTCCTTCGCTGTACTCTCTCCAGTTCCAGCACATCCTTCCTGAGGACTGGTGCCCAGAAGTGGATGGCATACTCCAGGTGCGGCCGTATCAGAGTCTTGTAGAGTGGGAGAATTGTTGTTCTATCTCAGGAGTAAATCCCCTTTTAATGCATGCTAATATAATGTTGACTTTGCTTGCAGCTGCTTGGCATTGCATGCCATTGCTGAGCCTGTCCTCTACTAGGACCCCCAGGTTCTTTTCCATCCTAGATTCCCCCAGAGGTTCTCCTCCTAGCAAGTAAATTGCATTCCTATTTTTGGCACCCGAATGTATTTCTTTTCAACATTAAACCTCATTTGCCATGTATTGCCCACCACATTAATTTGTTTAGTTCTTCTTGCAAGGTTTCCACACCCTGCATAAAAGTTATTGCCCTGCTTAGCATTGTATTGTCCGCAAATAATGAGATTGAGCTGTTTATCCCACCCTCCAGATCGTTTATGAATAAATTAAATAGGATTGGTCCCAGGATAGAACCCTGGGGGACCCCACTTTCCACACCTGACCATTCCCAGTACTTCCAATTTATCACCACCCTTTGGACTCGCACCTGTAGCCAGTTATCAATCCATGTACACACCCTATGGTCCATGCCAAGAGACCTTAATTTGTACAGTAAACGTTTGTAGGGAACTGTATCAAATGCCTTTGCAAAATCCAGATACACCACATCCACAGGCCTTTCTTTATCTAGGTGGCAGCTCACTTCTTCATAGAAGGTTAGTAGATTGGTCTGGCAAGAACGATTCTTCATGAAGCCATGCTGATTACTGCTAATTTTCATTACTGAAATCTTGTATCTATTCCATTATCATCCCCTCCAATAGCTTGCAGACTATTGATGTTAGGCTAACTGGTCTGTAGTTCCTAAGGATATATCTCGGCACTATTTGAAATATTGGTGCTTTGTTAGCTTTTCTCCAATCAGCTGGTACAATTCCAGTCAGTAAACTGTTATTTTTATTAGCTCTTTTAAATTTGTGTACCATTGGAATGCACTGGCCAATACCGTTATTTAGTATGCTCCTAAAGCACTCCCATGTTTCCTCTGTGTTTCTAGGATGTTGGCTCTTTTGAAATTCAGTGTCTTTGTATTACCTTTGTGTTTCCTATTTCTGTGATGTATACTGAAACTAATTGACCTGTGGTTGCTGTTTCCTAAATTGCCCCATATTTCCACATTCGCGATCAGGTTTGTATTGTTAGTAATCATTAAGTCTAGCAATGCATTGTTTCTTGTTGGTGCATTTACCATTTGACCCATGAAATTGTCCTGCGAGATATTTAGGAAATGATGAGCCTTAGGGGGCCAAGAGCATACTCACAGTATTACTTTCCCCTTGGTTTCCTCCCTTTGAAGCTCTACCCATAAGGATTCCACCCATCCCTTGCTCCATTAGTGATGCTGTCTCTCACATTCACTTGCACATCATTCTTGATATACAGGCATACCCCCCTTTTTTTTTACCCTCACTATCTCTACGATAAAGGGAATACCCCTGAATGACTGCCAGCCAATCATGAAAGCTGTTAAAACAAATCTATAAAATTCCTGCAAAATCAAAATCCTCCTCGTAGATCAGCAGCTCCAGTCTTGTCAGCCAGACTTCTAGCATTAGTGTACAAGCCTTGTAGTTTTTTCCGGTCGCATTCTATCTCCTTGTTTGTTTTGAGGCTCTAATTTGGATTTGTCAAATTACTTACCTTGAGTTTAGGTACTCTAGTCACTCTAACACTAATGCTCCAATACTACCCTCTGAACCTTGTTCCACGCTGGCTATCTCTACATCTGGATCCTCCCCCCGTCACCTAGTTTAAAAGCCCCTATAACTTTTCGGCAAACTTCTCTCACAGCCGAGCCGGACCCCCCTATTTAGGTGCAGTCCGTCCCTGCTAAAGATCCAGTAACTGACTGAGAAGTTGGCCCAGTTCTCCAGGAACCTGAACCCCTCTTTTCTACACCAGTTCCTCAGCCACTTGCTAACTTCCCTAATTTCCTGCTACCCCTCTGGTGCGGCTTGAGGTACCTCTTACTTTGTCATTGGTGCCAATGTGTACCATGACAGCTGGGTCTTCCCCAGCCCCACCCAATAATATGTCCACCAGATGTGATGTGCTGAACACGAGCGCCCGGTAGACAACATACAGCTCGGCGCTTCTGGTCTTTTTGACAGGTTGCCCTCTCTGTCCTTCTGAGAATTGAGTTCCCTACCACCAGACTCTGTCTTTGCTTTCCCTTGACTTTATGCTCGCCCCCACTGGAGAAGTTTTTAGCATGGCAGCCAGGAGCAACACTCTGCTCCAGCAATTCTGATTCCTGATGGGTTTCTCCAATATCATGCAACACCGGCCTCCCTGATACTTTCTACCCTTCCTGAGTGTCACCCATCTACTCTGTTCTGGTGCCTGCACCTCTTTGTCTCCACCCGCCTCTATGCTGGCTCCTGCCGGCGCCTGCTGGGTATGTTCCCAACTCTCCTTTAGTATGGAGATTCTTCTCAGTGTTGCCAGTTGCTTCCCTAGATTCAGGACCTGGGCTTCCAGGGAAGCAGGGTGCTTACATTTTGCACAGCAGTATTTGCCCTCAATTGGATGATGAAGGAATGCCTATATGCCACAAGATGTGCACCGAGTCGCATCTCCAAACCCACCGGGCATCATACCCACTAATTTAACGGGGATTGGGAATTATACTCCAGTTAATTGATATCTAGCTTCCTGACACTAATTTCTCAGCACACAGTTTACTCCTCAGTACTTAGTCACACACAGTTACTCTGCAGTATTCCACAATACACAGGTACTTAACAATACTCAACTATATCTAATTTCTCAACAAAACTCATTTACCCAACAATACTCAGTTACCCCTCAATACTCAGTTATACCACAATACTCAGCTAGTCAAAAGTACACTACAATACTCAGTTACAAAAACAATACTCAGTTAACCCACAATAGTCAGGTATATCACAATACTCAGTTACACCATAATAATCAGTTACACCACAATACTCAGTTACCCAACAATACTCAGTTACCCAATAATACACAGTTATACCACAATACTCAGTTACCCAACAGCACACTAAAATACTCAGTTACCCAACAATACTCAGTTATACCAGAATACTCAGCTACACCACAAAACTCAGTTACACCACACTACTCAGTTACCTTAACAGTACACCACAATATTCAATTACCCAACAATACTCAGTTATACCACAATACTCAGTTACTAAACAGTACACCACAATACTCAGTTAAACAACAATATTATGTCACTCACACTATACCCTCCTCAGCTAGTTTCCCCACTACACACAGTTAGCTATTTATATTGGCTGTGTCCCTCTGTGTCTGCTCTGCTCCTGCTCAGCCGCCCCTGTAAACTGATACTTGCATCGCTTGCCATTCGTTTCCCCCAGTCAGCCTGCATATGACTGCTACCGTCGCTTTTCTGGTCTGCCTGTCATGCCTGCCTGCCTGCCTTATCTGCTGCCTCTCCTGGTCAATCTGTCACTTCTCAGTCCCGCCGGTTACACACTTGTCTCCTCTGTCGGAATCTATGGGGTGACACTGTCCTCGGTCACTCCCGCTACACCTTCCTGATGGCCCGCTCAGTCCCCAGGTCAGCTACCGCTGCCGTTTTCGGTCTCAGTGGGGGGAGGTTGGACGGGGCATCTGCCTCCCATGGGTTTTAACAACAATCAGAGTGTTTGATGGTGTTCAAACAACACTCCATTAACTCCTCTGCTGATAAACTGCTAAAAACGTCTATATATGCATGGGCACATAGGATAACATAGAGGGGAGTTTAAGGGCAGTTAAAAAAAAACTCACTAAACCATGTGTTTAACAGCAGCAGTGTGCACGAGGCCTAACACTATCTGAATAGAGTTTGCATGTTCTCCCTGTGCTTGCATTGGTTTTGACGCGCCCCTGCATGGATTCAGTTCTTGACTAGCACAGTGTTTCCTCAATGGTTCCCTAAAACAAATGACATCTTTTTAGTCTTTAGTCAGGCTTTTCATACAGTACAGAGTGAAAGAGAGCTCTGAGCATCAGTCGGCTCACATATATAAAGGCCTTTGGACAGCAGAGACTAATAATGTGGACCCAGCAATGGAGTCTTTAACCCACTTAAAGCTCTAAAAAACCTTTTTGGCTCTTAGACCGAGAACAGGATGTATTCATATTCTGAGAAAACAAAATGTCTGTTTTCTTCACATCTTTTACAAACCCTGAAGCCCCTTACCATGTGTAGCTAAGAAACTTAGTTGACACATATACACCATTTTATATTCCTGCCAACCAATGTCTCACAAATTACACATACATCAGTACAACATGGTTACATATGGAAAACACACACATAAGATAAATGCATAAAAACTATACAGATTTGTTTTTTCAGCAAGTACGGTTTCATATGCGAGATCATCAATTTACACTCCATCTTTACAAGAATTAATAAAGCGAATTTCCACATTCATATAGAAATGGAAAAAAACTCAATGCAGGGTAGCAAAATGAAAAACTAATCAGATGTGAGGTGATTGGAGTTGCCAAAAATGCTCATTCTTTTTTGTACTGCAAGAATTTATTGCCATGGGTTCCAAGCACCAAAACATCCACTAGTTCTGCACTGAACAACATAGGATAATGAATGGATGGGTCCTACTGGTTTCTTGTTTAAAATAATGACTAATTTGAGGGGCGTGGCCTGACGCGAGTTCCGGATGGACGCATAATCCCGGATCTCCGGTGACAGGGGACTGTAGCGGCCGAAAGCAGCATCATCCGTGCCTACCACTAGCAGCGTTCTGCAGCGGAAAGCCTCCCCATCCTCCGGGACCATGCCCGGTAAGCGGCGAGGAGCGGAGAAACCGCAGCGACTCACGGACTTCTACTCCAGGATACCGGACAGGGAGTCCTAAGATGGCGCCCGGGCCTACTCACGGCAGAGAGCCTCACCGCACACGAGGGGCGCTGAGCCAGATAAATTGCGAAAAAATACAGCCTACACCACAAGCCACCACTCCTACCCCCCCCTCCCCATCCACCAGCAGCCCAGCCAAGTCAAAACCCAGGCTGGATGGCGGCGGTTTGAGTGGGACGGGCAGCCCAGCCACAGACTCAGGGGATGACACCCGGGAGCTACCTGAGCCCATCGAGTTGTTTCCCACTCAAAACCAGCCGGTTTTAGATACAGTGCTGAAAGACATGTTGTTATCGCTCCGCAGCACCATCCAGTCAGATTTGGCTGCTTGTATGCACAGTTTCAATAAGGATCTCAATGCCATAGGCGACAGAGTGGATCATATTGAAACAAAGATGGGGAATACGCTGGGACTATAAATGACCTGGTTGACGCCAATGAGGAAAAAGAAGGGGTGGTGGAGAGGCTCAAAGAGAAACTGGCGGACCTGGAAGACAGATCACGAAGGAACAATATTAAAGTTAGGGGGATCCCCGAAACTGTCTTAAAGGCCTACCTAAATGCACATATGGTGACTGTATTTAAGCAAGTCCTCCCGGCACTATCTGACCTTGATATGATGATTGACAGGATCCATCGTCTCCCCAAGCCTACGCACTTGTCTGATCAGGTCCCGAGAGATGTATTGCTCCGGCTGCACTTTTTCCATGTGAAAGAGGACCTTATGGCAGCTATGCGACAAAAAGAACGCATCCCGCCACAACATCAACATTTGCAGTTTTTCACAGACCTTTCACAACATACTCTACAGAAAAGGAGAAACCTGAATACTATTACCAAAGCCTTGAGGAACCATAAAATTGTTTATAGGTGGGGAAACCCCACAAAACTGTCTGTGACCAAGGACAACCGTACATACATAATCACCTCTTTGGACAAAGGCATTGCATTGCTACGGGAGTGGGGCATACTCTCGGAGCAGGAAATAGGCTAAGCTTTGTCTAGTGCCCCAAAGCTGATTGATCGTGAGTGGAAAACTGTTATAGCACGGAACGCCAAGTCACATACATAAGGTTGGATAGATGTACTTGTCTTATTATGAGGTCCCACTGTCACTGTTCTTAGGGAACCTCAGGCTGAACTTTCCCCCCAATTAAATTTGCAGCGTACGCTGCCCACTGTTCTCATTGGTTGATGCTCTAATTTAATGGGAGCAAATGCTAATGCTAGGTTTACCACCTGTTGTTATGTTTTACTTTTCTCTTTTTTTTCTTCTATTTTTTGTTTGGATGCTGAAACATACTAGAAATGCAGACCGCCTAGCGTATGATAGACAGCAGCGACTACTCATTCCCTTCTACTGTTCCGCAGCGAGAGTCGGTGAGACTGCACAGGGCCAAAACCGGGTATATCTTTCACGCAAGAGTGAGTACTGCTTTGCACACAGTTTCTGGGGTAACCTCGGAGTTGTGGGGGGACCACCGTAGACGGGAAGGGTCCTTTCTGGATGGGCCGGATATCACGCTCCTCTGCACTAACTCCACATAATCTTTCTATGGCTTTGAATATCTTATCAATCAATGCTAAGGGGCTTAATCACCCCATGAAGCGACACTCGCTCTGGAGAGAAGTGGACATACACAAATGTGACATTGTTTGCGCCCAGGAGACCCATTTTATGACTGCCAAAGCACCCAAGTGCTTGCACAAAAGTTTCCCGCATATATTCACAGCCAATGCGAACACCAAAAGGAAAGGAGTTCTAACGGCCATAAAAGATTCAGTGGCATTCCACCTGCACGAGTCTATAAGTGATCCCCATTGTAGATTCCTCATATTAATATGTGATCTGAACCTGACTACTTATACAATTGTGAATGTGTACTCCCCCAACACCCACCAGGTGAGATTGTTTAATGGACTGATGCGGAGAGTGAGAAAAATCCAAAAGGGTTTGCTGATAGTGTGTGGAGATTTCAATCTAACTCCGGACCCTATCCTGGACTCGACATCACGATCCACTAGGCTACGTCCAGCCTTACAGCCCACTATTCATCAACAAAGCCTCTATGATGCATGGAGATGTTTGCACGCCAACGAGAGGGACTTTACATATTTTTCACCTCCGCACCAGGTTTATACTAGAATTGATCTGTTTTTGGTGGATCAACAGACTCTGCTGAGGACATCTTCTGTGTCCATTAATCCAATCACATTGTCTGATCATGCGTGAGTGGTGCTCTCCGTGGCGGGCTCGGCGTCAGTGGACGCGAGGCCCCTATGGTGAGTCAACACCTATGTATTACAGCGGGGGGAGTGCAGGAAGGTTTTTCGGGGACGATTAACTGAATTTTTCGCTACTAATGTTCATTCTGTTAAGGACCCATTTGTGTTGTGGAATGCGCATAAGGTGTATATGCGTGGTATATGCATTCAGATGGGTGCGCGGTTAAAGAGGCAGAGGCAAAGTAAACTAACAGACTTGGTAACGGCTATTGAGGATTTAGAGCTGATCAACAAGTCTAATCCGACAGAACATATATCTCAAAAACTTGCCCAGCATAGACACGACTTACGTTTACTGCTACTTGACAATTTCGAGAAATATAGTAAAAGGAGAAATATGACGTTTTATGCCTATGGCAATAAGGCGGGTAAGCTTCTGACCCACAAGATCAAAGATCACAGATATAAAACCAAAATTCCTTATATCATTCATCCAGTCACTAAGCTGAAGGAATCCCACCCTAAGAAAATTGCTGACGTGTTTAGCTCCTATTATAGTTCGCTATATAACCTCAAAGACGACCCCACGACTCACCAATCTACCAGGGAACAAATTGTTGACTTCCTTTCTCGACTATCAATCCCGCGACTGACTCAGGAGCAACTGGATTCTCTAAATGCTCCATTCACTGAGGTTGAAGTCCAGAAAACAATAGATTCCTTACCATCTAACAAATCTCCAGGACCGGACGGTTTTAGTGGCGAATATTATAAATCGTTTAAGAACACTCTTTCCCCGTACCTTTCTAAGATCTTTAACAACGCTGCTGCCTCTGCCTCTTTCCCGCTGGAGATGTGGGAAGCGTTGATCATAACCCTACCTAAGCCAGGGAAGGATCCAGTCTCCCCGCCCAACTTTAGGCCGATTTCTCTGTTAAACAGTGATTTAAAAATATATGCCAAATTAATAGCGACTCGCATGGTGTACATCCTTCCTACAATTGTACATCCCGATCAAACGGGTTTTACTAAGAATAGGCAAGCCTCGGATGTGACCCGTAGATTAATTAATATAATTCACTTGGCTGAGGCGCAGGAGAGGCCTTCTCTGCTTCTAACATTGGAACGCAGAGAAGGCCTTCGACTGTATCCATTGGCAGTACCTAAGAGAAGTGCTGGGGGCCTTTGGGTTTGAGGGGGGCATTGTGTCAGCAATTATGGCGTTATATTCCAAACCCTCGGCCAGAGTATATCTGTCGGGGGTATTGTCCTCCCCGTTCCATATCTCGAATGGTACACGCCAGGGCTGTCCTCTATCACCCTTGATATTAAATTTATTGATGGAACCCCTGGCCATTCACATTAGATCACACCCATGAATAACAGGATTCACGTTGGGGAAGACAAGTCATAGTGTCAGTCTATTTGCTGATGATGTGATCTTGATGTTGTCCAATGTGGAGACTTCCCTGGCTGAGGCACATGAGTCCCTATCGTTGTTCAATCGTGTTTCATATTATAAGGTGAATGAAGGAAAATACCAGATATTGGGGTTGGGGATAGATACTGAAACGAAAACAAGGCTGCAAGGTATCTTTCCTTATGTTTGGAGCTCTGAGGGTATTGAGTACTTGGGTATAGTGTTGTCAAATAAAACCGGTAAATTATTCAACGACAATTATTTGCCTTTCCTAGATGGACTAGACTCCAAACTGTTGTCTATTTCTAAAACAGAAATGACTTGGGCAGGAAGATTAGCTGCTTTTAAGATGATGGTTTTACCCCAATTCCTCTATCTATTTAGGACCCTCCCTATTAAAATCCTGAAAAGCTTTTTCTTCAAAGCGCAATCCATAATTACTTATGGCAGGGGAGGAAGGCCAGATGCGCATTCAAGAAGCTGATACAGACGAAAAGAGCGGGAGGGGTGGGTCATGTTCTCTTGAGGGACTACTACCTGGCCGCTATCCTGGCCCAGGCAAAACAATGGTTTGTGCTGGGCCAGGCGCCTAGGTGGTTGGAACTAGAAAGAGCCCAATGTACTCAGCATAATACTGGAGATTTATTGCTGACCTGCACACTGCACCCGCTGGAGGTTGGTACTCTATCTCCCCCCATGAAGGTTACGATAGCAGCTTGAAGGATACTTCTAAGCTTTGTTCGCCCGAACCAGCCTACCAAGCCAATCCCATTGACCTTGTCGAGTCTGCGGCTCCTAATTCCTCATCTAAACATTAAAAACTGGATGGCGAATGGAATTTCCTCAGTGCAGGATATTATGGTAGGCCCATCCATTAAAACATTTAGGACATTGCAGTTGGAATTTGGGCTGGAGTTAAGGGACCAATATACATATAATCAGATCTCACACCTTATAAATACAATTCCTATAACCCGGATACCCCTTCCGGTCAGAGTATATTTGTATTATCAGAATAACAACACAATAATTAAAGGTATATCACTGTATTATAACTTCTTGAATCACAAGTCCGAGTTTCTGGGGTCTCCGTCTATGAGATCTTGGGAACTCGAGCTGGGGATTTCCTATTCTGTGGACCAGTGGCAGGAATCCGTAAAGGTAGTTTATATAGCAACTAAATCTGTAAACTTGTGGGAACTTTCTACTAAGATTCTCCTCAGGTGGTATTTAACTCTGGCGAGATTGGCTGGCTTTCATCCCCAGACGTTTCCGCTCTGCTGGAGACTTTGCGGGAATAGGGGGTCACTTGGACATATACTTTGGGCTTGCCCAAAGTTGGACAATCTTTGGCGTCAGGTCTTCAACTTGATTGACCGAATTACTAGCTCAAATACGAGTAACGACCCGGGCCTGGCAATTCTGTCACTGGGGATAGACAGATTCCCCAAACGATATAGACTGGTGATTTTTCATATTTTAGTGAGTACTAGATTAGCGATTATAAAAAGGTAGAGAACGGCAAAAATACCTAAGCTAACAGAGATAATAAGAGTGGTGGCTTTACACATAAACTATGAACTAATGTTCGCTGCTTCACAAGGTACTTTAGCATCCAAACGAGCTTTATGGCAGCCATGGCTAGACTGGTATAGTTCTGCTCAGAATAAATGAACCCGAATAAATCTGCGTGAAGGTATTATACCGCAATCCTTGAATTTAGGTTTTTCTTTTTTTATCTTATCTTTTCCCTGGCTTGCACTTGTACTTATATGAGTATTATTGTCTGAATAATTAGGAACGGATGTTAGAACATGCACATTAGAACTTTACATGTCAATTTATGGTTTTTGCATCCAGTTATTTTATTTATTTATTTTTCACTGTACTTGTAATAACAGATATCACTTGTACTGATACCATACATTGTATATTGACAACTTCCAGAGCTGTTTTTATAAATGTTTGACTCTTGTATATGCTTGTGATATTTAATAAAAAACTATTGATACTAAAATAAGGACTAAATTTATTAGGTAAATTATGTGTTAATAGCAGTTGTGTGTTCTGAAAAGTTTAGCTTTATAGATCTAATTTTTCTAGCTGTCTTGGAAAGGAAAAAGTGTCTGGATACAAATAGATCCAATTTGTAAGTAAAACTATTGAGCCTGAGGCCTGCACTGAGGCCGCGTACACACGCGCGGACTGTTGGCCCAACTTTGTCCGTCCAACAGTTTGAGCGAACAGTCCGCTCAAACTTAGCATGGACGGACATGGCCACACACGACGGACGAACAGTTTGCTGAAACCGTGCGCGATGACGTGAACGGCACGTACGACGGGACGAAAAATACGACGTCCTATACACTGCAATGCAACCTTCCGACGTGGAAATCCTTTCTGAGCATGCGCGAGACTTAGTTGGCCGAACAAGCCTACACACGAGCGAACAGTCCGCTGAAACCTTGTTTCAGCGGACAGTTTTTCGGAATTTCCGTAAGACCTTGTTCGGCCAACTGTCCGCTGAAACTGTCCGCTGAAAGCCCACACACGAGCGGACTGTCCGCCCAAACACTGTTCAGCGGACAAGGTTGGGCGAACAGTCCGCGCGTGTGTACGCGGCCTGACACAAACACATAGGTAAGGCAGCTTCTTATTATTTTACTGTTGTTCAATTCGATTTCCATAGGACTTGCTGAGATTTTATAATATCATGGACAAATGTATGTGTTTTAATTTTATCGCTTAGATATTCAACATATATTTTCTCTATGTTTTTCTGCTGAGGTGGATGAGGCAATGTTATGGGTCACGTATGCCTGGCAGCACTTACATTCTGATAGCTGATATACAGAAATATAAAAAAGTTCAAACAAACAAGTGAACATTTTATTGTATTCCTCCCTTTCCATCCCTTCTCTGTAAGACTACCTATTCTCTTCCTTATAAAGTGAGTTACTTAAGGCCCCTTTCACACTTGTGCGACTTGTCCTGTGACTTGGGACTGCAAAGTTGAATGACAAGTCGTACCATATGATTTCCAATAAGTACCATTCATATCTGTGCAACTTTAAGTCAATGTGACTTCAAAGGAGTCCCTACACTACTTTGGTATGACTTTGATATTAATTCTTCATGGTCCAGTTAAGTTGGGCATGGCAGGGTAGTTTACTTCACATTCACACTTTAAGGTGTCCCTCATTCTTAGCTCAAAAAGAGGAGAGGTATGAAACAAGGATGTGCCCAGTGGACATGTATTACACAGGCATTGCTTAAAGCGGGAGTCCACCGGGACTCCGCGTTTTTTTTTTTTTTTAAAAGCCAGCAGCTACAAATACTGCAGCTGCTGACTTTTAAATAGTGACACTTACCTGTCCAGCGCGCCCGCGATGTCGGCACCCGAAGCCGATCGCTCGCTCGTCTGCCGGGTCCTGCCGCCGCCATCTTGGGTATGGGAATCAGGAAATGGAGCCTTTCGGCTTCATTTCCCGGTTCCCTACTGCGCATGCGCGAGCCGCGCGGCGCAATCCGGACGGTCCCCGCTGCCTCTGGGAGCTGTGTGTTTCCCAGCAGGCAGCGGGGCACTTGCTGAAGGGGGCGGGCGCTTGCGGAAAGGGGCGTAACGTACGCCCCTTTCCGCAGAGAGCTAGCCCGGAAGTGGGTGCAGTTACCTGGATTATCCAGGTAACTGCACCCCCCTCCCCCCTGAAAGGTGCCGATTGTGGCGCCGGAGGGGGGGGATTCCGATGAGCGGAGGTCCATTTTAGGGTGGACCTCCGCTTTAAAGTCCTGTCAAAATCGTGTAAAAAAGTTGCGTCAAAATCGCATCTCTTTCAGGTCACACATGTGTGAAAGGGACTGAAGTAGAGCTGCAGCTAGGATCAAAAAAAAATAAAAAATCAGGTTATGCCTTTAACAGAATGGATAATCTGATGAATGATCATGCAGAGTAACTGTAACATGCAGTTTACTAAACAGGTACTAAGCTAGAAGAAATAATGCAAATATCATGCATATATACACTAAAGATTAATGGAATCTGAACAAACATATGAAAGCGGCCCCAATTGGACTCTTCACAACAATACCCTTTTGCCTCAATCAGGGTAACATGTGGCTGCGTAACATAGTCTCTAAAAGACTCTAACAACAGAGATTCCAGTTGAGAATTTCTGCTTCAATAAATCATTGTGGAACACAGATACAGTACTTGTAATTGTTCCCATTCATAGCATCCATCTCAGTGAAGTTCAAGGTAGATCAGGTAACACAGGTGAAAAAATGGAGGTATCCAAGGCTCAAAGAATAATAGGCACCCCACTGAAACTTGAGTTCTCTGGTAGCAATCAGGGAGGGGCTCCCCACAGTAGCTGCATTTTTTTGGAGAAGCTGTGTGCCATTAAGCTCTGGCCTGAGTGCCCACATGTTGGTTCTGACTGTGGAGGGCATCTCAACTGGCTGGAGATCATTTGACCACAGCTACCTCAGCCTCATCAAATGTGGCCTTTCTGAGCTGCTGAGAGAGAAAAACAGAGAAAATACATCATGCCTAGGCACATCCAGGAACCCAGGGAGTTGTGAAAAAGGGAATTAAATGTGCCTTGCATGGGGTCATGCAGGGAGCATGGTGAGTAAATGGGCGCTCAGATATATGTCCACTAGGCACATTCTTGTTTCATATCTCTCCTCTTTTTGAGCTAAGAACAAGGGACACCTTAAAAAGTATGAATGTGAAGTAAACTACCCTGCCATACCCAACTTAACTGGACCATGAAGAATTAATATCCAGAAAAGAATTGTTCGAACTCACAAGTGCCTTTTTCACCACAACTTTTTCTTTTAAATAATACTTACAACAATATAAAGGTTGAATGTTTATAGTATAAATTTAATGGTAAAATACAAAGTTTTACACTAACTTTGGTAATTGAGGAGAAAAAGAGGGAAAGAGGAATTTGGTTCTTTGGTTCTCATTGTCAAATGTGCATATCCCTGCCCCTACAATGGGGTTATATTGCCTCTGTTAGCCATTTCCCAGTGACTTGGCAAAGCACGTAAGCGTGCAAAACTGGTAGTCCACGTTGGTCGCTGGTTCTTTCTCCGATACCTCAGTTCCAGCTTGCCTTCGGTGATGCCCCCTCTTTCGCCGCTCACCACAAAGATTCTGAACACAGTCAGCTGCTTGGCTCTATTCACATTGCCAGTTTAGTGACACCATCTTCCCATGCCGGCGAGTCTGGCTCTATACACTACACAGTGCAGCTGGCGTGTCCTTGTGGCTTTCCACGGTCGGTGTGCCCTGGTTGGTTGTCCTGGTCAGTCCTAGTGATCCAGTGCCTGAGCCAGACTTACAGCCTTGTGGTAATGTTGTCATTCAGATTTGTACTGTTTTAATCTTTGGAATAAATTGCCAGCAACTCTTTTGAGTATACATGTGGTTCATTGCAGCCAATACCCATCAATTTCAGCTCAGTTCCTGAGCTCTGCCAACCATTTTTGTCTTCAGTGTGTCAATTCTGGAGTGTGAATAGTCACTAATTCAAGTAGTTGTGACTCTGTGAAATTCAGTCCAATGGGAAAAGAGTGTGGGTAGGTGCCTGTCCATCCCAAGGGTGAAGGCGCCGTCAATCTTCGGTTGGGAGATGGAGGGAGTGTCCAAGGTTGAGGACATATGCAGTTCAGAATTAGGATGGGCAGGTGTGGGGGCTGTCTGTACTAGTTAGTTATTTGGATTTGGTTATTGGACTAGTTCAGGGATGGTCTAGGAAAGTAGAGTGTAATATATATCAGAAATGGGGGTGTGTGTACAAGGTCAGAAGACTGTACTTCACTGGTCACAATTTTTTTTGTCTCATTTAGACATTATATCCATATAGGTTATGGTGGAAAGGGACTAAAGCAATCAAATAGCCCTCAGCTCTAGGGATGAGCTTCGAGTTCGAGTCGAACTCATGTTCTACTCGAACATTGCCTGTTAGCCTGTTCAGCGAACAGTGAACAATTTGGGCTGTTCGCAGCAAATTCGAAAAGCCGGAACACCCTATACAAGTCTATGGGAGAAATCTAAAGTGCTCATTTTAAAGGGTAATATGCAGGTTACTGTCCTAAAAAGTGTTTGGGGACCTGGGTCCTGCCCCAGGGGACATGGATCCATGCAAAAAAAAGTTTTAAAAACGGAAGTTTTTTCAGGAGCAGTGATTTTAATAATGATTAAAGTGAAACAATAAAAGTGTAATATTCCTTTAAATGGGGTACCTGGGGGGTGTCTATAGTATGCCTGTGAAGGGGCGCATGTTTCTGGTGCTTAGAACTGTCCCTGCACAAAGTGTCATGTGTGCAGGAAAAAAAGTCTTTTAAAATCACTTGCGGCTAAATTGTCGGCTCCCCGTAATACAGAGAACACTCAATGAGTGTTCTCTGTATTAGCCGACAATTCATTCATTCATTGAAAAAAAAAAAAAAAGCGTGGGGGTTCCCCTAAATTCAATTACCAAGCCCTTCAGGTCTGACATGGATATTAAGGGGAACCCCGTGTCAAATTTTAAAAAAAATTGACGTGGGGGTC
The DNA here is from genome assembly GCF_037356315.1 of Lithobates pipiens. Lineage (NCBI taxonomy): Eukaryota > Metazoa > Chordata > Amphibia > Anura > Ranidae > Lithobates > Lithobates pipiens. Next base: position 269,296,700 of record NW_027507784.1, read on the forward strand.
CCCCTAAATATCCATACCAGACCCTTCAGGTCTGATATGGATATTAAGGAGAACCCCGCATCAAATTTAAAAAAAAAATTGACGTGGGGGCCCCCCTAAAAATCAATACCAGACCCTTTATCCGAGCACGCAACCTGGCAGGCCGCAGGAAAAGAGGGGGGGACGAGAGAGCGGCCCCCCCTCCCTCCTGAACCATACCAGGCCACATACCCTCAACATTGGGAGGATGCTTTGGGGGTCTGTGACATCAGAGGGGGCGGGGTCACCCACACGTCACTGGGGAACCCCTGGCTCCCTTCACCAGCGTCAGAGGGGGCGGGGTCAGGTGACGAGTGGCCCTGCCCTCCTAATATAAGAAACGTCAGCGCTGGGATCTCCGCAGTGTCTCCGCAATGGAGACAGAAGAAGGATGTATGGACAGCGCTGGACTGAGAGATCCCCCGTCGCTGGATATGATCATCCATCGCTGGACCCCGGAGATTCGTCGCTGGATAGCAAGAGTGGATTAGCACCGCTGGAATCTTTTTTTTATTTTTTTTATTTTTAATAAAGGAATTTTTCAAAAGTGTGTTTGTCTTATTTAACCATTTTGACACTTTCTTTGTGAAATGGTAGGGGTACTTTTGTACCCCCTTACCATTTCAAGCAGGAGGGGGGGCCGGGATCTGGGGCTCCCCTTGTTAAAGGGGGCTTCCAGATTCTGATAAGCCCCCCCGCCCGCAGACCCTCACAACCACCGGCCAGGGTTGTGAGGATGAGGCCCTTGTCCTCATCAACATGGGGACAAGGTGCTTTGAGGGGTCACAGACCCCCAAAGCATCCTCCCAATGTTGAGGGTATGTGGCCTGGTACGGTTCAGGAGGGAGGGGGGGGCCGCTCTCTCGTCCCCCCCTCTTTTCCTGCGGCCTGCCAGGTTGCGTGCTCGGATAAAGGGTCTGGTATGGATTTTTAGGGGGACCCCCACGTCAATTTTTTTTTTTTATTTGATGCGGGTTCCCCTTAATATGCATTTTAGACCTGAAGGGTCTGGTATGAATATTTAGGGGGACCCCCACGTCAATTTTTTTTTTTGACACGGGGTTCCCCTTAATATCCATGTCAGACCTGAAGGGCCTGGTAATTGAATTCAGGGGAACCCCCACGTTTTTTTTTTTTTTTTTTATCAATGAATGAATGAATTGTCGGCTAATACAGAGAACACTCATTGAGTATTACGCAAGTGATTTTAAAAGACTTTTTTTCCTGCACAAATGACACTTTGTGCAGGGACAGTTCTAAGCACCAGAAACATGCGCCCCTTCACAGGCATACTATAGATACCCCCCAGCTACGAAATTTAAAGGAATATTACACTTTTATTGTTTCACTTTAATCATTATTAAAATCACTGCTCCTGAAAAAACGGCCGTTTTTAAAACTTTTTTTTTGCATTGATCCATGTCCCCTGGGGCAGGACCCAGGTCCCCAAACACTTTTTAGGACAGTAACTTGCATATTACCCTTTAAAATGAGCACTTTAGATTGTGAACGTTCAAGTCCCATAGACTTTAATAGGGTTCTAAAGTTCACAAGAAGTTTAGGTCTGTTCGCAGGTTCTGGTGCGAACCGAACAGGGGGGGTGTTCGGCTCATCCCTACTCAGCTCTAATCAGGTCATACCACAGTAAAAACCTTCTCAAAACAGGAGGTGTTCACCCATCTCATTCCATAACATATCCCAAAAATAAGAGCATTATTTCTCATTTCAGGACAGTTGGCGGACCCATACAAATCATTCTTTTATGACCCATCAGCCAGATGCACATCCAGAACTGTTGTTGTATTGGGCAAATATAGCCCAATATTATAGACCCATTAATTCCAAACTGCATACCGCACTTTCAGGCTTTTTGGCAAGCAACAGTGCAGTGTATGAAAACCATGACTTTAATGGATTAGGGCTTAGAATCCAACATAACAGTTTAACCATACAGGTTATGCTAATATGGGACTATTATAATTTTAAAGTCCTTCAACTGAATCAGTGTATAGCACTTTTTCTTGTTTACTTTGCATGCTGTTTTATTTACAATAAGAGCTTAATAAAGAATCCACTTACCATGTATAAATTGCGTTAGACTATTAAAAAGTGACCAATAAAGAGTGTTTTGAAATCACTAATTCTGGATGTCAAGAACAACTCCCAGAATGGATCTCCCTGCTTTAGGTGGAATGCAGGATTTCACAACTGCCACTCCTCCCCATCCCTATCCCAACTTCACTCACACACTTGTTCTACAAACTATAGGTCTCTAGTGACCTAAGTAAAATCTTCATATATTCCTGTGGAGCAGCTTTTAGAAAGATACAGTATTCATGTTCTTAAATTTCAACTGACTTTACTATAGGAGTGAGAGGCTACCAGAAGATTTCCATCTGATGATCTACAATCCCAGCATACCAGCTCCCTAACTGATCTTATACACAGTTTGCATGGAAGGACATTACAGGACTTGTTGTCATTCAGCAGCAGCTGGAGAACTACTAGTAACTAGCTAGGGACAATAGTAGTTCAACTGAAAAAAATTAGAATTAAATGCTCAACATGCCACTCAAGATGAAAAAACGAGTGCAGTTGACATGCTTTTTTTATGTGAAATGCAGACTAAATTAGCAATATGCACAAGATAGAAAATACATTTGGCCTTGTATCCAATGCATTGTAAATACATACTATACATTTTGTATTACTTTGCATTTTTCTCTGCCCAGTAGTTTCAATAATCATTTTTATCTTAATCTGCTTGCCACAGATACTTTTCCTTTGCACTGACATTGAAAATCCTCAGAAATTTTAGATTTATCTTTTAGAGATACTTAAGGAAAACGCTTTGAATTACAAGAAATCCCTAAAGAAGTCTTGAAAGTTATTTAAAATTCTGGAAGACTTTCAACAAAAATAAAAGGACAAGATACAGTTAATCTATCATCTTTCTACATACTATTGTCTCCTTTTGTTTGTGTGTATGTGGCACACTTTACTTTGTGTTTTTTAGAATTTTATGTCTCTTGGGATATCATTTTCATTTTCAGAAACCTTTTTTTACTTCAGATTAACAAAGCTTTGTGTTTTCCTGGCTGCAGCTACATTGCAGGAAAAAAGTAATAAAATAAACTATGTTTAGCAGCTTTGAAATGTAGGCTTTGTTCTTTGATGGAAATATTTTTTTTTTCAACAAACAAGATGAATTTGAAAAAAGGTTAAAATCAAAAGTTAGAAACTTGCTTAATGAAAGCATACACATGAAAAGATGTAAAAACCTTCAGACAGGAGAACTTTATCTTACAGAACTTTTTAAATATGCAGAGAATATCTTGGAACATTTGAAGGTTTTATAGTGTTTGTAACCTTATGTAGTAAATCAAAAGAAAAATTTGCTAAGTTGTTAGTGAAAATAACAGCCTGTAAACCAGAGTTTGTCAGTGTTATTAAAGTATATACTCCTTTATGAAAACAAGTCTGAAAACAAGTCTTTGCTAGCTACTTAACTTATCTCAAGTACCCCTTCAAGTGGGTACTTGAATAACCTGTACCCCCCCTCATTGTGTATAAAGGGAAGATGGAGTCTACTGTATGTAAATCCAATAACTAAAATCTGTTGTAAGATTTAACATCTAAATGACAAACTTCATTTTTTTCTGCAGCTAAATGTAAAATGTAAATGTTAAATGTATACCTTGCTATACTGCCATAAATGTCTTAATTTGGGCCCTTCCTGTTATTCTGTCCCTGTTTTCCAAATGTGCTCCTGCATTGTCAATCTTACGCCGATGCATATAGGCTCTCATCTTCAGGAAACCTGTCCTGAGAAATCAGGTGCAGAAGCCATGAATGTATGCTTGCAGACTGCAAAGAGCCTATGGGGGGGGGGCGGTAGAAGTAATGATATGCAATAAAGGTGATAGTATTTTACTTTAAAAAAATAGACAATTGTGGAGGAGAGCACACAGGCCGGATGTCAGAACAAGAGTGGGATTGATTATTTCTCATAGTCTCCTCCAAACAGTAGAGCATCCCACTAAAACCAAGTGAATTTTTACATCTCATGTTTATTTTGGGTTGATAGGATCAGGTCCTCCGTTTGCTAGTTTCTTTAACTTTGCACACCCATAATCAAGCTGATGGGGGAGCTTTTCCATTGGGCAGTAACACAAAATTTGGCCACATTTAGCAAATGACATAGAATAGATTTTTGATCAGTCTTTGTGGGAATGGAAGTGGATGGAGGAGAAAGAAGGCTGGGACGTGAGGAAGAGGGAAATCTGTAAATTTTTTAGATAGTCCCCTAAACTTGGTCCAGGGCCACAGCAGTCAGTGATGGAACTACCAGGGCCACAGCAGTCTCACTTGCGACTGGGCCCTGGCCTTCCGCCACCTTTGGGGGGCCACAACGGGGTTGCTAGTCCCACGGCTCTGAGTGGAGAGTGTATCTCTCATACAGTTCAGAGCCGACAGTTCTCTCTGCTCCCCCCTCCCTCCCTCCTTCCTCTCTCGCATGGGATGACACAGCCGATCTGCTCCTTCTACCCCCACTGCTCTCCTAGTGTGCTTTGTGGGAAATCAAGTGTGAAGCTAATGAGCTCACACCTCCCATGGTTCACATATGGGAGAGCAGTGGGATAAAAAGGAGTACTGATAGGCAGCATTGATGAGCAGCGATAGGTGGCATTGATGAGCACTGATAGGTGGCACTGATGGGCACTGGTAGGTGGCACTGATAGGCAGCACTGATAGTTGTCATTGATGAGCAATGGTCTGTGGCACTAATGGGCATTGATGAGCACGGATAGGTAGCATTGATGAGCACTGATAGGTGGCACTGATGGGCACTGATAGGCGGCATTGATGACAACTGATCAGCTGCACTGATAGGCAGTGCTGATAGGAGACATTGATGGGCACTGATCGACTGCACTGATAGGCAGTGCTGATAGGAGGCATTGATGGGCACTGATACGCAGCACTAATAGGTGGCAATGAAAATGATGAGCAATAATATGTGGCATGGATAGGCGGCATGGAACTGATGGTCATTGATGAGCACTGATAGGTGGCATTTATGAGCACTAATAGGTGGCACTGATGGGCACTCTTGGATGGCACTGATAGGCAGCACTGATACTCAACACTGATAGTTGGCATTGATGAGCAATGGTCTGTGGCACTGATGGGTAATGATAAGCACTGATAGGCAGCATTGATGAGCACTGATAGGTGGCACTGATAGGCATCGATATCTGGCATTGATGAGCAATGATAGGTGTCACTAATAGGCAGCATTGATAGGCATTAATGAGCACTGATAGGCAGCACTCATAGGCTGCACTGGTGGGCACTGAAAGGCTGCACTGATGGGCACTGATAAGCAGCAATGATGGACACTTATAGGCATTGAGAACTGATAGGTGGCACTGATGGGCATGTAAAGGCAGCATTGATAAGCTCTGATAGGTGCCACTGAGGAGCATCATTGATGAGCGCTGATAGGCGGCACTGATAGGTGGAATTCATGGGCACTGATAGGCAGCATTGAGCACCGATAAGCAGCACTGATAGGTGGCACTGATGGACACTGATATGCATCACTAGGCACTGGTAGGCAGCTTTGATGGGCACTGATAGGTGGAATTGATAGGCACTGATAGGCAGTATTGATAAGCACTGATAGGCGGCAGTGAAATGGAGCACTGATAGGCAGTATTGATGAGCACTGATAAGCAGCACAGATGGGCACTGATAGGCAGCATTGATGGGCACTGATAGGTGGTACTAATAGGCAGCATTGATGAGCAATGAAAGGCGGCACTGAAATACAGCATTGATGGGTGGTACTGATAGGAATTTCATGGAATTCCATGGGCTAACTTTTGCTTTTAAAGGGGAACTCCACACTCCATTCTCCAATGCTCTTGTCTCCTCCCTCTAATCCCTTGGATTTCCATGGGCTAACTTTTGCTTTTAAAGGGGAACACCACACTCAACTGCATTCTCAAAAGGCTGTGAGCTGCCTTCACCAATCCAAACCAAATCCTTTTTCAGAGCATACAACAGGACAAGCTAGGAAAGGGGCGAGAAGAGTGATCGCCCAACCCCCTATTCACCCTATCATGGGGCAGACATCCCCAAAAACGGACAAGACTTCTAATCCCTCTGCACTCTAACCCCCAGCAAAAATAAGAAAGAATTTAATTTAGTTTAACTTTGCAAAGACAGATTCCTAAGTTCAACTGTGATGCATGTCAATGGCCCATTTAGACCTTGGAAGTTGCTTGTACTGCTGCTAATTTCTGCCCACCACCATGCCCCGCTCACTGTTCTCTGAGGAAGAGATGATCCTTATTTGCAAATTAAGATAATTTTTTAATTATTTTTACATAAGAGGGTGTTTGTGTGGGTCATGTGTGTATGTCTAAAAATGATTTAGCCTCAAAACACACACCTACTTCCTGTGTACAGATTCACTTGTGGGCCAATGTATTGTATATTGCTTCCTGCGTCAGTGTGTGTTTATATATATATATATATATATATATATATATATTAGAAATATCTATCTATCTATCTATCTATCTATCTATCTATCTATCTATCTATCTATCTATCTATCTATCTATCTGTGTAAGGCTGACCGCAGGTTAAGTCTGTATTTGTAGGAGGAGTCAGGCTGCATAAAGCCTGCCCTCCTCTGCCCCCTCCTCGTGGACGTTGGGTCTCGTGTGGAAAATCCCCCCAATCTTAACACCAGATCCATTGCCTCCCCCCCGCCTGAGCTCCACGTGGCGTGCCTCCCCCCGCCTGAGCTCCATGTGGCGTGCCTCCCCCCTGCCTGAGCTCCACGTGGCGTGCCTCCCCTGCCTGAGCTCCACGTGGCGTGCCTCCCCCCGCCTGAGCTCCACGTGGCGTGCCCCCCCCGCGCCTGAGCTCCACGTGTTCTCCTGCTATTTATGGTTTTCTCATGCAATTTTACGTTCTTGTGCATTTTATGGTTTTCTCAGACGATTTCGGTCTCAGGCGATTTCGGTCTCAGGCCATTCACGTTCTTACACGATTACGTTCTCAAAGCGATTAAGTTTTCATGTTTTTGCGTGTTTCATGCATTTGCGTTTCAAGCAGTTGCATTTCAAGCAGTTGCGTTTCATGCATGTTGCGTTTCATGCATGTTGCGTTTCATGCGTTTCATGCATTTTGCGTTTCATGCATTTTGCGTTTTTCATGCAGTTGCATTCTCATGCAGTTGCGTTCTCATGCAGTTATGTCCTCGTTTCATTTTACGTTCTCATGCAGTTATGTCCTCGTTTCGTTTTACGTTCTCATGCAGTTATGTCCTCGTTTCGTTTTACGTTCTCATGCACTCATGTTTTCGTTTCGTTTTACATTCTCATGCACTCATGTTCTCGTTTCGTTTACGTTCTCATGCACTCATGTTCTCGTTTCGTTTTACGTTCTCATGTACTCATGTTCTCGTTTTGTTTTACGTTCTCATGCACGCATGTTCTCGTTTCGTTTACGTTCTCATGCAATCATGTTCTCGTTTCGTTTTACGTTCTCATGCAATCATGTTCTCGTTTCATTTTACGTTCTCATGCAATCATGTTCTGGTTTCATTTTATGTTCTCATGCAATTATGTTCTCGTTCGATTTGACGTTCTCATGCTTTGTTTTCACGCACGGTTCTCACTCGTTTTTACGGTTTCACATGCAATTGCCGTTTCTCATGCAATTCACAGTTTATGCAATTCACGGTTTCCATGCAGTTGGTGTTTTTCATGAAGTTACGGTTCTTACGCAATTTTGTTTATCATGCGATTTAGGTCTCTCATGTGATTTACTTTTCTTTTGAAGTTGGTGTTTCTCATACATTTGATGGTTTTCCATGCAATTTTACAGTTTCTCATACAAATTGCGTTCTCGTGCGTTTTGCTGGCAGTTGACAGTTTTTAAATGACTTACAGTTCTTACGCATTTATGGTTCTCATGAATTTATGGTTATCAGGCTTTTTAACGTTTCTCATGCAATTTACGTATCAGATGTAATGTATGTGGCTGTTGTTATTTACAGTGGTGTGAAAAAGTGTTTGCCCCCTTCCTCATTTCCTGTTCCTTTGCATGTTTGTCACACTTAAGTGTTTCGGAACATCAAACCAATTTAAACAATAGTCAAGGACAACACAAGTAAACACAAAATGCAATTTGTAAATGAAGGTGTTTATTATTAAAGGTGAAAAAAAATCCAAACCATCATGGCCCTGTGTGAAAAAGTGATTGCCCCCCTTGTTAAAACATACTATAACTGTGGTTGTCCACACCTGAGTTCAATTTCTCTAGCCACACCCAGGCCTGATTATTGCCACACCTGTTCACAATCAAGGCATCACTTAAATAGGAGCTGCTTGACACAGTAAGGTCCACCAGAAGATCCTTAAAAGCTACACATCATGCCGAGACCCAAAGAAATTCAGGAACAATTGAGAAAGAAAGTAATTGAGATCTATCAGTCTGGAAAGGGTTATAAAGCCATTTCCAAAGCTTTGGGAATCCAGCGAACCACAGTGAGAGCCATTATCCACAAATGGCGAAGACATGGAACAGTGGTGAACCTTCCCAGGAGTGGCCGGCCGCCCAAAATTACCCCAAGAGCGCAGCGACGACTCATCCAAGAGGTCACAAAAGACCCCACAACAACGTCCAAGGAACTGCAGGCCTCACTTGCCTCAGTTAAGGTCAGCGTTCATGCCTCCACCATCAGGAAAAGACTGGGCAAAAATGGCCTGCATGGCAGAGTTCCAAGGAGAAAACCACTGCTGAGCAAAAAGAACATCAAAGCTCGTCTCAATTTCTCCACAACACATCTTGATGATCCCCAAGACTTTTGGGACAACATTCTGTGGACCGATGAGACAAAAGTGGAACTCTTTGGAAGGTGTGTGTCCAAGTATATCTGGCGTAGAAGGAACACTGCATTTCATAAAAAGAACATTATACCAACAGTAAAATATGGTGGTGGTAGTGTGATGGTCTGGGGCTGTTTTGCTGCTTCAGGACCTGGAAGACTTGCCGTGATAAAAGGAACTATGAATTCTGCTGTCTACCAAGAGATCCTGAAGGAGAATGTCCGACCATCTGTTCGTGTACTCAAGCTGAAACGAACTTGGGTTCTGCAGCAGGACAATGATCCTAAACACACCAGCAAGTCCACCACCGAATGGCTGAAGAAAAACAAAATGAAGACTTTGGAGTGGCCTAGCCAAAGTCCTGACCTGAATCCTATTGAGATGTTGTGGTATGACCTTAAAAAGGCCGTTCATGCTCGAAAACCCTCTAATGTAACTGAATTAGGACAATTCTGCAAAGATGAGTGGGCCAAAATTCCTCCAGGACGCTGTAAAAGCCTCATTGCACGTTATCGCAAACGCTTGGTTGCAGTTGTTGCTGCTAAGGGTGGCCCAACCAGTTATTAGGTTTAGGGGGCAATCACTTTTTCACACAGGGCCATGATGGTTTGGATTTTTTTTCACCTTTAATAATAAACACCTTCATTTACAAATTGCATTTTGTGTTTACTTGTGTTGTCCTTGACTATTGTTTAAATTGGTTTGATGTTCCGAAACACTTAAGTGTGACAAACATGCAAAGGAACAGGAAATGAGGAAGGGGGCAAACACTTTTTCACACCACTGTACGTGTTTCATGCAACTTCTGGCGTTTCCCTTGTTTCTGACGTTTCCCCATGTTTTCCTAGCGTTTTCTGACATATTTCCATGGTTCGGATGTTTTCACGTGTTTCCTTATGTGTTTTCCTGTGTTTCCTTCCATATTTCCCATGTGCCGCACGTTTCATGTCTTATGCCTTTCATGTCATTGGCCTTGTGTAATTTCATGATTCTCAGGCATTTTACGTTCCTCATGCTTGTTAAGTGTCGGATGTATTGTACGTGTCTGATGCTATTTACGTGTCTCATGCATCTTCTCGCGTTTCCCATGTTTCTTTTTGTTTCTCGTGTTTTCTTGCCTTTTCTCGTGTTTCTTACGTATTCCTATATGCCGCGCGTTTCATGTCTTATGCTTTTCTTTTCTCTTGTGTACCCCTGAGGGTTTTCTCTTGTGTACCCCTGAGGGTTTTCTCTTGTGTACCCCCCAGGGTTTTCTCTTGTGTACCCCCCAGGGTTTTCTCTTGTGTACCCCCCCAGGGTTTTCTCTTGTGTTTTCATCGATTCGCGTTACTCGTGCAACCTGCATTTCCTAGGCAGGTCGTGTTTTCTAGCAGCCTCGGTTCTTATGCCACTCACGGTGATCAGATCACGCTACTCATGTTTTCGTTCAGTCACGTTTCCTTATCGCAGGTTTCGTTCTTGTTGCAGGTATTCTTTGTCTGATCACGATTCTCTCGCTAGTTGTGTTCCTGATCAGTTGGGTGCCATTCCTCACTATCTTTAAATTTCCTAGCTGCGTCCAGCCAGGGGTTGCGCTGGGGTATAGAACGTTTGGTTAGTCAGCCTTTCGCTGATCCACATCTTCTACTGGCTCAGGGGCTTTCGTGGATCACGGGGCCCTCTCGGGGTCCTGGCCAGTATCTGTAGGCTCGGGTCTCAGAAGCAGGTTCCAGTGTCGCACTTTCTTTTTAGTTCCAGTTGTGGTAGATTGGATTTCCATTTGGCTGGCACTGCAGCCTTGATCATTGGGTTTTGTTTTAAATTCCAGGAAGGCCCATGACACTGCTTGGCATGTTTCCAGGTTAGGTTTCCAGTCCTGATGGTTAAACATCTAGTTCCTTTTTTCTTTTCTGTTTTGTTTTGTTTTAGTTTCCTTTTTTGCCTCCTCCAGCTTGTATCAGCCCTCAGCACTTTCTGGGCGTATCGAGTTAGGTCTCAGCATTTCATGCTGAATGATCCGTCAGGTTGTTTTATTTTTTATGCACTTTCGTTTGAAGCCATCCAGGGTTCCAGCGGTGTGGACTCCCTGCTGTGCTCAGCTGACTTTCCATTGTGGGTTTTATTTCATGACGTTCACGTACTCTTAGGTCTTCTTTTGCGTTGGTCACCGGGTTGGGGCTCAAGGGGGTGCTATAGCTGGCTTTGTGGTTCCTGAAGCCAGGGGAGTGGTGCTTCTGGCCCAGGGTCTCACTTACTTTAGCCAATCTACTAGTTGGCACCCCAGCTTTTTCTGTTACATCTGCATGCTTGCGGGACGTGGCTTTCGGAGCGGCACTGTTGTCAGGTCACTGGAGCTTGGCAAGGTGTGGTGCTTGGTGTTGGGTAAAGCAAGCGTGTGTGTGTTACATTTGTCAAAATGCTGGGTTGGTCCTCTACTGCCTTTCCTAGCGTTTCCTTCTCTGCGGCAAATACATAACTCATTTGCCGCCACTCTAGGTTAGACGTTATTCACTGTGTCATCTGGTTGTTGAGCTTTCTTCCTACTGTGTTATTTTTTGCCCCCTTTTAGGCATACTGACCACGTGACCCTGGCACACTTCAGGTCTTTGTTTCCTTGTTGCCCTTTGTTCCTTTCCTCACTATCCACAGAGTGACTCTGAGTACAAGTGTAAGGCTGACCGCAGGTTAAGCCTGTATTTGTAGGAGGAGTCAGGCTGCATAAAGCCTGCCCTCCTCTGCCTCCTCCTTGTGGACGTTGGGTCTCGTGTCCCACCCTCCCATTCCCTTTTTCTTTTAATTTCATTCATTACATTTCATACTTGGGTATGCCCCCTTTTAGGCATACTGACCACGTGACCCTGGCACACTTCAGGTCTTTGTTTCCTTGTTGCTCTTTGTTCCTTTCCTCACTATCCACAGAGTGACTCTGAGTACAAATATATATATATATATATATATATATATATATATATATATATATATAGATAGATAGATATATTTATAGATATATAGATATAGATGTAGGTTCTTGTATCCACCAGCAGAGAGAAGTTGGGTAGATGCCACTCTCCCAATTCTGGAGGCATAATAATGGTCTTACACAGGGGTCTTCAAACTACAGCCCTCCAGTTGTTCAGGAACTACAATTTCCATCATGCCTAGTCATGTCTGTGAATATCAGCGTTTTACAATGCCTCATGGGATGTGTAATTCAACAACAGCTGGAGAGCCGTAGTTTGAAGATTCCTGATCACTCTAGCATGTCTTGAAAAAAAGTGTTTTTTCTAGCACACCAATTAATGTATGAACTGTTGCAGTACCTCCTTCTTAGTAAATCACCCCCACAGTATGCTATTTAGTTATGTCTGACTGCCACTGCCAGCCCACCATAAGCCTTAAGGAGGTATAAGAAACATTGATGTAGTGTAGGCTTTTTCTAGACCAAGATGAATCTTTCGAATTATGAATTGACCGGCTTAGGGACGGCCGAAGGTACCACTTGGAGTATGGTAAGTATAAGAATTTTGGTAAAATTGTATTTTTGATAATGTCGCAGTGACCAAAACATGAAAACATTGCGTTAAATTTTTTTAAACAAGGTATTGATCAACCTGAGGTGAAATGGGAAGTTGAGGGAGAAGGTATCTTTCAGATTGGCAAGAAGGCAAATCCCAAGATATTTAAGAGCTGATGAAGTCCATTTAGATTTAAATGTGGTCCTAAGGTGTTGAATTGAAGGAGGCATAGGAACTCCAATCACTTCAGATTTTTGTGGAGACGATGGCAAGGTATACTTCAAATTCCTTAAGAAGATTGGGAAGGGATAAATGTGGGAGTGTGAGGGAGAACAGAAGGCTGTCTTCTTAGGGAAATACTTTGACGTGAGGATCTTCTATTTTAAGAACGCTGGTGTTAGGGTTGACCCTGATTTTGTGTAAGAAGAATTCTAAAGATTGTAAAAATTGGGGCATGTCAAAGATGGCCCAGATAGAGGTCACATAGAGGCTGAGCTCTGCTGGTCTTGAACTGTTAGCATGCTTTTATCAGGTGTGGTGAGTCTTCTAGATGTCGAAAACAGCTCCCTTACCTCAGTGCCATTCTTGGGGCATGAAAAGAGGGAAGAGTCAACTTCCTACACACTGCACAGGGACACAGAGAGGTCAACGGTGAAGAAGGACTCTGCTCCCTGCGCCATATTGGCTCACATGGCCTCACAGGCAGAGAAATATGGCTTGGAGCAGAGTTTGCTGTGGGCATGCAGGCCATTGCCTCATACCAAACCACCCTGATGGATAAAATAGACCACCTACAAACCAGTATTGAGTTTATCCATAAAGATCTGGATTCCTTCTGGGAGCGGGTGAGGGAGGTTAAACAGAGGGTATCCTCCACAGAGGACACAGGCAAGACTATATAGCGGATCATTATATACTCTGAAAATCAAATTTAAGGCTCTGAAGGCAAGGACCGAAGATGCAGAAAACTGCAATAGGCATAACAATCTGCAGATACTGGGCTTATTGACTCGGTGAGGGCCCAATTTTGAGGCAAAGGGTTAAAGTAGAGCATTGCAGTTTCCTGCCCGATTGAGAGTGGAAGATGGAGAATCAGTCCAGTTCTTTACCTCCCCGGAGAATGCTTTGGCCTGGCTGGACACCATCCGTAGACAATGAGATGTATCTACCTATCGTAGATGTGGTCTATCTGGATTTTGCAAAAGCATTTGACACAGTTCCCCATAAACGTTTACTATACAAAATAAGGTCTGTTGGCCTGGACCATAGGGTGAGTACATGGATTGAAAACTGGCTTCTAGGGGGCGAGTTCAGAGCGTGGTGATAAATGAGGAGTACTCGGAATGGTCAGAGGTGGTAAGTGGGGTCCCCCACGGTTCTGTATTGGGACCAATCTGGCATTTTAATTTGTTCATAAAGACCTGGAGGATGGGGTAAACAGTTCAACCTTTGTATTTGCGGATGATACTAAGCTAAGCAGGGGAATAACTTCTCTGCAGCATATGAAAAACTTGCAAAAAGATCTAAACAAATTAATGGGGTGGGCAACTACATAGCAAATGAGGTTCAATGTAGAAAAATGTAAAATAATGCATTTGGGTGGCAAAAATTTGAATGCAATCTATACGTTGGGGGAGAACCTCTGGGGGAATCTAGGATGGAAAAGGACCTGGGGGTCCTAGTAGATGATAGGCTCAGCAATGGCATGCAATGCCAAGCTGCTGCTAACAAAGCAAACAAAATATTTGCTTGCATTAAAAAGGGATTAATTACAGAGATAAAACAATAATTCTCCCGCTCTACAAGACTCTGGTTTCGGCCGCACCTAGAGTATACCTGTCCAGTTCTGGGCACCAGTCTTCAGGAGGATATACTGGAAATGGAGCGAGTACAAAGAAGGGCAACAAAGCTAATAAAGACTCTAGAGGATATTAGTTATGAGGAAAGGGATAAAACTTTTTTGCAGAAGGGAGTTTAACAAGATTTGTGGCCATTCATTAACATTAGAAGAGGTTTAAACTTAAATTATCTAGAGGTTTCTTTACTGTAAGAGCGGCAAGCATGTGGAATTCCCTTCCACAGGTGGTGGTCTCAGTGGGGGGTATTGATAGTTTCAAAAACTATTAGATAAGCACCTGAATGACCGCAATATACAGGGATATACAATGTAATACTGACATATAATCACACACACATAGGTTGGACTTGAGGGACCTGTGTCTTTTTTCAACTTCATCTATTACGAAAGTTTGCAAGCACTGAACTTATTCTCTCTCGAGAAGAGACACTTGAGAGGGCATATGATTTCAATTTACAAATACCATACTGGTGACCCCACAATAGGGATAAAACTTTTTTGCGGAAGGGAGTTTAACAAGACTCATGGCTACTCATTACAGTAAATTAGAAGAAAAGAGATTTAACCTTAAACTATGTAGAGGGTTCTTTACTATAAGGCCGCGTACACACGGGCGGACTGTTCGCCCAACCTTGTCCGCTGAACAGTGTTTGGGCGGACAGTCCGCTCGTGTGTGGGCTTTCAGCGGACAGTTTCAGCGGACAGTTGGACGGACAAAGTCTTTCGGAAATTCCGAAAAACTGTCCGCTGAAACTGTGTTTGAGCGAACAGTCCGCCCGTGTGTGGGCTTGTCCGCTGTACTTTCGAAATGAGCGGACTGTTCCCGCTCGGAAAGTCCGCCCATTTCGAGCGCGTGTACAGGTAGGCGGGGCCCGCGAAGGAGACGTCGCGGGCTCCGCCGCCTGGAATGGGCTTAAAGGGGAACCCCAACGCCGAAAAAAATCGGCGTGGGGGTTCCCCCCAAGTCCACACCAGACCCTTGTCCGAGCACGCTACCCGGCCGGCCAGGAAAGGGGGGCGAGCGAGCGCGCCCCCCCTCCTGAGCCGTACCAGGCCGCGTGCCCTCAACATGGGGGGTGCCTTGGGGAAGGGGGGGCCGCGCGGCCCCCCCACCCCAAAGCACCTTGTCCCCATGTTGATGAGGACAAGGGCCTCTTCCCGACAACCCTGGCCGTTGGTTGTCGGGGTCTGCGGGCGGGGGGCTTATCGGAATCCGGGAGCCCCCTTTAAGAAGGGGGCCCCGGATACCGGCCTCCCACCCTATGTGAATGAGTATGGGGTACAATGTACCCCTACCCATTCACCTGTGAACTAAAGTACAATAAAAAACACAACACAGAGAAAAAATATTTTATTGCACAGCTCCGGGGGTCTTCTCGCCGGACTCCTCCGCTATGTGTGTGTAGCTCTTTTGCTAGCGGAGGAGTCCGGCTTTCTTCCTCCCCGCCGCCGGCCTCTTCTCCCGACTTCGGGGGTCTTGTCCCCCTCTTCGGTTCTTCTGCCGGGCCACCGCGCCTGGTCCGGTGGCCCGGTCTTCTGTCGCCGTCTTCCGTTCTTCTGTCGCCGCCTTCGGTTCTTCTGCCGGGCCACCGCGCCTTCTTGTAGCTCTTTTACAGGCGGTGGCCCGGTCTTCTGTCGCCGCTGTCGTCGCCGCCGCCGCCGCC
Source organism: Lithobates pipiens (assembly GCF_037356315.1). NCBI lineage: Eukaryota > Metazoa > Chordata > Amphibia > Anura > Ranidae > Lithobates > Lithobates pipiens. The sequence goes on from NW_027507784.1 coordinate 269,312,646, forward strand.
TTCCGTTCTTGTTCTTCTTCTTGTTCTTCTTCTTCTCCTGGAGATGTTGACTCGACGAGCTCTCCGGCCGGAATGCCAGAGCCGCGCTGTGCGGTCACTTATATAGTGACAATGGGGCGGTGTCACATGGTATATGTCACATGGGTTGGTCACATGGTGACCCCGCCCCCTTACGATGTCATAGTCCCCATGTGACATCAACCCATGTGACCAACCCATGTGACATATACCATGTGACACCGCCCCATTGTCACTATATAAGTGGCAGCGGAGCGTGTCCCTGGCATTCCGGCCGGAGAGCTCGTCGAGTCAACATCTCCAGGAGAAGAAGAAGAAGAACAAGAAGAAGAACAAGAACGGAAGGCGGCGGCGACGACAGCGGCGACAGAAGACCGGGCCACCGCCTGTAAAAGAGCTACAAGAAGGCGCGGTGGCCCGGCAGAAGAACCGAAGGCGGCGACAGAAGAACGGAAGACGGCGACAGAAGACCGGGCCACCGGACCAGGCGCGGTGGCCCGGCAGAAGAACCGAAGAGGGGGACAAGACCCCCGAAGTCGGGAGAAGAGGCCGGCGGCGGGGAGGAAGAAAGCCGGACTCCTCCGCTAGCAAAAGAGCTACACACACATAGCGGAGGAGTCCGGCGAGAAGACCCCCGAAGACCCCCGGAGCTGTGCAATAAAATATTTTTTCTCTGTGTTGTGTTTTTTATTGTACTTTAGTTCACAGGTGAATGGGTAGGGGTACATTGTACCCCATACTCATTCACATAGGGTGGGGGGCCGGTATCCGGGGCCCCCTTCTTAAAGGGGGCTCCCGGATTCCGATAAGCCCCCCGCCCGCAGACCCCGACAACCAACGGCCAGGGTTGTCGGGAAGAGGCCCTTGTCCTCATCAACATGGGGACAAGGTGCTTTGGGGTGGGGGGGCCGCGCGGCCCCCCCTTCCCCAAGGCACCCCCCATGTTGAGGGCACGCGGCCTGGTACGGCTCAGGAGGGGGGGCGCGCTCGCTCGCCCCCCTTTCCTGGCCGGCCGGGTAGCGTGCTCGGACAAGGGTCTGGTGTGGACTTGGGGGGAACCCCCACGCCGATTTTTTTCGGCGTTGGGGTTCCCCTTTAAGCCCATTCCAGGCGGCGGAGCCCGCGACGTCTCCTTCGCGGGCCCCGCCTACCTGTACACGCGCTCGAAATGGGCGGATTTGCCTCCGCCTTACGTGGGCGAGTCCGTTCATTTCAAAAGTTGAGCGAACTGTTTGCCCAACCTTGTTCGTCAAACAGTCCGCTCGTGTGTGGGCAAGTCCGCTCATGCAAATTTTGAGCGGACTGTTTGATGAAACTGTTTGCCGAACAAGGTTGGGCGAACAGTCCGCCCGTGTGTACGCGGCCTTAGAGTGGCAAATATATGGAATTCCCTTCCACAGGCGGTGGTCTCAGCAGGGAGCATCGATAGTTTCAAGAAACTATTAGATAAGCACCTGAATGACCACAACATACAGGGATATACAAGGAACTACTGCCATATAATCACACACATAGGTTGGACTCGATGAACTTGTGTCTTTTTCAACCTCGCATACTATGTAACTATTTATGTCACTATGTAATATTCATGTAGGACCCTCTGTGTCTTCCCTCTCCCATGTTTGTTGGTAATATGGTACACAGTAATTTGCACTTCATCAGGTCAACCGACATGCCTTCTGGCTGAACCTCTATGTTGTATTTTGGTACAAGCAGTGATGGCTATCCGAGTCCCGCTGATTCCTGCTCTCTCCTCTCACGATGAACACATTATTCTATATTCAGTATGGCTACTTGTAAAATAGTTTCCTGAAATGTGAGGGGGCTGAACTTGAAGATCAAGCAGTCCCTAGTTTTTTAATTTCTGTGGAAGCACTACCCAGATATATGTGTCCTTCAGAAGACCCGTTTGGTAGGTGGGAGGGTATTGAATCTAAAAAAGACTTGGGTTATCACTCACTACCACTCAACTCATACAAACTTCTCCAGAGGAGAAAGAAATCTTGGTCCATAAATCTATCCCATTTAAATTGCTGAATTTGGTGCTGAACTCAGATGGCCGTTATGTGATCATTCATGAATTATTGTATAGCCTGGAGGTGGTGATGGTGGGACTTTATCTCCCCCAGTTGCACCCATTGGGCAGCTATACACTGTGTTGGCTAAACTGGCCTCCTTTCCTTCGGAGAATATTTAATTAGTCATTTGGCCTCCTAAAAAATGTTCTCACAAATAGATCTGATCTTTGCGAGGGGGTCTGAGCCTCTCCAGGGCCCGGGATAACATTATTCTTCCCAGGAACATCTGGGATCATACCCCTGTGGCGTTATGTTTGGGAGTTTCCACGCCCCCGGTGGAGGGTCTGTGGAGGTTGTCAGAGTCTTGGCTGTCTAGTCCTAGAGTCAATATGCCCTACCGAAGTGATTTTTTACAATTCTGGAACGATTTAGACAATTCTCTCTCTCTCCCAGTATCCTGGGATGCCTTTAATGCCTTCTCTAGGGGCAGATTTCAGAGCATCATAAGGCAGGTGAAAATGTAAATGAGCGCTTATTTGGTGGCTGTGGAGCAGAGAACCTCCACATTGGAGGCCACTTACATCCAAATGCACAGACCTAATGGCTCTGCAGGTGGCGCTGAGGGAGGTTGGCCCTCTCTACACTTCAATTACCTCTTGGTATGGGTGGACTATCACATCCTATCTTCCAGCTATATTATTGGGCAGCAGTCTTGGTTACCGTCTGGTGGTGGTTCTCTCAGCCTAAGTTAAAAAAAAGAACAAAGGGGAGTGGGACTTTGAGTGTGCCTCACTGGGGTTGAACTAAAGATCTATACCACATATTAAAAATATAGGAAACTTTATTCACCAACCATTTTTCTACATTTTTAATCTGTGGTATAGATCTTAATTTCAACCCCATCGAGGCACACTCTCCACTTTGTGGTTCCTTTCCACTTTGTTCTTTGAATTTTGTATCATATAGGGATGGTGCCTCTGTGGGGCTATAATTCTCCCACGGCTGCCCCCACCCTTATATAATTCTCTCAGCCTAAGGATAATCCTGCTGTGACCCTGGAGGCTGCCAACGTGGGACCCTATTTGACCCTTAGCAATCAAGTTTTTAGAGGCCCCAAGCCCAACCTGAAATAACATCTCTAATGCGCTCTACAGTACAGGTCTGGTGTTGGGCTAGGGCTAAATATTGTGATCCAGGAACCTTCTCCCCCTTCATAACTCTATGAGGAAATCCCTCTCTCCTGCACATGAACACAATCCCAGACCGTAGCGTGTGGGCCTCTCAGGGGTGGTGAACATTGGGCATATGGTGGTGGAGGGTCGTCTGCAGACATTCCCTGATTTCAAAGAAGCTTTCCAGTTGCCCAACTGGATGTTCTTCAGATATCTGTAGCTTCGGCATGCCTTTGGTTGGACAATTCCCCTCTGGGATCAGGCACGAGTCTGACCCTGTGGAAAGCTTGCTGATTTCTGTGGTGCCTCTCTTCTCCCTATAACTTCACCTGTCTATGGCTTATGCTGCTAAGGTGGACAGGTTGTATTCCAAATGGCATGCCGATATCCCAGATTTGGAGATGGATGAATTCAGCTAGAGACAAGTTCCTCCATCTAAAGTTTCTCCACAGGATGTATTATACCCCTCAATGTCTGATGACTATTTACCCCTCTGTGTCCTCGGAATGCCCGAGATGCCAGGCCTCGGGTGGCCTTTTTTTTTCCACATGGTTTGGTCTTGTGTGTCCCTGCAGTAATTTTGGACACGGGTTGCGGCAGATGTTAATTCAGTGTGTGGTTTGACTCTCAGGCTTGACCCAAAAATTCTACTACTAAATGTCTTTGATGACTTCCACCTAAATAGGTATGTTAAATTGTTCATTTGCTATACTTCATTTTATGAAGTATAACAAAATCCTTTCACCTTCCTTTGGTTGCTTCCTGGAGGCCAGCAGTGGACCAGGTGTTGCCTTTGTATAAACTCCTCTACTTAAACCGGAAGTGCCTGAAGAAGTGGACAAGGTTTGGTCTGCTTGGACAGACTCACGGGGGAACCAGGGAGGCCTGAGTAGCCAACCTGCCAATGTGTTCATGTTGTGAGTTCAACTCCCCTTGTTAGTGGGTATCCTTACCTTGTCTTCTTCTGTATTGGCATTCATGAGCGCCTTTTTCATGTCTGTCCCCTTCGCCCCCCCCCCCCCCCCCCCCATCTCCCCTTCTCCACTTTGAGTGACATGAGAAAGCCAGCTCGATCAAGTTCAATGATGTGGGCTATGCAATGGAGAAGTTGAATTGCTATTACTTTTGGCAGGAGCTTTAGATCGATATATTGAGTAAAGAAATGGGTCGGTAGGTAATGCATGAGGAAGGATCTTCACCTTCAATATGGATACCTGTAATGTGTGCACTTAGGGAATCTACAGAAAATTGGTAAAATGTTGGGTTAAGGTATCAAGGACTGTGAGCCAGGAGAGGAGTTGTGGGAGGAAGGTTTTGTGATACTGGATTGTGAGGCTAATGGGGTCTGGAGATTTAACAGGTTTCACTGAGGAAATAGTGGAGCCTAGCTCCTCAAGGGAGATGGGAGCATCCAGGCATAGGATGGATTTATTATCTACCTGAGAGAATATGGAGAAAGCAATAATGATTTTTTATCAAGCAAATCCTTGGACGATGAAACCAAAAGTTCAAGATTTATGTTGTAAAGAGAGGCGTAACAAGACCCAAAAATATTGGCGATTTTCCTAGGATGAGAAGTCAATATCCCCTGTGGTGTTTGAGGGGATGTATTATATAGCATACTATAGCATGTTTTTGCCAGCAGACAATTGCATTTATCTCCTGATTTGTAAAAGGTTTTATGGCAGTGGACGAAATCTGTTATGGCTTTGAACTGGTGAGCTGGTGTCTTAAAGACAAGAGACATTTGTGCTTGTCTGAGTCTAGGGTATGTTTATGTATGTTTTCAAGACTGGATATCTGCAATGATTTGCATGATTTTGACTTCACTCTCCATTTTGAGTCTGGTACCATGTTTAGTTAGGATGCCACTAATGCAAGATTTGTGGCTCTCCCATAGAAGCATGGGATCAAAATATTCAAAGTGGGTTAGAAGTAAGAGAAGTAGGTGTCCAGTTTGCTAGAGAGGTCAGACAAAACCTTAGCCCTTGTACACACGGTCGGAGAATCCGTAGGAATGTGTCCTATCGGACCGTGTCGTCGGATAATCCGACTGTGTGTGGTATGCATCGGACTGATTCCGTCGGAATATCTGTCGGACCCAATTTTCCAACATGTTGGAAATATTTCCCGACCAACTGGGCCAGTCGGACATATTCCGATCATGTGTAGAGAATTTTGATCGGACCAAGTGCCACGCATGCTCAGATCCAATTCCTGCATCAAAGCTATTGGCTACTAGCCTGAATGTAGTCCCATCGTAACGAAATTACGTCATCACGTTCTGAAAGATTGGATTTTTCGCCAACTTTGTCCGACTGTGAGTATGCAACAGTTTCGGACAAGATCCGACGGACAAAATCTGACGGGCAAAATCCGACGGATTTGGTTGTGGAAATCTCCGACCGTGTGTACAGGGGCTTAGGATTGTGGAGAATGCTGCCGTTTAGACACCAGTGCCATGCTTTGGGACCCTTGTCTGGGGAGAGGGAAAGTTGTAAAGAAGAAGGAGCATGGTCTGACCATGTGATAGAGCCTATTTCAGCTTTTTGGACAATGGGGATGTGCCGGATCAGAAACAGGTCAATCCTGGTGTAAAGAAAAGAAAGTATAATCCTTCATGTCTAAGTGATGGAGTCTCCAGATAATGGCTAGGTGATCCTCATGGAGCATGGGAAAGATGTGTTTGTGTGTAGAACGGGAATGTGCCCATCAAAAAGTTGAGTGAAGGGGGAGCATGCGCGAAGCTCGACATGGAGGACGCTTCCCATTAGAGCTCTGCACTCCTGCTGCATTACCGGGACTTAAACAGATGACTGAACTGCCCTCCTGACTCGCTCCTTCAGGGATCACCTCACGGTATACCCCAGCACCACCTGGAATGATATTAATGGGCCATTGAGGCAAGAACAAGCCAAAACCCATAAAGGAAGCGCTAGCTCATGCCTCCTCCAAAATGGCAGCGAAGGCCCTGGCTAAGCAGCATGCAGCGTCGTCGGCCAGACCAGAGCTTGCAGATAGCAGAGAAGAAGATAACACTGACTTTAACCTTGGCAGCTCCCCAACTCTGCCTCCCTCAGGTATGTCTCAAAATGGCTTTCTTAAATATATGGAGACAATGTTCCAGAGAGCCCTTAAAACCACATCTGACCAAATCACTAACAGACTGTCGCGGGAAATACGCTAAATAGACCAGCGCACAGCGGACCTAGAAATAAGGATGACATGGAGCTCACCCTACACGGCAGGCTTAAGAGCAAGCAGCGCTTTGTGAAGAAAACGCCACACTGCTTTCTCGCTTAGAAGACGCTGAGAACTGCTCCTGCAGGTCTAATCTGCAACTTCTTGGAATACCTAAAGCGATTGATGACATACAATTGTTCACCACCGCATTATTCCAGGAACTTTCACCATCCATACCTATAGAATGATTAGAGTTTGACAGGATGCACCGGGCGCTCACCTGCCGCCAAACAGATATTATTAAGCTGCATTTCTTCCACACAAAGGAACAGTTACTCTCTGCTGCCCACAATAAGGATTCACTCCTGTTTCAGGGCCATGCATACCAGCTTTTCTCTGATCTGGCACCCCTCACTATAGCTAAATGTTACGCCATAAAGCTTGCTACAGCACCAGTTCAAATATACTTGACGGTGTCCTCTTGCCCTGCAGTTTTCATACCAGGGGAAGCAACACTCCTGCACATCATCAGAATCCCTGCAACGTCTTCTGGAAGCTCTCCATCTAACTCCCCTGGCTCAGCAATCAGAGACTATGCTGACACGCACATCAACCCGTTCAGCTGCCCACCCATACACAGCTACACCAAAGCTCAATCAGCCGGGATCGTCTTCTATTCGTAAGGTAACCCCATCACAGGTTCCAGGAGATAGCTTCTCCAGCCCAAAATCCTGCACACCCTGCTGATCTCGAAAAAGCTTTTTCGCCTCTTTTTTTTTTTTTTTTTTGCTAAAAATAGATTCTCGGTTGCCTGTGAAGAAATCAACCACTTAACAACGCCAGAAGGTTTTTCTTCAACCAAGACCTAAGGGAATACATCCTGGTATGTACTTTTCACTCCCTGAAAGTTTACCTGCCCCTCAAAGGAACTCTACAGGTTCAGACGTCCTGCAATTTATTCACCTTTTTCTATGTTAAATGTTTATACTCAGTTTGGTATTTCTTCCAGTTACTAGGACTGATGCTCCCTGTGTCTTTGCTTTACCTACCCTTAGATTATAGCAGCACTGTTTTATTATGCAATACCTAGCTGCTGAATGTCCTCTCTATGTTTGATCTTCATTCTTACTCTGTAAAAGTCAGTACTACCCTTTCCCTCACTTTTCCCCTGCCCCTCATTTCTTCCCACCCCCTCCCCCTTCCCCTCCCTCTTCCCCTCCCTCTATGCCCCTCCCTTTTCCTCTCAGCTCTCCAATTTGCTATCCAATGGTTTGCCCTACACTGTACACACCCTGCCCCTCCTCTCCCCCTCCTTTCCCCTCTTATCTCCTACTATTTCTCTTCTTCCTTCTTCTGGTTGGTTGGTTTGCGTGGATCTCGCGTCTCTCAGTATGAGCTCTCCCCATTCCCACTAATGGCCCCTCTAAATATACTTTCCCTTAATGTTAAGGGACTTAACTCCCCGAATAAATGAGTTAAAGCCTTCCAAGCCTTTTCATCCCTGAAGGCCAGCATTAATGCCCTTCAGGAAACCCACTTTGTGGCCTGAAATACCCCTAAATCTTTTAGCTTTCATTACCCTCAGGTATTCACCGCCTCTGCTGAAACAAAACAAAGAGGGGTCCTGTTGGCCTTCCATCACACCCTGCCAGTCACCCCATTATCTGAAATCAAGGACCCAGAAGACCGCTATATTGTTTTAGTAGGCCTGCTGCAAGACATAGAAACTGCCTTTGTCTCCTACTATGCCCCCAATAATAACCCAAATCCCTTGTTCTCACATCTTTTGCAGGTCATAAAAACACACTATAAGGGTACACTGTTTACGTGTGGTGACTAGGGTTGAGCGGACACCTGGATGTTCAGGTTCGACAGGTTCAGCCGAAATTTGCAAAAAAGTTCGAATTCGGGATCCGAACTTGAGCCCAAACCCCATTGAAGTCAAAGGGGACCCGAACTTTTGAGGACTAAAATGGCTCTAAAAAAGTAATGGAAAGGGCTAGAGGGCTGCAAATGGCAGCAACACGTTGTTAAGAGCATGACAAGTGCTCTGCAAACAAATGTGGATAGGGAAATAACTTAAAATAACATAAAAATAGAAAATAATATGCTGGAGGCCCTCTTCTCAGAAGAAGAGGTACAGGAAGTCATTAAGAACCTCAAATCAGGTTCTGCTCCAGGCCCCGATGGTCTCCCTAACCCCTATTACAAGACATTTACCACCACCCTGACTCCACATTTGACGCAATTTTTTAACGCAAAGACACAGGTTGATCCTCACCTAAATACAGCCTACATTACAGTAATTCCAAAACTGGATAAAAACCTGGAAGAAGTCCGTAATTATACACCCATCTCCCTCATCAATAGCGACTTAAAAATCCTTACAAAACTCCTTGCAAATCGTCTAGTTTCCTTCATTAACCGTTATGTTCATAAGGAACAAGTGGGGTTCATCCCAGCAGACAGGGCCCTGATCAGATCAGAAGAGCAATAGACATAGTCTCCATCCTCCAGACAAACTGACCAGGAGTTCCAAAACAATCAGGCATGCTTTTATCACTGGACCTTCAAAAGGCCTTTGATGGCCATACATCTTTACAATCCTTGAACATTTGGCGACAAGTTTATGGGCCTGATCCGAGCTCTTTATTCAAATCCTAAAGCCTATATTAGGCTTCAAGGCCACTACTCCAAACCAATACATATAGTCAAAGGCACCAGACAAGGCTGTCCTTTATCTCCGCTAATCTTGCAATACCATTGAGACACTCGCCATCTCCATTCGCTGGGACCCCAACATACAAGGTGTTCAATGTGGCTCTCAGGTTCACAAATGTGGCCTGTTTTCAGACGTCAAACACTGATGCCTAGTCACCGATACCTATCTTAGGGAAAAAGACACATGGTCATTTCCGTCCCTCTCCTTACATTCACACCTAGGGGTCGGTGGTTAAGTTCCTCCTCTCTGGCCCAGCTAGCTCCCATTGGGGGTGTCCAGGGAGGAGGTACACCTCCGACCATTAACAGGAATACCAACCCTTCACTCTAACACTACCATGTCTGTCTAAAATAATTTTACATTTTATTTCTCTGACGTGTTACACTCGAGTCATCTTGTTGCGCTGCCTGTAACCTATGTTTTGACTGAATCGATATGAATGTCACTTTCAAATATATTATTCTTGTTGTGATACAAAATAAAATACTTTGAAATAAAAAAATAAAAAATAATAATCTTGACCTAGGAGGACGAGGTCCATATGGAGTAGGAGGTTGAGATGGCAGTGGATGTGGCGGTGTAGGTGGAAGCGGCAGTGGAGGAGGACGAGGTAGCCAACACTGGTTTTTGTAAATTAGGGTACACCCCAAAAGAGTGGGAAAGATCAAAAAAACAACAATGGCTAGGTAAGGCTGGTATACATGTCTATTCTGCACAAGGTATGGACAAGTCTTGTAGGATCCATGCCTGGTTCATTTTAATGAATGTGAGCTTGTCCACATTGGCTCTGGACAGGCGGCTGTGCTTGTCTGTGATAAGCCCCCCTGCCGTGCTAAATACAGGTTCAGATAATACACTGGCTGCAGGGCAGGCCAGCACCTCCAAGGCGTAAAGGGCAAGCTCAGGCCATGTGCCCAATTTGGAGACCCAGAAGTTGAAGGGGGCAGACCCATCATTCAGTACGTGTAAGCGTGTGTACACATACTGCTCCACCGTGTTGGTGAAATGCTGCCTCCTGCTAACACGTTTCATATCAGCTGGTGGTGCTGGTTCTTGTGGCGTGCTGACAAAGCTTTTCCACATTTCGGCCATGCTAACCCTGCCTTCTGAGGTGCTGGCGGTGCCCCGGATGCGTTGGCGACCTCTTCCTCCTTCTCTGCCTGTCACGTACCTTTAAGGCAGAGCCCGGAGTGCAGGGAGTGGCTACTCGTAGACCTCTGACTCAAGAGACCCTGGTAGTGATGACAGGGGCTCAGGAGCACAGAGGGGCACAAGTGCCTGACTGGATGGTAGGTGTAAGCAGCAGCAGACCGTTGAGGGTGGAGGTGTATTGTAGTCCAGTACCGGAATGCAGGCAAAGGTGAGGTAGGGTTCAGCAGATAGCAGAAGGATTCCTGTAGTCCAGTAACGGGATGCAAGTGATTGCAGGGAACAGCGAACAACGGAGGGGTACTGTAGTCCAACAGCGGATGCAGGTGCAAACGGAATACTGCGGAAGTGGGAAGAGTCTAGTAGTCTGCAGCAAGAGGTAGAAGGCTACAAACGCAGAGGGAGTAGCAGCTGGGTATGGTGGAAGACTGGGAGGTGCCCTGTAGTACAACAGCGGTGAACAAGCAACTTACAGTTGACGGATGGTGTAACAGTCCAGGTCAGGCACAGGCGGACAGATCAGGTACAGAAACGGAATCCAGAAGAGTAGTCGGGTACAAAGCCAAAGTCGGGGGGCAGGCAGCAAACAGCAGAGTCGGGAACAAGCCGGGTTCAATACGGATCAGGATACGGATACAGGTTCAGGTTCAGATGCAGGTTACCAGGAAGCACGGGAACGCTGTTGATCAGGCAGCAAGGCAGGGAAGCATGGATCCAGTTTAAATAGCGCTATTGGCGCCAATTTGCGTCAAACGGGCGCGCGCGCACGCGCACGTGCGCACCGCTGATCGCGGTAACGCTCCCGAAATTGCGCAAAAGATCTTCTGCGACTTACGCCGCTCGGACGTCCGTGAGGAGGATCTTCCTGACATTGCCCCCCTCCAATGGGCAGCCTCCGCATGCCCAACTGGGACATCTTACCTGGGTGAGATCTTTTGAATGCCAGAACCAACCTCTTGGCGTGGATACCAGTCTCTGGTTCCCAGGAGTTCTCTTCTGGACCATACCCCTTCCACTTCACCAGATACTGGACCTGGTTGCGTCTCTTTCTGCAGTCCAAAATTGCTTCTACTTCAAATTCCTCCTCACCATTAATAAGCACAGGTTCAGGAGGACCCACGTTCCGATCAGTGAAGGGATCCTGGATTGAAGGTTTTAAAAGAGACACATGAAACACAGGGTGAATACGCAGCGATTCCGGTAATTTTAGTTCATAAGCCACATTATTAATTTTCCTGGTGATTGGGAAGGGACCCACAAATCTTGGACCCAGTTTTCTAGATGGACATGTTAATTTCAAATTCAGAGTAGACAGCCAAACTAAATCTCCGGGTTTTAGATCGAGCTCCCCTCTCCTCTTTTTGTCAAAAACCGCCTTGTTGCGTTCTTGGGTTCTTTCCATCGTTTCTTGAAGCAACTTGTTATTGGTGCAGAAAAAGTTCAAAGTTTCTTGAGCCGCTGGAACCGTACATTCTGGGATGTCGGCTGATAAGAACTGAGGGTGAAAACCATAGTTCGCGAAGAAGGGACACTGATTAGTTGCAGAATGAATAGAGTTATTGTAGGCGAACTCGGCAAGCGGTAAAAGGGATACCCAATCGTCTTGCGAAAAAGAAGAATAACAATGCAAATATTGTTCAAGGGTCTGGTTTGTTCGCTCAGTCTGGCCATTGGTCTGGGGATGGTAGGCAGAAGAAAACGAAAGGTCAATTTTCAGGGACTTACACAAAGCTCTCCAAAATTTTGATGTAAATTGCACCCCATGATCGGAGACAATGTTCGCAGGTATACCGTGGAGCCTTACAATCTCCTTAATGAAGATCCTTGCGGTCTCAGGGGCAGAAGGTGTACCCTTCATGGGCAGAAAGTGAGCCATCTTGGAAAATCTGTCAACCACCACAAGGATAGTGGTATAGCCTTCTGACGGTGGTAATTCTACAATAAAGTCTATGGAAATCATTCTCCAAGGTCTTTCTGGAATGGGGAGTGGCTTCAGCAACCCCCAGGCTTTGGTCTTGCTACCCTTGTTCTGGGTACAGGTGATGCAGGATTCTACATAAAGCTTACAGTCTCTTAGCAGCTGAGGCCACCAGAAGGTGCGTTGGAGAAGTTCGTCAGTCTTGTGTACCCCAAAGTGGCCGGCCAGTTTGTGGTCATGGCAGGATTTGAGGACAGCAACCCGTAGTTGTTGGGGCACGTAGATTTTATTTTCATGCCATAACAAATCGTTGCTAGAATGTAGGGTGGTGTTGGATGGATGCGGAGCTGAAGATGAAGCTCGCTTGAGTTGGGATAAAAGGTCTTCCTGGAGCATAAGGAAATTTCCGGGTGCAAGGATGGTATCTGTGGATTGAAGAACTTCGGGTTCGCTGAACATCCGAGATAGCGCGTCGGGTTTGGTGTTTTTCGATCCGGGCCTATAGGTAATGTGGAAGGAAAATCTTGTAAAGAAAAGTGCCCATCTGGCCTGACGTGGCTTCAGCCTCTTAGCAGTCTTCAAATACTCTAAGTTCTTGTGGTCAGTGTATACCAGAATGGGATGAGCTGCTCCCTCCAGGAGATAGCGCCATTCCTCAAGTGCAGCTTTGATAGCAAGCAGCTCCCTGTCCCCGACATCATAATTCCTCTCCGCTTCAGACAACTTACGTGAGAAGAACGCCACCGGATGCAATAAGGCCTTTGGGCCCTGTCTCTGAGAGAGGACTGCCCCCACTGCAATTTCGGATGCATCCACCTCGAGGATGTAGGGTAGCGCAGAATTAGGGTGCTTCAGGACAGATGCTGACACACTGCTTTTTAAGGGAGGAAAATGCAACCTGTGCCTCTGGAGTCCACTGAAACTTGATACCTTGTCTAGTTAATCTTGTGATCGGAGCGATGATCGTAGAAAACCCCTTGATGAATTTACGATAAAAGTTCGCAAACCCCACGAAGCGTTGAACTCCTCTCTTATCCGTAGGAGCTGGCCAGTCCAGGATGGCCGAGACTTTTTGCGGGTCCATCTTAATTCCATCCACCGAAATAATCAGCCCCAGAAACTGAATGCTGCGACGTTCAAACTCGCACTTCTCAGGTTTTGCGTACAAGCCGTGTTGACAAAGCCGAGTGAGAACTTTTTTAACGTGTTCCCTGTGAGCGGGCAAAGAGGGGGAGAAAATCAAAATGTCGTCCAGGTACACTATGACAAACAGGTCGAGATAATCTCTAAAGATATCATTCACAAAATGCTGGAAAGTCGCAGGAGCGTTGCACAGCCCAAAGGGCATTACGAGATATTCAAAGTGTCCGAAGCGGGTACGTCTTCCATTCATCCCCGCTTCGGATACGGACCAAATTATAAGCTCCGCGAAGATCCAGTTTTGTGAAGATAACGGCTGATCCAAGGCGCTGAAATAATTCGGGCACCAAAGGCAATGGGTACCGGTTTTTGACTGTAACCTTATTTAAGTCCCGATAGTCAACACAAGGGCGGAGAGAATGGTCCTTCTTTTCCACGAAAAAGATTCCTGCCCCTGCTGGGGAAGTAGAAGAACGTATGAACCCCTTTTTCAGATTGTCATCAATGTAAGTCCTGAGAGTCTCCAGTTCCACTTCTGTTAAGGGGAATATCCTCCCGAAAGGGATTTCGGCTCCGGGAAGGATTTCAATCGGACAATCATAGGGTCTATGAGGGGGAAGTGTTTCTGCCCCCTTCTTGCTTAACACGTCCAAGAAGCTATGGTAGGCCTCAGGAACACATTGGCGAGTCTCAGCATCAGTCTCCATACACATCAAATGGGGTGAGACCTTAATTGCTTCTGGGAGTCAGTGCTGACGACAATAGGGAGAGGAAAAGTAAATGTTTCCGGTGGACCAGTCAATTTGCGGGTTGTGTGCCCGAAGCCAGGGCATACCCAGTATGATAGGGAAAAGGGGAGATTCAATAATGTCCAAGCAGAGTTGTTCCTGATGGTTACCGGAAATAGTGGCTGTCAAAGGAAATGTCTCTTGTGTCACCGGCCCAGATTTGATAGCTGTTCCATCGGCGAGGTGTACAGACAATCCCTTCGCCCTGGGCCGTAAGGGTACTTGGAACTTTCGGGCAAACGATAAGTCCATAAATCCACTGCATGCTCCAGAATCAACTATCGCGGCGACTTGAATGTTCCCTCCGGGAAGCTGAAGAGAAACAGGAACAGCCAGGTGAGAAGCATTACTAGGCACAGCAGGTAAAACAGGAGAGGACACAGAAGAATGCTTACGGAACTTGGCAGGACAGGATCTCACGTAGTGTCCGGGTTCCCCACAGTAAAGGCACAGATTGTTAAGCTGTCGGCGTTGTCGTTCCTCAGTGGTGAGCGTTGGTCTAAGTAAGCCCAGTTGCATGGGTTCAGGAGTGTCAGCAGCAGGATGTGCAGGGGGATTTGGGACACGGGGTAACATCCAGACTGGTCGGGAAGGCCCGGCAGTGCGTTCTGCTCTCCGTTCTCTCAGACGTCTGTCAATCTGGATGGAGAGATTGATAAGGGCTTCAAGAGTTGCCGGGACACCAACCCGGGCCAGTTCATCCTTTAAAGGTTCAGAGAGTCCCATGCGAAACTGGTATCGCAGAGCGGCATCGTTCCAGGTAGTATCGGAACTCCAGCGCCGGAATTCGGATGCATAGTCCTCTGCCGCTCTACGGCCTTGCTGAAGAGAATATAAGTCTGCTTCCGCAGTGGCCGCTTGTTGAGGATCCTCATAGAGCAAACCCATTGGTATTCAGGTTGTTAAGGCATATATCCTTTTGCTCCAAAAGGCGGTGGGCCCATGCCTGGGGCTCACCCAGTAGGTAGCCAGCATGTGCAAGGGGAAGTTCCACCTTGTGGGCACGTCACATATGAGGCGGTGAGCGGGAAGGCCGAAGTTATGTTGCAGCGCTGACAGGCGAGCAGCAGCAGGGTGAGATTGCCGAAAGTGCGCACAGACAGCCCGCACTTTCTGTAGCATATGGGGGTAATTTTTAAGGAACCTCTGGACCACCAAGTTCAGGCAATGGGATGTGCGTCAAACCGGATAGACCCAGAGCTGCTACAAGATTTTGCCCATTATCGCACACCACCAGGCCGGGCTTGAGACTCACTGCCACTAACCACTCATCGGTCTGTTGTTCCATGTCCCTCCACAACTCCTGCGTGGTGTGGGTTTTTTTAAAACATTGACCGGATGAGGAGGCGGTATAGGATGAGGAAGCAGAGTAGGAGGAGTTAGCAACAGGAGGAAAACTGAAGCACCCTACAATCCTCGGTGGTGGAAGGACATGCACCAAACTGCTATCCGCCTCAGGCCCAGCCGCCACTGCATTTACCCAGTGTGCTGTTAGGGAGATATAATGTCCCTGATTGTGCTTACTGGTCCACGTATTCGTAGTTAGGTGGACTTTTCCACAGATGGCATTGGTGCACACCTGATTTTGTCCCCCACTTGGTTGTGCAGGGAAGGGATGGCTTGCCTGGAAAAGTAGTGGCAGCTGGGTATGACGTACTGTGGGACAGCCAATGCCATCAGGCTTTTAAAACTCTGCGTCTCCACCAGACGGAATGACAGCATTTCAAATGCCAGGAATTTGAAATGCTGGCATTCAGGGCCAGGGATTGCAGGTGGGTAGAGGAGTACTTCCTCTTCCGCTCCAGTGTTTGGGAGATAGAGAGCTGAAAGCTTCCATGGGACATTGTGGAGATGGTTGGTGACCCAGGTGGTAGTGTTGCTGGCAGATCCTCTGTTTGCGGGTTGGCAGGTGCCACTGTCACTACAGAGGTGGATGAAGAGGCAGAGACTGCAGCAGAAGAGGAAGCAGGAGGCGCCAGAGACCTTTCTTGGTTTTTGAGGTGTCTTCTCCACTGCAGCTCGTGATTTGCTCTTAGATGTCTGGTCATGCAGGTTGTGCTCAGGTTGAGAACGTGCCTCGCTTCAGGCTCTGATTGAACATCATGCAAACCACTCGTGTCTTGTCATCAGCACATTGTCTGAAGTACTGCCATGCTAGGGAACTCCTTGGACCTGGCTTTGGTGTGCTCGGTCCCTTGCTGCATTGGGCAGTAGCAGGCGTACTGTCTAGGGGGCGGAAGCGCTCCGCTTTTGAACCCTGCTCCCACTTCTGATGTGTTGGTGGCTCTGTGAGACCACCGCCTCTTCCTCCGAACTACATAGGTCACGTGCATGACATTGATTCCATGTGGGGTCGAGGACCTCATCGTCCTTCACATCATCTTCCACCCAGTCTTCACCCCTGCCCTCCTTGTCGTTCCGCACAATTGCGAAAGCAGCAGCAGTTGGCACCTGTGTTTTGTCATCATCCGAGATGTGCTGCGATGGTCCTCCCATGTACTCATCTTCAAACAAAGAGGTTGGGCATCAGTGCACTCAATCTCTTCCACTTCTGGGGCAAGGCTAGGTGGATGGCCCTGGGAAACCCTACTAACAGAGTCATCAAAAAGCAGAAGAGACTGCTGCATGATTTGGGGCTCAGACTGATTAGCTGATTTGCAAGGGGGTGAGGTGAAAGACTGATGGACATCGGCTGCAGGTGCCAACTCTGATCTTTCAGCAGTAGACTGGGTGGGAGACAAAGTGAAGGAACTGGAGGCACTGTCAGTAACCCAATCTACTATTGCCTGTACTTGTCCTGGCCTCAACATTCGTAGAGCTGCATTAGGCCCAACCAAATACCGCTGCAGGCTCTGTCATCTACTCGCACCTGAGGAAGGTGTTTCACTTGTGCATGTAGCTGGCACAGATCGACCGCATCCTCTCCCTGCAACAGGAGCTCCACCAGCAGCACCACGTTCGGGGCCACGTCCCTTATTTGATGATTTCCTCATATTTCTCAAATTTAGGATCTTGCCCTAAATGGGTGTTTTTTGAATAGCAAAATAGAAGAACAGTATCTAAAGGGTGTATCTCACACATACAGATATGAAGAAAATGCTATTCCCCAAAAAATGATTTTGCCCTAAATTATTTTTTTGGGAATAGCAGAATAGAAGAACAGTATCTAAAGTGTGTGTCTCACACGTACAGATATGCAGGAAACACTACAAAATATTTGTTTTGCCCTAAATATCTTACACGTACAGCTATGCAGAAAACACACCAAAAAAATAATTTTGCCATAATTTAATTTTTTTGGAATAGCAGAATAGAAGAACAGTATCTAAAGTGTGTATCTCACACATACAGATATGCAGGAAACACTGAAAAATACCTGTTTTTGCCCTAAATGGGTGTTTTTAGAATAGCAGAATAGAGCAACAGTATCTAAACAGTGTATCTCACACGTACAGATGTGAAGAAAATGCTATTCAAACAAAAACACTTTTTTGCCCTAAATTATTTTATTTTTTTTGAATAGCACAATACAAGAATGGTATCTAAAGTGTGTATCTCACATGTACAGATATGCAGGAAACACTGTAAAATATTTATTTTGGCGCTAAATGGGTTTTTTGAATAACAGAATAGGGCACCAGTATCTAAACGGTGTATCTCACATGTACAGATATGCAGAAAATGCTATGCCCTAAATTATTTCTTTTTTGAATAGCACAATAGAAGAACAGTATCTAAAGTGTGTATCTCACACATACAGATATGCAGAAAACACTGTAAAATATTTTTTTGCCCCAAATGTTTTTTTTTTAGAATAGCAGAATAGAGCAACAGTATCTAAAAGGTCTATCTCACAGTAACATATGCAGTGCTGGTGCACTGAGCTTGCATAAAATGCCTGCCGATGCCAACCTAACTAACAGATGGATAAAAGTTATATTTTCTCTGGCACTGGGTTCAGGGCAGTGTAAAAAGAATGTGCACTGCACCCACACAACTAAATCAAGGTAGACCGTTCAGTAATTAGATTTCTGAAGCAGGACTCCTATCTAATTCTCTCACTCAAAACAGCAGCAGCAACCTTTCCCTACACTATCTATCTTTTCTCTGGCACTGGGCACAGGGCAGTGTAAAAAGATTGTGCACTGCACCCACACAAGAAAATTAAGGTAGATCGCTGAGTAATTTGATTTCTGAAGCAGGACTCCTATCTTATTCTCTCCCTCAGCAGCAGCAACCTTTCCCTACACTAAAGCAGAGTGACGTGCTGTGCTTTGTGCCTCTAGCCTATATAGAGGCTGGGTCACAGGCTGCACTGGGCAATCATAGCCATGCCATTATTAGGCAGGGCTGTGATGGCTTCTAAGGGCACACCAGTTAAATGAATGTTAATTGGCTGCCCTGCACCTGTTAAAAAAGTGCCATTACATTACCCAAAACCGAGCATACAGCAAATTGTTCAGGTGCAGGACCAGAAAACCCAAAAGTCCGGTACGAACCCGAACTTTACAGTTCAGGTTCGCTCAACCCTAGTGGTGACTCCAATTTGGTACTCCACCCACACCTAGATAAATCTCCTTACACACCAGAACAATACTCGCCCTTTACTCAGTTTAGCAAGCAACTTCAACAGGCTTCTCTCCTCGACACATGGAGGGTATGCAACCCCCTTAAGAAAAACTACACATTCCTACCTGCACAAATCCTTTTCGGGGATCAATCATATACTTGTCTCAATATAGTCTTCAGCGATTTTACTTCACTCTAGTATGCACCCCATCACCTGGTCAGGCCACTGTGCAGTGATCACCACAGTCTCTTCATTGATACCCCATGCCAGAGACAAAACTTGGTGTATGAATGAAGTACATCTAACCAACCAGTCATACTGCTTTGATATTCAACTAGCCCTCAAAGATTATCTCTTAAATAACTCTACACCAGAAATCTCCTCAATTCTTCTTTGGGAAGCACACAAACCAGTGATTAGGGACAAAAGGGACAAGAAGCTGAATCTACAACAACTGGAATCAGACTTTCACCATCATTTTCTCCAATTTCGAGGAGGTTGTTTGGTGTTGGTGCCCCTTGTTATTAATTTGACTTTGTATTTTTGAAATGTACCTGCCTACTCACAAATAAACTGTCCTTTTTGAAGTAAAACACATAGGCAAGTATTTCTTGAACCAAAAAAAACTTTATTTAGGTGTCAGAAACAAATAAAGAGGGAGGCAGCGCTGGAGAAACTGGGGAGATTAGCGAAAGCCTTTGGCCCACAGGGCACACATCAACTATTTAAATGCAAAAATTGGTGGCCTGAGGAGTACATATTTTAGGGAGAACAGTCTGGTCCTGAAGTACAAGAAATCCGGAACAGCAGCAGATGACATCTATGTCCCCAGGCTGTGGTCCTACAAGAAGCTGCATCTTCTGTCAGACCAGACTGAACCCAGGCCATCACTCTCTGGTCTTCCTTCCACGCCGCCTTCCAGGCTGTGGCTGTGGTGCTGGAAGTGTGGCAGAAGGAGGAGGAGCATGGACCAAATCACACAAGTGTGTTGTTTGTGTGATTTGGCCCAACAACCCCTTGTTGAGTGTGTGGATAATGAGCTTCTCACGCCTGAGGTGTTGCCCCTCCTCCATTTGCTGGAGTTTGCAGGCAGCCAAGGCGGCAAAGGCCTTTTGATATGTGGGGGTGGCGTTGAGGGCCGCTGAAGCCTCCCCAATTAGCTTCAGAGCCGACTCCTCCACATTTCCCCCATTTCTGGCCCTTTTGGGTGGAAGGGGAGGGACCTGGGATTGAGTTAGGCTCCTAGGCCTGCCCACCTCTTTGCTGCCACTTACCCCTGGCTGCCACGTTCCGCAGCCACCTTCTGGTTGCTGTATTCCACACCCTCCTCCTGGCTGAGGTCTTCCGGTGTATGAAAAATGGGCATAGTTTTAGTTTTTGGTTCATCAAACACACATAATTTTCAGCTCTTGACTGTTGCAAATTGTTAACAAATAAAAAAAGACTATCATTCTGAGCCCAGCATTTTTCATTCTTGGCCCAAATGTTTTGGCCACTACTGTCTATTGATATGTAAAACACTTTATAAAATCAGCAATTAGTGAGCAACAATCAAGTTAACATCATTCATTTTTACTCCCAAAATATGTAGAACAATACTATACCTTGCTAAAGCTGGGCTCCTCCAGTTCTTCCTGTCTGGAAGGCCCAGGTTGGGCGTCAGAAGAGTCAGCAGGGGTGGAATGAAGCATAGAAGGACGCGTGGAAGGAAGGGTAGAGAGGGATTCCCTGACCTCAGCCTGGTCTGACAGAAAATGCATCCTCTCATAGTACCACAGCCTGGGGACATAAACTTCATCTGTTGCTGCTCCAGTTTGCATGGACTCCTGCACCTTCCTGCGCTCCCTCAGATATGTACTCCTCAGGCCACCAATTTTCATTCTTAAATAGTTGATGTCTGCACTGGGGACCACCGGCTTCACCAACTCCAGCAGTTTCTCCATCGCTGCCTTCCTCTTTAATTTGTTACTGTAGTGGGGATTTGTAGCTTGCCACAGGCAGGGCAGCTCCCTGTACTTGTCGATGAACAGGGGGAGAAAGCTATGGTTGTTAAACCCATTCATCTTGTCTGCAAGACACAACACAAGACCCACAGTGATGTAGTGGTTAGCACTCTCACCTAGCATTAAAAAGGGTTGCTGGTTAAAATCCCAACCACGACACTACCTGACTGGAGTTTGCATGTTCTCCCTGTGCCTGCGTGGGTTTCCTCCGGGTACTCCGGCTTCCTCCCACAATTTAAAGACATGCAGGTAGGTTAATTGGCTTCTGTCCAAAATTGGCCTTAGTATATGAATGGGGACCTTAGATTGTGGGCTCCTTGAGGATAGGCACCAATGTGAGTGTGCAATGTACAGGGATAGACGCTCACTCTGGATGGACTGGTGTCTTTATTCAACCTTACTAACTATGAAACTATGAAGACAAACCCTAATGTCAGGCTAAACTCTCCTAATCTTGTCCCAATACAGGCCTCAATTTAGAAGGAGTATAGGCTATTGATGTACTAGGTTAAAATTGTGCCTTCATTTGAATGATAGGCGCGCCAGGTTCTCCCTCTGCTCACAGATCGTACGTATGACACACGCGTGTTGTGTTTTATATACAGTGTGCATGAGTGAAACTCCGCCCGCCCTTGACGTTCTTTCTAGACTATTCCCTGCCCCTTCTCTTTCTGCGCAGTGGGGAGAGCACATGGCGGAGACACAGCAGGTGCACACTAATAATTCCACTAACGAGGAGGAGGACGAGGAAAACACGGAGCCAGAAACATCCCGATCCCGGAGGAGAAGATTTAAGGCCTTAAATATGTCTTTTGTAGAGATGTCGGAGAGGGTGGACATATTGAAGAGGAATGACAATGATGGGAAGTATGGACCTTACCCAAACCCAAATATCAGAAAGGCCAAGATCATGACTAAAGTTGTGAAGAGTCTTCAGAAGAATTTTGGGGTATGACGATCCAAGGATCAACTAAGAAAACGCTGGTCAGACCTGAAACTGAGGGAGCACGATCAGTACAGAAGGATCAAGCGAGTTCTTCAAAAAAGTAAGTAGTCGTTGTGTGTTCATATTATTATTATTATTGCTTGCATACTGTTCCATGTGCTTTGATTTAATGTTGTACAGTTTAAAATGGCCACTTGCATGTTCATGGGTTCAATCATTCGTAATAAACATTGTTCGTTAGCCCACTCCAAAAATTATGTTTTGCTAAGTTGCACTTGACTACATTTGTTCACACAACAGGTAAGTATTCCAGCTTTAGAAAGTGTCAAAAATAATGAAATAATGTTTTCACCTTTGAACTCTGCCAAAAAACACAATTGTACAACACTTACAAGCAATGTTTCATATTCCTATTTCTGCCCTCAAATATCTGTGTGCTAAGTATTCCTTTTTTACATTCTCATAGGGGAGAGAAGACTCGGGACGTCTGAGGACACCAGGGACCCCACACCTCCCAAAGAAGGGGAAATACCAACACCAGAAGCAGAGGAGGAGGAGGAGGGAGAGATTGTCGAAATTGGCGAAATTGGCACCACAACAGGTGAGTGTGTCGGAGACCACAGCTTCAGGTAAGCTAATCAATGTATGCCTGCATATTTAAAATATATGGTGTGTTTTTTTTGTTTCTTTTTAGGTGATGTGGATGTTGTGGAAGAAGAATCGCATTTTACCAGTGAAAGTGCCTAGATCCTCATTAGGGAGATAATGGGGTGCAATCGCGATTTAGAGAATATCCAGAAAAACATCAATGATGTTCAACAAGAAATAAAGAACATCATTGATGTTTTAGGGAGAGTCTGAAACACCCAAAACTAGCAAGCATCCATTTTAAATTTTTTCAAAAACACTTTTATATTCATTCTCCCATCATGGGGGCTCAATGTACATGTTTTGTGGGTGCAACCCCTTCCTTGCTACTTAAGTAGCTGAGATGAAGGGGTTGCACCCTCAAAACATGTACATTGATACCCCATGATGGGAGATAGCACATGTTGACATTAGGCATGGGAACAGGAGGAAACTGGCCACTTTTTGATTCTCAATTTGTGTGTATCTTCCAAATTTGGCTTTTCCAGGGGGGTCACCCCATCTGATGAAGGCATTATCAGCACAGTTTGTACATACTCATGTCTGATATTGTCTTCACTTTTCAAAGATGAACTTTGTAAGTTCCTGTGTTCTGTATGTTATGCTTTGATACATGCCTGTTTACACAAAAACGGCAAGTTAGAAAAATGTTACCCAAAATAATGTTTTATATACACCAAATATGTTGGTTTGTTGTAAAACCCTTTTCTAAACGCACATGTGAATGCGCTTTGAGTAAAAAGTTAAAATTATCAACAATGTGTGGCTTCTTTTTTCAATGTGCAAAAGCAGTATTTGTAGTAAAGTTGTTTTCTGTGGCAATGGGTGCTATTTACTAAAGGCAAATCCACTTTGCACTCCAAGTGCAGTTTCAGGTGCACTTTTGCAGTGCACTTGTAGAGCATAGTGGATTTGCCTTTAGTAAATAACACCCACAGTGATGTTTAAATTTCCACAATCATGCCATTTTCATGACCCCACATATTTCTGCCATGGTGATGAAAATGATAAATATTTTTGTCAGTAAAGCACTACATACATTATCAACAACAACAAGGTGTGTGTGTAGCAGACCCACAACATAATAAGATTATCTGAAGAAGAGACTGTCACCTCATCTCGCTCTGAAATTGGGTTTGCACTGTTGTAGAAAAAGGCCCAAAAAATCCCAAATAAAACCTAGGAGACACCTAAAACAAAGCCAAGCAGTAAATGAAAACCAAGATTATTGGAGTTTCAAAGAAAAATGTAATTAAAAAATGCCTCTCAGACATTGTCTAGCATATCAATGGTCCCCCTACCCACAAAGTACTCCACATATCTTGATCTGACCTCGTGGGCGCTTTGGGGGGGCAAGCCAGGACGAGCAGCTTCAAGGGCCGTGAGGTTGACATTTTCCAGCAAGTCTGCATCAGGCTCAACATATAGTTTGCTGAAAGTTTTTTCAAAAAATTGTGCAGAATGCAGCACGAAAGCACAATATGATTTAGTTTATATTCTGCCATGTGGATTGGAGTCAAAAATATGCAGAACCGGCTGGCCATTATCCCAAAAGTGTTCTCCACTACTCTCTGGCCAGCCGGAAATGAAAGATCCTCTGATCCGGGGTGAGGGTCCTCATCGGGAAAGGCCGCATCAGATGATTTGCCAGAGCAAACACCTCATCCGTGACGAAAACGGAGGGGAGTCCTTCGACATTCTCCTCTGCAGGTGGCAAGCCCAGACTGCCACTCTGGAGATGCCAGTAGAACTCCGTCCACGCGAACACTCCACCATCCGACATACGGCCATTTTTCCCCACGTCCACATACAGTAAGTCATATGTCACTGACACCACGCCAACATCACGATACTATTATACCCCTTTAATTTATAATAGTAGGACCCCGAGTTGGGGGGTGGGACGATGCAGACGTGTTTCCCATCAATTGCACCTCCACAATTGGGAAAGTCCCAACGACTGGCAAAGGGGGAGGCCACAGTCTGCCATTCCTGTGGCGTTGAAGGAAACTGTGGAGTTAAACAAGAAACAAATATAGTAATTTTGCACATCAACATTGCAAGCAGATTAGACAGAAACATTTTTGGCCAAGATCAGTATAAAATTTTTGTAAATGAGTATTTAAAGCCTAAAGTATAAGGTCCCCTTATCAGATTCCTCACCCCCCCCCCATCTGATGGCCCATTGCAAAAAATTAGGGGGGTGGGGATGTTTTGGACAGGTAACCCTCTCCACTTCATTGAGAGCTGAATGCAGAAATAATGTGTGATACTTTGGCCAGCCCCTCCTTACTTACACTATTTTCAGCTCACCGGACAGGTAAGAAGTGTCATAATACAACAAAAAGGAACAAATGGAAGCACATTTTGACATTCTGCTATTACCTATGAAGATAATGATAGGAGAAAAAAAAACTTTAAACTGTAGCATTTGAAAGTATTGAGGCAGGCCCTTGCACTACATGCTTTGGTGAATTCATCCATAAATCGGACCAGAAAAAAGGTAGGTATAGTGTGTATTGGGTTTGGCAAAGTCAGCAGATAGAGGATTGCTATCAGCTGGCCTAGCAGTTGGGGGGAGGGGGGTTCCTAATGAGTTTGGCCCACCAAAAAAAAAAAAACTCTGGCACTCTGCATGAATTTAAGCACACACATAACATTTGTACTAATTTTAGGGGATGTTTAGGGGAAAGCAATACTATGGAGCTGACTAAATACATTGCTAAGTGACTAGGCTATAGGTTTATGGGCCCAGAAGAGCATGCTGGGGAAGTTAGTAAAGGCAAATATGCATGAAGGACAAAAAAGGAACTTGAAAAGCTTCCAGCATGCAGGAGGACAAAAGGGCACAGCATATCAATTACAGAATATTGCAATCATGGTAATTAGGGAATGAGGAAAGAAATCCAATACATTAGCAAACATTAAATATATAGAATGTGATGTCAAAGGAGAAAACTTACCTTAATATAGTCCTTCTGCAGGACCTGTATGATGGCAGAACAGGTCTCTGCAATAATGATTCTTAGAGCCTGGGGCGAGATGCCTGTCGAGAACTTCAGGTCCTGAAGACTTCTCCCTGTCGCCAAGTAGTGCAATGTGGCGATGAGCCTCTGCTCCGGAGTGATAGCTTGCCGCATGCAGGTATCCTGCCTGCTGATATAAGGGGACAGCAAAGCCAGTAGACGGTGAAAAACGGGATCCATTATTCTGAGATAATTCCTGAAATCATCAGGATTATTCTCCCGGATCTCACGAAGCAAAGGCATGTGCGAGAACTGGTCATGCTGGAGCAACCAATTCTTGGTCCACAAACTCCTCCTTGCCCTGTTCATGGACTGGGCTTGTGTCAAAGCTAAATGCTCAACACCAAGCCCCTGCACAGCATGAACTCTACGACGACTACGTACACAAAACATGGCTTAAAAGGGTCGGCTGGTCAGAACGGACAACAGAAGGCACCGATAAACAGCAAGGCCTGAAAAAACGAACTGAAAACCAGAAACGAGCGGACAATAAGCACAGTAGATCAAAGCGTACTATATGCCAAGATACAGTCTGCAATGACCAACAAATGCGAACTGACTACACGCACTGATAATCAGATACGCACCGACAAGCATAAACTGAAGAGCAGTAACGATCTGAAGCACAAATCTGAAAAGCGTGAATCGTCTCTTACCAAACTTCTACTAACACGCGATAAACACGAGATCAGCAGAAGGAGCCCAAAGGGTGCCGGACGTGGTGCTGTATTCCCCTTTTTTTAGTCCCATCATAGGCGGTTTACATCACTGCCTTTTTTGTCGACCGGAAATTCCGTCAAATTTGTCTGACCGTGTGTATGCAACATCACTTCTGGACTAAATCCGTTGGAATTTATCCGACGGATTTTGTTGTCGGAATGTCCGACTGTGTGTACAAGGGCTTAGACAAATTTGCACTGGTCACTGGCTTGGAGGCCAATCAAACTAAATCTAAGGCCCTCAATGTGTCTTTATCACAAATAGAGCTCAAAGTCCTACAAGAGAATTTCCCTTTCCTATGGTCCACTTCATCAATACCCTATTTAGGGATTAAATTGGCTAGCGACCCAACCCACCTTTTCCACACAAATTATCTCCTGATGCTGAACCATTTGTCCTCTCTACTTAACACCTGGCAACCCCTATGTGTCTCCTGGCTTGGGCGGATTGCGGTCGTAAAAATGTCACTGCTACCTAAGCTCTTATATCTCTATGGAGTCCTCCCAATTGCGATTCTGCCTTATTTTCACAGAAGAATACAAAGCCGTGCATTTAAATATATTTGGGGCTCCACAAAACCCAGGGTTCCATGACCTATCTTGCTTCACAACAAACTCAGCGGAGGCCTGGGGGTTCCCAATTTTCTGCATTACTATCACGCAGCCCAACTGGCCCAAATCACACTCTACCATGCAAAAGCTGAAACTAGCCTCTATGGGTTAGTTTGGAAGCAATAGATCTTCACCCTATCACTGTGTCCAATTTTCTATGGCTACCCACCTCAGTTAGTGGCCCTATTACAATTCCCATAACACAACACTCTCTAAAAATTTGGGATAAATTATGAAAGCTATTCAAACTAATATCTCCACACTCACCATTACTTTCTTTGCTCAGCCACCCACTTTTCTACCCAGCCTACACTGAACCAGCCTCATTCCAGACCTGGTCACATATATGACCTGGTCACTGGCAATGCTATAAAATCATTACCAGCCTTACAAGCACAAGCTCAACTCCCACATAAGGAGTGTTTTCGATATCTTCAGATCACTCACTTCGCCCAAACAATCATAGGATCACATTCAGAGCTAGACAATTTATCTATGTTTGAGGGTATATGCGACTCAGATCCACATGCTCCGGGTATCATATCTTGTCTCTATACCCATCTCACATCCCCTCCACCTACTCTCCCATCATATGCAGTACACTGGACCAAAGATCTAGCAATAGATTGAGATGCAGAAAACTATACGAATATATGGACTAACACCAACATTTCGTCCCAAAATGTTGCTGCATCAGAAGCAAACTACAGGTTTCTCATGCAATGGTATTTGGTCCCAGTTAGGATCGCTAAATACCTACCGTCCTACCCACCAGATTGTTCCCGAGGTTGTGGCGAAAGAGGTACGCATGCACATATATGGTGGACATGCTGGACATTACTGTACAACACTTCTGGGTGACAATATTTCAAATGGCTTCTACCCTGCTTCGAGAAACTCTCGACTCTGACCCATCCTTTGCCTTGCTGAACTATTCCCCACAGGATTATTCTAGGACACAACTACGTCTTCTCCTTCAACTCACTACTGCAGCCAAGCAAACAATAGCTAGAGCTTGGAAGGCCCCAACATAAAATATAATTGAAGTTAAGAATAGGGCCACTCAGGATATGATACATAGCAAAATTTAAGCTACAATTCTGGACAAAATTCCCCAACATCTCAAAATCTGGCGCCCATGGATAGACCATTTTTTACCTCCTGATTTTGACAAACACCTTCTAGAACCTTAGTTCCCCTCAGCTCTCTAGCAAAATTGACGCTAAACGTTGATGGCCCATGTGGACCACCTGACCACCTTTCCTCTAGTCTATTTTTCTCCCTTTCTTCTTATCCTTACTTCTACCTGTCTCCCCTTGCTCCTTGC
Source organism: Lithobates pipiens (assembly GCF_037356315.1). NCBI lineage: Eukaryota > Metazoa > Chordata > Amphibia > Anura > Ranidae > Lithobates > Lithobates pipiens. Next base: position 269,340,605 of record NW_027507784.1, read on the forward strand.
AAACCTCCTCTTAAACCATTGTTCACCACTGGTAACCTAACTTATTAATATACATTGTTTAGTTGGTACCATGACTTCCTCCTCGGAGTACCACCTTTAACGAATCTGCCTGTGTTAATGGGCCCTTGCCCCCTTCAATATAACAATTTGTGATAGCTGCCAGATTTTATAAGATATCCTTGCCGACCTAAACCATGTATTACCTCTCTCAATATGTCTCCGTTACACTGATTCATCAAAATTGACTGTGTTCATTGTACTATCTCTATGTTAAACTGAAATGATCAGTAATTGTTATCTGATTGTTACTAATAAAAATTTGGAAAAGAAACAGTTGAGTGAGGAATCTAACGGGTAATTCTGATCTCTATCCAAAAGAAGAAGGCCCTCTGTGAAGGGGATTATTTTGTCTAGGACAAGTTTGAGAAAATTATCTTGATTATAATTGGGACAGTAGATTGTGGCTAATTTTACCTTGGTGGAGCCTATGGTACCTTTCAGAAAAAGGTACATGCCATCTTCTCCTGTACAAGTCACAGTGGGTCCAAGAATAGATTTTAAGATCTGAATAGATCGCCCTTTAGATTTGGTGTCCTTGTTACAACTATAGTAAGAATAGGGTAATGTCCATCACAGAGAACGGGGAGTCAGTCTCCTCTAAAGTGAGTTTCCTGTACATAAGCGACATGAGCACAGATTTTCCTGAGGTCTCGCACCAAATCTAAAGGGCGATCTATTCAGATCTTAAAATCTATTCTTGGACCCACTGTGACTTGTACAGGAGAAGATGGCATGTACCTTTTTCTGAAAGGTACCATAGGCGTCCCCCTCCAGAAGCCCCCTTCACATCAGAGTCCCCTCCAGAAGCCCCCTTCACATCAGAGTCCCCATCAGAAGCCCCCATCACATCAGAGTCCCCACCAGCAGCCCCCTTCACATCAGAGTCCCTTACAGAAGCCCCCTTCACATCAGTCCCCATCAGAAGCCCCCTGTCATGGTTATGCAGTGATCTTCCTGTTTGCTTACCTCCCCTCATATGTTCAGACTAAGAGGCCAGTCACTTCCACCTGGTGGTTTTTATAACCTCTCCTCTAAGCATGGCTCCACCCCAGGCCCTATCAGGGAACCTTATATTAACCTGTGCACTGCAGGCCAACAGTACTGATCAACCATTGTGTATTCCTTTGTGTGTTAGCTTCCTGTTTCCTGCCGTGTGCTCTTCTGTTGTTCCGTTACCGACTTTGGTGTGTCCTTGACTATCCCTGTTTGCCTGTGATCCTGACCTTTTGGCGTGTCCCTGACTATTCCTGTCTGCTTGTGGCCCCGACCTTGTCTTTGTCCTTCACTATCCCTATCCTCCTGTTGCCTACTGTGGGTGTGAACTGGGGGACCCTGGGGGCCGCGACCTGGAGCCAGTTGCAGCCAAGTCCATCCTCACCACTAGAGGCGCTGGTGAACACCTGCTGGCTCTTAGACTCCGCGCCCCCAGGGAATCTTACGCTCTAACCCCAGTGGGATCTGTCTCCCGTCTGCAGCAGTCAGCCGTAGGGTCCACAACCTTGCGGTGCACTCCAGATCCCTACGGTGTGCATCTGTCACCTCGCCTCAAGGTGACCTGACAGTTTGATCAGCCATGGACCCAGCTGATGTGCCGCTACCCGCAGATGATCCATTGCAGGGCTTAGTTCGTAGACTTGAGACCCAAGAATCGCATCAGACCCAGGTGATGCGATTCCTCCAGGATTTGGCATCCCGTGTTGAACAGGTTCAGGCCTCATTAGGACCCTCGGTTCAACAACCTCAAGCGCTATCTGCCGCTGCACCTATCGCATCAGTCGCAGCCACACATTCATTACAAATACCAGCTCCGGCCCGTTTCTCTGGGGACTCCAAGGCTTGCAGGGGGTTCCTTAGCCAGTGCACAATTCATTTTGAACTTCAGCCCCAAAACTTCCTGTCCGATCGGGCGAAAGTAGCATATATCATATCCCTCCTGTCCGGCGAGGCGCTAGCTTGGGCTGCCCCTCTGTGGGAACTGAATGATCCAGTGGTTTCTAGCCTGTCTGATTTCTTGAAACTTTTTCGGAATATCTTCGAGGAACCGGGTCGTGTCTCCTCAGCAGCTAGCGCTCTTTTACGCCTCCGTCAAGAGTCCGCTTCTGTGGGACAGTATGCTCTTCAGTTCCGTATCCTCACAGCTGAATTGAGCTAGAATAATTAAGCCCTAGTTGCAACCTTTTTACATGGCCTCTCTGATAGAGTGAAGGATGAATTAGCAGGAAGATCCCTTCCTGCTGATCTGGACAGTGTCATCACCTTGTGTAACCAGATCAATATTCGCTTTCAGGAGAGGGCCCTGGAAAAAAGACGCCAGCACTCCCCATTCTTTAGGCAGCCTGAGCTCCCAGTCCCTTCTCTTCGAGCCGAGGAGCACCCTCTGCCTGCTGAGAAACCTATGCAATTGGGCTGGACAAAGTTATCTCCCGAAGAACGTGCTAGGCGCAGAACTCTGGGCCTATGCCTCTATTGTGAGGCCAAAGGTAATTTCCGTGACACTTGTTCTCTTCGTCCGGAAAAAAGCTCAGGGCTAATGCATCTGGAAGGTGGAGTATTAGACCCTGAAATATCACCTTCACCTTCTCGTCTTCTCCTTTCTGTGTTGCTTCATGTCGGTGCTTCCTCTTGTTCGGTCTCAGCACATCTGGATTCCGGAGCCGCTGCCAATATCATGGATTGGGAAACTGCATCCTCCATGAGACTTACCCTTTTGCCCCTTACAATGCCATTGGTGGTCTTGGCGAATGATGGCACTGTTCTCCCAGGGGGCCCTATCCGCTTCTAGACCCTTCCTGTTAAGATGTCAGTAGGGACACTCCACCAGGAGTGGATATCCTTCCTTGTCTTACCTAAGACTTCATCTCCTATCATATTAGGTCTTCCTTGGTTACGGCTCCATTCTCCACACGTTGACTGGTCTACTGGACAGATTATGGCTTGGGGTTCCGCCTGTTCCTCTTCCTGCCTACTCAAGGGTACCCCAAAAGAGAAACTTCCTGTTACCACCATCCCAGTATCTTCTGCTCTTCCCGCTGTATACAGCGATCTCTGGGATGTGTCCTGCAATAGTCGGACTGATGCACTCTCTAGGTCATGTGGTACTCTGGATGAGGGGCCCACCTATGAGCCTGAGTCGATCATTCACTCCAGTTTGCATAACCATTTACCTTTGCCTGTCCCTAATCTCCCTTGGACGCACAGCCAGGCTAACTTGTCTGCAAGTTCCAGAGTCGCTATGCCCTGCGATGCGATTGAGATGGTCGCTACACCTGACAATACTATTCAGTCGGCCTCTGCACCAGTTATGCCAGTCCAGCCCATGCCCAATGAGCTTCCTGCTTCTTGTTCAGGACCTTCTGTGACCTGGCCTCACCCTACTGCTACTATGTCCGTTCAAACCCATTTAAGAGGCTCAATCCATCCTTTGGATAGAATACCTCATTCGGCCAGGTGGGGTTTTCAATCTTTTTCTCAGGGCTCTCTGCATTCTGTTTGTGTTTCAGCTATCCAGCTTGACTCTTGTGACATGTCACCTTCTAACCAACCTGACCTCAGGGATCCACTGACCTCTGCCCAGTCTGGTGGTCCTGTTCTGGATGCCCAACTCATCTTTAAGGGTCTGGGGGACCCTGCTCAGGCTCCTGATCTTCTCATGCCCTTACCCATTCCCAAAAAGCCTTTAGTCCTCAAGTCTTCTCATCCTCTCCCTACCTCGGTTCCAGTCTCTGAGGATAATCTAAATACGACGTTAGTCAAGTTTTGGATTCCCGGCTTCGTAAAGGCATTCTTCAGTACCTCGTACATTGGAAAGGGTTGGGCCCTGAGGAGAGGTCTTGGATCACTGCATCTGAGGTCTTTGCTCCTCGTCTGTTGAGGAGGTTCTATCTGGAGTTTCCCTTTAAGCCTGGACCCAGGCGGGGGAGGGGGAGGCCTCGTAAGAGGGAGGGTACTGTCATGGTTATGCAGTGATCTTCCTGTTTGCTTACCTCCCCTCATGTGTTCAGACTAAGAGGCCAGCCACTTCCACCTGGTGGTTTTTATAACCTCTCCTCTAAGCATGGCTCCACCCCAGGCCCTATCAACCATTGTGTATTCCTTTGTGTGTTAGCTTCCTGTTTCCTGCTGTGTGCTCTTCTGTTGTTCTGTTACCGACTTTGGCGTGTCTTGACTATCCTTGTTTGCCTGTGATCCTGACCTTTTGGCGTGTTCCTGACTATTCCTGTCTGCTTGTGGCCCAGACCTTGGCTTTGTACTTCACTATCCCTATCCTCCTGTTGCCTACTGTGGGTGTGAGCTGGGGGACCCTGGGGGTCGCGACCTGGAGCCAGTTGCAGCCAAGTTCATCCTCACCACTAGAGGCGCTGGTGAACACCTGCTGGCTCTTAGACTCCGCGCCCCAGGGAATCTTACGCTCTAACCCCAGTGGGATCTGTCTCCCGTCTGCAGCAGTCAGCCGTAGGGTCCACAACCTTGCGGTGCACTCCTGATCCCTACGGTGTGCATCTATCACCTCGCCTCAAGGTGACCTGACACCCCCTTCACATCAGAGTCCCCACCAGCAGCCCTCTTCACATCAGAGTCCCCTCCAGCAGCCCCCTTCACATCAGACAGTCCCCATCAGCAGCCCCCTTCACATAAGAGTGCCCATCAGCAGCCCCTTCACATTAGAGTCCCCACCAGCAGCCCCTTCACACCAGAGTCCCCTACATAAGCCCCCTTCACATCAGAGTCCCTTACAGAAGCCCCTTTCACATCAGTCCCCACCATCATCCCCCCTCACATCAGAGTCCCCATCAGCAGCGCCCTTCACATCAGAGTCCCCACCAGCAACCCCTTCACATCAGAGTCCCCATCCACATTCCCCTTCACATCAGAGTCCCCATCAGCAGCCCCCTTCACATTAGCCCCATCAGAAGCCCCCTTCACATCAGAGTCCCCTCCAGAAGCCCCCTTCACATCAGAATCCCCTACAGAAGCCCCCTTCACATCAGCCCCATCAGCTGCCCCCTTCACATCAGAGTCCCCATCAGAAGCTCCCTTCACATCAGAGTCCCCACCAGCAACCCCCTTCACATCAGGGTCCCCATCCACATTCCCCTTCACATCAGAGTCCCCGTCAGCAGCCCCCTTCACATCAGCCCCATCAGAAGCCCCCTTCACATCAGTCCCATCAGCTGCCCCCTTCACATCAGAGTCCCCATCAGAAGCTCCCTTCACATCAGAGTCCCCACCAGCAACCCCCTTCACATCAGGGTCCCCATCCACATTCCCCTTCACATCAGAGTCCCCATCAGCAGCCCCCTTCACATCAGCCCCATCAGAAGCCCCCTTCACATCAGAGTCCCCTCCAGAAACCCCCTTCACATCAGAATCCCCTACAGAAGCCCCCTTCACATCAGAGTCCCCTCCAGAAGCCCCTTTCACATCAGAGTCCCCACCAGCAGCCCCCTTCACATCAGAGTCCCCATCAGCAGCCCCTTTCACATCAGAGTCCCCACCAGCAGCCCCCTTCACATCAGAGTCCCCACCAGCAGCCCCCTTCACATCAGACAGTCCCCATCAGCAGTCCCCTTCACATCAGTCCCCACCAGCAGCTCCCTTCACATCAGAGTCCCCACCAGCAGCCCCCTTCACATCAGACAGTCCCCGTCAGCAGCCCCCTTTACATCAGAGTCCCCATCAGCAGCCCCTTCACATTAGAGTCCCTGTCAGCAGCCCCCTTCACATCAGAGTCCCCCAAAAAAGCCCCCTTCACATCAGAGTCCCTTAAAGAAGCCCCCTTCACATCAGTCCCCATCAGAAGCCCCCTTCACATCAGAGTTCCCACCAGAAGCCCCCTCCCCATCAGAGTCCCCACCAGCAGCCCCCTTCTCATCGGAGTCCCCACCAGCAGCCCCTTCACATCAGAGTCCCCATCAGAAGCTCCCTTTACATCAGAGTCCCCACCACTAGCCCCCTTCACATCAGAGTCCCCATCAGAAGCCCCCTTCACATCAGTCCCCATCAGAAGCCCCTTCACATCAGCCCAATCAGAAGCCCCCTTCACATCAGAGTCCCCTCCAGAAGCCCCCTTCACATCAGAGTCCCCACCAGCATCCCCTTCACATCAGCCCCATCAGAAGCCCCCTTCATATCAGAGTCCCCTCCAGAAGCCCCCTTCACATCAGAGACCCCACCAGCATCCCCCTTCACATCGGAGTCCCCATCAGCAGCCCCATCACATCGGAGTCCCTTGCAGAAGCCCCCTTCACATCAGTCCCCATCAGAAGCCCCCTTCACATCAGAGTCCCCAAGAGCAGCCCTCTTAACATCAGAGTCCCCTCCAGAAGCCCCCTTCACATCAGAGTCCCCACCAAGAGCCCCCTTCACATCAGACAGTCCCCATCAGCAGCCCCTTCACATTAGAGTCCTCACCAGCAGCCCCCTTCACACCAGAGTCACCTACATAAGCCCCCTTCACATCAGAGTCCCTTACAGAAGCCCCCTTCACATCAGTCCCCATTATCATCCCCCTTCACATCAGAGTCCCCATCAGCAGCCCCCTTCACATCAGAGTCCCCACCAGCAGCCCCCTTCACAGCAAAGTCCCTTACAGAAGCCCCCTTCACATCAGTCCCCATCAGAAGCCCCCTTCACATCAGAGTCCCTTACAGAAGCCCCTTCACATCAGTCCCCACCATCATCCCCTTCACATCAGAGTCCCCATCAGCAGCCCCCTTCACATCAGAGTCCCCACCAGCAGCCCCCTTCACATCAAAGTCCCTTACAGAAGCCCCCTTCACATCAGTCCCCATCAGAAGCCCCCTTCACATCAGAGTCCCCACCAGCAGCCCTCTTCACATCAGAGTCCCCTCCAGAAGCCCCCTTCACATCAGAATCCCCACCAGCAGCCCCCTTCACATCAGAGTCCCCATCAGCAGTTCCCTTCACATCAGTCCCCACCAGCAGCTCCCTTCACATCAGAGTCCCCACCAGCAGCCCCCTTCACATCAGACAGTCCCCGTCAGCAGCCCCCTTTACATCAGAGTCCCCATCAGCAGCCCCTTCACATTAGAGTCCCTGTCAGCAGCCCCCTTCACATCAGAGTCCCCCACAAAAGCCCCCTTCACATCAGAGTCCCTTAAAGAAGCCCCCTTCACATCAGTCCCCATCAGAAGCCCCCTTCACATCAGAGTTCCCACCAGAAGCCCCCTCCCCATCAGAGTCCCCACCAGCAGCCCCCTTCTCATCGGAGTCCCCACCAGCAGCCCCTTCACATCAGAGTCCCCTACAGAAGCCCCCTTTACATCAGAGTCCCCACCACTAGCCCCCTTCACATCAGAGTCCCCATTAGAAGCCCCCTTCACATCAGTCCCCATCAGAAGCCCCTTCACATCAGAGTCCCCACCAGCAGCCCCCTTCACATCAGACAGTCCCCGTCAGCAGCCCCCTTTACATCAGAGTCCCCACCAGCAGCCCCCTTCACATTGGAGTCCCCTACATAGCCCCCTTCACATCAGAGTCCCTTACAGAAGCCCCCTTCACATCAGTCCCCATCAGAAGCCCCCTTCACATCAGAGTTCCCACCAGAAGCCCCCTCCCCATCAGAGTCCCCACCAGCAGCCCCCTTCTCATCGGAGTCCCCAGCAGCAGCCCCTTTCACATCAGACCTCCCTACAGAAGCCCTTTTCACACCAGTCCCCATCAGAAGCCCCCTTCACATCAGAGTCCCCATCCACATTCCCCTTCACATCAGACAGTCCCCGTCAGCAGCCCCCTTTACATCAGATTAAGGGGAAAACACTGCGCTACAATTTAGTATATATGGAAAGAGGCCTCAACAGCCAAAAACAGCAGCCAACACCAAAAAACAAACAAAGTTCAACAAACAAAACAATAAAAACAGTGTAGCGCTTCACTAATAGATGTGGTCAGCATAAATTATATGGATAAAAGCAAAAATAATATAAATAAAAATGCCTAAAGAAAAGTCCAATATTAGCCACACATTCCACTATGTAGCCGGCCCAAGGGTGGCCGAACCGTCACAGAGGGGGGAGATTGGACTGGGCGGATGTATTCATGCGAGTCTGCTTGACTGTAACATCAGAGAAGAATGGATAAAATACTTCTTACCGACTTAGTTGGACTCATACAGTCATATGACAGTTGAGTCTAGAAGGCTTTAGGTCACAGTTTGGGACCGAGGAGTACGAAGAGGAAGGTCTGTTGAGCTGATGGATGAGCTCAAAACGATTGTAAGCCCTGTGATGGATCCTTTCAAATGGAACGTCAAGGGTGTATGTAGTCAAGCTCAGACGTAGCCCGTTGTACTGATGCTCCAATCTCACCCAGATAGAGAGGGAGACGTTGTGGAGGTTTAAGCCAAGAAAACAGAAAAAAGGAAAAAAGAAAAAAGGCTCCACATGGTGCAGGTCAGATGATATAAAAAAGGTTGATTTATTGAAGTCAAAAAATAATTAATGACTAAGTGATCACATAGACAGTCTAAAATAGAGATTAAAAGCAATGTAGGGTGCCAACAGCTCGCCCAACGCGTTTCGACATATGTGTCTTCTACAGGGCCCCTGTAGAAGACACATATGTCGAAACGCGTTGGGCGAGCTGTTGGCACCCTACATTGCTTTTAATCTCTATTTTAGACTGTCTATGTGATCACTTAGTCATTAATTATTTTTTGACTTCAATAAATCAACCTTTTTTATATCATCTGACCTGCACCATGTGGAGCCTTTTTTCTTTTTTCCTTTTTTCTGTTTTCTTGGCTTAAACCTCCACAACGTCTCCCTCTCTATCTGGGTGAGATTGGAGCATCAGTACAACGGGCTACGTCTGAGCTTGACTACATACACCCTTGACGTTCCATTTGAAAGGATCCATCACAGGGCTTACAATCGTTTTGAGCTCATCCATCAGCTCAACAGACCTTCCTCTTCGTACTCCTCGGTCCCAAACTGTGACCTAAAGCCTTCTAGACTCAACTGTCATATGACTGTATGAGTCCAACTAAGTCGGTAAGAAGTATTTTATCCATTCTTCTCTGATGTTACAGTCAAGCAGACTCGCATGAATACATCCGCCCAGTCCAATCTCCCCCCTCTGTGACGGTTTGGCCACCCTTGGGCCGGCTACATAGTGGAATGTGTGGCTAATATTGGACTTTTCTTTAGGCATTTTTATTTATATTATTTTTGCTTTTATCCATATAATTTATGCTGACCACATCTATTAGTGAAGCGCTACACTGTTTTTATTGTTTCCCTTTACATCAGAGTCCCCATCAGCAGCCCCTTCACATTAGAGTCCCCACCAGCAGCCCCCTTCACATTGGAGTCCCCCACAGAAGCCCCCTTCACATCAGAGTCCCTTACAGAAGCCCCCTTCACATCAGTCCCCATCAGAAGCCCACTTCACATCAGAGTCCCCACCAGAAACCCCTTCACATTAGAGTCCCCACCAGCAGCCCCTTCACATCAGAGTCCCCTACAGAAGCCTTCTTTACATCAGAGTCCCCACCAGAAGCCCCTTTCACATCAGAGTCCCCATCAGAAGCCTTCTTTACATCAGAGTCCCCACCAGAAGCCCCCTTCACATCAGAGTCCCCATCAGAAGCCCCCTTCACGTAAGCCCCCATCAGAAGCCCCCTTTACATCAGTTCCAATCAGCAGCCCCCTTCACATCAGAGTCCCCATCAGAAGAACGCTTCAAATCAGAGTCCTTACCATCATCCCCCTTCACATCAGAGTCCCCATCAGCAGCCCCCTTCACATCAGAGTCCCCACCAGCAGCCCCCTTCACAGCAAAGTCCCTTACAGAAGCCCCCTTCACATCAGTCCCCATCAGAAGCCCCCTTCACATCAGAGTCCCTTACAGAAGCCCCTTCACATCAGTCCCCACCATCATCCCCCTTCACATCAGAGTCCCCATCAGCAGCCCCCTTCACATCAGAGTCCCCACCAGCAGCCCCCTTCACATCAAAGTCCCTTACAGAAGCCCCCTTCACATCAGTCCCCATCAGAAGCCCCCTTCACATCAGAGTCCCCACCAGCAGACCTCTTCACATCAGAGTCCCATCCAGAAGCCCCATTCACATCAGAATCCCCACCAGCAGCCCCCTTCACATCAGAGTTCCCATCAGCAGTCCCCTTCACATCAGTCCCCACCAGCAGCTCCCTTCACATCAGAGTCACCACCAGCAGCTCCCTTCACATCAGACAGTCCCCGTCAGCAGCCCCCTTTACATCAGAGTCCCCATCAGCAGCCCCTTCACATTAGAGTCCCCACCAGCAGCCCCCTTCACATTGGAGTCCCCCACAGAAGCCCCCTTCACATCAGAGTCCCTTACAGAAGCCCCCTTCACATCAGTCCCCATCAGAAGCCCCCTTCACATCAGAGTCCCCACCAGAAACCCCTTCACTTTAGAGTCCCCACCAGCAGCCCCTTCACATCAGAGTACCCTACAGAAGCCTTCTTTACATCAGAGTCCCCACCAGAAGCCCCCTTCACATCAGAGTCCCCATCAGAAGCCCCCTTCACGTAAGCCCCCATCAGAAGCCCCCTTCACATCAGAGTCCCCATCAGAAGCCCCCTTTACATCAGTTCCAATCAGCAGCCCCCTTCACATCAGAGTCCCCATCAGAAGAACGCTTCAAATCTGAGTCCTTACCAGCAGCCCCCTTCACATCAGAATCCCCTACAGAAGCCCCCTTCACATCAGCCCCTTCAGAAGCCCCCTTCACATCAGAGTCCCCTACAGAAGCCCTTTCACATCAGTCCCCATCAGAAGCCCCCTTCACATCAGAGTCCCCATCAGAAGCCCCCTTCACATCAGAGTCCCCACCAGCAACCCCGTTCACATCAGGGTCCCCATCCACATTTCCCTTCACATCAGAGTCCCCATCAGCAGCCCCCTTCACATCAGAGTTCCCCACAAAAGCCCCCTTCACATCAGAGTCCCTTTCAGAAGCCCCCTTCACATCAGTCCCCGTCAGAAGCCCCCTTCACATCAGAGTCCCCACCAGAAGCCCCCTTCACATTAGAGTCCCCACCACTAGCCCCCTTCACATCAGAGTCCCCATCAGAAGCCCCCTTCACATCAGCCCAATCAGAAGCCCCCTTCACATCAGAGTCCCCTCCAGAAGCCCCCTTCACATCAGAGTCCCCACCAGCATTCCCTTCACATCAGCCCCATCAGAAGCCCCCTTCATATCAGAGTCCCCTCCAGAAGCCCCCTTCACATCAGAGTCCCCACCAGCATCCCCCTTCACATCGGAGTCCCCATCAGCAGCCCCATCACATCAGAGTCCCTTGCAGAAGCCCCCTTCACATCAGTCCCCATCAGAAGCCCCCTTCACATCAGAGTCCCCAAGAGCAGCCCTCTTAACATCAGAGTCCCCTCCAGAAGCCCCCTTCACATCAGAGTCCCCACCAAGAGCCCCCTTCACATCAGACAGTCCCCATCAGCAGCCCCTTCACATTAGAGTCCCCACCAGCAGCCCCCTTCACACCAGAGTCACCTACATAAGCCCCCTTCACATCAGAGTCCATTACAGAAGCCCCCTTCACATCAGTCCCCACCATCATCCCCCTTCACATCAGAGTCCCCATCAGCAGCCCCCTTCACATCAGAGTCCCCACCAGCAGCCCCCTTCATAGCAAAGTCCCTTACAGAAGCCCCCTTCACATCAGTCCCCACCAGAAGCCCCCTTCACATCAGAGTCCCCATCAGAAGCCCCCTTCACGTAAGCCCCCATCAGAAGCCCCCTTCACATCAGAGTCCCCATCAGAAGCCCCCTTTACATCAGTTCCAATCAGCAGCCCCCTTCACATCAGAGTCCCCATCAGAAGAACGCTTCAAATCAGAGTCCTTACCATCATCCCCCTTCACATCAGAGTCCCCATCAGCAGCCCCCTTCACATCAGAGTCCCCACCAGCAGCCCCCTTCACAGCAAAGTCCCTTACAGAAGCCCCCTTCACATCAGTCCCCATCAGAAGCCCCCTTCACATCAGAGTCCCTTACAGAAGCCCCTTCACATCAGTCCCCACCATCATCCCCCTTCACATCAGAGTCCCCACCAGCAGCCCCCTTCACATCAAAGTCCCTTACAGAAGCCCCCTTCACATCAGTCCCCATCAGAAGCCCCCTTCACATCAGAGTCCCCACCAGCAGCCCTCTTCACATCAGAGTCCCATCCAGAAGCCCCCTTCACATCAGAATCCCCACCAGCAGCCCCCTTCACATCAGAGTTCCCATCAGCAGTCCCCTTCACATCAGTCCCCACCAGCAGCTCCCTTCACATCAGAGTCACCACCAGCAGCCCCCTTCACATCAGACAGTCCCCGTCAGCAGCCCCCTTTACATCAGAGTCCCCATCAGCAACCCCTTCACATTAGAGTCCCCACCAGCAGCCCCCTTCACATTGGAGTCCCCCACAGAAGCCCCCTTCACATCAGAGTCCCTTACAGAAGCCCCCTTCACATCAGAGTCCCCACCAGAAACCCCTTCACTTTAGAGTCCCCACCAGCAGCCCCTTCACATCAGAGTACCCTACAGAAGCCTTCTTTACATCAGAGTCCCCACCAGAAGCCCCCTTCACATCAGAGTCCCCATCAGAAGCCCCCTTCACGTAAGCCCCCATCAGAAGCCCCCTTCACATCAGAGTCCCCATCAGAAGCCCCCTTTACATCAGTTCCAATCAGCAGCCCCCTTCACATCAGAGTCCCCATCAGAAGAACGCTTCAAATCAGAGTCCTTACCAGCAGCCCCCTTCACATCAGAATCCCCTACAGAAGCCCCCTTCACATCAGCCCCTTCAGAAGCCCCCTTCACATCAGAGTCCCCTACAGAAGCCCTTTCACATCAGTCCCCATCAGAAGCCCCCTTCACATCAGAGTCCCCATCAGAAGCCCCCTTCACATCAGAGTCCCCACCAGCAACCCCGTTCACATCAGGGTCCCCATCCACATTTCCCTTCACATCAGAGTCCCCATCAGCAGCCCCCTTCACATCAGAGTTCCCCACAAAAGCCCCCTTCACATCAGAGTACCTTACAGAAGCCCCCTTCACATCAGTCCCCATCAGAAGCCCCCTTCACATCAGAGTCCCCACCAGAAGCCCCCTTCACATTAGAGTCCCCATCAGCAGCCCCTTCACATCAGAGTCCCCTACAGAAGCCCCCTTTACATCAGAGTCCCCACCAGAAGCCCCCTTCACATCAGAGTCCCCATCAGAAGCCCCCTTCACATCAGTCCCCATCAGAAGCCCCCTTCACATCAGCCCCATCAGAAGCCCCCTTCACATCAGAGTCCCCTCCAGAAGCCCCCTTCACATCAGTCCCCATCAGAAGCCCCCTTCACATCAGTCCCCATCAGAAGCCCCCTTCACATCAGAGTCCCCAAGAGCAGCCCTCTTCACATCAGAGTCCCCTCCAGAAGCCCCCTTCACATCAGAGTCCCCATCAGCAGCCCCCTTCACATCAGACAGTCCCCATCAGCAGCCCCTTCACATTAGAGTCCCCATCAGCAGCCCCTTCACACCAGAGTCACCTACATAAGCCCCCTTCACATCAGAGTCCCTTACAGAAGCCCCCTTCACATCAGTCCCCACCATCATCCCCCTTCACATCAGAGTCCCCATTTGCAGCCCCCTTCACATCAGAGTCCCCACCAGCAGCCCCCTTCACAGCAAAGTCCCTTACAGAAGCCCCCTTCACATCAGTCCCCATCAGAAGCCCCCTTCACATCAGAGTCCCTTACAGAAGCCCCTTCACATCAGTCCCCACCATCATCCCCCTTCACATCAGAGTCCCCATCAGCAGCCCCCTTCACATCAGAGTCCCCACCAGCAGCCCCCTTCACATCAAAGTCCCTTACAGAAGCCCCCTTCACATCAGTCCCCATCAGAAGCCCCCTTCACATCAGAGTCCCCACCAGCAGCCCTCTTCACATCAGAGTCCCCTACAGAAGGCCCCTTCACATCAGAGTCCCCACCAGCAGCCCCCTTCACATCAGAGTCCCCATCAGCAGTCCCCTTCACATCAGTCCCCACCAGCAGCCCCCTTCACATCAGAGTCCCCACCAGCAGCCCCCTTCACATCAGACAGTCCCCGTCAGCAGCCCCCTTTACATCAGAGTCCCCATCAGCAGCCCCTTCACATCGGAGTCCCCTACATAGCCCCCTTCACATCAGAGTCCCTTACAGAAGCCCCCTTCACATCAGTCCCCATCAGAAGCCCCCTTCACATCAGAGTTCCCACCAGAAGCCCCCTCCCCATCAGAGTCCCCACCAGCAGCCCCCTTCTCATCGGAGTCCTCACCAGCAGCCCCTTTCACATCAGACCTCCCTACAGAAGCCCTTTTCACACCAGTCCCCATCAGAAGCCCCCTTCACATCAGAGTCCCCATCCACATTCCCCTTCACATCAGAGTCCCCATTAGCAGCCCCCTTCACATCATAGTCCCCCACAGAAGCCCCCTTTACATCAGAGTTCCTTACAGAAGCCCCCTTCACATCAGTCCCCATCAGAAGCCCCCTTCACATCAGAGTCCCCACTAGAAACCCCCTTCACATTAGAGTCCCCACCAGCAGCCCCTTCACATCAGAGTCCCCTACAGAAGCCTTCTTTATATCAGAGTCCCCACCAGAAGCCCCCTTCACATCAGAGTCCCCATCAGAAGCCTTCTTTACATCAGAGTCCCCACCAGAAGCCCCCTTCACATCAGAGTCCCCATCAGAAGCCCCCTTCACGTAAGCCCCCATCAGAAGCCCCCTTCACATCAGAGTCCCCATCAGAAGCCCCCTTTACATCAGTTCCAATCAGCAGCCCCCCTTCACATCAGAGTCCCCATCAGAAGAACGCTTCAAATCAGAGTCCTTACCAGCAGCCCCCTTCACATCAGAGTCCCCTACAGAAGCCCCCTTCACATCAGCCCCTTCAGAAGCCCCCTTCACATCAGAGTCCCCTACAGAAGCCCCTTCACATCAGTCCCCATCAGAAGCCCCCTTCACATCAGAGTCCCCACCACCAGCCCCTTCACATCAGAGTCCCCACCAGCAGCCCCCTTCACATCAGAGTCCCCTACAGAAGCCCCCTTCACATCAGCCCCATCAGCTGCCCCCTTCACATCAGAGTCCCCATCAGAAGCCCCCTTCACATCAGAGTCCCCACCAGCAACCCCCTTCACATCAGGGTCCCCATCCACATTTCCCTTCAGATCAGAGTACAGAAGCCCCTTCACATCAGTCCCCATCAGAAGCCCCCTTCACATCAGAGTCCCCACCACCAGCCCCTTCACATCAGAGTCCCCATCAGGTGCCCCCTTCACATCAGAGTCCCCACCAGCAGCCCCCTTCACATCAGAGTCCCCTACAGAAGCCCCCTTCACATCAGCCCCATCAGCTGCCCCCTTCACATCAGAGTCCCCATCAGAAGCCCCCTTCACATCAGAGTCCCCACCAGCAACCCCCTTCACATCAGGGTCCCCATCCACATTTCCCTTCAGATCAGAGTCCCCATCAGCAGCCCCCTTCACATCAGAGTCCCCCACAAAAGCCCCCTTCACATCAGAGTACCTTACAGAAGCCCCCTTCACATCAGTCCCCATCAGAAGCCCCCTTCACATCAGAGTCCCCACCAGAAGCCCCCTTCACATTAGAGTCCCCACCAGCAGCCCCTTCACATCAGAGTCTCCTACAGAAGCCCCATTTACATCAGAGTCCCCACCAGAAGCCCCCTTCACATCAGAGTCCCCATCAGAAGCCCCCTTCACGTCAGTCCCCATCAGAAGCCCCCTTCACATCAGAGTCCCCATCAGAAGCCCCCTTCACATCAGTCCCGATCAGCAGCCCCCTTCACATCAGAGTCCCCACCAGCAGCCCCCTTCACATCAGAGTCCTCTACAGAAGCCCCCTTCACATCAGTCCCCATCAGAACTCCCCTTCACATCAGAGTCCCCACCAGCAGCCCCCTTCACATCATAGTCCCCACTAGAAGCCCCCTTCACATCAGAGTCCTGGAAAGAAATCTATCGTGAGCATGCGCGGGAATGACGATATCATGGCTCCGGCCACTCACAGCGCCGGAGCTGCAATACCCAGAAGACACGCCGAGGGAACATGTCAGCTCCCTTGGCGTGGATCAGGCGAGATGTCGGGGTTTCGTTCTAAGGTAAGTATTTCATAATGAGCTAGTATGCAGTGCATACTAGCTCATTATGCCTTTTCCCTTGCAGGTCAGAAAGAAAAAAACATCAGCGGGTTTACTACCGCTTTAAGGAGACTACAGTCCCCACCATGCTCTCTGCTGGACTCAGGAAGATGATACAAGTATTTTTTAAGCCCAGCACTAATGGAACACAGAGACAGCCTAAGAAATGAGAGGTTGGAGAGTGAAAGGAGAGTGCCATATAACTGTAGTCTAAGATGTATAAAGATGTATAACAGTGTGCAGAGGGTTAATTCAGAATTTTCATGGTGTACAACTCTGATGGACCCAAAGCAGGTTCAGACAATGCTAGTGGGACAGAAAAGATAAACCATCATATTTCAGTGTTTTCAGAGCCTGCAGACATGCATAATGTTTAGCAAAATGACAGTAATTTTTGAGCAGTTGTTTGAAGGTATGTATTTTAACCACTGAGCTGACATACACACCTTATTTTATAAAGTTTTCAGTACAAAAAGTTACCCAGCACGGAACTCTGTCAGCCCCTAAGCCAATCTCAGCTACTTCAACCTTGGCTGTCAATCATTCTGTAACTTTCTGCATTTCAATTGTCCATATGCCGACTTCCCATACTTTTTGAAGCATGAAATCACCTAGCTGAATAAATCAGAAATAAAATTCCTATCTGTCTTCTAATACATCCACTTAATATGAAAATATTACACACATCACAATGACTGAGAAGAGAATAATTTTTATTCTCATTTTCACCTTATAGGAAACCATCACTAAATTACATAGTATGTTAATTAATGAGACATGGTGTAAAAAAATGGCTATTTTGAATTGCTGTGAAAGAAACATGTCTACATTAGGTCCTGTGTATATGCTTTCCTTTATATTTTACATGGTAGGTATGAGTTATTCTAGAATTTTTTCACAATTCTCAGAGAGAGGTTTGGGAGCCCAGAGCTGCAGTGACATATAAAATAAAACATAAAAATTGTTGTTGAGTGCCATATCGCATTTATTGCTGCTGCCTATATCACACATTGTTAGTTTGTTTTTTCACTATTTTTCCAAGCGCCGTTTATTTTTTCCACATATAAAATATACCAGCTCTTAATTGTTCAAGTGATCAGTGATTGTCAGACATGACAGGTTAATAAAGTTTATCATCACTAACACCAAATTTATTTTGTGGTGTGCAAGTGAATATTATACAGTGTTTTGGTTACAATGTACTTTGTTGTTTTATTATAATTACCAAAGTGTACTTATCAGTACTAATGCCAAGCCATTTCCATTGTGTGAAGCACATAAAATAATGTTTACCATGATCCTTGCTGTTTTATTATAAAGGACTGACTATACCCGTGGCAGGGTGGAGTGTCCAGTTTAAGAGAATGTCCCACCTTTAAAAGTGATGGCCCCATCTCTCAAATCATATTCCCAGGAGGTGTTTAAGGGAGAAGTTGAAGTGGGCTGAGTTTAGTAGCTTCAAGATGAAAGATGTAGCTTACGAAAAGTGTATGCTTGCTTTCCCTAGGGGATTGTTTGACAGCTGGTCCCCTATAAAGGGGGAAGCTGGGATGGAGACACTTGTTTGAAACTACAGCAGAGAATAATGCAAGACACGCTTGTAAGTACCACAACATCCAACACTGTTTAAGCTAAGGTGTATTGATCTTTTGAATAGGAATGAGCCGAACACTACCCGAACATGCGAACAGGCAAAAAATGTGTGCGCACATGCGAACACCCACAAACACCGTTAAAGCCTATGGGACATGAACATGAAAAATCAAAAGTGTTCATTTTAAAGGCTTATATGAAAGTTATTGCCATAAAAAGTGTTTGGGGACTAGGGTACTGCCCCAGGGGGCATGTATCAATGCAAATTTTTTTTTTAAAACTGCTGTTTTTTCAGGAGCAGTGATTTTAATAATAGTGAAACAATAGCACATAAATATTCCTTTAAATATCGTGCCTGGGGTTCCCCTTAGTCTGCCTGTAAAGTATGCATCTTCCCCATGTTTATAACAGTACCACAGCAAAATTACATTTCTAAAAATGTCATTTTTCATCAAAAATTTCATTAAAAATTGTATTATTGGATCCCGGCAATATACATAATGTATTGTCAGATTCCGGCAGTATACATAAAAAATCATTGAAAAAAACAGAGTGGGCCCCCCCTCCAGTCCATTACCAGGCCCTTCGGGTCAGGAACAGATATTTAGGGTAACTCCACACCAAAATGAAAAAATAATGGCAAGGGGGTCCCCCCAAAATCTATACCAGACGCTAATCAGAGCATGCAACCTGGCAGGCCACAGGAAAGGGGGGGCGAGAGAGCATCCCCCTCCTGAACCGTACCATGCCACATGCCCTCAACATGGGAGGGTGCTTTGGGGGGACAAGGGTCTCATCCCCACAACCCTTGCCCAGTGCTTGTGGGGGTCTGTGGGCAGGTGGCTTATTGGAATCTGGAAGCCCCCTTTAACAAGGAGGCCCCCAGATCCCAGCCCCCATGTGAATGGGTATGGGGTACATTGTACCCCTACCCATTTACCAAAAAACTTTTTGGTGAATGGGTAGGGGTACCCTCTACCCATTCACATGGGGCCCGGGATCTGGAACCCAACCGCAGACCCCCACAACCACCGTGCAAGAGTTGTGGGGATGAGGCCCTTGTCCCCATCAGCCTGGGTACCCCAAAGCACCCTCCCCATGTTGAGGGCATGTGGCCTGGTACAGTTCAGGAGGGGGGATGCTCTCTCACCCCCCCTTTTCCTGCAGCCTGCCAGGTTGCATGCTCAGATAAGTGTTTGGTATGGATTTTGGGGGCCCCCACACCATTTTTTTTATTTTGGCGTGGGTTCCCCTTAAAATCCATACCAGACCTGAAAGGCCTGGTATGGATTTTGGGGGGAAACACACACCATTTTTTTCATTATTTGATGCAGGGTTCCACTTAACCACTTCAATACACTGTGTTATATAAACTACACTGCCTGGATTGACTGAATATAGAGTCTACACTGAATATATAGGCTACACTAGACTGTATATATATATATATATATATATATATATATATATATATATATATATATATATATATATCAAATACACTGCCTGCACTGACTTCTTGAATATAGAGTCTACACTGAATATCTAGTCTACGCTAGATGCAGAGTATATTTACTTTGTGATCAAATACGCTGCCACTAACTAACCTGCCTGCCTAATCTAGCTCAAACTATCTCCGTCCACACACTATACAGGTCGCTATGTAAGCAGCCTTATATAGTGTGGGGCGTGGACTTAGTCCCCCGGAGCCGCGATTGGCCAAAGGCACCCTGCCTTTGGCCAATTATGGCTCTCTCAGCAGAGCGTGCTGTGATTGGCCAAAGCATGCAGGTCAGGTGCATGCTTTTGCCAATCATCATACAGCAATGCACTGCAATCTCGTAGTGCACTATGGGGCATTCGGCTGTGCTCAAATTTCCCGCAAACTCCCCATATGTTCGGTTCATTTTAGAACAAACAAAAACCCGATGTTCGAATCAAACTTACGCTCGGCTTGAACCGTGGGCTCATCCCTACTTTTGACCATTTTTTGTAGTGTTTGTAAATGATCACCTTGTAAAACAACACATTCAGTTTAAAATTGAAATGTAAGGCAAACCATTTGTGTATAGATATATAAAAAAAACATTATGAACACCTTTTTCCACTGGGAACTCTGTTCCCTCTGTTCTCAGCTGCATGAGAGCTGGGGGAGGAGAAACAACAGCACGCTGAGCTTCCCAGTGAAATGCAGTGCAGGGGAGGTGTGTTAGGACAAGTCTGGTCATTGGAGAAGAGCAAGCTGAGTTCACAGCAACGCTAGAGAAATGATCACGATGTGTTCTCCTGCTCAGTAAATACAGTAAATATAAAATAAAAAATTGAAAATGAAATAATATATAATTAAATACAAATTAATATAATGTGATATTACAATCATGCAATACATTGCATGATTGTGATATCACATTATATTATTTTGTATTTAATTATATATTTCATTTTCATTTTTCTATTTTATATTTACCCCATAGACATGCCTCATGCAAAGTCCCACTATCCCCTCTTTTTTCCATATACTTAGTATAGGGTAGTTGGGGCGTTTTTAGATTTATGTTTTTATAACAGCAGGATATTGTTAAAATAAAATAGGCAGCTTTTGAAATAACCAAATAAATTACTTTTAAAGTGAAATCATCAAATACAGAGTCCAGAACCTGCCTCCACTCCATTACAACTCTCAACTCTAAGCAGTGCCTGTTGAATCAAAAGGAATTTTTATCTTCACTTGGATGTGTTCAGCTTTCAAATGTGAAAGACAGGAGTGGGGAAATAGTAAAAAAGTAGTTTTTATTTTTTATTTCAGCTCAGAGTGTTTCTTATCTACATAATTCCTGTAGGGGACTGCTTCCCACATTCCACATCTTTGATTACCTGTGTCTTACCCACGTTATTCATGTAAGTGACTTCTTACTATATTCTATATATGTGATTACTTGTGCCACTGTATGTATGTAGAGTCCTTTGCCTTTTGTAGAGCAAAGCTACCAGCACAATATTCCATGCACATTTGACAACTCATCGATCCTTTGAATGACTGTCTTCCCACCATGCTCTGTAGTTCACCCTGCAGCCTCACTATAGGACACAGTAGTAATGAAGAGGCTGGTGAGTGCAGGTGAGGCACCTGGAAGGGTGTCAGATGTGAAGATTCCAGCAGCAGATTTGCTCTGCAAGAGAGAGAAGATTCCATGAATGAGTGATGGCACAGATACAAATTAAATTTCTGCTCTTGCAGAGTAATTTTATTATTTTTAATTTGGTGTCAGAAAGTAAATTAAACCTGATACATGATCCTGGTTGACTAATGCCACGTACACACAACCGGACTTTTTGACAGACTAGGCCTGACAGTCTTCCTGATGGACTTTCAGCTGAGGTCCGAGGTCTTTCTGAACGAACGGTCTTGGCCACACACGACCGGACTGAGTCTGTTCGAAAGTCCATTCGTTTTGAACGTGATGACATAAACGGAACTAAACAAGGAAGTTCAATAGCCAGTAGCCAATAGCTGCCCTTCCATCGTATCTGGTCTGTCGGACCAGCACACAGATGAACGGTTTTCCCAATTTTTAGTCCGTCAGACTTGAGTCCGTTGGTTAGATTTGAAATATGTTTTATTTCTAAGTCTGACTTTTGGGGAAAAAAAAGAGCCCACACACGATCGAATTGTCCGACGGATTCCGGTCCGCCGGACCAAGTCTGCTGGAAAGTCTGATCATGTGTAGGCGGCATTACAGTGCCACAACACAAGCACAGTCACTTTATCGGCGTATAACATGCACTTTTCCCCCCTAAAATCAGGGGGAAATCGGAGGTGCGTGTTATACGCAGATCCCCCGCTGTTTCTAACCCTTTCTGCCATTCTCTGTGGCTTCTGGGTATTTTTGTCCGTTCTCGGCTATCTTCGGCCGTTCTTGACTATTTTCGGCCGCACTCGGCCGTTCTCGGTGGCTTTCGGAAGCCAAAAGCCACCGAGAATGGCCAAGTGTGGGCGAAAATAGCCGAGAACGGCTGAAAATAGGCGAGAATGGCCAAGTGCGGCCGAAAATACCTGAAAGCCGCCGAGAACTACCGAGTGCCGCCGAGATACACATAAATGGCAAAGACACTGACAAGACTGCAAATGACTGACAAGGCTAAATGGAAGGCTGCAAATGACTGACAAGGCTGCAATGGAAGGCTGCAAATGACTGACAAGGCTGCAATGGAAGGCTGCAAATGACTGACAAGGCTGCAATGGAAGGCTGCAAATGACTGACAAGGCTGCAATGGAAGGCTGCAAATGACTGACAAGGCTGCAATGGAAGGCTGAAAATGACTGACAAGGTTAAATGGAAGGCTGCAAATGACTGACGAGGCTGCAATGCAAGGCTGCAAATGACACTGACAAGGCTGCATTGATGGGCATTTAAATGTAAGGTTTTTCCTTAAACTTTCCTCCTAAACGTTTTCTTCTTTTAAATTTTCTCCTAAACTTGGGGTGCGTGTTATACACCAGCACGTGTTATACACCGATAAATACGGTAATCATGAACATAGCTCTCCTGCCTGCTGTGAAAATGCATACTGAAGCTCAGGGATGGCTATTGAACAATGGTTCATACCATCATTCAGAAGAAAAGCTGTACTTGGCAAGAACAAGTAGAAATAGAACACAATTTGAAAATTTTTATGTGCAGCATTCCTTAGCAATCAAACAGATTTTAGCAAACACTAACCAGAATAAAAGAATACTTTTGATTATTTAGAAGCTGCATGTATATTGCTCTTCGCCTTATCAAGGCCAGTATGCTTAAACATATATAGAGTGTATATATTTTTCCACTAACTAGTTAGTATTTCCTCCGTTCTAGCTCAAGTTACTGCCAATGTTCAAAGGATGAAAAATACTGGACTACCAGTTCAGTGATGATGCTCTATAGCAATATTACCGTATATACTCGAGTATAGGTCGATCCGAATATAAGCCGAGGCCCCTAATTTACCACAAAAAAACTGGGAAAACTTATTGACTCGTGTATAAGCAGAAGATGAGACATGCAGCAGCTACTGTTACAGCTTAAAAGAGTGGAAAAGAGGGTCAACAATGCCCATCTGCAGCTACATACCTCCCTGTGTACCTCCCTGTGTCCATTGCAGCCTACCTGTGTCCTGTGCATGCCTCCGTGTGCCAATCTGCAGCCTCTGTGTCCTTCTGCACCCTCTGTGTCCTTCTGCAGCTCTGTGTCCTTCCGCAGCTCCGTGTGCCATTGTGTGCCATTTTGCACCGATCAGCATGTCATAAAAACATGCCAGGATTCAAAAGCCGCAATTCTCCTCCTCGTCTGTGACAGACGGCGGCCATTCCACTGTTCAAAAGCCGCGCCTTCCTGTCTGTGATAGGCGGAACACTCAATTTCCCAGCAGTCAGTGTTCCGCCTATCACGGACATCCGCTCATCCTCATACTACGGACGAAGATGAGAGGATGTCCGTGATAGGCGGAACACTGACTGCTGGGAAATTGAGTGTTCCGCCTATCACAGACAGGCAGGCGTGGCTTTTGAACAGTGGAATGGCCGCCGTCTGTCTGCACGACACGCTGATCAGGTAGACAGATGGCAGTGACTCGAGTATAAGCCGAGGGGGGCACTTTCAGCCTAAAAAAAGGGGCTCAAAATCTCGGCTTATACTCGAGTATATACGGTACAACGAGATTAAACAATGTGTAGGGATGAATCTTGGTTAGGCAATCATCATCTCTAAAATATAATGATGCACCACAATGTTAATTTCACTGTACAAATTCACTATTTTATAAATATTTGCGTTGGGACAGTCTGATTGTACAATGTTTCTAAAGTCGACCACACGGCGGTTGATTGCACAGTCTATATATAATCTCCTTTACATTTATCAATATGTATGTAGTGGGGGGGGGGGGCTTATATAATCCAGTTTATATCCAGTAAGGTATGCCTTGCACTATATATACAGAGGTATAGTGCTACCTTGGATATAAATGAAATGGATTATTTAGACTTACCATATATAAGACTGGGCTGAATGACATAAATCCATAGATTTCCCTATCCTCATCTAAACAGCATGTATAGATGGATCCCACACCAGTAAATATTGTATTCTGACAGACAGTACTCACGACTGTCACAATACCTGAACAGTGACTGTAGCTGAATGGCTACAGTCATTGCTTGGCTGATATTTTTCCCTGGCTTCTTTCATTGCTCAGTCAAAGTTTGTTAGTCTGTGTGGTGTCGTCAGGGACACCCATGGAACAAATTTTGTCTGATTCACAGGAATGGCCAGTTTTAAATCTATGCAGTATATAATGTAGTTGTTTATAAAGTACATACTTTAAATTGGTGCCCATTGGCCCACTTAAAGTATATGTAAACCTGAAAATATATATTTTTTTAATAAAGACTTCTACCTGGTACAGTAGAGGATGTCAAGCCATCTGTGCCCAGTCTTGCCACAAAAAGTTAATTCATCTCTGAGCAATCCTCTTGTGTTTTTGTAGTAACATAAAAAAATTACACACAGATAAGTTTGTGTTTCCCCATCCCCAAGGGCTGTGACTGACATCTGATTTCTTTATCTCATGAACAAGCAGAGAGCAGAGTTTGTGTTACAATTCCAGCTTCACATACCTCCTCCTTTCTTCTCCAGCTCTCCCAGGATTGGCTGCTCCACACCTCAGCATGACTGGGTGGCTGAAGTCATGTGGTTCCTTTCCTGTGTTTTGACTGGATGTTACTCATCATGGGGCATGATCAGTGTGGCTGAAGAGTAGGAGAGTTTAGAGGGGGGCAAGGAGTTTTGTGAGATCACAACTTCACCAACCAAGCTCAGGCAAAGAGACCTACCTACTGATTTCAGAGTTATGCAGGGTTCCTACTGCTGAAGTGGGTGACAATTGCAAGGTAGGAATACATGCAAGAGGCTTGCATGTATATATACATTAATACTGTGCCATTCGTTTATACTGGGTGAGTGGTGGGTTTACATTCACTTTAACTTGGGAAGTCCAACAGCAGGAAATAGTCTGATTGTAAGCAATAAAGTAAAAATTCACTTTACAAGGAAAACCCAATTATGTACAAGAAAAAAAAACGTATGCTTGCTCATTATTGAATTTTTGCGGTCAAGATAACTTCACCTAATTTACCAAGCTAAGTGAATATTCTCTTTGCAAAGGAAATTATTCACTTAGCTTAGTGAAAGAAGTGAAGATGTACTGACTTCAGGTATAATGTGAGTTGCTGTGTGACTAACACAGAACTATGGATAGCTGGAATGGGCAGGTCACAGTGGGGCTCATTTACTAAAACTAGAGAGTGCCAAATCTAGCGCAGCTGTGCATGGTAGCCCATTAGCGTCTAACTTTAGCTTTTTAAATTAAGCTTTGGCAATAAAACCTGGAAGCTGATTGGTTTCTATGAAGAGCTGCACCAGATTTTGTACTCTCCAGGTTAGCAACTTAACCCCAATGTGACTGTGGTAGGACCTATTCACAGTTGATTTAATAAAGATGCCCAGGTTTTCTGATTTACATCTCACTTCCATCACAAATCCAAAAGAATACGGGGTTTTATTCCTCATTAAATGATTAGAATAGCTCACTAATCATTCCTTATTGGATTCTGGTGATAATTGTAAATCCCAAATTATTTGTTTATAGTACAGATACAGCCCAATATTCTAAAGCCAGTAACTCCAAACTGCATTCAGCTGATTAAAGCTAGCTAATCATAGTCAGTGTAGTGCAGTGGTCTCCAAACTACTGTCCATAGGCCAAATCCCTTGGGGCACTATTTTGCCCACTGATACAAGGAACTATTCCTCCATCTGATACCAACAAGGAGACACCACTCCTTTTGCTGACACCAACAGTGTACATTATCCCTACTATTGATACCAACAATGAGGTATTATTCCTCCCACAAGGTTAGAGCACTATTCCTATCACTGATAAATCAATGGGGCACCCCACTGATACAAACAAAAGGGCACTATTCCTCATCCTGCTGACCACATGCATTATGTATTTTTTTCTTACTCCCGCTACCCACCAAGCCTGCGGCATTATCTACTCCCACTGGAAACAGTCTAGCCTGCTAATGTCTGAAGGACAGTAAACTGGACCTTTGTTTAAAAAGTTTTAAAAGTTGTTTTAAAAGTTTGGAGATCCCGGGCTTATAAACTGACAGGATAGTACAAACAGACAGTTTAAGGTGAGCTTGACTAAAAAGGAAGCAAAAGCCCTCCCAATTAAATCGGACTTGTAGTAAAATGCAAGGTTCGCTTATAGAGTCTTGGCAAGTATGTATGCAGAGACCTGGACAGGTGAACTTTATCATCTCAAAGTCAGTTTGCTAACTTTTAAAAACCAACAGATACACTTTTTTTTTTTTTACCAGTGTTTATAGTGTTTGTACTTTTTTGAATATGATGGCTCATGCCCTTACTATCTGGTATCATTGTGACCTTGCACAGTAAGCTTTTGTGTTCCATTGCTAACAGGAACACTACCTGCATTAGGTTTATGAATTCTCTCCCTGATTGCTCCTGTTTTCTCTCACAGTCCAACAAGATATCTGCAAATTGATTGGATTAATCTTAAATCTGTGCCTGCATACTTGCGGTAATGACATTAGATTATCAGTAAGAGAAACTATTGTGAACATCTCGATGAACTCTGTAAGTCTTTGAATATGTGGGTCCTTTATAAATTAATTCAATAAATACATTCTCTGTTGCTGATTATGCTAAAATCCTTTTCTTTAAAAAACGTATGAATCAATTACGGTCGGATATCATTAGGAAATCAGTTTTGCGCTTTAATTTTTAATAAGCATTGCAGATTACATATGTTTTTCTTGTCTAATGTTGTGCTTCATTCACACATCAAGCTAAATTACCAGTTTGTTATTTACTTAGGCAGTAAGCACAGATCCCTCTTTCATCCTCAGCAGCGGCATAAGCCAGCCTTGTTAAGTGTCCTCAGTTTCCATGGTTTTGCAATGCTATGTAGTGCAGACAATCCCTATATGATAAGGTAAGAGTCAAAATACCCCCAGATTCATTAAAAGCACTGAAATAGAACATATTAATTCAGCTCCAATTTACAAGTCTGATGCTTTCCACATTTACTTAACAATTGCGTGCTGCAAAAATTAATTAAATGGCACTTGTGGAAAGGTGAGGCCAATGACAAGAGTTTTTGATGGTTAGCATTAGAAGCATTGTCATAAGGCTCCTGAATTTAGCTACAAGGAATTATATAAAAGTCAGTTTACATGTAAATTCAGTGCACTTTTTGACTTTAGCATAGTGGTAATATTTCCTCAATAGCACTACCTGATCAACACTGGAATAGAGTTAGCGTTAGCAGGTCACAAAATATATTACCTTCTGCCTTGAGTTATCCTTTAATAACAGTAAGCAGACAACAAATAGGGGGTGCCGCTCAAGGCTCCAACTGGGTCCTCTCCTGTAGTACACTGCTAGATGTGCTGGAGAGGACAGAGCTCACCCCAACTCCAATGATGCAACAGACAAACAGGTCCTATGCAACACACATGACTGCAAGACCCTGTGGATATGTGAAATGACAGCCTCAGTCCTGGCTCAAGTCAAGCCATGCTCGGAATCAAGCAGAAGGAGCCGCACTGGCTATTGAACTTCCTTTTTCTCGGCTCATCGTACGCCTTGTACGTTTAATTAAATGGAACGTCACCACATTCCCACGTTCCTACGTTTGTAATTGTTGGCCAACATTTGTGTGACCGTGTGTATGCAAGACAAGTTGGAGCCAACAACCTTCAAACAAAAATTCACGGTTTTGTTGTCGGAAAGTCCGATCGTGTGTACGGGTATTCGTTTGATCATTATCATTTCACTCTCCGTTTATCTGCTGCTGTGCAAGAATTATGGGAAGAAAATATAAAGACAGATTTAATTTTGAACACTGTGCTTGTAATCTTCTGTGCAGGGAAGAGTTGGAGGAGAAAATGAAGACAGATTTATCCTCTCACTCTCAGCCTAGGTTCACACAAGATGCGGTTCGAATTCACAGCGAATTTGCTGCAGATTCTGCACCGCATCTAAATTGCAACCCGTCCATGTGAAACGATTGCCAAGTGTATGCTAAGTTAATGACACCCCACAATTGGTTTGCAAAATGCACCCATGAGATCCGATTCTTGTGTGGATGAAAAAAGGGTCCTGCCCCATTTGGTTTGAATGCGGTGCGATTTGAGCCATACAAATCCATGACTCGAATCGCACCCCAGTGACCACGTATGTAATTCGCACAGGAATGTGCTGCGATTTCTGCAAATTACAAACAGTGTTTGCACTGCAGCAGTGTGAACCCAAGGTCACTCTGATATCTGCTTTGCATGGAATAGTGGGAACTGACATCTCCTATGCACGGAATAGTGGGAAGATAATCTTAAAACAGATTTATCCACTGATTTCATTCTGTATTTGCTGTACTCGGAATTGAGGGGATAATAATATAAAGGCCAACTTTTCCTCTCACTCTCATTTTGTTTCTGCTGTGCAGGTAATTGTGGGTAGATAATATAAAACATATTTATCCTCTCACTATTATTCTGTACCTGCTGTGCAGGGATTTGTGGGAATATAATATAGAGATAGATTTTCAGCAGTTATACAGTCAGAATTTGAGAATACAGTTTTGCACGTAGTATAATTGGACAAAGGTGTTATTTTATAGTTGCCTGATGTAGAATTATAAGTGCAAAATGCAAGAGTCAACTGGAATTTGAAAATTCATGTTAAATAAGAAACAATCAAAAAAAAAAAGCACAAAAAAACCCCCCAAAACAATAAAGAAAAACTTCACCAATGTGCACAGTATACTTCAAATATCTAATAAAGAACATAGCAAGGTCTATATATCTGAAAAGGCATCATGCAAACACTATTCTCTTCCCCAACAAAACAAGCTTAGCAAGTGATCTCCAATATTTCATCTCAGAATAAATTAGACACACTTGTCCAATATAAAATGATGAAGGAATTTCTATTCTCGATGTATGAAAACTAGAATAGGTAATGTGGACATGGTTATTTATCTAAGACCAGACATTAATGAGGAAAACAGAAAACAGTGTGCAACATGGCAACAGAACACAAAAATGTACTCTGAACATTAGCCAGAACATTTTGTGTTATGTTGTGAGCTGTTATTTTCCTCATTATTGATTGGCATTGGATATGTGTCCATATTTCCTATTTTAGCTCTTAGTTTTGTTCGGTTGAGGCCCGAAGCTTCCATTTCTTGGTATGCCTTAAACAAAGAACTTTCAGAATGTGTATAAACCACTTTTATTTTAATTTATTTTATTTTATTTTAATTGCTCTTTCTGAAGAGTTCTTAGTGCTCAAAGTCAGTATTAAACTTTAGCCCTCAAACAGCATACAGCATGATCATTCACTTGAAAAAGGCTCTGACGCTTATAACTCCACTTCTTGGCCCGCCACAAATAATTCTTTCATTGTTTATGAATGAAGAGATTGAACATAAGATGAAGTATGAATGGCTAGATAAAGTGGGAAAAGGCAACAACAAGGTTTTAAACCTTTCCTCTTAAAAAATCAAATATGTTTGTTGGTGTCTTAAGCAGAGCTCTGATGTCAACTTTTTAGGTTTGGGTGGTAAAGAATTTTGCATGATAAAAATAAGCTTCTAGCCACAATGAATGCTAAGTAGGGATAAGCTTAAGGCTTATGGAGTCCCAGCATCCTCTGGGACTGTGACATCATAATGGGTGATGTCCCTATATAAGTCACCGCACGCTGCGTGTCCTGTCATTGTGACCGGAGACAGCGACGAGGCAACATCTCCAGAAGAGAAGAGAAGAACAGAAGACAGCGGCGACAGAAGAACCACTTGTAAAAGAGCTAGAAGGCGCGGTGGCCCGGCAAGAAGAACCGAAGAGGGGGACAAGACCCCCGAAGAGGGGGACAAGACCCCCGAAGTCAGAAGAAGAGGGCGGCGGCGAAGAAGAAAGCCGGGCTCCTCCGCTAGTGAAAGAGCTAGCAAAAGAGCAGAAGATAGCGGAGGACTCCGGCGAGAAGACCCCCGAAGACGGAAGAAGACCCCCGGAGCTGTGCAATAAACTATTTTAACCCTTGTGTGTTGTTTTTTTTTTTTACATTTTTTTCACAGGTGAATGGGTAGGGGTACATTGTACGCCATACTCATTCACATAGGGTGGTGGGCCGGTATCCGGGGCCCCCCTTATTAAAGGGGGCTCACGGATTCCAATAAGCCCCCCGCCCGCAGACCCCGACAACCAACGGCCAGGGTTGTCGGGAGGAGGCACTTGTCCTCATCAACATGGGGACAAGGTGCTTTGGGGTGGGGGGGGCGCGCGGCCCCCCCTTCCCCAAAGCACCCCCCCATGTTGAGGGCACGCGGCCTGGTAAGGCTCAGGAAGGGGGGCGCTCGCTCGTCCCCACCCCCTTTCCTGGCCGGCTGGGTAGCGTGCTCAGATAAGGGTCTGGTATGGATCTGGGGGGGACCCCCACACAGCTGAAAATTCTCTGAGAGTCGCCTCCGTATAGACGGAGATCCGACTTGGAGGCGAGCTCCATTGAAATCAATGAGTATCAGTCGCCTACAAGTCGGATAGAAGTAGTACAGGAACCTTTTCTGAAGTCAGAGCGACTTCAGTAGTGTGCATTAAGACGGCTCTCATTCACTTACATTAATTTTTACATGTAGCGCGACTTAAGGCGACTAGGGGCGACCTGAAGTCGGATCTGAGTCACCCCTGTGTGAACTGGCTCTAAGAGTTGGCCTGAACCTTGGCTGTTTGGGTGTTTGGATGAATGTCCGTACATTTACCAAATAAAAGCAGTATTACTACTGCCATTATACATGACAGCTTCTCACTGTCAATGTGAAAAAATATAAACTGAATATATGAACTTGTTGAATGGTGTAAAAAAGTAATGAGTAAAATAAAAATGCAGCTGCTACACACAAAGTGCTAATCGTTTG
The DNA here is from genome assembly GCF_037356315.1 of Lithobates pipiens. NCBI lineage: Eukaryota > Metazoa > Chordata > Amphibia > Anura > Ranidae > Lithobates > Lithobates pipiens. Next base: position 269,371,505 of record NW_027507784.1, read on the forward strand.
AAAATAAAGCACTCGCAAATACAATGAATAAATATCCCAATGTATATTAAACCTGATAGTGAAGTACCATTAAAACAAATTTATTTGTACAGGGGAATGGGTACTTACAAAAACTACAATCAAACAGGCTTCAAATATAAATCCGAACATGTGAAAAGATCATTTGTGGCGTGCGTTCCACGGGACCGGAAGTGACGTGAGTAATACCAGAAATTGTGTCAACTTTTCTCCCTCACACAGGGTGTCATCACAGAACCGGATTTATATTTGAAGCCTGTTTGATTGTATTTTTTTCTGTAAGTACCCATTCCCCATTACAAATAAATTAGTTTTAATGGTACTTCACTATCAGTTAAATTTTTTCTTCACTTTTGGGTATCTGTTTTGTTCTGCTGAAAAACATCTTAAAGAAACTTCGAATTTGAAGATCTGATACCACATCCATCATTCCTGCACACCATTACAAAGCTCTAAGTGACCCACCAGACTGAAAAGCTGGGGGGTCGCCTCAATCTGGTGAGTGGGAACACATGAGGGAGTGTTGCACACCTGAATATTTCTGAAGCCTTTTGCACTGCTTACCTTTCGGATTGGAACGCTTTTTGTCACTTTTCGTTTGGACATAGTTACATAGTTACATAGTTTAAGCCGTGTACACACGGGCGGACTGTCTGTCCAACTTAGTCAGTCGAAACACATTTCAGCGGACAGTCCGCTCGTGTGTGGGCTTCAGCGGACTTTTTCAGCGTGCAGTCTGGCGGACTTCAGAATTTCCGTAATATTGTCAGTCCAACTTTGCTTTCAGCGGACAGTCCGTTCGTGAGTAGGCTAGTTCGACGGACTAAGTATGGCGCATGCTCAGAAAGGATTTACACGGCGAAAGGTTGCATTGCTGTGTATTGGACGTCCTATTTCTAGTCCCGTCGTACGTGCTGTACACGTCATCGCGCAAGCTTTCGACTGACTGTTTGTTCATCGTGTGTGGTCAAGTCCGTTCATTCGAAAGTAGGACGGACTGTCCGTCGGATTGTCTGACGGACTTAGTTGGCCAGACAGTCCGCCCGTGTGTACGCGGCTTTAGTCAGGTTGAAAAAAGACACAGGTCCATCCAGTTCAACCTTAAAAACAAATAAATAAAATAAAAAATAATCGTACAAATAAAAAATAATCATACAAATAAAAAATAATCGTACAAGATAAAAAATAATTGTACAAAAAAATAATAATCGTACAATAAAAAATAATCATACAAATAAAAAACAATCGTACAAAATAAAAAATAATCGTACAATTATTGGACATTATTTGGTTTAATGTACATTGGGATATTTATTCATTGTGTTTGTGAGCGCTATATTTAATGTTTTATCTCAGTGTCAATGGTTGGTAAGGATTCTGGTGGGTGCAGGCACCACCAAGTCCTTAACAACCTATGATGTCACCAGTCTTATTCACTAAGTATGGATTTTAAGGAGAATCCCATGCAAAAAATAGGAATAAAAAGTATGTAGTACCGTCCAAAAATCTATACCAAACCCTTATCCGAAGAGTAGAGATAAAAGTGCGCTCTACCCCTTCTGAACCATACTAGGCCAAATGCCCTCAACATGGTGATGAGGACAAGGGCCTCTTCCTCACAACCTTGGCCTAGTGGTTGTAGGCATCTGTGGGCAGGGGCTTATTAGAATCTGGATGCCTTTTTAACAATAAAGAGGAACCCAGATATGTGAATGAGTAAGGGATACATAGTACCCCTACTCATTCACAAAAGAACGTAAATGTAAAATATGTAAGTGTAAAAAAAAAAACACACACAGTTTTTGACAAGTTTTTTTTTTATAAAAACACAAAACATGTCCCATGATGTACATCCTTAATCAATTATGTCACCCAGTAATGCAGATCCACAATGGCCGCTAATATAAAAAAAAAAAAAAAACACTGACCGCCTACACATATCTGAATGGCAAATGGCAACTGATATAATAAAAGAGGTGGGTGACATCATTGATGATATAAGGACATGTCCATATACTTACTGTATGATGCTATAGGGATCTTGATGGACAGGCTAAATTTCAATCAGTGTGAGGCTTCCCCTACTCTATAGGATTTGTTGTAGCTGCCAAGCTCATCATAGGCAACAGCAGAGTGTACACACTGTGCATGTGCAGCCTGAAAGAGAGAACAGGACTTCTGGCACCCAAATCGAGGAGGGCCAAGATGCCAAAGTATTGTACAATGCAAGAGATGACTGGGGCAATACAGAAGCTGCCCATTGCAAGAGGCTCTCTTGCCTATAGCTTGGTCTGACCTTGATTAAGATTTGAAAAATTTGAGAATTGTAAAAACATGGGAGGCACAATCATGAATGCACCTAATTCAAACCCTGGTAATAGAATCCTCTTTAATAGAATATATGCACTAATAACATGAACAGTGGTGGAGTTTAGGGACTTTTTTCCCTTTAAGGCCATCTGTATAACTTTCCTATATTCTGACATCTTGAATGTTATCCCAATTATTTCAGGCAGGATTATGGAGCAGTACTGAGAACATTTACTGAATCAAACGATGTGTTACTTTCTGATTCAGACATAAACACCATTACCAGAGTTTTCCTGCTGGTCATTGACACTCCTCCATCCAAATCTTCGAAGCCCAGCAATATGCTGTTTTAGTTCAGTAGCTAATTTGTTACTTTAATTATAATGTGTGCATTCACTTCAGGCATCGTCTAAAATACCAACAAAATATGACAGACTGTCTCGCTTGCTGATTAAATTCACTTTTTTGTCTTTTTTTTTCCCTGCTTGCTAATTAACTTTCTTACCATAATTCTAAGTCCATATTGATTATGACAGAGTGTGACATCACAACATGTTGCTTGGTGATATATGCAGCTGACTAGAATAGTTTTCTGTTTTCATGTTTACATATTGATTGGATGTTAATTAGTGAGATGTGGAAAATGCTTTAATTTAAACATTTGTTTCCATGGAAACCTTCTGCTTGGATAGACATATGTATATTTAATTACTTTAACGGTGTCAACACAGTTTTGAAAATCTTCAGAGAGCACAATGACATCAATCCACACCTGATTTAAGGTTTGAGGGAGATTTGGTGTTTCTAAAGTTTGTTTTAGATATATAATGGTTATTTGTGGGCATTGTTGTATACAGCCCCAGATGTTGGAAACATCATGGAGAAAATGGCTCATGTGATGCGTGGAATTGTGGAGATATCCAAGTGGCAGAGGCGGCTACTTGCTCAGTTTTGAACCGAACAATTCAATTTCTGAAACAACTGACCTTCTGGCCATATCGTCTACACAGGATCTTTCTGGCAAATAGATTCTGTGTAAAAAATGCATGCACTGGTCCTAAAGCACTTTCTTTTACATGAAATAGACATGCAAATGTCTGTACAGAGTTTGGACACAAGCAATTAATCATGGAAATATTGAAGAGTGGCAGCAGAAAAAAGAAAAAACATAGATCTATACTCAGATGAAAAGTTAAAAAAAAAAAAGTTTTTTTAAATACATATTTTTTTTTTAGAGATCTATGTTTGTCCCAAGTATGTTTGAATCTACTTACTGTTCACTGACTAACTACCTCTGCTGGAAGTCTATTCCAAGCATTGACTACTCTTTCAATAAAATAATACTTTCTAAGATTAGTTTTGAACTTTCCTCCTCTTAGTTTGAGGTTACGTCCCTGTTTTCTTGATCTTGGCCTCATATTAAAAATACTGCCCTCCTAATCCTTATTTACCCTTATTTACCCCCTTGATGTATTTAAAGGTTTCAATAATGTCTCCTCTTTACCTTTTTTCTTTCAGACTGTAAATATTACTTTTCTGAAATCTCTCCTGATATGTTTTATCCCCCACACATTTCACCATTTTTGTTGGCCCTCTCTGGACTCATTCTGTCTTATCAATATCTTCTTGTAATTGAGGTCTCCAGAACTGGACACAGAATCCTAAATGAGTTCCGAATAAAAATCTCTATAGGGGAATCAGGGCCTCCTTTCTTTTGCTGGTACTGCTCTAGTGATGCATCCTCAAATTCTATTTGTTTTTCCCACAGCATTTTTTGTGGCTGTGTGCATGCCCCTAACTATAATGCTGAGTGCCTGGTTTGAGAACACTGCATAACAAACCAGACTCCAACAACCCCTACCACTGCGCCACTTCTGTCTGGTTTAATTGCGGGACTCAGGTGTCAGTTTGCTTCAGGAGAACTGACAGCTGTACCTACATGAATAAAGCATGCAAAAACAATTTGCAGGTTTCATTAACAAATATATTGCGATTATATTATTACATTGTATTGTATTGTATAGTTTCTGACTCCTGATCAAGTGATCACTATGATAACAATGATAGTAAGCTTCGCTTACAAAAACAAGCTGGCCCCATTGGTGCTGTCACTTTGATACAAATGTATTTTTTTTAAAAATTTTTGCCCATTTGTCAGCTTAAAAAATAAAATGTTATCAGAATATTTATTGACCCTGTGTACTAAATAAAAACCTTGAATGTCCTTAAAAGCAATGTAAAAATTATAGTTAGGTGTCACACCTACCTCTCTTGTTGATGATTTAGGCACTATAACTGGTTCTATGTTTTTCACCTATAGCAGCTCTCTTTCCCATAAGGCAAGTAGGCCTACCAGTACTCGGTTTTCCCAAGTCTTGTACACAATGCTACAGTGCCTGGCCACCACGCCGGAGCAAGCACGAGCTAAGCACAGCAAATATGTACTTGCAATTGGTAGACGGGCAGAGTGGTCCAATAACAGTCTGGATTTAATGCAGGCAATGCTCAGATGGTAGTCAGGGTCAATCCAAGGTCAATAACAGGAATCCAAACTAGCAGGCAGGACTGGAATCAGGCAAAGGCAAAGGTCAAGGTACAGGGAAATTGAAGCACTTATTGGAAACACTATTACAAGCATGACACTAAGAGCTTGGCAGGCTTAAAACAAGTTTGGTCTCCCCCCAGTGTCTACATTAATCACCTTGTATGTGGACAGTGAGACAGGGAGTGCAGCTCAACCAAAACCAGGTTGCTGGAATGAGACTAGCAGCTGCCAAGAAACAGGAGCATTACATGTGCTGACAGTAGGAAAATTGGTCAAGCATTTATCATCAAGTTAACTGACAATGCAAACGTTGGCCTGGGCACCGAGACATCAATGACCTCTGGTCACAAAAAGATTAGGTGTATATGTGTTTTTAAAGTATGTTTTAATGTATTTATAGTGGTATGTAATTTCTAATATTGTGATAACATAAAGTGACTTTTTGGAAAGGGGTGATTGTGGCTGTTGCTTTACTTATTCTCAGCCTTCCTCTTTTTGGTCCTTTTGCTTTCTATGCTTTCTCTACTCACCACCTCCTGGGACATGTCACGGGTCCCAGTTCCCAGGTCCCAGGGTTTTTTTTTTTGCTCATTTGAGAAAGAACAGCTCTACTCTTGCATGCTTAGTGGGAAGCTGGCTGTGAAGCAACAAGAAGTCACAACTGCCTTTCCACATTCAAGATATCGGCAATGGGGACCCAAAGACCAGAAAAGAATCAGCCAGGGTGAGGACAGCTCTGGATCTCTGGACTATGTGCATATTGATGCATATTGATTAAAAATTTTAAACAAAAAATCAATCAGCGCTGAACACAATAAAATAAATGTAAAATAAAATGGTGAAAAAAATAAATGCAGCTAGAATACTATAGGTCAAAATACCAAATCCCACATTACAAAGTAAAAAGTAACAGTACAGCGCAAATAAACATAAAAAATCAATGAAATCAATCCATCAATATAGTGTATATACAAATACAAAAGTCTATAAGTGAAAAAGAGGAAATAGGTGAATTGTCAAGAAGAATCCGCTTGTGCAGTGTGTCTTCAATCAAAAAAACAGGTGATGATGTGATCCCTTCACCAAAGAGCAAGATGGACTCTCACCTCAAATAATGGACCCCTGATAAATCAGACAGGTCAAAAACGCATGTTCCCGTCAAGGGTTAATCACAGCAATCAGCAAACGTAACGGAAGTGCTCCAGAGATAAATCCTTTTTCATGTCCTCAAACCAATATGATTCCACATAGAAGTATAAAAAACAAAATCTAGTGCTCTCCGTTTATAGCGAATTTATTAAAAAAGAAGCAGGGATAAAATGATACACTCACATTTTTATGCACTGATCTCAAGTGCTGAGTAGTAGGCATAAAACAGATACAATCCAGCATCCATGCACGGATCAGTGTAACAGCTTGCGGATGATGTCACGGCTTAGGTCACGTGGTCCGTACGCGTTGCGTCCCCGAAAGTAGGCGGGACTTCATCAGCGGCGACGGCGTGACGTCGGACAACCGCTTTTAAGCTAGCACACTGATAATTGGCCAATAAGAAAGAAGATTGTGCGCAAGTCAGCTGCCCAGGGACAAACACATCAAGCGTGACCCCGGAAGCCAAATTCACACACAGTAAATTTCAAGAGAGAGAGGAAATATATAATAACAAGAAAAAACCAGAGGGGCACACATGGATCGTGATATTCAGTAGTAGTAAACATACACTACACCTCCAGCTGCCCTCAAATAGAGCGATTTAAATACAAAAATAACAAAAAATTATATATATATATATATATATATATATATATATATATATATATATATATATATATATATATATATATATATATATATATATATATATATAATAAGAAATATTTCTAAAAATATTACTAAAAATATTATATTACTACAAAAATAATCATGCAGTATCCTACACTGAAATGGGGGTATAAATATATCCCTCAGCTGATCAGTAAAACCCTGCTAAGATTAAATATAAAACCACATAGCCGCCGACGTCATCCACCAGCAACACTGATCCGTGCATGAGAACAAAAAACAATCTATACAGAAAAAAAATATATAAAAAATCTGAAAAATAAAAATAAATATGAAAAATAAAAAGAAATAAATAGAAATAAAATAAAATATGACATGAGAAAATAAAATAAAAAATTCATCTATCCGAAATGAAACAATTTAAATCAAAATCAACATTCAAGCCACTCGGGGCGAGAACCCTGGTTTCATGAATCCAGTATGATTCACGCCTACTCAATTGGCGTATGAAGTTACCTCCACGCCAATGTTTCGTGACCTTTTCAATCCCCCAGAAACTCAAACTTTTGGGATTCTGAGCATGTACCAGTTTAAAATGACGAGACACATTGTGTGTCTTGAGGCCCTTCTTGATATTATTCACATGCTCACCTAACCTGACATGGAGTGGCCTAGACGTCCTACCAATATATTGGAGGCCACATCCACATTGGAGCATATATACCACCCCTACCATAGAACATGTAATCAGTTGATCGATTTTATACCCCCTATTGTTACTTGTAGCAACAAAAGATTTTCTCTTTTTTATATTACATCTGGAATGTTTGCATGCTGTACACCGACCACACGCATAAAAGCCAGACAGAAAGGAAAATAACCTACTTTCAGTTTGCACAGGAGGATCAATGACACTGGGGGCTATCTGATCACGTAACGAAGGAGCCTTTTTATATATAAAAGAAGGACGTGCGGGTAGGAGAGGTCCCAATACCCTATCCTGCTTCAATATAAACCAGTTTTTTGCAACCAATTTTTCAAATTTCCTGTGCTGTACATAATAATCCAAAACCATTCTGAAGTTAACACCTTCTCCTATTGGTTTTTTCACTCTGTCTCCAGCTAAAAGAGATCTATCCAACTGTTGGACTAAAGCAACTTCATGATCAAGACCATGTCTATCATAACCTTTTTCCTGAAATCTAGAGGACAAAACTTGGGCCTGAAGCACAAAATCTTCCACATTGGAACAATTACGCCTCAATCTTACATACTGTCCTTTGGGGATATTGCACAACCAGGACTTATGGTGGCAACTCCCCAGAGGAATGTACGAATTGCGATCGGTTGGTTTGAAATAATTTTTTAATAACAACCCATCTTTATCTTTACTGATATATATATATATATATATATATATATATATATATATATTGTAATGTTCGGGGGACCAGGTAGATCGCAGGACACAGGCTTTTCATACAACAAAGGGTTTATTAACTTAAATAGCTTTACAGCAGCCCAAAAACAAAAGGAAAAAGGTTTGTAGTCTCACCGACTTGCAAAGTCCAGAACAGCTGTCCTTATCAAAGCAGAGCTTGATCTTGATGGCAGGTAGCTTCCCCTGCCAGGAGACTTCCAAACAGGACACTGCTGTCCACTTCAGTTGCTGCAGTCCAAAATAAACACCATCCACCATCCACCATCCACCATCCACCATCCACCATGTCTTCTCCACTCCTCCACACCCATCTACCACTTCCTGTCTTGTTTTTTAAAGACACTTCCTTAACAGGTGGGTTAATCAATTTTATTCCCTTAAAGAGACCACAACCCAAACAGAGGGGAAATATAGCGTCCTTCCAGGACCCAGCCACGGCGTCCTGTACAATATATATATATATATATATATATATATATTGTAATGTTGGGGTGATTAAGCACAATTGGTAGATGCACGTTTTAGTCTACATCAGGCAGGCGTTTTATGGTTAAGGGCCTGGTAGCCCACGTTTATTATAAGAAAACAAAAATATTTAGTTCATCCAGTAATCCCACGCAGGAGTTTGAATTCATTCAGCACACAAATGAACATACCAAGCCACCTGGCTCTCAATTGTCAACAGTTCCTCTGCTTGCTCCCAACAGATTTGTCAACTCTTTCCAGCCCCCTGGACTCACCGACTTCCTTAGTCTTCCTGACTCTCAAGGTTGTCAGCCTTTCCCAGTCCCTTACACGGACTACAGTCTCCCACAGGGCAAACCACTCTTCAGCCAGCAGCAAGCTGTTCACACTCCTTCACCTTCCACACCAACAGCCCTTCATTTATATGGCTTATATGCAGCTGGGCACACACCCTGCTCGTTAACATCAAGACCCAGACACAGGGCTGGAGATATGCAAACTCTGTGTCTGCGTCTCGTTTTCCTCCAATTTTATAGGGACAGAGCCTCGCTCTGTCACATATCCCCCCCCTTTGTTTCGATCCGGAGGGAGGAACACCAGCACCCATCATGATGGTTGGGACACCTCTGTGCTGGCTGTCAGCCACGTAGGCCCAACCTTTTTTCCGGGTGCGCTTCCAGGAACATTCCCCCCTGGATCTTAACAGGTTCCTATATTTTCCTATACTCAGCCTTCCTCTTCTTTTGGGGTCCCTGGGCTTATTCACTTTTCTTGGGGGAACTCTGCCTTCCTTGAGCCCTCCTTTCACCTTACAAATACCCATTTTACCCTTCACCATCGGTATTTCAGGTTTAAAACAGTTTCTCTTGGTACCCACTGCAACCAAATCATTGTTTACAGAACGAACTCTTAACAGATCACAGCTTTCCAATTCAGTGTTTGTTAGAAGAAGACCTGAGGAGGGACTACATCCGACGGGACCATAGCACAGCTCCATCTCACCCGTTGTCCAACACTCCATGGGTACCTGTTCTAACAAACTACCCTGACCTAAGCATAAACCATTTTTTTCAGGTGTACACATTACATTGTTATGGCAACCAACATTAACACTTTCTCCCATAGTATCTCCGGGCACCTTAACTTGTACCCCTGGGCCAGTGACAGAAAGCATCTCTGCTACTGCTGAGTCCATTCTGGGCCGTTCCTTCTCATGAGGCCTAGCGGGTAAGGCAGTATCTGCGCCCTCTACTGACAACTGCTCCGCCGCACCTCGGACCACACCAGCAGAGATGTTTCTAGTCATCGCATCAGACGGAGAGACCTCTGATATCTCAAGCAGTTCTCTCGCGTGCCTTCCATACCAATCAATAACTAGAAGTACGCTCACAGAGAATCTGGAGATCCTGTGCCACATGGGTAACCATTGGTCCCACCAATTCCACTGTTTGTCATGGTTTCCCAGCACTGCCTGTACCACCTGGCTCCACCCATTGGTGCTACGCAGCACCACCTGGTCCAACTGCGGTGGAGATACCCAAGTATACAGCAAGTTCATTTTTACCAACTCTAGCATTTCTAGTAAAGTTTCTGTCATCTCTAAACATCCCATGTCTAAACACCAGAACTTTCTAGGGTCTTTTACCCTGTCCAAGACATGGAGGGGCTCAGCGACTGCAGGTTGAGAGGGTGAGACATTTGAAGAGACCTCATCCTCCTTGGAGGTACTCATCACGGCCTGTTGCTCCCCTGGAGAGCTGTCAGACACATGTCTCACACTTATCCCTTCTGCACCAGTGTTGGTGAGCCTCTGCAGGTCATTACAAGTCACACTATCACTTTGATACTCCATATCATTTAGCTGTGGGGCTGTGGACAACACATCTGCGATGCCAGTGCTCTGAACGGTTTCTTCAGAGGGGAGGGCAGCAACCTTTGCAGGGACCAGGACGCCCTCAACCACCGGCGGCTCTGCGATCCCCCTGTCTGGCATAGCAGTTGTGTCCACACCCTTGTTACTTAAGCTAGCCTTATCCAGCATGGCTAACAATTGTTTGGCCCAGCTGTCCCAGTCCATTGTGGTTCCACCATGGGTGTTCCACAGCGTTGCATCACCTGCTGTAGAAGGCCGCACAAAAACCTGGGATTCATTAGCTTTAACTGCACATTCCTCACTTCTATATACATCATTTTGTAACACCATACTTTTATCAACGTTGCATTGGGGTGATGCTTCGTCACCTAAAACTTGGTGCAGCACACCATTCTGAACACCTTTTTCTGGTGGCACTACAGACACATCCAGCTTTGTATACTCAGCTTTTGCAGGCTGAATTAACCCCTTGCCCACTGGGCTACACGTAGGGTTGTGGGGCTGCGCCCACACTCTCTCACTGTGTGAATTAGTCCCCCCTTGTTCCACCAGCATAGCACCAGAGCCATCCTGGGCAGCCTCTGACTCCAACACATGGAGACCCCATGAGACTTCCATGGACAATCCTGTGCCTCTGCCTGTCATGGGAGATCTCCTACTCTCATCACTGGTAGTGAACACATTACCAACCTCACTCTCAGATATGACATTACAAGAAATACATGTTTCAATGTCATTACACTCATCACGTTTAGCAATAGTATCACTTTTGTTAGTACGATCATTAGCATTCTCATTACATGTAGACACAACTGCTGTTTTTGTGGTTTGTTTATGAGCCACCATAACCTCTGAGCGACTCTTCACAGCACCTGCTCTCTGTAAAGGGGCACTTTTGCCTATTTGGGCAGCTCCATAGCTGACCTGGGAAACTCTCTGCTCCAACACTGCAAGCTCCTTGGAAGTTTCCCTGGGCAACCCTGCAGCAGCTATCACTAGGGAACATGGTACCAGCACTGTTTTGGTCACCCCTAGCTCAATTTTCCCAGCCATCTGCTGGATCATAGCAGGCATATGCAGAGTCCCCATGTCCTTTTCAGTCTTTAGCCCTGCGTCTATTTGGGCTTTATGCGGTGCCTCCCCACTGCTCTGGGTAGCACACTGCAGAAAGTCTATGTCCATTTGTACTGCGGATCTCCCCACTGGACATACTCCCACTTCACTGGATTCAGCATCATAAACTGAAACAGTCTTACCAGTTCCTGCAGCTGGTGTCATAGCCTTCACTTGAGTGCGTTGTCTCACTGGTGTGGTGTCTCCATAGGCTGACTCCCCCATGTGGCCATGGAGCAAAACTGCAGCCTTTCTGGACCCACTGACGCCCCCTGTAGGTAACACAAGATCCTTGTTGCTAGGGGTAACTGCAGACTTGCGCTCCAAAGCTGGTTGGCTATAACTCATGCAGGATTCAAGCTGATGTACTCTCCTTTCGGGACTGACCCCTTTGCCTAAGCGGCCATGACAGAAAACCTTACGTTTCTCTGGATTTCCAATTCCTAGGACTTCCGGTGACACTTCTCCCATCCTGGAGCATTGCTGGCGGCCCATGATACGATGGAACTCTCCTCTAAGAAGGATTTCCTCTTTAAACTTGCGATAGTCATCCTGGTCCCCATCCATCAAATGGTAAACCGACCGGAACTCTATCCGCAATAAGGTTTGCAGCAGTTTTGGCCACCGGTCCCTAGGCCATTTTCTCTTTACAGCAACTTTTTCAAATCTTACAAGGAAGTCTCCCACCTCCTCTGTAGGCAGCATGGGTTGCACATAGTCAGAGGCCAAGATCTCAGCCCCTTGCAGTGCACCAGACTCTTTGCGATTCCGCTTGAACCATTCATTTGCTGTCTCACATGTCACTGGCCCCTTTTTACTGGTCCTACAAGGTGGAGACATCTTCTCAGGCCATGCTGAGCTCACTTCTTGGCATCTCCTCCATGATTGGCTCTCACTCGTTGCCATTGGATACCACTTCTGAGGACACAGCTGATCACAATCATTAGTAGATGAGCTCCAGAATTCATCAACCTCCCATCCAGCTTGGTTATTCCACAAACATTCCTGTGACAAGGGGCAATGGGCAACAGCATGTCCCCACTCACTACAATGGATGCAGCGCAGAGGCCTCCTTGCGTCATGCTGTGGCACCTTTGGGCTCAGGCTGCCAGGAACAACATCCTCTTTAACTTGATTAAACATGAACTTCTTGCTTTTTGACTGCCTCATCCTTGCAATCACATGCACACAGCAGCTTGTAACAGTTCTCAGCAGAGAAAGGAAAAAAAAAAAATCTGATGTTTAATTCTTCCTTCACAGGTACACAACCTGCATGCAACACAGTCCATCAAATAAACGTATACGCAATGCTGTTCGCCTGGCTGCCACACACAGCTAGCAGTAGTTCCTGATGCGACTCACCATGGAGCAAGGACCCGGATTCCACCGTCTACATGCCCGCATTCGAACACCACTTGTAATGTTGGGGTGATTAAGCACAATTGGTAGATGCACGTTTTAGTCTACATCAGGCAGGCGTTTTATGGTTAAGGGCCTGGTAGCCCACGTTTATTATAAGAAAACAAAAATATTTAGTTCATCCAGTAATCCCACGCAGGAGTTTGAATTCATTCAGCACACAAATGAACATACCAAGCCACCTGGCTCTCAATTGTCAACAGTTCCTCTGCTTGCTCCCAACAGATTTGTCAACTCTTTCCAGCCCCCTGGACTCACCGACTTCCTTAGTCTTCCTGACTCTCAAGGTTGTCAGCCTTTCCCAGTCCCTTACACGGACTACAGTCTCCCACAGGGCAAACCACTCTTCAGCCAGCAGCAAGCTGTTCACACTCCTTCACCTTCCACACCAACAGCCCTTCATTTATATGGCTTATATGCAGCTGGGCACACACCCTGCTCGTTAACATCAAGACCCAGACACAGGGCTGGAGATATGCAAACTCTGTGTCTGCGTCTCGTTTTCCTCCAATTTTATAGGGACAGAGCCTCGCTCTGTCACAATATATATATATATATATTAGTATATTTATTTTTATTTATTTTTCTTTTTCAGATTTTTTTATATATTTTTTTCTGTATAGATTGTTTTTTGTTCTCATGCACGGATCAGTCTTGCTGGTGGATGACGTTGGCGGCTATGTGGTTTTATATTTAATCTTAGCAGGGTTTTACTGATCAGCTGAGGGATATATTTATACCCCCATTTCAGTGTAGGATACTGCATGATTATTTTTGTAGTAATATAATATTTTTAGAAATATTTCTTGCTATATATATATATAATTTTTTGTTATTTTTGTATTTAAATCGCTCTATTTGAGGGCAGCTGGAGGTGTAGTGTATGTTTACTACTACTGAATATCACGATCCATGTGTGCCCCTCTGGTTTTTTCTTGTTATTATATATTTCCTCTCTCTCTTGAAATTTACTGTGTGTGAATTTGGCTTCCGGGGTCACGCTTGATGTGTTTGTCCCTGGGCAGCTGACTTGCGCACAATCTTCTTTCTTATTGGCCAATTATCAGTGTGCTAGCTTAAAAGCGGTTGTCCGACGTCACGCCGTCGCCGCTGATGAAGTCCCGCCTACTTTCGGGGACGCAACGCGTACGGACCACGTGACCTAAGCCGTGACGTCATCCGCAAGCTGTTACACTGATCCGTGCATGGATGCTGGATTGTATCTGTTTTTATGCCTACTACTCGGCACTGGAGATCAGTGCATAAAAATGTGAGTGTATCATTTTATCCCTGCTTCTTTTTTAATAAATTTGCTATAAACAGAGAGCACTAGATTTTGTTTTTTATACTTCTATGTGGAATCATATTGGTTTGAGGACATGAAAAAGGATTTATCTTTGGAGCACTTCCGTTACGTTTGCTGATTGCTGTGATTAACCCTTGACGGGAACATGAGTTTTTGACCTGTCTGATTTATCAGGGGTCCATTATTTGAGGTGAGAGTCCATCTTGCTCTTTGGTAGGGATGAGCTTCGTGTTCGAGTCGAACGTACGTTCGACTCGAACATTGGCTGTTCGGGCGTCCGGCGAAATCCGAACTCTTGGTCCGTTCGCGTCAAAATTCGTATGGCGCGCGCGGACCACAATGCACTGCGATGGCGCAGTGCATTGCTGGCTCATGATTGGCCAAGCATGCACTGTGACCCCGCATGCTTGGCCAATCGCAGCGCCAGCAGCGAGGAGAGCCATGATTGGCCACAGGCATCCTGCCTGTGGCCAATCATAGCTCAGGCTGTGTAGTGCACGCCCCACACTATATAAGGCCGCCTTTGAGGCGGCCTCGTGTAGTGTGTTGGCATCTGAAGCAGTGGGTGTTCTGTGTACCTTCAACACAGTTACACACCAATCGTTTTTGGCTGATTTCCTATCTTGCTCTTGTGTAGTGGTTATTGTCTGTGCCCTGACCGCAGTATACACCACTATATTCACCTCACCTATATAGCTAGTGATCTAGCTTTAATAATAGAGCTTGCAGTCAGTAGTGTTAGGAGATAGTGTGTGCTGTCTGCGTGCTCTGTACCCAGTACATACCGCTATAATCCACCTACATAGCTGTTCTCTATTTGGGCCCAATTGCCATCTGCAGGAGTTATTGGAAGTTGTGTGTGCTTCCAGCACAGCACAGTATACATCTGTATATACCCCTTTAACTCTGCTGTTTTCTGGTTATTGTCTGCGTGCCCTGACCGCAGTATACACCGTGATATTCACCTCACCTATATAGCTAGTGATCTAGCTTTAATAATAGAGCTTGCAGTCAGTAGTGTCAGGAGATAGTGCGTGCTGTCTGCGTGCTCTGTACCCAGTACATACCGCTATAATCCACCTACATAGCTGTTCTCTATTTGGGCCCAATTGCCATCTGCAGGAGTTATTGGAAGTTGTGTGTGCTTCCAGCACAGCACAGTATACATCTGTATATACCCCTTTAACTCTGCTGTTTTCTGGTTATTGTCTGCGTGCCCTGACCGCAGTATACACCGTGATATTCACCTCACCTATATAGCTAGTGATCTAGCTTTAATAATAGAGCTTGCAGTCAGTAGTGTCAGGAGATAGTGCGTGCTGTCTGCGTGCTCTGTACCCAGTACATACCGCTATAATCCACCTACATAGCTGTTCTCTATTTGGGCCCAATTGCCATCTGCAGGAGTTATTGGAAGTTGTGTGTGCTTCCAGCACAGCACAGTATACATCTGTATATACCCGTTTAACTCTGCTGTTTTCTGGTTATTGTCTGCGTGCCCTGACCGCAGTATACACCGTGATATTCACCTCACCTATATAGCTAGTGATCTAGCTTTAATAATAGAGCTTGCAGTCAGTAGTGTCAGGAGATAGTGCGTGCTGTCTGCGTGCTCTGTACCCAGTACATACCGCTATAATCCACCTACATAGCTGTTCTCTATTTGGGCCCAATTGTCATCTGCAGGAGTTATTGGAAGTTGTGTGTGGTTCCAGCACAGCACAGTATACATCTGTATATACCCCTTTAACTCTGCTGTTTTCTGGTTATTGTCTGTGTGCCCTGACCGCAGTATACACCGTGATATTCACCTCACCTATATAGCTAGTGATCTAGCTTTAATAATAGAGCTTGCAGTCAGTAGTGTCAGGAGATAGTGCGTGCTGTCTGCGTGCTCTGTACCCAGTACATACCGCTATAATCCACCTACATAGCTGTTCTCTATTTGGGCCCAATTGCCATCTGCAGGAGTTATTGGAAGTTGTGTGTGCTTCCAGCACAGCACAGTATACATCTGTATATACCCGTTTAACTCTGCTGTTTTCTGGTTATTGTCTGCGTGCCCTGACCGCAGTATACACCGTGATATTCACCTCACCTATATAGCTAGTGATCTAGCTTTAATAATAGAGCTTGCAGTCAGTAGTGTCAGGAGATGCGTGCTGTCTGCGTGCTCTGTACCCAGTACATACCGCTATAATCCACCTACATAGCTGTTCTCTATTTGGGCCCAATTGTCATCTGCAGGAGTTATTGGAAGTTGTGTGTGCTTCCAGCACAGCACAGTATACATCTGTATATACCCCTTTAACTCTGCTGTTTTCTGGTTATTGTCTGCGTGCCCTGACCGCAGTATACACCGTGATATTCACCTCACCTATATAGCTAGTGATCTAGCTTTAATAATAGAGCTTGCAGTCAGTAGTGTCAGGAGATAGTGCGTGCTGTCTGCGTGCTCTGTACCCAGTACATACCGCTATAATCCACCTACATAGCTGTTCTCTATTTGGGCCCAATTGCCATCTGCAGGAGTTATTGGAAGTTGTGTGTGCTTCCAGCACAGCACAGTATACATCTGTATATACCCATTTAACTCTGCTGTTTTCTGGTTATTGTCGGCGTGCCCTGACCGCAGTATACACCGTGATATTCACCTCACCTATATAGCTAGTGATCTAGCTTTAATAATAGAGCTTGCAGTCAGTAGTGTCAGGAGATGCGTGCTGTCTGCGTGCTCTGTACCCAGTACATACCGCTATAATCCACCTACATAGCTGTTCTCTATTTGGGCCCAATTGTCATCTGCAGGAGTTATTGGAAGTTGTGTGTGCTTCCAGCACAGCACAGTATACATCTGTATATACCCCTTTAACTCTGCTGTTTTCTGGTTATTGTCTGCGTGCCCTGACCGCAGTATACACCGTGATATTCACCTCACCTATATAGCTAGTGATCTAGCTTTAATAATAGAGCTTGCAGCCAGTAGTGTCAGGAGATAGTACGTGCTGTCTGCGTGCTCTGTACCCAGTACATACCGCTATAATCCACCTACATAGCTGTTCTCTATTTGGGCCCAATTGCCATCTGCAGGAGTTATTGGAAGTTGTGTGTGCTTCCAGCACAGCACAGTATACATCTGTATATACCCGTTTATCTCTGTTGTTCTATAAAAAAGGCATCTGCAGGAGTTAGTGGGTGTTGTGTGCCTCCAGCACAATATAAACTACCCAACTACTGTTTTACCCAACTCCCTTCAGGCCATTACCATGTCTTGAAGGCCAGCAAGGAGAGGCAGACAGGCGCGAGCCGATAAAAGAGGGCAAGCAGGCTCGGTGTCTAGAGACAACAGTGCTGGTCGTGGACACGGTGCATTGTCATCAGCACGTGGCCATGGGACATGCTAGTCCTTCTTTTCTGCAGCTGGACATGTTGAACCGCAACATGCCAATGACTTGGTAGAGTGGATGACCAAGCCCTCTTCATCCTCCTCATCCTCTCTCACCCAGTCTCAGGGTAGTAGCAAAGCAGCTGCCAACACATCGTCTTCCCTCCTCTCAATGTCATCATCAGTGACTCCTTCCCTAGACCCACCACGTCCTCCTGAGGAGTCTCCTGAACTCTTTGAGCAGAGTGTTGGGTACATGTTCCAGGAGGATGCCCAGTGTTTGGTGGGCTCTGATGATGACACTCAGCTAGAGGAAGGCAGTAGCGTGAGCGCAGAGAGAGGGGATGCTCAAGAAGGACAGCAATCTGGCAGTCATGTTTCACAAGCTGCAGCATACTGCCAGGTTTGCTACAGCGATGAAGAGGGAGGGGATGATGAGGGCACTGACTCCACGTGGGTGCCTGGAAGGAGGGAGGAGGAGGAGGAGGAGGAGGAGGAGGAGGCACATGTCCAACGAGGCAGGATGCCCTCCGGGGGCCAGCTTAGGGGCAGCACACCGACTGAATCGCACCGCAGAGCTCCGCCTGCGCAGAGCGCTTCCTCTGCGCGTTATTCTAAAAGTTCTTTGGTGTGGGCCTTTTTTGAGACGAGTGCATCAGATCGCACCGCTGCTATTTGCAACATATGTCTCAAGCGTATCTCACGTGGCCAAAACATCAGCCGCTTGGGCACCACATGCTTGACCAGACATATGTTGACCTGCCATGCAGCTCGTTGGCAAGCGTACCTCAAAGACCCACACCAAAGAACAAAGCGGACCTCTCCTTGCCTCTCATCAGCTGGC
Source organism: Lithobates pipiens (assembly GCF_037356315.1). Lineage (NCBI taxonomy): Eukaryota > Metazoa > Chordata > Amphibia > Anura > Ranidae > Lithobates > Lithobates pipiens. The sequence goes on from NW_027507784.1 coordinate 269,390,006, forward strand.
ATCTCCAACCCCACTAGACCTTCAGTCCTCTCTGAAACCTGCTCTGAGAGGAATGAAGGTGTAGAATTAGATGTGTCACAGCCAAGTGCTTCCGGGAACTCTGCTAGTGTACATCCACATCCGATTATAGCAGGCAAATGTCCCTGCCCCAGCTGCTGGACTGGCGGAAGAAGTTTACTCCCAGCCATCCACATGCCCAGCGGTTGAATGCTAGCTTGGCTAAATTGCTAGCACTTCAACTGCTGCCTTTTCAGTTGGTAGACTCGGCCCCCTTCCGTGAGTTTGTACAATGTGCGGTTCCTCAGTGGCAGGTCCCCAAATGCCACTTTTTCTCACGGAAGGCGATTCCGGCTCTCTACCGGCATGTGGAAGGCAATGTCCTTGCCTCGCTGGACAGGGCGGTCAGCGGTAAGGTGCATATTACCGCTGACTCATGACCCAGCAGGCATGGACAGGGACGTTACCTGTCTTTCACGGCCCATTGGGTCACTCTTCTGGCTGCTGGGAAGGATGCAGGACAAGGTGCAGTAGTGCTGGAGGTTGTTCCGCCACCACGCCTCCAAAATGCTACTATTGGTTGTGACACACCTCTCTCCTCCACCCCCTCCTCTTCTTCTTCCTCCATGGCCTCTTCCAGTGCTCTGTCCTTAGAACCAGCGGTGCTCCGTAGGCGTTGCAGGGGCTACGCAAGTACGCAGGCAAAACGATGCCATGCCGTGCTTGCGCTGGTTTGTTTGGGGGACAGGAGCCACACTGGGGCGGATGTTTTGTCAGCTCTGCAGAGGCAGGCCGAGAGGTGGTTGATGCCACGCCAGCTTAAGCCAGGAATGGTGGTTTGTGACAATGGCACCAACCTCCTCTCCGCCCTCCGACAGGGACAACTGACCCATGTGCCCTGTGTAGCTCACGTCCTTAACCTGGTGGTGCAGTGGTTCTTGGGCAGGTACCCCGGCTTACATGATGTCCTGAAGCAGGCCAGGAAAGTCTGTGTGCATTTCCGCCGATCATTTAATGCCTGTGCTCGGCTGGCTGAGCTCCAAAAGGAGTTGAACCTGCCCAAGAACCGCCTTATATGTGACATGCCCACCAGATGGAACTCAACATTGGCCATGCTGCAGCGGCTGCACACGCAGCAGAGGGCCATCAATGAGTACCTGTGTGACTACGGCACCAGGACAGGGTCAGGGGAGCTTGGTTTTTTCTCACCACGCCAGTGGGGCATGATCAGGGATGCATGCACTGTCCTGTCACCGTTTGAGGAGGCCACAAGGATGGTGAGCAGTGACAGTGCATGCATCAGTGACACTGTACCTCTTGTCCACCTCTTGGAGCATACGCTGCGTGGAATAATGGACAGGGCACTTGAGGCAGAACAGAGGCAGGAAGAGGAGGACTTCCTTGCCTCTCAAGGCCCCCTTTATCCAGACAGTGTTCCTGCTGTGCCACCCATCACACAGGAAGAGGGTGAGGAGAAGGAAGAGGAGGAGGAGGAGGATGATTGTGTCAGCATGGAGGTGGAGGCTGGCACTCAGCATCAGCAGCAGCAGTCTTATAGGGATGATTTACAGTCCCAAGAAACACGTGGACTTGTATGTGGCTGGGAGGAGGTAGCTGCGGATCATGTTGTCCTTAGTGACCCAGAGGGCTCCGGACCGAATGCCTCAGCTAACCTACGCTGCATGGCCTCCCTGATCCTGCAAAGCCTGCGGAAGGATCCTCGTATTTTTCGGATCATGGAGAGGGACCATTACTGGCTGGCCACTCTCCTTGATCCACGGTACAAGGGTAAGGTTGCCGACCTTATCTTGCCATCGCAGAGGGAGCAGAGGATGAGACATCTCCGGGAGGCCTTGCAGAAAGCTCTGTGCAACGCGTTCCCAGAGACTGGGAGGTCACAAACTCCTGGTCCTGGACAACGTGTTGCTGAGGCATCAGTCAGAAGGAGCGGTGGAGAAGGTGGCCGTCTGACTGATGCTTTCAGACAATTTTTTAGTCCGCAGCCCCAAGGTATGATTGGTTCCAGCACCCATCGCCAGCGTCTAATTTACATGGTGCAGGAATACCTAGGGGCAAGGTCAGACTTGGACACCTTTCCCACCGAAAATCCTCTGGCTTACTGGGTCTTGAGGATGGATCACTAGCCAGAGCTTGCACAGTATGCAATTGAGCTACTGGCCTGTCCTGCATCCAGCGTTCTTTCGGAACGCACCTTCAGTGCTGCTGGTGGCTTTGTTACCGATCACAGGGTGCGCCTGTCCACCGAATCAGTTGATCGACTGACCTTCATCAAGATGAATCAGTCTTGGATCACCCACAGCTACCAAGCACCTGAAGCTGATGTAACCGAATATTTTTTTTTGAAATATCACATCCCTTCAAGACTGCCTATGCTGATGCTGAGTGACTGTCCTGTTATGTTGATTGTCTATCCTCTTCCTCCTCCGCTGATATGTTGGAAGAACATTTTTGGTTCTGGGTGATGCCAGCAGCCCAATTTTTCTGCCCCTGTTTAACAGGGGCGTTTAAGTACAATTTTTGATGCAATGCTTTGCAGCAGGGCTAATTCCTGCAATAAAACTAGAGTATATGGCAGAGGTTGCAGTGTGATGGCACCAGCACCAGTGCCTAAGGCCCAATTTTTCTGCCCCTGTTTAACAGGGGCGTTTAAGTACAATTTTTGATGCAATGCTTTGCAGCAGGGCTAATTCCTGCAATAAAACTAGAGTATATGGCAGAGGTTGCAGTGTGATGGCACCAGCACCAGTGCCTAAGGCCCAATTTTTCTGCCCCTGTTTAACAGGGGCGTTTAAGTACAATTTTTGATGCAATGCTTTGCAGCAGGGCTAATTCCTGCAATAAAACTAGAGTATATGGCAGAGGTTGCAGTGTGATGGCACCAGTGCCTAAGGCCCAATTTTTCTGCCCCTGTTTAACAGGGGCGTTTAAGTACAATTTTTGATGCAATGCTTTGCAGCAGGGCTAATTCCTGCAATAAAACTAGAGTATATGGCAGAGGTTGCAGTGTGATGGCACCAGTGCCTAAGGCCCAATTTTTCTGCCCCTGTTTAACAGGGGCGTTTAAGTACAATTTTTGATGCAATGCTTTGCAGCAGGGCTAATTCCTGCAATAAAACTAGAGTATATGGCAGAGGTTGCAGTGTGATGGCACCAGTGCCTAAGGCCCAATTTTTCTGCCCCTGTTTAACAGGGACATGTAATTACAATTCTTGATATAATATTTCACAGGAGGGCCCCTTCCTGTGCCCACCCAGAGTAACGGTGAGGACTTATAGTGTTGTGGCACCAGCACCACAACCACCAAAGGTCAATTTTTCTACCACTGTTCAACAATGGCATGTAATTACAATTCTTGATATAATCGTTCACAGCAGGGCGCTCCAGCGCCCACCAAGAGTCACTTTGAGGGCTTACAATGTTGTGGCAAAACCAACACCTTGTTCCGCCATTTCTGCAGAGCATATAGCCCCTACTTTCAAACATCCAACTTACAAACATCTCCTACTTGCAAACGCAAGGAGACAGCAGAAAGTGAGATGAAAAAAGATGGACGACAAAACAAATTATACAGGGGTGATAACCCTTCCCTATGTTTTCCAAAAAGCTTAAAAATAGTTTTTTTGACTGGAGCTACACTTTAAAAATGTACCAGTTGAAAATTACAAACAGATTCAACTTAACACAACAAACCTACACAGTCCCTGTCTTGTTTGCACCGCATGTATACTGCTGTTCTGAGTATATAGGGCCTGGGGGCCACACGCATTTCCTTTTTTTAATATGGGTACAGGGTTCCCCTTAATATGCGTACAAGACCCAAATAGGCTGGTAATGGGCAGGGAGGGCTACCCATGCCATTTTTCTGAATGATTTTCAACCATATTGCAGGAACCAGATATAACATTAAAACCGCAAGCAGTTTTAAATGGTGTTATTTCCGTTTAATGTCATTTTGTGCAGGGACTGTTCTAAACACGGGAAAGACGTGGCACTTCACAGGCATACTACAGACACCCCCCAGGCACCATATTTAAAGGAATATTTCACTTTTTTTTTCACTTTAATCGTCATTAAAATCAGTGCTCCCGCCAAAACGGCCGTTTTTAAAACTTTATTTTGCATTGACCCATGTCCCCTGAGGCAGGAGTCAGGTCCCCAAACCCTTTTTAGGACAATATCTTGCAAATTAGCCATTAAAATTAGCACTTTCCATTTCGAACGTTCGAGTCCCATAGACTTCAATGGGGTTCTAACGTTCGCAACGAACGCGGGGTCCGTTCGAAAGTTCTGGTGCGAACCGAACCGGGGGGTGTTCGGCTCATCCCTACTCTTTGGTGAAGGGATCACATCATCACCTGTTTTTTTGATTGAAGACACACTGCACAAGCGGATTCTTCTTGACAATTCACCTATTTCCTCTTTTTCACTTATAGACTTTTGTATTTGTATATACACTATATTGATGGATTGATTTCATTGATTTTTTATGTTTATTTGCGCTGTACTGTTACTTTTTACTTTATATTGATTAAAAAGCAGCTACAGTATTTGTAGCTACTGACCAATATTTTTTTTTTCTAGAGTGGAGTAAGACTCCTTTCACACTTATACGACTTGTCCCATGATTTTGTACTGTAAAATCACATGACAAGTCATTCTCCATGATTTTCAATGACTACCATTCATAGTGGCCTGACTTTAAATTGCGCCGACTTCAAAGTAGTCACTGCACTACTTTGGTCCAACTTCCATGCGAGTTTATGTCCATAGACCTCAATGTTAAACCCTCTAGTAGCATACAAATTATACCTGAATAATATAGACACGATTTCAGTATGACTTTGTAAGCACAAGCTGTAAGCACAAGCAGCTTTTTGACCCTTGTCCTACCCAATCCTTTCAGCATAGTAGCCCCTCCCAAGCACATTTTGGTACCACACATTCACTTCCTGGTTATTCCCTCAGCAACAATGTGCTCCAAACAGCCCAAAAAAAGAGATGTCCTTGACCATTCGGCTCTGGTGCCCCCACCTCAGGCCAAACGTGGTACTGCACCCGCTTTGGCCTGAATCCTGCTCGTTTTGCGAGACAACACTCGCTAACCGAGTCAGGATTTTAGCAAATACAGTGCTCGTATTGTGAAATGCTTGTTAACTGCTTTACATGCAATCTGAGATTCCACTGTATTTTCTTATTGGTCTACCTATAAGTTTAGTGTTTGATTTATATTGCCATACACACAAGGCAAAGGTTTTTCTTGGTCTTCCAGCAAGACAATGTTAAAGTGGTTGTTATGCCACTTTCACAACTTCATACCATCCCCTCTGTGTTCTAATCCTGTGTCCCCCTCTGTGCGTGATATATAAATAAAAAGCCTGCTATACCTCATTTTACAGGTCTTCTCATCAATCAAATGATTGACTGCTTTCTCCTCCTGTCTGACAGATGCAGCGGGTGGGGATGAGATTCACCTGCTGACATCACTTGTAAGAGGAGGAGAGAGAGAGAGAGAGAGAGAGAGAGAGAGAGAGAGAGAGAGAGAGAGAGAGAGAGAGAGAGAGAGAGAGAGAGAGAGAGAGAGAGAGAGACAGCTGATCATGTGGTCACTGAAAAGAGCTGTGAAATGAGGTATAGCAGGCTTTTTTTTATAAATCACTCACACAGGGGACACAAGATTAGAACAAATAGGATATCACATATGAAGATGTGAAAGTTATTTGAGCAGCAGGAGTTACGGGCGCAGGCACTGTCACAAGCTGACAGGCAGAGGAGGACAGAAGAGCAGGCTGCGGATGGCGGAGCCACATGAACTGACCATGCTCAGCAGACATGATATACCCTTGTCAGTTTAGAGAGGGGAGGGTATAGCCAGGCAGAATCAGATGGGTATTAGCCCTTGTAAACACGGTCGGACATTCCGACCACAAAATCCGTCAGATTTTTTCAGACGGATTTTGTGCATACACACGGTCGGAAAATCCAATCATTCAGAACGTGATGACATTCGTTCGTTCCAATGGGACTACATTCAGGCTAGTAGCCAATAGCTTTGGTCTCGTAATTTGATCTGAGCATGTTTGGCACTTTGTCCGATGGGAATTCTCTACAAACGACCGGACAAAGTCCAATCGGATCATGTTGTCGGAAAATTTTATATCCAGCTCTCAAACTTTGTTGGTCGGACAAAGTCCAATGGAGCCAACACACGGTCGGATTGTCTGACAACACAGTCCGATCGGACATTTTCCATCGGAATTTCCGACTGCGTGTACAAGGGCTTAGAGGTGTTACAGGGGGTCAAAAGATACAGCACAAGCACTGTGCTGTATAAAGTGCTTTACAACTGCAGGATCTTTTTTTTGTTTTTTGTGTTAACAAATGTTAGTGTTATAAATTATTATTTTTTTGATTGTCCTATGAGCAAGGTCAAAGTTTGTTTCTATTTATTTAAATATAGAGATATATATGTTAAAAATATATGACAATTTGTTATTATTAAAGTTTATTTTTAGAAGAATTATCTATTCTTTTTTGATCATATACGTTTAACAAAATATGGTCGAGACAGATTATTTGCTTGTTGTTCTTTTACTAATGTCTCAGTCTATTGCTTCCTCTACTAGAGTGAGTCCTAACCCTAACCATAAAACTAAATGTAAACCTAGCCTATCCCAAAACCCTGTATAACCCCACAAGGCACATAAGGTATTAACAAACATATCAAACTTTTTTAGATTCTATTTTAAGTGTAACATGTACTATAAGTGCATTAATCTAACCACTTCCGCATACCTAACACTAGCCCCTGGCAAACCCTAACCCTAGCCTAACACTAACCCACATCAAGCCCTAGCATAACCCTCACCAAACCATAACTCTAACCCCTTTTAAATCCTAACCCTAGTCTATCCCTCTCACTCGCCAAACCCTATCCATAGCCCTCGCCAAACCCTAACTCTAGACAGACTATAACCCCCCCATCAAATCCTAACCCTAACCCCTGTCAAACACTAGCCCCCGCCAAAACCTAACCCTAGCGTAACCCTAACCCTAGCCTAATCTTTGTCCCCACAAAAACCCTAACCCTAGACAGACCCTAACCCCCATCGAGTCCTAACCCTAGCCTAACACTAACTCCCACAAAACTCTAACCCTAGCATAACCCTAACCCCTTCCAAACCCTAACTCTAGTCGATCCCTATTACTATTACTCGCCATACCATATCCCTAGCCCTCGCCTAACTCTAACCCCAGCCTAACCCTAGCCTAGCCCTTGCCAATCCCCAAACCCTAACCATAACCCCTGCAAAACCCTAACCCCTCCAACTATGACAGAGAAAGGCAGGTGTGGAGATAAAACTTTTTCAATGTAATAATTAGTCTTTCCACAGGTGGAATACTCATTCTGAACCTAGTATTAAGTCACTCTAGATGGCTAGACACCAAGCCAAGTAACTCATCAAAACTGAGAAGTAGAATAAGAAGAGGTGGCCATTAGCAACATTCAACGTGTGAACAACTAGTGCACATGGACACAGATGTTCTCATCTGTTAATTGACATCTGTGTATAGTTAAAAGAAATTTCATTATGTGCACGAAAATCATTATAGAGGACCCAAAATTGACCCCCATCTTCATGATTGGCAATGATGGAATGTACCCAATAACGATGTCTTTGCCGTCTCCGCTTCCTCATGCACTACTACTGCTGCAGCAGCAATGACAACTCCTGTGGCAATATATTGATTATCAAACATTTTCTGTCACAACACACCCCACCACAACAAAAAGGGAAGTAAACAGGAAGTGGAAACAACTATGGCAGGAAAAGGAATTGCCTCACACCATGTATGTTTTCATTGGTTAATGCCAAAGTTGTGGCAAAGCCGTACAAAGTAGTACTGATCCCAATTTGCGGCAAAATCGCACAAAATTGCGGCAAAATCACACAAATTTGAAGTCACACAAGTGAGAAAGGGGCCTTACTCTTCACAAATGCAGTCCTGCAATGCGCTGGTAAGTGTTTTCAAGAGAAGACCAAGTGGTCCATCAAATCTGCCCCACTTTATGTTCAGTGAGGAGAAAAAATATTTGATCCGCTGCCGATTTTATGTTTGCCCACTGATAAAAAAATGATCAGTCTATAATTTTAATGGTAGGTTTATTTTAACAGTGAGAGACAGAATAACAACAAAAATATCCAGAAAAACACCTTTCAAAAAAGTTATATTTTGATTTGCATTTTAATGAGTGAAATAAGTATTTGATCTCATATCAATCAGCAAGGTTCCTGTCTACCAGGTGTCTTCTATTCAGGTAACCAGCTGCGATTAGAAGCACTCTCCTAAAGGGAATGCTCCTGATCTCAGCTTGTTATCTGTATAAAAGACTTGTCCACAGAAGCATTCAATTAATCAGATTCCAATCTCTCCACCATGGGCAAGACCAAAGAGCTGTCCTAGGATGTCAGGGGCAAGGTTATTGACCTACACAAGGCTGGAATGGGCTACAAGACCATCGCCAAGCAGCTTGGTGAGAGGGTGACAACAGTTTGTGTAATTATTCACAAATGGAAGAAACAAAAAACAACTGTCAATCTCCCTCGGTCTGGGGTTCTATGCAAGATCTCACCTCGTGGAGTTTCAATGATCAGGAGAATGGTGAGGAATCAGCCCAGAACTACACGGGAGTATCTTCTCAATGATCTCAAGGCAGCTGGGACCATAGTCAACCAAAAAACAATTTGTAACACACTACGCCGTGAAGGATTGAAATTCTGCAGTGCCCGCAAGGTCTCCCTGCTAAAGAAAGAACATGTACAGGCACATCTGAAGTTTGCTAATAAACATCTAAAAGATTCAGAAAAGAACTGGGTGAAAATGTTGTGGTCAGATGAGACCCAAATCAAGCTCTTTGGCAGCAACTCAATGTGCTTTGGAGGAAGAGGAATGCTGCCTATAACCCCAACAACATCATCCCCATGTCAAGCATGGAGGTGGAAACATTATGCTTTGGGTTTGTTTTTCTGCTAAGGGGACAGGACAACTTCACTGCATCAAAGGGGCAATGTACGGGGCCATGTACCTTCAAATTATGGGTGAGAACCTCCTTCCCTCAGCCAAGGCATTGGAAATGGGTCATGGATGGGTAGTCCAGTATGACAATGACCCAATACACAGGGCCAAGGCAACAAAGGAGTTGCTCAAGAAGAAGCATATTAAAGTCCTGAAGTGGCCTAGCCATTACTCAGACCTTAATTCCATAGAAAATATGTGGAGGGAGCTGAAGATTTGAGTTACCAAACGTCTACCTCGAAACCCTAATGACTTGGAGAGGATCTGCAAAGAGGAGTGGGATTAAATCCCTCCTGAGATGTGTGCAAAACTGGTGGCCAACTACCAGAAACGTTTGACCTTGCCAACAAGGATTTTGCCACCAAGTAAATTTTTTGCGAAGGGGTCAAATACTTATTTCACTCATTAAAATGCTTATCAATTTATAGCTTTATTAAAAAAAAATTGTTTTTCTGAATTTTTTAGTTGTTGTTATGTCTCTCACTTTTTAACCTACTATTAAAATTATAGACTGATCATTTTTTTGTCACTGGGCAAACATACAAAATCAGCAGGGGATCAAATACTCTTTCCCCTCACTGTATGTATGTATGTATGTATATACAGTATCTCACAAAAATGAGTACACCCCTCACATTTTTGTAAATGTCTTTTCATGTGACAACACTGAAGAAATGATGCTTCGCTACAATGGAAAGTAGTGAGTGTACAGCTTGTATAACAGTGTCAATTTGCTGTCCCCTCAAAATAACTCAAAACACAGCCATTAATGTCTAAACCACTGGCAACAAAAGTGAGTAAACCCATAAATGAAAATGCCCAAATTGGGCCCAATTAGCCATTTTCCCTCCCCAGTGTCATGTGACTTGTTAGTGTTACAAGGTCTCAGGTGTGAATGGGGAGCAGGTGTGTTAAATTTGGTGTTACCGCTCTCACTCTCTAACTGGGCACGAAAACGAAACACGGAAACTGAGCTGCAGCACGGTGGCCAAGACCATACAGTGGTTAACCAGGACAGGTTCCAATCAGAACACGCCTAGCCATGATCGACCAAAGAAGTTGAGTGCACATGCTCAGTGTCATATCCAGAGGTTGTCTTTGGGAAATCGACGTATGAGTTCTGACAGCATTGCAGCAGAGGTTGAAGGGGTGGGGGGGTCACCCTGTTAGTGTTCAGACGATACACCACACATTGCATCAAATTGGTCTGCATGGCTGTATTCCCAGAAGGAAGCCTCTTCTAATGATTATGCACAAGAAAGTCAGCTAACAGTTTGCTGAAGGCAAGCAGACTACAGACATGGATCACTGGAACCATGTTTTGTGGTCTGATGAGACCAAGATAAACTTCTTGGCAAACCAGGTGAGGAGTACAAAGACAAGTGTGTCTTGCCTACAGTCAAGCATGGTGGTGGGAGTGTTATGGTCTGGGACTGCATGAGTGCTGTCGGCACTGCGGAGCTACAGTTCATTGAGGGAACCATGAATGCCAACATGTACTATGACATACTGAAGCAGAGCATGATCCCCTCCCTTTGGAGACTGGGCCACAGGGCAGTATTCCAACATGATAAGGATCCCAAACACACCTCCAAGACAACCACTGCCTTGCTGAAGGAGCTAAGGGTAAAGGTGATGGACTGGCCAAGCATGTTTCACTCTCCAGACCTAAACCCTATTGAGCATCTGTGGGGCATCCTCAAATGGAAGGTGGAGAAGCTCAAGGTCTCTAACATCCACCAGCTCCGTGATGGCATCATGGAGGAGTGGAAGATGACTCCAGTGGCAACCTGTGAAGCTCTAGTGAACTCCATGCCCAAGAGGGTTAAGGCAGTGCTAGAGAATAATGGTGGCCACACAAAATATTGACACTTTGGGCCCAATTTGGACATTTTCACTTATGGGTGTACTCAGTACTCACTTTTGGTGCCAGTGGTTTAGACATTAATGGCTGTGTGTTGAGTTATTTTGAGGGGACAACAAATCTACACTGTTATACAAGCAGCAAAGAGTCATTTATTTTGAGGGGCCTACTCACTTTTGTGAGATACTGTGTGTATATATATATATATATATATATATATATATATATATTTATATATATATATTTATTTTTATTTTTTATATAGAACTATGTTTGCCCCAAGCATGCTTGAATCCACTTACTATTGACTGACTCATTGCCTCTGCTGGAAGTCAGCTTTAAATTCTTTTTCGTGTTTGATATTTTCATCTAAATATTCACAATTTTTTTCTTTTCTCCCATTTAAATGTTTTTGATTTTGATAGGACAAGTCAGGTGGTACAGCTACTGAGGACTTGGGAGCTTCAAAGACCCAGCTTGAGAAAGCAGAAAGGGGAGCCTGCATATGTGCATGAGTAATGAGAAAATATTCATTAGCACACTGCGGGGATTCATTTTCAAACTGAAAAAAAAAGTCAGAGCCCTCACTGGTATTAGTTCCATTGCATTCCAGCCAACTTTTATTTTGGTCTAAAAGAATACATAAAAACAAGCTGTTCCCTTATTCTTCTTGGAGCACTCAAAAATAGAAGCGTTTGTCCTTTTGACCATATCTTTGAACACTTTATGCTACCACTTTTTATACAGAAACTTCTTTCCAGGCACATGTGGCTTCCACCAGAAAAAAAAAAAAAAAACTAGAGTGGATTGGTCTGGTGGCCAAGGAACCAACCCACGCTTCCTCTGACTGGGTAACACAGGAATAGGAGTTCCTGCCATAGATCGCTTTCCTCTGTGGCTATTTACCAAAAAAACACCACAGCCTGGACAGTAGGTACATGACGTCCCAAACAATATCCCTGGCACCAGCGACAGTTTTAAAAAAAAAAAAAAAAAAAGAAAGAAAAGAAAAAGAAAAGAAACAAAGAGGATAGCAGTCCTTACATACAGCTGATTTCCTCTATATTTTTATCTAAAAAAAATATTGAAAAGACCACACATTTTCTTTTAAAGCTAAGCATTTATTAATTCTGTTTTCTACAGCTAATCTTTTATTAATGATAAAGGTGCTATGTTAATTTGCATTACTGCTATTATTGCATTACCACTATTAGCTAATTAATTGACCTTATTGTCAGCAATGGCATAACAGTGATCCTTTCTAAAACAAGTAATTTAATATCATACAAGTGCTGTTTTTATTATAAACCTGCACATTAATGTTATCATTCACAATGTATTTACTGTATATGTAACTCTAGATGCTAAAAGTTCAGTTGTAAAGTTGTATAGTCTTGACCAAGCTGGCTGCCTCTACCCAGCAACACAGTACAGAACACTCTGGAACATGTATCACATAGCTGCTGGATTTGACTTATAAATACTTAATGGTTGAAGAAGGTCAATCAAATTCATATGGGATGCAATGGCTTTGGTGAGACTGCTTTTTGCACAAGCAGGGTGCCCCTTAAACCAGAGGACCTAGAGTTTGGAATGCACATATAAGAAATCTGATGAGAGTGCAATGACAATTTTTTTTTCGACTAAAAGGTAATAGCGTTTGTTTATGACAATGTAACACTACCCCGTTGCAAGCCACAGATTATAATGAGACCCCTGTTCATTTCTGAGCCCTTCTGCCACCACTGTGAAGCTGAAACAGATGTCACCTTGGTTATCACAAGAATGATAAACACAATACGTTTGATGAAGAAACTATTTTGTTTATATAAGATTCAGATGGGCAACATCTGATGTACACAAAGGAGAATCGGACGTAACAAAGCAAGCAATAAAACGCTGAACAGTGCCACTTTAAATAGACCCAATTGTCCTGCGGGGTGAGCTTAAATGTAGCCCTTCCACTGAGAGAATTTTCCCGAAACGAGCAAAAAGGGAGACAGAAAGAAATGTAAGGCTAACTTACTTGTGGGCTCCCAGTACAAGAGCCAGAGTTTAAATCTCGGAGGGTTTTTTTAAGAAAAATGTCCCATATAGAACCTATCATACAATGCGGGAAAAACTCTTCTGCCGGCTTGAAGGAGCTCTCTGCGATGGTGCACAGTGGAGGTGTAGTGATGGTGACATAACAAACATAGTTTCCTTTTATTAAATGCGACAAGTTGGGATGTCACTTTAAAGACATCAGAAGGTTATAAAGGTTATTTAGCTGAGGAGGGATAGGAGCTAAATAATAGAAGTATGTCCTTTTAAGTGCAAAACATGGCTTGTGGAATGTCTTGCTTCTTTTGATAGAGTAGGCCTGAGTTAATATACATTTACAGTTCCTGCCTATCAAGCAAGCAGGAAGTATTAAGACTGGTATTCTGTGTGCAGTACATCAATGGCCAGCTAGTGTAGACACTGTAGTGTACGGCACTGATTTAGCTACAGTCTGTGGCTAGAGTCTGTGCGGCACTCTGTGTTGTAAGAAATCATCCTGGACTTAAGTAACTGGCAAAAGCAACAAATGAACTTGTAGCATTCCGGTGGATGGCTTCCATCCAATGTGGCATGGCTGCACATAAGCTCTTTGATTTTATGTTTCAGTTTGTATTTGGCTTTTCAATCATAATAAACCCCTTGATGTTGCACTAAGCTGGCACCCCCTTTCCAGATATCAAGGATAACTTTCCACACATTTGTGGTAGCATTGAATTGTAAGTCTTGTTACATAGTTACATAGTTACATAGTTAGTCAGGTTGAAAAAAGACACAAGTCCATCCAGTTCAACCAAAAAAAAAAAATATATATATACATATACATACATATACATACACATATACATACATACACACACATATATGTATATATATATATATATATATATATATATATATATATATGTATACATATATATATATATATATATATATATATATATATATACATACATATACACACATACATACATACATATATATACATACACACATACACATATACACACACATATATACACACATATATACATACACACATATATATATATATATATATATATATATATATATATATATATATATATATATATACATACACACATATACATATATATATATATATATATATATATATATATATATATATATATATATATATATACAGTGGTGTGAAAAAGTGTTTGCCCCCTTCCTCATTTCCTGTTCCTTTGCATGTTTGTCCCACTTAAGTGTTTCGGAACATCAAACCAATTTAAACAATAGTCAAGGACAACACAAGTAAACACAAAATGCAATTTGTAAATGAAGGCGTTTATTATTAAAGGTGAAAAAAAATCCAAACCATCATGGCCCTGTGTGAAAAAGTGATTGCCCCCTAAACCTAATAACTGGTTGGGCCACCCTTAGCAGCAACAACTGCAACCAAGCGTTTGCGATAACATGCAATGAGGCTTTTACAGCGTCCTGGAGGAATTTTGGCCCACTCATCTTTGCAGAATTGTCCTAATTCAGTTACATTAGAGGGTTTTCGAGCATGAACGGCCTTTTTAAGGTCATACCACAACATCTCAATAGGATTCAGGTCAGGACTTTGGCTAGGCCACTCCAAAGTCTTCATTTTGTTTTTCTTCAGCCATTCGGTGGTGGACTTGCTGGTGTGTTTAGGATCATTGTCCTGCTGCAGAACCCAAGTTCGTTTCAGCTTGAGTACACGAACAGATGGTCGGACATTCTCCTTCAGGATCTCTTGGTAGACAGCAGAATTCATAGTTCCTTTTATCACGGCAAGTCTTCCAGGTCCTGAAGCAGCAAAACAGCCCCAGACCATCACACTACCACCACCATATTTTACTGTTGGTATAATGTTCTTTTTATGAAATGCAGTGTTCCTTCTACGCCAGATATACTTGGACACACACCTTCCAAAGAGTTCCACTTTTGTCTCATCGGTCCACAGAATGTTGTCCCAAAAGTCTTGGGGATCATCAAGATGTGTTGTGGAGAAATTGAGACGAGCTTTGATGTTCTTTTTGCTCAGCAGTGGTTTTCTCCTTGGAACTCTGCCATGCAGGCCATTTTTGCCCAGTCTTTTCCTGATGGTGGAGGCATGAACGCTGACCTTAACTGAGGCAAGTGAGGCCTGCAGTTCCTTGGACGTTGTTGTGGGGTCTTTTGTGACCTCTTGGATGAGTCGTCGCTGCGCTCTTGGGGTAATTTTGGGCGGCCGGCCACTCCTGGGAAGGTTCACCACTGTTCCATGTCTTCACCATTTGTGGATAATGGCTCTCACTGTGGTTCGCTGGATTCCCAAAGCTTTGGGAATGGCTTTATAACCCTTTCCAGACTGATAGATCTCAATTACTTTCTTTCTCAATTGTTCCTGAATTTCTTTGGGTCTCGGCATGATGTGTAGCTTTTAAGGATCTTCTGGTGGACCTTACTGTGTCAAGTAGCTCCTATTTAAGTGATGCCTTGATTGTGAACAGGTGTGGCAATAATCAGGCCTGGGTGTGGCTAGAGAAATTAAACTCAGGTGTGGACAACCACAGTTATAGTATGTTTTAACAAGGGGGGCAATCACTTTTTCACACAGGGCCATGATGGTTTGGATTTTTTTTCACCTTTAATAATAAACACCTTCATTTACAAATTGCATTTTGTGTTTACTTGTGTTGTCCTTGACTATTGTTTAAATTGGTTTGATGTTCCGAAACACTTAAGTGTGACAAACATGCAAAGGAACAGGAAATGAGGAAGGGGGCAAACACTTTTTCACACCACTGTATATACAATAAATATACCAGCCCATATACCCAATTCTATACCCACAGTTGATCCAGAGGAAGGCAAAAAACCCCAGCAGAGCATGATCCAATTTGCTAAAGCAGGGGAAAAAATTCCTTCCTGATCCCCCGAGAGGCAATCGGATTTTCCCCGGATCAACTTTACCTATAAATTTTAGTACCCAGTTATATTACGTACACTTAGGAAATAATCCAGGCCTTTCTTAAAGCAATCCACTGAGCTGGCCATAACCACCTCTGCAGGGAGTCTATTCCACATTTTCACAGCTCTTACTGTGAAGAAACCTTTCCGTATTTGGAGATGAAATCTCTTCTAGTCTAGACGTAAAGAGTGCCCCCTTGTCCTCTTTGTTGACTGTAAAGTGAATAACTCGACACCAAGTTCCCTATATGGACCCCTTATATATTTGTACATGTTGATCAAATCCCCCCTTAATCTCCTCTTATCAAGAGGGAATAAATTCAGTTCCTCTAATCTTTCCTCATAGCTGAGTTGCTCCATGCCTCTTATCAGTTTGGTTGCCCTTCTCTGCACTTTCTCCAGTTCCCTGATATCCTTTTGAGAACTGGTGCCCAAAAGTGAACGGCATATTCCAGATGAGGTCTTACTAATGATTTGAACAGGGGCAAAATGATATCTCTCTCTCTGGAGTACATACCTCTCTTAATACAAGAAAGCACTTTGCTCGCTTTGGAAACCGCAGCTTGGCATTGCATGCTATTATTGAGCTTATGATCTACCAAAACCCCCAGATCCTTCTCCACTATGGATTCCCCCAGTTGTACTCCCCCTAGCGTGTATGATGCATGCATATTCTTAGCCCCCAAGTGCATAACCTTACATTTCTCAACATTAAACCTCATCTGCCACATAATCGCCCAATTAAACAGAGCATTGAGGTCGGCTTGTAAATTGGAGACATCGTGTAAGGACGTTATTGCACTGCATAGCTTGGTGTCATCTGCAAAGACGGAAATGTTACTCTTGATCCCAGACCCAATATCATTTATAAAGATATTAAAAAGCAAGGGGCCCAGCACTGAACCTTGGGGTACACCACTCATAACCTTAGACCATTCAGAGTAAGAATCATTAACCACTGCTCTCTGAATTCTGTCTTTTAGCCAGTTTTCTATCCATCTGCAAACTGATGTTTCCAAACCTGTAGACTTTACCTTACACATGAGCCGTGTGTGCGGAACTGTATCGAACGCTTTTGCAAAATCCAAATATATCACGTCCACCGCCACCCCTCTGTCCAAGGTTTTACTTACCACCTCATAAAAAGAAATCAGGTTTGTCTGACAACTCCTGTCTTTCATGAACTGTCTTTTGTTAACTTGCTGCACATCTTCCCTGGCAAGTTGTACACTTGCAGAGCACTTGAAGCACAAGTTCTAGTTGACACTTTTCCAATTTTTAGCAAATTGGAAATTCTCTAGCATGAGCGAAGTTGCAGTGCTGAGTCTACAGCAAGAGCTCTGCAAGTTTATAGCAAGAGCCTCGCAAGTCCCAGCAAGAGCTCTGCTAGTCTACAGCAAGAGCCCTGCAAGTCTATAACCAGAGTTATGCAAGTTTATAGCCAGAGTTATGCAAGTCTCAGTTTTTGGCAAGACAAAAGAAGCAAGCAGCGCAAATCTATAATCTCACAATCTGGTGATAGTGAACCCATTGCTATTAACCTAATCCCTTACTGTACACGTGTGAAATACATTCAATCTAACAATTATATATAATGATAAACCCTGTTTCATTGCATAAAATAATTCCTCTATCATACAAAATGTATTAGTTTCTATGAAACAACACAGATAGCAAGTAATTGTGCTGCAAGTTTAAAAATGACTTGCTAAGATATTGCTAGACTTGCCAAGCTTCACAAATTTGTTTCACAATTGCAGCAAGTCTGCATTGCATGACTCCAGATAAACTTTTTTTGCAAACATTCTGCAAGTCTGCTGCAAGTTCTGGTTCAGTTATATTGTGTAGTAGTTATCCCACCACAGGGGTCACTGTGGCTGTATATTCATCATTGCTCCCTGCTGATTTTTCTTTAATTGATCCTGGGGCAGCCATAGAATCACTTTGGCAGTGGTGTGCAGAGAGGTTAGTGGTAACCATGAGATCTGTTATATAGTTCAGGGAGGTAGAAATCAAGGAGTGATTAACCCAAATATCCCATTGGTGTAGCACAATTTGGAATGTTTTATTTTTCCTTGTTTATATGCTGAGAATTAGCAGAAAATGTGTGTATTTAACGAGAGGTGGAAATAGAAATCTGAAAGACCCAGTGCAAGAAGCCTGGTAGTTCCACCACTTTATAGAGGACTACAAATCCCAGAAATAAGGTAACAATGCAGAATACCACCAGCTATAGTGAGTTTATTTAGGGAGCCATGCATTGTATATATAGAGATGACTGCACTGTACTGTGTTGTAGAAAGAGCCATGTACTGTACCGTATACAGTGAGATCCATTCATCGTGCTGTATACAGAGAGACCCATGCATTGTGCTGTATACAGAGAGATTCCTTTTATGGGCCATAGGAAAAGGTGGATACTTTTGTCACCATCTCAACTCACTCTACAGAGATCTCAGGTCACATGACCTCCCTGGTTTAGGCATGGCTTCTATCCCTGACAGTAAAGCAGAGAGATGAGCGGAGGGTTCCCCCATTATTGGTTTCTCTATTGTGCTGTATTGGGCTTGGTCTATAAATGGCTAGATTTGCCTCCTACATTGTGTGCAATGTCTACCATTTCCCTCTTACATTCTGTTGATGTCTTCTGTAGCTTTATTCCTGGCTGGCTATTCTCTGTAATCTCTGTATTTGTGCATCTGTTGCCCCTTGATCTGAAAACACAGCAATTCCCATTATGGGATGCCCTGTGTATTTGTGTATGTGTAAAATTAATAATATAAAATTGTTGCGGTAATTCAAGAAGCTATGCAGCAAAAATAGACAAATAAGCAGGAATGACTATCCCTAATTTAAAAAATAAATAAAAATGCAGTTATATGCAACAATATGCAATAATGTTGTGACTACTGTATATACAATGCATTGCTCTCTATATACACCTCCTATAGCTGGTGGTATTCTGCATTGTTACCTTATTGATGGGATTTGTAGTCCTCTATACAGTGGTGGAATTACCAGGTTTCTTGCACCTAGTCTTTGAGGTTTCTATTTTCACCTCTCGTACACAAAACACACACATTTTCTGCTAAATCTCAGTATATAAACAAGGAGAAATAAAACATTCCAAATTTTGCTGCACCAATGGGATATTAGGGTTAGTCACTCCTTGATTTCTACCTCCCTGAACTCCATATCAGATCTCATGATTACCACTCACTTCTATGCTCACCACTCCCAAAGTGATTCTATCCCAGCACCAACTAAAGAAAAACCTTACACACAGCAGGGAGCAATGATGAAAGTAAAGCCACAGTGACCCCTGTTGTGGGATAACTATTACACAACAAAACTAAACCAGACCTTGCAGCAGACTTGCAGAATGTTTGCAAAGAAAGTTGATCTGGTGTCATGCAATGCAGACTTGCTGCAATTTTGCAACAAACTTATGAAGCCTGGCAAGTCTAGCAATAGCTTAGCAAGTCATTTTCAAACTTGCAGAGCAATTACTTGCTATCTAGGGTCTTCTTGCTCCCCTTTTCCTCCAAACTCCTTGAGTGTCTAGTCTGAAACCGATTGAGCAACCATCTTACTGAAAATAACCTTCTTGTTCCGCTTCAGTCTGGCTTTCGCCCTCAACATGCCACAGAAACTGCTTTCCTAAAACTCACAAATGATCTACTAATAGCTAAAACCCATGGACACTACTCTGTAGTCCTACTCCTGGACCTCTCTGCTGCCTTTGATAAAGTAGACCTCCCTCTCCTCAAAAAAAAACTCCACTCCTTTGGTCTCCGTGATTGTACTCTTCATTGGTTCTCATCCTACATATACCCCCACACCTTCAGTGTCACAATTTTACTTCCTCCTCACCTCTTTCTTTCTCTCTCAGGTTCCCCAAAGGTTCTGTTCTTGGAACTTTCCTATTGTATGAGAAATCCAGTTAACCAGCGCGCATTGGCGAATATGCACGGGCACAATAGCATGTGCTCAAGAGGAAATATGCATGCACTGGTGTCAAATGGCCTATTTGAACCAAGCAATGACATGAACACATTTCTGAGTGGTCTTTCAGCTTGTTCTTGTTTGCCTGTGCCCTGATCTGCTTCCGGCCTACCTGTGCTTGACCCGGATTGATCTCAACCCTTCTCTGGAGTTCTGCCTGCCTACCTGTGACCTTGGCCTGTGTCTGACTGCTCTTGTCTCATTCTCCTGTACCTTTCTAACTGATTGTGTACCGACTCCAGCTTGTATCCTGTTCCTGCTTTAGTCTCACATTCCTGTACCTGCATTGCCCTTGGGCTTATGCTCCCACTATGCTCCTGCCTGCTGATTCAGCATTACAGAGTTCCAGTTCCGTGTGCCTGTCTGGGGATCTACGGCCATCGGTTCCCTGTCAAGCCTCAGCTGGCACTACCTGCTATACCAGCCCTCATGCCACTCTGTCCTACACTCCCTGTCATCTCTACCAGGGGTGTTGGACAGGAGGTGCAAGAGAAGCTCCCTCTACAGCTCGATCGCCACCAGATACGTGATACCTATTTTCCATCTACACCTCTTTCTTGGGTCATTTGAAAGCCTCCCATGGCTTCCAATACCATTTCTATCCTGATGACACCTAAATCTATCCCTCTACCCCACAGCTCACTCCATCAGTCTCCACACATATCACTAATCTATCATCATTTATCATATCAGCCTGTATGTCACACCACTTCCTCAAACTCAAATTATCCAAACCAAGATTATAGTATTTCCTCCCCCACGTGCCTCTTTCCTTGACTTCTCTGTCAAGATTGATGGCACAACTATTAACCTGTAAGGTTTTATCGCAGACTCTGAACTATCCTTTCAGCCCCACATCCAATCACTGTCCAAAGCTTGCCGCCTCAAACTATGCTACACCTCCAAAATATGCCCCTTCCTAACCAATGACACTGCAAAGCTTCTAACTCACTCCCTGGTTATCTCTCGCTTCTACTGTAAATCCCTCCTCATTGCTTCTACATAGGCTATCCACTCCTCAGTCCATCATGAATGCTGCTGCTAGACTCATCCACCTCACCCACAATTCAGTGTCTGATACACCTCTCTGCCAATTTCTCCACTGGCTTCCAATCACCCAATGAATTCAAAGTACTAACAAAAACTTACAAAGCCTTCAACAACTTGGCCCAAAGCTACATCACTAACCTAGTCCAAAATACCCACCAAATTGTTCTCTTCATTTCTCTCAAGACCTCCTGTTCTCTAGTTCCCTCCCAGATAGAAAGCAATTGAGCTGCAAGTTTGAAAATCACTTGCTAAGCTATTACTAGACTTAAACACATTTGTTGCACAATTGCAGCAAGTTTGCATTGCATGACTCCAGATCAACTTTCTTTGCAAACATTCTGCAAGTCTGCTGCAACTTCTGGTCTGTTATGTTGTGTAATAGTCATCATAGGGGTCACTTCAACTTGCAGAGCTCTTGCTGTAGACTCCCCACTGCAACTTTGCTCTTGCTAGATACTTGCCATGCAAATTTGCTACAAATGGGAGAAGTGCCAACTAGAACTTGTGCTTTAAGTGCTCTGAAAGTATACAACTTGCCAGTGAAAATGTGCAGCAAGTTAACAAGACTTACAATTCAACATTGCCATAATATTGTGGAAAGTTATCTTTGCTATCTGGGATGGGGCTTAGGCTAAGATTGGTGGGATCGAATGAGGGCTTTTTGAGCATGAGAGTGACTAGTGAAGGTTTTAGAGAGTTAGGGAAGATGCCAGAAGAGAGGAAAAAATTGAAGATGTGAGTTAGAGAGTGTAAGATAGAGCCAGAGGGTGACCGTATCATTTGCGAGGGAACAGGGCCCAAGGAGCAGGTAGTTAAGTGGACGTTAGAAAAAAGTGTATCAACCTTGTTTATAGTAGTGGGGTTAAATGAGGGAAGTGTTGACTGTACCTGTGGATATGGAGTGATAAGTGGGAGAGATATCTGTGCTGCGCAGATCTCATCACCAATTGTATCAATATTATTTTTGAAGTGATTGGCGATCTTCTGGGCAGTGAGTAGTGGGTGGAGGCACTGGAGGACAAAGTAGAGAGGTGAAGGTAGGAAGAATTGACAGGTAGTGGATGAGAAGGTGTTAATGTGAATGATAAAATAGGTCTGCTTGGCAGTGAGGAGGCAGGAATAGCTTATTTGGAGGGCAGATTTATATCTTACGCCACAGGCGCTCATAAGCGTGACTGTGTATTTTCAGACTTCTGGTGTCATCTGTTTCCAAGGTTATAAGGGTCAGAGCCTGATTCTGTGAGTAGTGAGGGGGGTTGAGCATGTCCAGGGAGGATTAACAGTGAACTGTTGTAGACAGAAGTGGCTAGGCTGGGGTAGGAAAGGGGTGACATTTTGTCATGGAGGTGGTCAGTAGCAGATTAGAGAAGAAAAGTGTTAAGGTGGCAAAGGTTTCTGAGTGTGACTATTAGGGGGTAGGAGGGAGAGCAGGTATAAGACAGGGAGAGAGCAAAGCTAATAAGGTAGTGATCAGAGAGAGTGAAAGGATTGTTGAAGAGGTTGTAGGGAGTGCATAGGTAGAAGACAACAAGGTCAAAGGTGTTGCACCTTGTATCTATTGCCGCAGGCCAAACGAAGAGTTTAGATTGAGAAGTTTAGAAGTAACAGGAGTGTTAGTATTAACAGGGATGTTGAAGTCACCGAGAATGAAATTTGGGAATTTTCAAAAGAGAGAAAGTAGGGTAGCCAGGCAGAGAAGTCATCAAGGAAGGTTGATACCGGTCCAGGGGGCCTGAAAATCACAGCAATTCTTAAAGAAACTGGAGAAAATAGACAAATGCAATGTGCCTCAAATGAGGAGAGTGACATATTTTCCATGGTCATGAAGGCATCCTATCATAGAGATGAATGAATGAATCTATGAATCTTCAAATGTTGTCCAAAGCTTTTATTGCAGAAAGATTACATCGCAAAAGAACAAGTGCAATGTTTCAGAGCTGAGGCCTGTTTAACACCTATGCATTTTTAGTGCTGTTTGCATTTTGCAGATCTGCACTATAGAACGCGTTTCATAGAAACCATGTTGGATGGACTGTAGTGCAAAACTGCAAAATGCAAAAAGCACTAAAAATGCATAAGTGTGAATCAGCCCTTAGTCAGGCTTGTGGTGACTGGCTTCGAAATTGGGTAGTATGGTGCGGAATTGTAGGCCGCTGAATGTAGATATTCCTTACTTAAAACAGTTTATTTATTTTTTATTTTTTGTGATGGGTTCACTTTAAGTTGCTTACTAAAAGAAATTATTTTTTAAGTGAATTATATTTTATTACAGCTATTTTAAAAAAGAGAAACATAATTTCCTCAGGCTTCATCCATAATTGTTCATTATAAATTAATTATTCAGAAAACACAGCAGTGACTTGGAAGCACTCTTTTATAATGCTAACAAGCATGTCTGGGCTGACTGTTATCTAACAATATCAGAGTAGCTAGCATTGGTAAATGCTTCCCTACCCTGTTAGAAGCTTACTCTTGAGAGGAGTGGAGGATACTGTATGGATGAGTAGGAAAATATCGTATGTATAGTACTTTTTGAATGATTACTGTCTTTTTATCTAATATTAATCTGGAAATTGCGGTGGAACTGTTTGTAAGTCAGGAATAATTATGCGTTTTCTTATCTTTGTTTATATATGTGCTTTTTTTCTTTGGAAACATAAAAGAAAAAGTATCTTAAAAAAATATTTACAAGTTGTAAGTCACGAAAAATAGAACATACAAAAGTAGTGTGGTTGCAGAACCATAATTTTTTTTTTTTACCTTCGAGGGCTCCCTGTAACACTCAATCCAGATCTGAAGGATTCTGAAATTCTTATACAGCTATCAAACTTTTGATAATCAACATTATACAAAGGCAAACCATGCCATTCTCCTCCCATAGTTGAAAATGCTCGGCCTTGGTGAATTGCAACTGAGACACCAAGTACGGAACAGCTGGAGGTGCATGGCGTATTCTGTTCTCAAATACACAGAAGTGCCTGTCTTCTGTCTCATCTGGTCTAAAATAAAACACTTTCCTGCCACAATGGTAGAGTAAATAGGCTGATCATCCAAACCAGATAACTGGAATTACTTAGTTTATTGGGGAACCTGGGCCTATCCCATCTTGCCATGCCCCACTAAGTCCACTCTTAGGGTCTGGGTGGGAGCTAGGAGCAGATTTAGCAAATTCAATAGATGATCTCCCTTTAACCCATTGTGGGGAAAACCAAATCCTCTGCATCTTCGCTCCATTCCTGACCCTCAGCTCTGGGTTAGATGTGGGGTTAAGACTTTGCGTGACATTTTCATGGTGGGCACACGTCTTTCATTTGCAGAGCTCAGGGCCAAATTTAAATTGCTCTGTTGGATGAGTTTTCGTTACTTTCAGCTACATCATGTGGTGCAAACCCAGTTCTCTGTTTCATCATGCCTCGACATGGACCCTATTGAGGAACTGCTGGCTCAAGATTCATTGGATAAACCCTTGTCTGCTCTTTACTTCTATCTGCTTAGTGTTGAATCTCCTAAGATGGAGCATTTGTGGGATCAGTGGAGGGCTGCCTTACCTCACCTGGACAAAGAAGATTGGGAAGCATGTCTTGAGGACAGTACTGAACTGCTGATTTCTTCTCTGGATAAATTAATTCAAATAAAATTTTTGCACATGCTGTACTACTCACCTCAGAGATTACACAGAACATATCCCCAGAGATCTCCAGAATGTACCCATTGTAGGGGAGATGTAGGTACCTATCTTCATATGTTCTGGAGCTGTTCAAGGTGGTTCGCTTCTGGGGTGAGGTAGTAGAGCTCATGAATATCCGTCTCCAACTGGCCCTTCTAACTACACCCGAATTGCTCCTACTAGGCATCCAGGATGATGACCAAAGGCCTAGATGTACTAAACTATTAATCTCTTGTTCTACGTTGTTAAAAGAGAAATTATTATCAAATGGAATTCCCATCCCCCCCTCTCCCCGTAGCTTCCTGGGAAAAGTCTATTATAGCTACTCTTCCTATGTATAAATTGACATATATTAATAGGAATCTCCCTAAGAAGTTTGATAGGGTGTGGCAGCCATGGACCGCATAGGGCAGTTGTCAACCTGCTGAAGTGGCTGATATACCCTCTCGCTGTGATTCTTTGCCTGTTTTTGGTGCACAGGCAAGTTTGCTGTAGGACTTTTATATTTCACCTTGCTTTTGTATATGCTCTATTATGATGACTATGCTCTTCACTTATTGTTCATGTATATCATATTACTTTGTCTATTTCCATTTCTGTGATTTCATACCATGCCTTTGTTTCAATAAAGGAACATTTTGTTTTTGTTAAAAAAAAAGATTTAGTAGGAGTCAAGCTGTATTTGTGCCTGCCCCCACCACTGGAAGATATGCTGTGAAGGAGGCATGACCAACACAGCCAATGGAAATAACATTTAAAAAAGAAAAAAAAAACAGCTGTGGTTTTATAAAATTACACTGAAGGTATCTTATGAAAACAATGTGGTGTAAGCCCCCCACTGGTCCTACTGCTTGTCTCAGGTTCTATTCTTTATTAGGCACACAGCTGCCAGGCACATGATATTTTATCAGCCTCTCCACACATTAACCAGGGAGATAGTTTTTTTTTGTGGTTTTATTGTTTGAAGAACTGCAATAAGGATTAGAGCTTTGGATAACTAAAACTAGTGTAAACTTTGACTGAGGGCACTGTCTAGCAACAGTTAAAATGGTTGTAAAGGCTAAAGTTTGCATAGAATGCATGAAAGTAAAAAACCTTCAGTGTGCAGCTCCCCCCTCCTCACCCCCCCCCCCCCAATACTTACCTAAACCCAATCTCAATCCAGAAATGTGCACGAGAGCCAAGGCTCTACTGAGTCACTCCTTCCTGATTGGCTGAGATGCAGCAGCAGTAGCAGCTATTGGCTCCCGCTGCTGTCAATCTGAGCCAGTGAGATGGGAGTGGGAGGCATGGCTGAGCTATGCTTCTTGTGTCTTATGGACACAGAGAGCCAGCTCGGGGGTGAGCATGCAGGAGTGCCCCCTCAGCAAGCGGCGGGAGGGGGGGGCAAGAAGAGGAGGCTCAGGGCTGCTCTGTGCAAAATCATTACACAGAGCAGGTAAGTATAACATGTTTGTTATTAAAAAAAGAAATCCTTTACAATCACTCTAACTTCTTCAATAAGGCCTCCAACATAAGAGAATGTGAACATACAGCTCAGGGGGATCCCAAACAGGAAACAGCCTCGACCAGCAAATCTGGAACAGTCTCTTCACAATATAGCAAAACACAGCACCAGTCTCTCTCCAGGATTTCTCTCAGGCCTTGACTCACTGTGTCCCAGTATACATGGATACCTCCTTCCAGTATATACCAGACCCTGTACCGTGAGCTTCTTGGCAAAATCTTCAGCAGATTTTTCTCCAGACTGTTCCTGCAGCTTTTGGACCCCACAGAACCTCCTGCAGACTCTGCTAGATCACCTTGGAGGTCAGACATCCCCCCCCAGGCTGGGTTACTCTCCAGTAGGCAAAGGACCCTACTTTTCTAGTCCCCACTATTTATATGCACATCAGCCTCCTGCTGGTCTCTCTCTCGACCAGAGGTTGGCTAAGGCTACATAAATAATTATCCCAGGGTCTGCTCCTTGCAGCCCACTATGCCCACTATGTTCCAGAACCTACTGGAATACAGGGGGCAGTACAGTAGGCAGAATCCAGAACAGCCTGTAACAATCAAATCCTGTTCCACTGATTACAGTGGAGCCCAAAAGAAAACAACTAAATTTACCTACACCTATTAGTACCTACTTAGGAGGGTACTACACCAAGCTGAAAATATTTCTCATTCGAGTTTTTCTTGTCAAACTGCGTGAGTGTGGGTTGGATCTTCAAATGTACACTACCGGTACCTAGGCAGGACTGCATATCAGACCAAATAACTGAACCTAAATGAAAACAAAACAAAAACGAATGCACTGGACAGCACAGAAAAGTAACCTTTTAACCACTTCAGCTCCATAAGACTTACCCCCCTTTCATGGCCAGGCCATTTTTTTGCGATAAAACACATCCAATAAAAAAAACTAATAATAAAAATTATAATTTCTTTATTTCAATTTGGGCCAATATGTATTTTGCTACATATTTTTGGTAAAAAATCTCAGTAAGCGTATATTGATTGGCGAGAAGGTGGCGGCGGCGACAGAAGACCGGGCCACCTCTAGTAAAAGAGCTGGAAGAAGGAGCGGAGGCCCGGCAAGAAGAACTGAAGAGGGGGACAAGACCCCTGAAGTTGGAAGAAGAGGCGGCAGCGACAGAAGACCGGGCTACCACTAGTAAAATAGCTAAAGCAAGAAAGCGGAGGCCCGGCAAGAAGAACCAAAGAGGGGGGCAAGATCCTCGAAGTCGAAAGAAGACCCCCGGGCAGTGACGAAGAAGAAAGCCAGGCTCCTCTGCTAGTAAAAGAGCTAGGAGAAGATAGCAGAGGAGTCCGGCGGGAAGACCCCCCAGGACGGAAGAAGACCCCCGGAGCTGTGCAATAAATCCTTTTGAAAGCTTGTGTTGTGTTTTATTTAATTTTTTTTCACCAGGTGAATGGGTAGGGGTACATATTGAAGGGGGCTCCTGGATTCCGATAAACCCCCCCGCCCGCAGACCCTGACAACCAATGGCCAGGGTTGTCGGGAAGAGCCCCTTGTCCTCATCAACATTGGGACAAGGTGCTTTGGGGTGGGGGGGCCGCACCTTGTCCCAATGTTGATGAGGACAAGGGGCTCTTCCCGACAACCCTGGCCATTGGTTGTCAGGGTCTGCGGGCGGGGGGGTTTATCCCCCCACCCCAAAGCACCCCCCAATGTTGAAGGCACATGGCCTGGTGCGGCTCAGGAGGGGGGGGCGCTCGCTCGTCCCCACCCCCTTTCCTGACCGGCTGGGCTGCGTGCTCGGATAAGGGTCTGATATGGACTTTGGGGGGGACCCCACGTCGTCTTTTTGGCGTAGGGCTTCCCCATTAAGTCCATACCAGGTGACAGGGCCCGCGACGTGTCAATCTGGCTCTGGGGGCGGCGACATTGACCTCCTTCGCTAGTCCCGTCTACCTGGAGCCACATTCAAAATAAAGGAACTTTTCTCCGTGTGCGGGAAAGTCCGTTCACTTCAAAAGTCCGGCGGACTAGCGCACAGACAGCCGGTCCGGCGGACAATTTTTGAGTCAAAACTTTTGGGAGAAAAAGTCTGCCGGTGCCCACACACGGGCGGATTGTCCGGCGGACTCTGGTCCGCCAGACCAAGTCTGCCGGATAGTCTGATCCTGTGTACGTGGCATAAGTGACACTTTTGACACTTTGCCTGGAACCAGTGACACTAATACAGTGATCAGTGCTAAAAATATGCGCTGTTACTGTACTAATAACACTGGCTGCGAAGGAGTTAACATCAGGGGTGATCAAAGGGTTACCTGCGTGCCTAGCTAGTGTTTGTGTACTATGGGGGAGGTGCTTTTACTAAGAGAAGCCGCTTAAGGGAAGCAGCTGGAGCCGACGGACATTGAGTATGTGGTACCCCCGATTGGCTCCTGCTGTACATGCTCAAAACGGGAGTGAGCCACCACCGCGCATGCTACCTGGAAGTGCAGGATCATGTGTGTGTATATTTGTATGTATATATATATATATATATATATATATATACGTGATCCGGCCCACAGCGGCCGCCCTGAGCAGTAAAGCTGCTATAGGGCGGTTAAACCACAGTCATCAGTCAGTCACCAGCCCCACACTTACCCCATCTAGGTCACGGGCAGCGCTTCTTCTGGGCGGTGGCTTTGCCTACGTCTCCTCCTCCTAGGCAGTCAATAGCATTCTTTCTCCTCTCGGCCAATTGGGTGAGAGGTCTCAGGACCCGCTTCCTGATTGGCGGGGAGGAGAATCAGGAAGACAATAGAGAATATTAATTTGCTATTGTTACACAACTGGGTGAGCTCAGGGTGCAGTGCTCTGCGCCCCGGGCTCACCCCTTTTTTTAAGCCAATTAGAGCCTCAGGTTCTAATTATATGTTTAAAAAAAAAAACAACTTCCTTTGGAATTAATGCATCCGGCACCCTGCATGTAGATTTGCTAATTTAATTAATTTGCTATTGCCACACAACTGTGTGGGCTCAGGGCGCAGTGCTCTGTGCCCCGGGCCCACCCTTTTTTTAAGCCAATTAGAGCCTCACGCTCTAATTATGTGTTTAAAAAAAAAAACTCCTTTGGAATTATTGCTTCCGGCACCCTGTATGTAGATTGGGGCCGGAAGCACATGGATTAGGGGATGGCGCTCCTTCGCCCCATAGGGACAGGCCGCCACTGATAGGAACTGAGATTGTTATCTTGGGAAAAGTACCTGCACCAAAATGTTTTGGGGCTTTTCCCCTTCATTATAAAGATACACATACCTCCCAACAGTCTCAAACTCTGCTGGACTGTCCTTGGTTATGACCCAAATCCTGCAGTCTTGTGGACCTGAACATTGTCCTGCAATATCCTATGTTATCTCACTGCCAATATTCTTCTGCACAATGAGTAGACCATGCCTTCCACACTTTGCCCACATCACCCCATGTCCTGAAATGATTAATCTAATCTCTACCTGGAGCTGGACAAGCCAAAGAAAGGACATATTCAAGGCTAGTGGGAGGGGGAGAACTGGAAAAGGGGGAGGAACACACTTTACACAGATTTTTTTTTTATTGACAACAAAGTGTTCCTTGACCCCTAGTTGTATCTGTGGGTATACAAATGTGGTGGGGCATGCACTGTCCTCTTTCACTCTGGATCAATGTGTACACATGTGGCAGCCTGGAAGGATGTGCACTGTGCTTTTTCACTCTAGTCTCTGGCAAAGAGGAGGAGGAAGCACAGAGCAGCAATGTGGGACAAAGACTCCGGTGCAATATAAATGTTTACCACCACGGGACACTATTGTCTCATCCACCTTCCGGTCACTATTATTCCTACCCACCATGTGATTATGCGATTGGCACTATTATCCCCCCCCCCCCCCCCACTTGGTACTTTTGTTTTCTCCCACTCCCGTTGGGCACTATTATATCCCCCCTCGCTGACAACTATTGTTTACCCCCCATCCTTCTGTTAAAGTGAGAGTAAACTCCCATGAATAATTTGTACCTATAGGTAAGCCTATGATAAAGCTTACCTATAGGTACTGTGAATATCTCCTAAACATGCACCGTTTATGAGATATTTACTGTCCATGCTGCCCGCTACATCACCAACGCATGCGCTCTGAAGGAAAGGACGTCATCGCGGCTCCGACAAGTCACACAGCCAAAGTCTGCAAACCCGGAAGGAAGGTGGGTGAAGATGGAAGCCTTCTCAGCGATGACAGCTTGCAGCTGGAAGGGCTTCGTTCTAAGGTAAGCTTCACATAATGTGCTAGTATGTGATGCATACTAGCACATTATGGCTTTGCCTTGCAGGTTCCAAAAAACGGGAAAAAAAACACTACCATTTTAAGCCTTGTTGATTCCCACACCAAAGGCTTAGCATATATTCTTCCCAGGCATTAATCTAGTGGGCACCAATGCCCCTCACCATGTTCTGCTGACACAAATATGGTTTCTTTTCTTTTTCCTTCCACTGCCTACTGATGTCAGGGCATTATTTTTCAAATTGATTCTAACTTCAGGCATTTTTTTCTCCTCCCAGTGACCATGGGCGTTGATCACTTTTTCCTCTATTGCACTAGCCCCCCTAATATGATTTTCATATTAGTCAGCTCTCCTATATCTAATACATATAAAAAGAAGCAGATGTCACTGTCTAGCTCTACATAATGCTCTATTGAACTAGTTTGCAGCTTTTTATAATGGAGTTCTTCTTTACGGTAGGCTCAGATAAAGTGTTAGCTATCTGTATATTTATCATTGAATATTTAGGGTATGTAAGTGAGGCTCTCACTCATAGCAAAGTAATTATGGAGTATAATGTTGGTACAATTTCAGACTATGAAAGTGTATACTGTATGTAGTCTTAGAATCTCTTTAACCATGCCATCTTAAAGCCTAAGTGCAGCCAAAATAAAAAACACAAAAATCATCACAAGAAATATACTGCAACTTACAGTCAGTAGAAAGTACAGTATCCCTTGTGCTGATTCCTCTTATATTAGATGAAATCCTACTCGGTGCGAGCACCCTCAACCCCCTTTACCACAATCTTCAGGTGTGGCGGGCGTTAATGGAACTTTGGGAGCGCTCATAGACTATGCCCACACTTTTTGGCCAGCTCCGCCAATCAGAGAAGCGGTACCACAGCTCCTATGAATGGAAATGAAAGAGGGATTCCACCAAAAAAAAAAATATTAAAAGCCAGCAGCTATAAATACTACAGCTGCTGACTTTTAATAAATAGACACTCACCTGTCCTGGGTTCCAACGATGCCGGCAGCCGAGGCCGATCGATCGCTCGGCTCTCGGCTGCTGCCGCCACCATTCTAGGTGAGGGAATCAGGAAGTGAAGCGAATCGGCTTCACTTCCCGGTTCCCTACTGCGCATGCGTGAGTCGCGTCGCGCAATAGGAAATCTCCGCGCTGTCACTGGGACCCGTGTGTGTCCCAGCAGACAGCGCGGCAGGGCAGGAAATGGCGTAGACTCCCACGGGAGTCTATGCCCGGAAGTGGGTGTAAATACCTGTCTTTGACAGGTATCTCCACCCCCCTCCCCCCTGAGGGATCCGATCAGCGGAGGTTCCACTTTAGGGTGGAATCCCGCTTTAATATATGAATGGAGGATGGCGGGGGGTGACTGAAAGTCTGTCCAATTTATTCATAAAACCTGTTTCTTTCATAGAAGCTGTAATACAGATTCTGTGAATGG
Organism: Lithobates pipiens; assembly: GCF_037356315.1. Taxonomy (NCBI): domain Eukaryota; kingdom Metazoa; phylum Chordata; class Amphibia; order Anura; family Ranidae; genus Lithobates; species Lithobates pipiens. The sequence continues at coordinate 269,421,873 of NW_027507784.1, forward strand.
CAGAACTGGCCAGAATGGACAGGCATATAGAGGCATTCTTGAGCTGCCCAGGAAGATTACAGTGACGGGGTGGGGGGACATGGATAGAGGAGGATTTCATATAATAAAAGAGGCATCAGCATAAGGGACACAGAGACACATCTTACTGACTGTAAGTTATGTCCCTTGTGCTGATTTTAGTTTTTTATTTTGGCTGCACTTAGGCTTTAAGCAACGACCAATATTTAGTGCAATTTGATCACTTAGCTCTTGTTGATTCTGATGCTGTTATTTATATGTCTGTGTCAGGATGATTTATGTTCGGTAGTCCATCTGTTTGTCCAGTAGCTGTTTGTCCATCTTCTAATGCTTGGTCGTATGACACAACAGTTTCTTTTAACAAATAATTAAGAGATCCCTAAAAAAAAAAACTTGGGTAACTTTCTTATCTTTCACTGTACAGTATATGGTCCTAATTCATAAAAAGGAAATCATTTGTGAGAACTTTTAGAGCAGGACTGTATCTCCTTTTTCTTTTTTATCTAATAAGAGTTTTATTGAGATTTAAAAAGGTTTAACAATCATGCATGCGCACCCCATTAAGGCAGTATCCCTGTGGAAAGGGACCTGGGACCACTCACGGCAGACCAGTGGGATAAAGCATTGCAGTCAATATCTACCTGCTCTTTAAATTTTGGACAAAAAATATCACAATTATACATTGTACTCAGGGGGCATTACACCCTGCAAAAGCTCCACAAGATGGGCAGGTTGGCAGACCCCTTGTGTGGTAGGTGTAGGCAGCACAAAGGGGACCTTATGCATCTCCTCTGGTGATGCCAAAAGCTTCGCTGTTACTGGAGTAGGGTACTTGGAACACTCAATCGGGTGTTCCAAACTGCTGTACCTCTAAGCCTATAATTCACTGTATACTGGGAGTTCTGGAAGAGGTAATCCCAGAGGAGATGGTGAGGACTACATTCTCCAGGATGCTGTTTCAGGCCCGAAAACATATTCTGATGGGTTGGAAATCTAGCTTATCGCCCACTGTTGCCTCGTGGATAACACACATGGGGAACACCCTTGTTAATGAAAGCTTTATCTATCAACACAGAGGGAGCCTGGGTAGATTTGAACATATTTGATTATCATGGTTAGATACGCCAGAACTGAGCCCCAGGGAATTGGTAATGTCCAAGCTTCTACAAAGCCCTACAGGATAATTATGCCATGTTTCTGACACAACGTAATGATTGTACAAAATGTATGGACACGTTTTGACATTATAAGATCTTGGTTAGTATGTATAATACTTTTGATGGCACTAAGATATCCCTGATATGTAAATGTTGATTTTTACAAATGCAATGTATATACATGGGAAATTGTTTACATATGTTTAATAAAAACTTTTTGATTAAAAAAAACAAAAAAACTATCATGCATAAGAACAGTTTTGCATACCATACATAGGGCCTGACGAGATCACCAACTGCCCTGACGCAATGTGTATCTCCTTTTTGGACACTAGTATGGCAATGGTGTATAATCTGCATATTGTTGGCTCACAAATTTACAGTTGTTGTCGGCTTATTGGAAATGTCCAGTAGACCTAGAGAAGTAGGCCAAAACATCTGACAACTTGGTCCCACATTTCAGTTTGCTACAACCAATTTGTCAGAATTGGCACAAAGATATCAAAGACTTATGAACTCCTGGCTATTACACTTTTTTTTATAACCGTTGTTTGGTACATACAATATCTTGGTGCCACTCATGGTCAAGCTGAAGGGTTTGTCATAAGGATGTTGTTCCCATTGAATAAATGGATTGCCCTACAGTGGTTATTTCACTTTTTACCTTCATGTAAACAGGCTCATATTTATCCCATGGTGGAGGCTGAATACATTTCCTAAAAACCGTGACATTTTTAAATTCACTGCCAAAGCTCCTCCACCCCCTGGTGATGTTGAAGCACGAAGAACTGCTGTAGCAGCAATAAGCATATTCCTTTGCTATAGAGAGATTTGGAACTGAACATAAGGGCAATCTTGAAAGTGCATCTGCTGCATTTTAGGTCCAGGTCGATATTTCACTTTAATTCAGTAAGTGAGAAGAACACAGAGAATCCACCTCCCAATTTGGCAGAGTGAGAAGAGTATATTACTTCTAATGGCTTGTGGTCAGAATTTCAAAATCAAGTCCATAAATAAATAAATCTTTCACACCCCCAAAAAGAGTAAAAGCCTTTTTACAATTTTGAAGTGTTACCTCTGAACATCAGATTCTTGTTTGCATGTTTAATTGTAATCTCCAGTGTGCTGTTTCTAAACTAGGATGACACCTAAACCTGCAGGGCTTGCAGCAAAAATAATTTGGGTCAGTGCAGTTGGAACAAAATAATCTAGATGTGTGATGCAAGTAAATCTTGTTCATTAAATGCATACTATTCAACGCACCCCCCTTCTATGAATCTGTCTTGAATTAAACATGGCATCTATGTAATAAACTTGGCGCAATAATTTACTAATTAACAAAAACCTATGCACTCCTGTATGAGTCTCAGAGTTTCGACATTAAAATAGCTTTGGACTAATACTTTTTTACTATTCACGATTGAAGGCCCATTCACATAATTGCACCATAGTAAAGTGTTAGGTGTGATGTGCTGTTATTTATTCAGAACAATGCACCTTCTAGATATGTGTATTGCAATGTGGTGTGCTGCCAAAAAAACAACATGCATTTTGATACGTTAGAAAGCTCATTCAAATGGGTAATTTTTAAAAATTGGGGATTGTAAATAAAATGGGTGACTGTAAATGAAAAAAAAAAAAAAAATAGATAAATAACAAGCAGATTCTGAATTGCACAGAGCAGCACCAAAACTCCTATTCTCAGGTCCCCCGCTGTTACTGCTGGATCCTTCTCCTTGGCAAGTGCTACCACAGTAAGCCACTTTCTATGGGGACACTTGTGCATGCTCGCTCCCAAACCACGCTGTCTGTGTCCATTTACACAGACAGCAGGACTCGACCCTGTTCCCTCATCACTGTCTTTGATTGACAGCAGCAGAAGCCAATGGCTCACCCTGCCTCAGCAAAGGCAGGGTGACCAGGAAGTGAGAGAAGGAAAGAGTTACAGATGGGCACTGGATCGAATGAGGGCTTAGCCCTTGTACACATGGTCGGACATTCCAACAACAAAATCCGTTGGATTTTGTCCGACGGATTTTGTCCGAAACTTGTGTTGCATACACACGGTCGGACAAAGTTGTCGGAAAATCCGATCGTACGTAACGTGATGACGTTATTTCATTAGGACGGGACTACATTCAGGCTAGTAGCCAATAGCTTTGGTCTAAGAATTTGATCTGAGCCTGCGTGGCACTTTGTCCGATCGGAATTCTCTACACACAATCGGACAAAGTCTGATCGGATCATGTTGTCGGAAAGTGTTATAGCCCAGCTCTAAAACTTTGTCCGTCGGATATTCCGACGGAAACAGTCCGATTGTCGGATTATACGACAACACGGTCCGATCGGACATTTTCCGTCGGAATATGTGTGTGTACAATTTTGGATGTCATGTTACCATTATCATAGGGGGGAAATCTTCCAAAGGGCAATCTGGTTCTGGTGATCTGGGGATCCCCAGGGGATTCTTTTATTCTGTAAGGATTTCCTCTAACTTCCTGTTTTGGCTATGGGACAGGAAGTAAAGGGAAATCTCCCCAATGACAAAGCTGTTTATTGGTAGAAGAAGGGTATTTATATATGTGTGCTTTTTAAAACTAGTTTCATTCAATATTGTACATTTATAAAGATATTTTTGTATTCACTTAATTGAACTTAGTTGTTTTTGATACGCCACGTGTGTCCCGCAAAAGCAGCTTCCCTTTGATTGGTATTCTAGTCACATTTTTTCTTTTGTATTATTACTAGGCTTGTGCAATTAGTTTCGTAACGAATCGAAATTCGGCCGAATTTTGCATCTTTCGGACATTCGGATGCATCCGAATGTCCGAATAAAAAAATAACAAATTACAACGAATACGAAAGAAATATAACGAATGAATTCAACATGATTCGAAATTATTTCAACCGCATTCGAAATTATTTCAACATGATTCGACATTATTTCAACCGCATTCGAAAATATTTTGTGACCCGACTTTAGGGCCATGTATCTCGGGGTCACTTGGTGCTAGACACTTCAAATTTGGATATGTTGTAGTGCTAGTATTATTGTGTTTGCATACCAAATTGGGGGGGGGGGGGTTTCTAGCTATAAGTGACCCCGAGATATGTGGCCCCAAAATCGTGTCGCAAAATGTCATTCTCTGCTCTAATAACTAATAACATTTTGCGACCCGATTTTGGGGCCAGATATCTCGGGGTCAGTTATAGCTAGAAACCCCAAATTTGACCCCGAGATACATGGCCCTAAATTCTAGCACATGCGATGCATACTAGCACATTATGCCTTTTAAAAAGGCAGCATTTACTTCCTCTTTAAACCATTTTACCTCTTTTTTAGACCCCTTTCACACTGGGGCGACGGGTTCGTTAGTGGTAAAGTGTTAGCTTGATTTGCCGTTGTTTTAGCGGTGCTTTTCAGCCGCTAGCGGGGAGCTTTTAACCCCTGCTAGCAGCCGAAGAAAGGGTTAAAAGCACCCGTGTTGTGGCGATTCAAAAGCGCTGCTCATTTATTCGAATGGGCAGCGGTAGTGTAGGAGCCGTGTGTACACCGCTCCTACACCGCCCCAAAGATGCTGCTTACAGGACTTTTTTTTTCTCGTCCTGCAAACGCACGGCCCTAGTGTGAAGGCCCTCGGGGCTCAGAGAATATACTAAATATCAGCTGTTTGCAACTAAAAAGATCCTTACAGCTGTGATGGCACATGTGTCAAACACAAGGCCCAGAGGCCATATACGGCCCTCCAGGCCATTTCAAGTGGCCCTCACACCTCTCCTGCAGCTGCAGCAACCCCCATCATTGTTGCCCTCACCTTGTCTCAGCAGTCAGCAGCAGAGAGGAGATCAAAACTCCTATCCAGATCCTGCACTTTTCCATGCAGCCATGGAGAGGCTCGTATCCCCCCCCCCCCCTTTCCCATCGGCAGCAGAGAGGACAGAACTCATCCTATAGATCCTGTGCCTCCCTGTGCCCCTCCTCTCAACCTCCCCTGGTCTCAGCATTCAGCGGACTCTGGCCCTCCTCCAGACTCTTTTTGATTTTCAACTCCGCCCCCAGCATCTTCCTGGCAGCAGCACAAGATAAAGGGGCGCACTGTGATGTAAGGGAAGGTGAGGGACTTTTTTTTTTTTTATTATATTTTTCAAAGCAAATACAGTTTAATTATGCATTACAGTTTACACTGAACACAAATGTTTAGGAGTGTAACAAAAACAAGAACAAGAACATTTAAGAGCTAGAGTTTGACGTCCAACAATGCAGAGTACAGAAGTGGACTGCATAATTTATCAGGAGAGAGAATAACGTACAGTTCTCAGAAAAAACACATAAAGCATCAGGCCAAGTAGCCAGAATGTGATAATACAGTTATAAGAGGCTTATGGTTAGTAATAAACATCTCCAAAGGAGCAAAGGGCAGCCCATACTAAAATGGGGGGGGGGGGGGTAAGAGAGAAACAGTTGTCATATAGGGATGGTACAAATCTATCAATAGCCACTGGGTGGGGGAGTCCCATATTCCGACTGGTCTCAGGGTTCCCAGATTTTATCAAACTGAGGAACGGAGTCCTATACAGTGGCCGTTAGGTACTCCATTCTCCGTATCTCCGCTATCAGTTGGAGAAGTCTGGGCCATGGAGGGGGTGCATTAGACAGCCAGCACAGCGGGATAAGCCTCTTTGCAGCTAGAAAGATATAGGAGATCAGTCGGTTAGCATTTTTAGTTACGCCTGGAACAGGGAGACCCAGCAGGCAGTTTAAGGGACCAGCCGGGGGGGGGGGGGGAGGGGCACCTCTGCTACTTTCTGTACCAACAACCCCACCTCATTCCAGAAGGGCCGTATCAGGGAGCATTTCCAGAAGATATGAAATAGTGAACCAATTTCAGTTCCACATCGTCAACAGCGCGGCGAGACTGAAGGATCAAATTTGTGGATGATATCAGGGGTTCTATACCAAAACATAAGAATCTTTATATACGTTTCCCTTTGTGTAACACATTTGGAGGACTTAAAGGTGGAGGCCCAGATCCTATCCCACATCTGGAGTGTAATAGGTTTACCTAACAAATGGGCCCACTTACACATGTACGAGTGTGTGGTCTCATTTAAGGGGGTCGACCCATGGAGGATTTGATGGATGGAGGAAATTAAATGCAACTGGTGGGACCTTGGGCACAGAGGTGTTCAAAGGAAGTGGGTTTCTCAAGAGTTAGGGATGAAGATTTTTAATTAAAGAAGTGTCTAACCTGAAGATAAAAATAAAACAGTTGATTGGGAATGTCAAACTTTTCACGCAGGGTCTCAACAGCATATAGTCTCCATGTAATGGTATGCACCAGATTTAGAAGTTGAAAAAGGGGGGGGGGGGGGGGGTTGAGCCACGTAAAGACTCTGCCCAGGGACAAACTATCTGTTATAATTGGATTAAGCAGCACATTCGTAAGAGGGGGGCAGGATGAAGCAAGGGAATATTTATTTTGGCATTTTTGCCAAATGTCCAAAGTAAAGGACATTGGAGTCGTACACTGGCGCCTAAAGATGGCATGTAGGGAGGGTGGGGAACCCCAGATTAAGGAGCAAGGATGAGTTGGATAGAGTATTCCCTTCTCAATGGCAGCCCACTGACTAGTGGCATGTAAGGAGGACCATGTGGTAATAGCTCTTAAATGAGTCGCATGGTAATATTTAGCAAGTACCACTGAGCTTGCTAAATGGTGGGATTTGCCAGCCCATATGAATTTTAAAAAGTGTCTCTGAAGTATTTTTAGTTGTGGGGACGGAATGGCAATGGGCAGGGTCTCAAAGTGGTAGAGTAATCTGGGTAGAATTGACATTTTTAGGACATTAATCCTTCCCAGGAGGGATAGGGGGTATTTTGTCCATGATAACAGGGACCTGTTTATATCTTGGATCAGAGAAGGGAAGTTAGCTGAGTACAAATTGGAATAGGAAGGGGTATTTAAGGAAGATGCTGCACCATTTATAGGGGTACGTTGCCTGAAGTTGGGAGAGCAATGCTGCTGAGATATGTATGGGCAATGCTTCAGTTTTGGAGGTGTTTACCTTATAACCAGATATATCACCAAAGGAGGAAAGCAATTTATGTAATGAGGGTAGGGAAATCAATGGGTTAGTAAGGTGAGGGACTTTTGACTTCTGATGGTAGGTAGGATCTTGACACCTGATGTAAGGGGAGTGGAGTGTTTTGGAAATCTAGTCTTACAGATACAGACTAGACAACGGGCTCTTTGATGGCAACCATAATGCTGATGCGGCCCGCAATGAAATTCAGTTTAAAACCCCTGACTTAGACCAATGTCCAAGTTACTTGAACTCCAGGCAAAAAAAAAAAACTATTAAAATACATAGAGAGTTATTTTTACCGACCAATTGATTTATATTTTTGTTCATCTAGTCCTGAAATTTACACAACTCTGCCCCCACAGACATACTTTGTCTAGCAGAAAAGGGGACCCAACATTTCTCTGCTGCAGTTTTACTTTGACTTACTGGCCCTTTCCCAACCTCATCCCATGAATGGACGGTGAAATGAGAAGCAGTACAATGATAATCAGAGCTCTAATTTTTCTCTCTTCTCCTATTAGAACTCTCCTTGTACTACAGCACATCTAATTGGCTCCTTGTGGTGCTTCTCCCTCCCATTCTGAGAAATCTATTGCACAGACTGTACAGTATACTTGCACTGCTTGAATTTGAAAAATGTGAAAAATAAATCTAATGATGCATAAATGATTACAGAGCCATACTTTTTCTGTAGCTGTCTGGAGTACAGCTTAAAAGTGGTTGTAACCCTCTGAAATGAAAAATGAACAGAGCATTTCCTTTTATTGTGTGTACGTGCCTCACTCCAAAGCACCTAGTGGGATTTTCTGTCTACTTTCTCATTCCTCTGCTATCTGCATGAGTCACATCTGACAGTTTATGCTGGCATCAGACAATCCCAGGAGACGGCCGCACCCCCGCCCCCCTTCGGCATGGAGCCTGTCTCTCTATGAGAATGTGTGTGTGTGTGTGTGTGTGTGTGTGTGTGTGTGTGTGTGTGTGTGCGTGTGGGGGGTGTCCTTTCCCTCCACTTAGGTCTCAAATTACACTCAGCTCTCTGCTTTATCCTGTGCAGTGTGTGATGTCAGATCTCCATCACCTGCATTCTGAACTTTGGAGATGCTGTGCAAATTCTGGATGCAGAGAAGAGATGGCTGCAGATAAACAGGTACAACTTAAATGTACCTATATATCACCTGAGGCTTGTCACTTCAGTGGATTTATGTAAGCTTTGCAACCGCTTTAAGTATGAAGGATAGGGATGGCCGAACTGTTCGCCCGGCGGTCGGTTTGCGGCGAATTTCGGCTGTTCGCGATTCACACGATCGGCGGACTATTGCCGATGTTCGCCCGGTGGACCCACGTGTTTACTGTGTAAAAGAACTTTGACCTATGATGACACATCCATCATGTGCTACAGGACAGCTAATTGAGACATTACAGCACATGGACACTTGGAAATTCCCCCTAACTTATAAATAGACCCGATCCGGCGGCCATTTTACATTCTTTCTACTGTCACTATAGGGAGAGGTTGCTGTGTGGAGCAGGGAGAGACTGCAGTGACACAAATCGCTAGCTATTAGGTCCACAAAAGTTCTTTTAAGGACTGGTATGGTATAGGTGTAGTTCAGGATATAGGTTTGAGGCACTGCTATTCAAGTCATTGTTGCAGCAGATTGTCTTTTCTCAGTGCAGATAGGGACAGGATGCTGTGTGCAGCAGGGACAGTCAGTTTAATCATTAGCTGTTACTATTAGGTCCACAAAGGTCCTTTTCAGGACTGGTATGGTGTAGTAGTACAGGATATCTACAAAATCTACCGCGTTCCCTTCGCTCAACTAATTTGAATTGTTTAGAGGTTCCAAAAACTAGGTTGAAAACCATGGGAGATAGGGCCTTTTGTGCTGCTGCCCCACGTCTGTGGAATGCTTTGCCTGATAGTCTGAGGGTTTCTCAGTCTACTGAAAATTTTAAAAAGGGGTTGAAGACTTTTCTTTTTAGCAAATGTTTTGTAAATTAAGCGGTTTGTTTGTTTTTATTGTAATTATGTAGCACTTTGAGGTCTTTTGATGGAAAGTGCATTATAAATAAAATTTATTATTATTATTATTATTATTATATAGTTTTGAGTGCAGTGCTATTCAAGTTATTGTTGCAGCAGCCTGTGTTTTGTCAGTTTAAATAGGGACAGACAGGAAGCTGTGTGTGGCAGTGAGGGACAGTCAGTTTAATCATTAGCTGTTACTATTAGGTCCACAAAAGTCCTTTTCAGGACTGGTATGGTAATAGGGTTGTACACGTATAATATTCTTTCTTCCAAATATAGAAAGAATATTATACTTGACTGCTGCCCTTCTGCTGCAGTAGTACTTTATGAGTATAGGGACTGAGGTACAGTCTGCTAATCACAACCTACTAGTTCCACAAAGGTCCTTCTAAGGACTGGTAAGGTATAGCGTACTATAGTATATAGGGTTGAGTGAGGTACAGTCTGCTAATCCTTAAGGACTGGTATAGGTCCACAATATATAGGGTTGAGGTGCACTACGGCTGACTGCTGCCCTTCTGCTGCAGTAGTCCTTTATCAATATAGGGACTGAGGTACAGTCTGCTAATCACAACCTACTAGTTCCACAAAGGTCCTTCTAAGGACTGGTAAGGTATAGTGTACTACAGTATATAGGGTTGAGTGAGGTACAGTCTGCTAATCCTTAAGGACTGGCATAGGTCCACAATATATAGGGTTGAGGTGCACTACTGCTGACTTCTGACCTTCTGCTGCAGTAGTCCTCTATGAGTATAGGGACTGAGGTACAGTCTGCTAATCACAACCTACTAGTTCCACAAAGGTCCTTCTAAGGACTGGTAAGGTATAGCGTACTACAGTATATAGGGTTGAGTGAGGTACAGTCTGCTAATCCTTAAGGACTGGTATAGGTCCATAATATATAGGGTTGAGGTGCACTACTGCTGCCCTTCTGCTGCAGTAGTCCTTTACCAGTATAGGGACTGAGGTACAGTCTGCTAATCACAACCTACTAGTTCCACAAAGGTCCTTCAAAGGACTGGTAAGGTATAGTGTACTACAGTATATAGGGTTGAGTGAGGTACAGTCTGCTAATCACAACCTACTAGTTCCACAAAGGTCCTTAAGGACTTGTATAGGTGTACTATTTGGTGTGCAGTATATAGTTGTGTAATACACGTATAAAATACTTGCACATATAGAAAGCATAATATAGTGCATTTCCACTGTCCAGCATTGTGACTGCTGAGCGGTTCTGCAGCGATACTACAAAGAGTGACAAACGCAATCCAAAAAAAAGTATTGTAACTGGTGTGATAGACCAGTGGCCCCCAAAAACAATAGATTGAAGCGGGGTGTTATATACCTTCTTCCACATACATACTGCACTTCTGTAGAGAGTTTTGTCACAGGGTCATTTAAAAAATGACAGGCAGAGGAAGAGGCAGGCCCTTCCGCAGGGGTGGTAGGGGTAGGGCAGGAGCAACAGGCTTGAGCCAAAGTGGGAAATTGCAGAAGGTGCGTGCGAATACGCCAAAGGAAGCCCCAGAATTGGTTGAGTGGCTCACTCAGCCTTACTCTTCTGCACCCTCTGCTGTGCATATTATGAGGGGCTCCCACCATCCCTGTGCTATGCTCATTATGAGGGGGCTCCCACCATCCCTGTGCTATGCTGACTTCCTCCTGGGGCTGCTTACGGTGCAGGTGTCAGTGCTATATATCACGGTGCTGGTGCTGGTGATCATCTCCTGCACCCTCTTCTTTGCCTACCCTGACCTTCCCTCGCCTCCATTGTCTCAAGAGTCCTGAATTTTCAGAATTTCACATTTAAAAAAAGAATGCTTGTAGATTCACCTCATACATGTGTTATGTCATTGGCCATGTGGTGGGACTATGTGTGCACGGGTAGTAATTATTTTGTGGCTGCAAATATGACCTGTAGGTTTGTAGAGTTCACCATCCCTGTGCTGTGATGACTTCCTCCTGGGGCTGCTTATTATGAGGGGCTCCCACCATCCCTGTGCTATGCTCATTATGAGGGGCTCCCACCATCCCTGTGCTGTCCTGACTTCCTCCTGGGGCTGCTTATTATGAGGGGCTCCCACCATCCCTGTGCTGTGCTGACTTCCTCCTGGGGCTGCTTACAGTACAGGTGTCAGTGCTGTATATCACGATGCTGGTGTCAGTGCTTTATGTCACGCTGCTGATGTCAGTGCTCTCTATCACGGTGCTGGTGTCAGATCACTCTATCACGGTGCAGGCGTCAGTACTCTATATCACGGTGCAGATGTCAGTGTTTTATGTCACGGGGCTGATGTCAGTGCTCTCTCTCTATCACGGTGCTGGTGTCAGATGACTCTATCACGGTGCAGGTATCAGTGCTCTATATCACGGTGCTGGTGATCATCTCCTGCACCCTCTTCTTTGCCTACCCTGACCTTCCCTCTCCTCCATTGCCTTCATGCGCTCCACAGTCCTGAATTGTCACAATTTCACATATAAAAAAAGAATGCTTGTAGTTGTCGATCCCAGATTCACCTCATACATGTGTTATGTCATTGGCCATGTGGTGGGACTATGTGTGCACAGCTAGTAATTATTTTGTGGCTGCACATTTGACCTGTAGGTTTGTAAAGTTCGCCTCCCATTGAAGTCAATGGGGCCCGCCACGAACGTTACGGTTCGCGAACTATCGGCCGCATTCACGTTTTGCGTTCGCGAAACGTCCCGTTGGAAGTTTGTCCATCACTAATGAAGGATAAATAAGTCAAATGCAGAGCTTTCTCTAATATATAACCTTTTAATCTCTATATTTTATACAGTATCAATAATATGGAAGCAAGCATTTAAAAATGTAAAAGTCACTTCAAACTTACTTAAATAAAAACTATTATAGATAATATGCTCTCAATGTAAATGATTGCATTAAACACAACCCCTGTTATGTGCTATACAGTATGTTCAACTTCAATAGTACTGTATATCTTGATTGCTATTCAAGACTGATGTTCTCAAGCTCAATTAAAACACTTTTCAAAGAAATGATATAACATGCTCAGTTTGGTCCAGTGGGCATAAAATAGCTTTGAATGATCCATGAGAAATCCGAAACAAGAGCTGGCAGTTTTGCTTGAAAGAGATTTGGTTTGAAAGCTCTCTATTATAGATAAGTCTTTAAAAGGAATCGAGTGATGAGGCAGACTATTGGAAATGAAGGTCAGAAGCGGAATGACCTTGAGAATGAATCCCTGAACCCATGCTGTGCTGGAGATATACCTTTAGGATTGAAAAGGTGAAGTAGCTTATATCTCCACGTAATTGGAAAACCCTAGAGGTCACAGCAGAATAGGAACTGACTGTCAGAAGGGAAAGAATGAATCGAACACTTGATCCTGTGCATGTACATTGTGTCAAAGTTTGACCTTTGCTTTACCAAGCCAAGATATACAACTGTACAGACTAAATACTGTGTGCATTTGGATTAACCATGCAAACCCTGGTGTGTATAGCAAGCTTAGTAAAGAGTAAAGGTACATTATTTAATTATATATATGATGCCAGAGCATTAGAGCGGAGCTGTCTTAGGGCCACCCTAAAAAAAAAGAAAAGAAAAAAAAAAGACATAAAATTGTTCCTAAAAATCTGGAAACATATTTTTTTTTTTAAACTTACCAGAAATACCTGTTGCTAGGCAGATCATCCTAATCTGCCACTTCCTACACCACGGTGATCTTCTGTCTTCTCCTCCTCACATTGTGTTTTGGGGAATGGGGCGCCCAGAGCTCTGGGAACTGTGAGTGTCCCAGCACATAGCCGGCCATTCAGAAAGCGCTGCGCGATTTGCGCAAGAGCAGCAGGAAACGGGCAGTGAAGCCGCAAGGCTCCACTGCCTGTTTCCCTTAGTTAGAATAGTGGTGCCGGGACCTGAGAGCCGAGGGACAGGTCGACCTCGGGCTGCCGACATCGCAGGCACCCTGGACAGGTAAGTGTGCTTATTAAAAGTCAGCAGCTACAGTGTTTTCCCACCGCTTTAAGCTCTAGCAGTTTTCATATACTCAGCCAATAAAAGTTATCTCTTAACTATACATTTCAAATATGGTCACTGCCATTGCTAATTTGTTTTTGAATGTGCAAGCTTTTGGGCTTCTAACTTTACTTTTCCTCCACTACTTGGCAATTTAAAGATGTACAATAAACATGTAAATATCAAGTGTCAAAACACTTAGTATGACACTCTTGTAATGAAGCAAGGGTGAGGGTGACAGGCTGACAGCTTTAGCTAGATACACAGATGGATAAATACATGTGAACTGTTTACCTTGCCAAAGCATGTGTAATTCTGTACTGCCAGTTTTGTGATCCAGGTACCCCTTTCAGACAGTACAGTTGGACCCTGAACTTCCACTGCAGCAGCAGCACAGCTTGGCTCAAGAACATTGGTGAAAAGGCAACCCACCTTCTGGTTGGACTATGACCATGAAAGACAAAAACAATTCCATAGCTCAACTCACCAACCAGTCTGCTGACCAACCAAATTAACCTGTCTAAGCCCTTGTACACACGGTCGGAGATTCCGACAACCAAATCCATCGGATTCTGTCCGTCGGATTTTGTCCGAAACTGTTGCATACACACGGTCGGACAAAGTTGTCTGAAAATCCGACGTGATGACGTTATTTAGTTACGACGGGACTACATTCAGGCTAGTAGCCAATAGCTTTGGTGTAGGAATTTGATCTGAGCATGCGGGGCACTTTGTCCAATCGGAATTCTCTACACATGATCGGAGTACGTCCGATCGGAGCATTTTGTCAGAAAATTTTACCAACAAGTTGGAAAACTTGGTCCATCGGATACTCCGACGGAAACAGTCCGATGTAGACCACACACAGTCGGAATATCCGACAAAATGGTCCGATTGGACACATTCTGTCGGAATCTCCGACCGTGTGTACAAGGGCTAACTGTCTGTTAAAAGCAGGGGTTTAGTTAGCACACATTTGCAAATGCATGTGAAAGCTGCAAGGCCTCGTCACGGCATCCTGGACTATGACCATGAAGCATCACATTGATGAGGTCAATCTTCCTGTAAATATACTTATTCACAGCTCATTTTCATGAAGCACAAGTGTTGGCTTTGCCGTCTCTAGTCTGCACAAGGTCATACTGTAGTGGTGTACCTGAGATCAGTTAGGGTGGCACTCCCTGCCCATACCAAACATTACCCCTATGTAAGAGCTAGTACAGAGCTGAGGAATCCTCTTCTAGGTCACTCCTTGGCTTTGATATGTCATATGACACAGCCAAGAAGAAGTCTGGGAGGAATTTCTCTCAATCCACGTGCCACTCTGATTGAGGTTTGGCGAGTGTACCACAGGGAGAAGAGTTATGCTGGGGGGGGGGGGGGGGGGATTTTGATGATGGAAGTGTGTGTCAAAGAAAGTGGTGAGATTTTAACTGGGAGTGGAAGGAAGGGTGGACATTTTTATTTGTGTTGATAGAGCGTGGGAGAGATTTTTTCTGGGGTGAGGAATGGCGGCAGAAGAAAAGATTTTTGCTTAGGGGCACAGTGAATATATTTTTGAATGTACATTGCCCCTTTGTTAATTTTGTTATGGACAGTTTGTTGTCTGCATATTGTCACAACTGACTGTTTTATGTCTACACATTTTCACGATTGCCCAATTTTTGCCCATATGTTGTCACTGCTGCCCATTTGTAGCCCAGATATTGTCACTGTTTGTGACATGCATTGTATTGTATGTAATTATCCATTCTGTAATGTCTGCACTGCATTTTTTTGCCTTCCTAATGTCAAATCAGCATTGTTAAGAGGACCATGTTACTATAATTTAGTCCCCTACAAGTCCCCTATCAAAGCGCACTGCTGTTATACCCATGTTTCAATATTTTCCCCATTTTTTGGTATTGAACATTTAGAGTTTATTTTATTTTCCAAGCTGGTATTATCCCTGTTTTTCACCATGGTGAACTATGCATGCTTCTATTAAAGCCTTGAATTGTTTTCTTGGCTATATACGACATTGTGATCTGAAAATCTTCACTGCATCTTTTTTCCTGCCCATTATTGATATCCATTCAGTCTCATGATTATTGCTAACAATATTTTGACATACAGAACAGTTGAGAGAAAATAATCCTGCGGCCTGCCACTATCCTGCTGTGCACGAATTACAGGAGACTGAATCTGAACTAAATCAGGTACTTACACTAGTTGAATTTCATTTTATTAAATAAAAGCAACCATCACTGCATGAATTGATACAGTGTATATCAGCTTTAAAGAGACAGAACATAGAGAAATGTGCATGTGTTGCAGAGATGTACTACATGTTTTTTTTCTTTATTTTTGCTTTTACCAGACATACAGTATCTCACAAAAGTGAGTACACCCCTCACATTTTTGTAAATATTTTATTATACCTTTTTATGTAACAACATTGAAGAAATTACACTTTGCTAAAATGTAAAGTAGTGCATGTACAGCTTGTATAACAGTGTAAATTTGCTGTCCCCTCAAAATAACTCAACACACTAACCATTAATGTCTAAACCACTGGCAACAAAAGTGAGTACACCCCTAAGTGAAAATGACCAAACTGGGCCCAATTAGCCATTTTACTTCCCCGGTGTCATGTGACTCGTTAGTTTTACAAGGTCCCAGGTGTGAATTGGGAGCAGGGGTGTTACATTTGGTGTTATCGCTCTCACTCTCTCATACTGGTCACTGGAGATTCAACATGGCACCTCATGGCAAAGAACTCTCTGAGGATCTGAAAAAAATGAATTGTTGCTCTACATAAAGATGGCCTAGGCTATAAGAAGATTGCCAAGACCCTGAAACTGAGCTGCAGCATGGTGGCCAAGACCATACAGTGGTTTAACAGAACAGGCCTTGCCATGGTCGACCAAAGAAGTTGAGTACACGTGCTCAGCATCATATCCTGAGGTTGTCTTTGGGAAATAGACATATGAGTATTGCCAGCATTGCTGCAGAGGTTGAAGGGGTGGGGGGGGGGGGGGGGTCAGCATGTCAATGCTCAGAACATACGCTGCACACTGCATCAAATTAGTCTGCATGGCTGTTGTCCTAGAAGGAAGCCTCTTCTAAAGATGATGCACAAGAAAGCCCACAGTTTGCTGAAGACAAGCAGACAAAGGACATGGATTCCTGGAACCTGGGGCTGCATGAGTGCGGCCTCCACTGGAGAGATACAGTTCATTGAGGGAACCATGAATGCCAACATGTACTGTGACATACTGAAGGTGAGCATGATCCCTTCCCTTCGGAGACTGGGCCGCAGGGTAGTATTCCAACATGATAATGACCCCAAACACATCTCCAACACAACCACTGCCTTGCTAAAGAAGCTGAGGGTAAAGGTGATGAACTGGCCAAGCATGTCTCCAGACCCAAACCCTATTGAGCATCTGTGGGGCATGCTCAAACAGAAGATGGATCAGTGCAAGGTCTCTAACATCCATAAGCTCCATGATGTCATCATGGACTAGTGGAAGTGGACTCCAGTGGCAACCTATGAAGCTCTGGTGAACTCCATGCCCAAGAGGGTTAAAGCAGTGCAGGAAAATAATGGTGGCCACACAAAATATTGACACTTTGAGCCCAATCTGGACATTTTCACTTAGGGGTGTACTCATTCATGTCCTTTTTTTCCCACAAATAGTGGTTTCTTTTGGCGGCATTTGATCACCACTGCGGTTTTTATTTTTTGCGCTATAAACAAAAAAAAGACAGACAATTTAGAAAAAGAAAAAAAAATATTTTTTTTACTTTCTGCTATAAAAAATTAAAATTAAAATTTCTTCATCAATTTAGGTCAATATGTATTCTTCTGTATATTTTTGGTAAAAAAAAAATCCAATAAGCGTATATTGATTGGTTTGCCCAAAAGTTACAGCGTCTACAAAAAATTTGATATTTTTAGTTATTGAATTATTTGTTAATTTTTTTACTAGTAATGACGGCGATAAGCGACTTATAGTGGCACTGTGATATTGCGGTGGACAGTCAGGACACTTTTGCCACTAAAAATATGCACTGTCACTGTACTAATGACACTGGCTGGTATGGGGTTAAACATCAGGGGCGATCAAAGGGTTAACTGTATGCCTAACCAGTGTTTTCTTGCTGTGTGGGAGGTGCTTTTACTAGGAAAAGACATTGATTCATGTTTCCTACTGGCAGAACAACAATCTGCCTTATTTACATAGGCAGACCGCTGTTCTGGCTCTCTGCCTATTGATCGGCGGGTACCGGCAGATATCAAGTCCATGGTACCGGCAGATCAGCTCCCACAGTGTCTAATCACAGTGGGAGTGGGTTGCAGGCGGCCCCCCAGACCCGGAAGTAACCCGGACGTGTCAGATCACATATTAGGTACATGATCCAGTACAGAGCGACTGCCCTGCTGCAGTATATCTGAGGTGGGTGATCGGGCACTGGTTAAGCAAAGAGGAAACCAAAAATCTAGTGAGCACCCCCAAACAGGGCAACTGCTGGCATACAAGGTGACTTTGCAAAACTTTGTGAGCAAATCCAGTATCTTCAGTAAAAGTGCAGCACTAAAATAAAATACAAATGTGGTAACCCTAGTAAATATTAGATATAACATTAAATAATGAATAAAAGTCTAAATGATGACTTGGTGAAATCAATCCAAAGTAAAAAGTGTTCACTGTGTATAGAAAATTTCCTTCAGTGCTGGCTCACCATAAAAAACAAAGGCAAAACCAACATCCGGCATGTTCCACCAGGTGATGTTAAAGAAATCCAGTGCAAGTGAGCCTCCACCCATTTATGAACTCGCCAGAAATAAAATATTTGGGAGCTTCAATGTAATCTCTATAACAGGTACTCCTCCACGTTTCCTCTTGTTAATAGAATGGAACCCTCGTCATTGGAACCCACGAAGTGTATACAGAAATCTCACCACCAGGAGCCCAAAAAATGCTTATATGGTGTAGTATTTTATTGTAAAAGTATTAAAAGTAGTTTTCCCAAAAAAATGCTAAAGCGCAATAACACATAAAAATAAACTGGCTAGGCTTACAATGGAGGCTGCGGATCTGAGCACACGAAGGCGACAGCATTACGTCAGCACGTGGGCCCCTCCTGATTCCGTTTTGTGCATACGCACATTCTCAAGGGGTACACCTCCCTGGAGACATGGACATTTTTACTCTGGTTTTATTTCACCAAATCATCATTTGGACTTTTATTTATTATTGAACCTTATATCTAATGTTTCTTTGGGTTACCACATTTGTAATTTATTTTAGTGCTGTACTTTTATTGATTAGAAGTCAAACTAGCTGCAACTACTAAAAGAAGATATCCCTTCTACTAACACACTGCGAAACAAAGTGTTGCGCTAAAAACCAAAATGTATATCAGTTCCGTCGTAAATCATTAAAACATTAATACAAAGTGCAAAAAACACATATAAACAGGAATGAAAGTGAAAAAAAAAAATAGAAAAAATTTCCATAAAGAATCCAAGAACCAAGAAAATCCCCTTATTAAACGTGTATAAATCTAGAACCTTCATGATTTCCAAAGTGTGCCAATAGCATACACCAACACCCGGAAGATGGTAAAGGTGAGGGCTAACCATACCATAATGACCCCCTTATTCAGAGTGGTCAACAGAGCTCAATGATATTAACCTGTGGCTGTTGTACCTCTCTCTCATGGAACGCCAAGATGGACATCTGAACCCAGCAGTGTAGCCTCCTTCAGCTCCTCAATGGCTCAGATTTATGTGGGAAGAAAGGAATAAACACTTCTCATTGTCTAGTATGTTAAAATTCTAATTTATTGTATTAAAATCACACTTACATGAACAGTTAAATAATGTGCATTGTAAAAGGACCCGGCCAACAATCTGATCATAGTTCCAGTTTATTCCCGTGCATGATGATGTCACAAAAAGGCTCCAACCGGCACGTTTCTTCAGCAAAAGGACATCTTCTGGGCCATGGTGATCCTATCATGTCATCACGCATTTATACATAAAAACTTGCTCCCAAGTTTGCTCAAGCCTCATTCAAAGATGGCATTGAACAAATGGGCTGAGTAACCAAGTCTCACTGTGGAAGTATACAACCTAATAATTAGATTTAATAAATAAAAAGCTAGCAGGTGAATAACAACCACAGACTAACTCGCGATGATTAGTAAAGTTATGAATACTTCTCTTAAGTGAACTTTCCTAGCCTAACCAAAAAAATAATAAGTAGATAAATAAACTAAAAAAAAAAGATAAATAATAGAAGTTAATGCACATAAGTACATAAGGGGAAAAAAAGAGTTCAGGGAAGACCACCTAGTGGTTGTAACCGGTAGTCCAATAGAAAAACATACACACATCCAGCTTTAAGCTACATATTTACATAGACATAAAAAAGTAAACAATCACGATAATCATATAAAGCAATAGTTGCCTCACCCCATGCTAAAAACCTCAACATTTTCATAAACTGTGCAAAATTCAGAGGGATTCAAATAAAAAGAGGGGAGGCTAAAAATGTTTTTTGTATAAATCCGACAAAACAAAATTTGTAAATAGAACTAAAATTAAAAACTACCAACATATAATATTAAATAAAATAGAAACAATTAAACAAAAAAAGAAATGAAAATGAAACAAATAGAAAAAGGATGTCAAACATTATTAATAAATGTACTGACATCCCAATGCACATTAAGACCATAAGGATAATGAGATTTAACATTGTATATACATTTGGTTTTCAGTTTAGAAATTTCCCTCTTCCAATGGGGAACAAAACTGTCAATACCTAATAAAAGTGTACCAGATGGATCCTTATTATGGGCCAAGGCATAGTGTGTCAGGACACTATGTCTTTTGAAGACAATAATGATGTTGCCCAAATGTTCGCTAAGCCGGATCTGCAAAGTCCAGGTGGTCCACCCAATATATTGGAGGTCACATCTATAATACCCAGCTAAGTTATGAAAAAAATCTAGGACATGTTGGGAGTTTTAAAATATTTGGTGCTATTCGATTAAAAATGACCTGTGGCCGGGGGGGGGGGGGTTCTTTTTTTTCATAAAATAGCCTATTCAGTCAAATGGCCCCAACAGATGTTAAAACTCTGTGCCACTTTGTAAAATGATTATTAATTTTATTGCTTTACCTGTAGGGCATTTGGGTCCCCTAATGCCGCGTACACATGATCTGACTTTCTGGCGGACTTGGTCCAGTGGATCAGAGAGAGTCCGTCAGACAATTCAATTGTGTGTGGGCTCCAGTGGACTATTTCTTCCCCAAAGTCCAGCGGATTGTCCGGTGGACCAAGTCTTCCGGAAAGTCTGATCGCGTGTACGCGGCATAAGAAGCCTGGCTAATCAACTCCTAGTTAGCCTGTTTTGTTGTTAGGACTCGAAAACCATTGGTTTTCGGTTCTGCAATGCTGGGAGGGAGCATCCATTGGTTTGCACATCCTAGCAACTACTCAGGACATGGGCATTGCTAACTAGGAGGTTTTTTAGCCAGGCTTCTCAGGGGACCCAAATGGTCAACAGGTAAAATAATAAAATGAATGACCATTTTACAAATCTGCAAAGATTTTGAATATCTACTGGGGCTCTTTGACTGCATAGGCTATTTTCTGGTAAACTTACCCTTTATGAGCCGCTGCAAGTCGTGCTGCCTCAATGTGAACCCGCTCTTACTCTTTATTAACGCTTTGTAAATTGAACCTAATGTTTTCTAATTAATGTAAATTGCATGTATTTTCTTATGTATTTTTTTTGTCAATGTGTTATTCCCAACCTTTACTCTGAGTAATTGCTATTGGTTTCTTATAACGTGTATTAACTTTATTAAATAAGTTTAAATAGGGGCAAATAAACAAAACATTTCAAGGTTTCTTTATTTAAATGTTTAGGGCTGGAATATGTCTAGTGGATAAGCTAAGACAGCAAAATCATTATGGGATTGTTTCACAGTGGGAGAAAAAGGCAAAGGATGAAAGCGTGCCAGTCACCTTGCTTCACTGAAAGGCTTTGTTATGTCGATACATGCATTGGTCGAGGGTCATACATTGTAATTGCATTACAATTCACATCACACACTAATTAGTGCTGATGACTACCCACTAGCTAATCTTGTAAAGCAAACAGATATTTAAAATGAGTAGTTGGGGAAGCAGAGGAAAGATTTTCAATACATTTTTCCTGAAGGATTATTATAGCTTGCTCTATTATGACTGCATTGTTGTAACAATCAGTTGGTTTCTATTTTGGCAAATGGGAACTTGTCAATCACCAACAGTATAAATGTCTATAACATGTTTATTGTATTTAAAGAGAAATTCAAGGAAAACGCAGACTTCAGTTATTAAATTCTGTGGGAATATTTATTATCTTTATCGTATTCATTGTGATTTTTTACAAGTTTGAAAGTATAGCAGTATGTAAAAATTGTCTGAAACAAAAAGTTGGTTTATAAGAATGTGTTCAGCTGGCACTGCCACCAGTCAACTCCATGTAAACAGGATCTACATTTGGCACTGTGGCAACCTACACCCCATTCACACCTGAGTATAGCGTTTTCAGGCAGAAAAACACACAATTTTACCAAGATTTTGTGCCTTTTTTGTGCAGGGCAAAAAGTCACCAATGCAAAAAGAAGAAAAACGCCCAAATCTGCCAGATTCGAGCGACAAAAAAGGGTCCAGAACTTGTTTGAGCTTCAGGCGTTCGGCTTTAGGTGACTTGGAGTGGAGATGTGAACCATTTCCATTGATAATAATATATTTTTTCCCCTCCAGCTTCAATTTACAAAACGCTCAGGTGTGAATGGGGCCTAACAACACATTTTGGGGCCCTGCTCTCAATATTAACTGCTTCAGCCCGGAAGATTTTACCCCCTTCCTGACCAGAGCACGTTTTGCGATTCGGCACTGCGTCGCTTTAACTCCCAATTGCACGGTCGTGCAAAGTTACACCCAAACAAAATTGAGGTCCCTTTTTCCCACAAATAGAGCTTTCTTTTGGTGGTATTTGATGACCTCTGTGGTTTTCATTTTTTGCGCTATAAAGAAAAAAAACGCAATATTTTTTACTATAATAAATATCCCCCAAAAATATATAAAAACCTTTTTTTCCTCAGTTCAGGCCGATACATATTCTTCTATATATTTTTGGTAAAAAAAATCGCAATAAGCATATATTGATTGGTTTGCACAAAAGTTATAGCGTCTACAAAATAGGAGATAGTTTTATGGCATTTTTATTATTATTATTTTTTTTACTAGTAATGGAGGCGATCTGAGATTTTTATCAGGACTGCAACATTATGGCGGATACGTCAGACAATTTTGACACTTTTTTTGGGACCATTGGCATTTATACAGTGATCAGTGATATAAAAATGCATTGATTACTGTAAAAATGTCACTGGCAGGGAAGAGGTTAACACTAGGGGGCGATCAAGAGGTTAATTGTGTTCCCTAATGTGTGTTCTAACTGAAGGGGGGAGGGGACTGTGTAGGGGAGGTGACAGATCACTACTCTGTAGGAATAGACAATCTGTCTCTTTTCCCCTCAGAGAACCGGAAACTGTGTGTTTACACACACAGATCCCAGTTCTCCGTGTGCCCTGAGCAATCATGGGAGCCCGGCGGTGATCGTGATCGCCGGGCACTCGCATCAGCTCCGTGGGTGAGCACACGTCCATAGTGGCCAAAAAAGGACAACTGCGGCGGCTGGTCAGCAAGTGGTTAATTTTTCATTTGCAAACAGTCCCACATATACAGTGGGTATAGAAAATAATCTCCCTGCTTTAAAATAATCAATTTTTTTTACTCTGCAGCCTAAAATGAAGACAGACACATGTTTTGTTTTATCCAGCTGTATTTACTAGTGCAATTTTTATCACCCAAGTAAAAGATATACAGTAACACCACACATGTTACTAATAATAAAAAACAGAATCACTGAGTTGGAAAAGGGATCACCCCTTTATGTCAGTATTTTGTTGGACCACATTTTACTTTAATTACAGCCTTTAGCCTGTTGGGATATGTCTCTACTAACTTTGCATACTAGACTTTGCAATATTTGCCCACTCTCATTCGCAGAACTGCTCAAGTTCCGTTCATTTTGATGGTGACCATTTGTGGACTGTATTCTTCAAATCATTCCACAGATTTTCAATGGGGTTTAAGTCTGGACTCTGACTAGTCCAAGGACTTTTACCTTTTTCTCCTTCAACCATTGTGTGGTCATTTTTGCTGTGTGCATTGGGTCATTGTCATGTGGGAAGGCAAAACTTCTTCCCTTTGACAACTTTCTTGCAGAGAGCAGCAGAGTTTCCTCAAGAATTTGGTGGCATTTTTTCCCCATCTATTTTTCTTCTATCCTGACAAGTGCTCCAGTCCTTGCTGCAGAGAAACATCTCTATAACAGAATATTACCACCACCATGCAGAAATGGTGTTATTTGGATGGTGAGCTGTATTCAGGGGTGGGTCCAGATTCTAGTCTCGGGAGGGGCACTGCCAGAAAATATAAATAGAAAAATACCTTTTTTTGCAGGTAATTTATTGGGGAAATTGCTAGTGTAGGCTTTTCAATTATCCTGGCACCATGGTTGATATGGTGTCAGGATGATTGAAGCACACTATTTCTATTATTACATTGTAATACAAAATGAAATAGTTCAATTCACCATAATGCAGAATCAGTGGGAGCCCTGGGCGTGTCACTTGCCACCATCACCTGCCACCAGATGCAGATTGTCATTTGCCACGATACCTGCCAGAAGTTGCGGATTGTCGCTTGCCATGACGCCTGTCACCAGATGCAGATTGTCACTTGCCACACATTGCCGATTGTCACTTGCCACTTCACCTTCCACAATTTGCAGATTATCACTTGGCATGTGACCTGCCACAAGTTGCGGATTGTCCCTTGCCATGTAGCCTGCCACCAGATGCAGATTGTCATTTGCCACGTCACCTGCCACATGTTGCAGATTGTCACTTGACACGTCACCTGCCACACTATTTCTATTATTACATTGTAATACAAAATGAAATAGTTCAATTCACCATAATGCAGAATCAGTGGGAGCCCTGGGCGTGTCACTTGCCACCATCACCTGCCACCAGTTGCAGATTGTCACTTGACACATCACCTGCCACATGTTGCAGATTGTCACTTGACACGTCACCTACCACATGTTGCAGATTGTCACTTGCCTGACACAATTGGGGTGGGGATTGTCACTTCCTGTGTCCCAGAGTGAAGTCAGGCAACAGAGAGATGAAGTAATCTCTCTGCTGCCTGCAGCTGTCTGCACAGTGAGGATGGAACTGCAGGGTTGCTGGGCAGGCGCCGAGTGGTGAGAGATGATGTAATCTCTCTGCTCCCCCAGCCACCGGCCTGCTGATTGGCCAGCCTCCCGCTCACCCACCGAGCCATCTGCCTGCTCACCCACTGAGCCGCCCAGCTTCCCACTGAGCTGCCCGCCCAGCTGCCCGCCCGGTCACCCGCTGAGCCACCTGCAAACTCACTTGACTGCCGAGCCCCCGCTCAATCACCTGCACCCACAACCAGTGTCCCATCAATAAATAGATAAAACATTTAAAGCACCCACATCCCCCATGCTCGCGTGCAAAGGCAAATGCACACATTGGTCCCGCACGCATATCACCGCAAACATCAGAACAAGAGCAATAATTCCAGCACCAGACCTCCTGTCTAACTCTAAACTGGTAACAAATAAAGGCTTATAAAGCATTGCCTATGGAGGTTTTCAAATACTGAAGTTTGGCGCCATTTCACAACCATGCGCAATTTTAAAGCGTGATATGTTTTGTATCTATTTACCCGGCGCAACACCATATTTTATATTTTACTGATAATTTGGGTATTATGTTTTCTCTGTGTGCATTGAAATTAGTTAAAATGTATTTATGTGTTATGTGTCTGTAAACTTGCATTAGAAAAACTGTTGAGCAAATACCGTGTGGCATAAAATTTGCAAAAAACACCATTTTATTCTCTAGGGCCTGTGCTACAAAAATATATAATGTTTGGGGATTCTAAGTCATTTTCTAAAAAAATACATATTTTTACTTGTAAACAAAAAGTGTCAGAAGAAGGCCTGGTCTTAAAGTGGATAACGGCTGAAGGCATAGCTCCCAACTGTCCCTGATTTGGAGGGGCTGTCCCTGATTCCTCTGTCCCTCTTTCCTCCTCATTTGTCCCTCATTTTGGTCTGATTGATATAGTTGTATATAAAATTTACTTTTTATCTTTCAAGGATGACAATGACTGTTTTGTTTTTTAGTTTTCTGTTTGAGTATTTTTATTTAGTACCCTAAAGAGAAAGTATTGTACATACTAAAAACTTATTTAAAAAATGTTTGTCAAAAGAACAAAGACCATGGTTTAATCCGTAAAGTAACATCACATCATTATTACACATATGGTGACAAGAGTCTGTTTCATGGGTTGTGGTCTTAAAAATAGCCTTAATGCAGAGCAGTGGTCTCCAAACTGAAGCCCTTGCCTTTATCAGGCTCTGGGGACACTATTCTTCCCACTGATACAAGGAATTATTCCTTCTACACCAACAATGGGGCACGATTCCTGTCACAGACCCCACAATAGGGCACTATTCCTACCACTGACCCCAACAATGGGGCACTATTTTTCCCACTGACACCAATGATGGGACACTAGTCCTCCCACTGACACCAACAATGGGGCACTATTCCTCCTGCTGACACCAATGATGGGGCACTCTCATTGATACCAAGGAATTTTCCTACTCCCACTGGCCGCAGTCTGGCCCCCTCAAGGTCTGAAGGAAAGTAAACTGGCACTTTGTTCAGATAGTTTGGAGACCGCTGATGCAGAGTATAGGTTTTTCCAGCAATGAACCCTTACCATAAAGAGTTCCGATTGTAAACCTGAGGAAAAAAAAAAAAACAAGGCAGGGGAATGGGGAAGAGAAAGGAAATGAAATGAATTAATGAAACAGAGGTAAACACTTAGTGTTGGTATTTAAATACAAAAAGTGCTACAAAATTACCGTAAGACAGAATTGCCTCTCATTCAAAAACATAAAAAATGGTGATGCTGCTAGAATCCTATACCAGTGTATTACAAGTCCTAGTTAAATCCAAAGGTCTCACAACCCTTTAGAAAGCATCTATTTTCTTAATCCGGTCATGAAAGAGAGACAGAATTTTTCTGTCACGTACCTGATAGTGAGCGTGATGTGAATAGGAAGGCCTCTCATACATCACTGGCTGTGGGGCCACTGGTAGTTAGACAGAAGCCATGGGATCACGGTAAGGTGAGAGTGCCTGTGATCACTCCAGTAGTCTGAATGGCAGGTGGATGTGGCAGCAGAACAGGCTGGTGGCAGATGAGCTGCCTTGGAGCTTGGATGGCAGCAGACTGTAGATATGCAGTAGGAAGCAAGAACTAGATGCAAACTTGCTGGACTGAAGAGCTGTAGCAAGCTGGATGCAGGGTCTGACATGCCAGGTTTGTAACGATCAGGCAGATCAGGCACAGATGGCAGACAGCAGAATAGTTGGGACACAAGCCAAGTCAGCAACGGAAGATACATCAGGCAAGAACAGGAGGCAAAAGCAGAATCCAGAGACAACCCGAGGTCAGGGCAGGAAGCAGACAATGAAGTTAACGAACAAGCTGGGTCAGGATCAGAGGTCAACACAAGAGTCAGGAAGGAGTACAAAGAAGCTGTAGACCAAACAGCAATGAGTCAACACTGCAGCCTGTTTAAATAGCCCTTTTGATGCCAGCACATTAATATATATCTGACCGGCCAGTTGCTGGCCTGCTCATGCGCATATGTATGTGTCGGGAAATTTCATCTGCCCCATGGACAAGCCTTTCCCGACAGCCTCAACAATTATACATCTTAGCACCCAAAGGGGGTATTATCAAACACCTACAGTAGGAGCTCCTATCAATTGCCCTCAACATAAAATTCTCTAGATAAACCTAGAATTTTATCAGTTCTTCAATTCTATCAGTTGAATCAATTCCATCAGTTCTATCTTTCCAAACTTGTAGCCAATTCTTATACAGAATGCATTTCACTCTAAACTTTCCATTGTTTCATCCTATGAAGAAAACTAATGTAAATTCAATCTACAGTCAAAACCATTTCTTTATGAAAAAGCCTTAGAAATTTCCTAGGGTCAAATTAATCATTAAGATGCTTTCTTGTAAAAAATAAAAAATTAAAATAATAATCATAAAATAATATTTTTTGAATAATATCACAATATTTGGTGTTTTAACACAGGGCAATGGGTGCAGTCTGATTTTGTACCTAAGGACAATCTCCTGACATCTCCTGACATTTGGTCTTAACTCATCTTTTATTGTCTTTGTCGGAATGTTTGTCTCCTAATGCTGCAGCATTAGTATAAAGGGTTTTGTGAGTATTGTAATTGCGTTAGTTACACCTAGCTGGTCTTTGTCAGGTATATAGAAATACCATTTTAATCACAACAGAATGGAGGCACTCGCTGAGATTTTGGAATTTAGGAATTTAGGACTTGGCAGGGTGTGGTCAAGCGTGGAAAGCTTTGACACACACAACCCTGGCCAGATAAATTTTAGTTAAGAGAATTGTGAGACGGACCAGGCTGTTAAGAAGTGGCTTATGAGAAGCCTATGTCCTTGGTGGGACTCTGTTTAAAAAAAACTAATATTAGGCTCCTTTACGGAAGGAGAAGGGGAAAAAAGGGTAATGGGGCAATTACCAATTACTACCGGAACCCACAAAACTGCTACAAACTTTTGCTCTATCTGGCTTTTCTTGTCTATCACATTTGCATTAAAGTAATAAGATATGTGTTGTGTGAAACATGGTTGGAAGGTAAGACAGCCCTGTTTTCACTGTTATATGATGTCCCAAAAAGGGGAAAATTAGATTAGAGTGAAGTTAAATTTAGGTACGGTATTGTGGGAAGGGTGATTACTGTTATATGCATGTTCATATAAGTTTGCTAAGGTATTCTTTGAAGAGACAATGGTATAGTATATGAATAATATGACTTCTCCCCTTTTAAGTATGTTGGTTGCTAGTATGTTGGCTATAGAACTCTGAAATTATAGGTGCTTGATTCTGCTTGAGAAGTGCATAATTTGTTTGCACATGTTTCACATGTGTTTTGGTAACTCTTGGAAGGGTATCGGAATGATATTTTTTGCAGGTTGTAAAATGTATGTGTTAGGTGGTAGGGGGTTGAAGACAGGTGGGTATTTTGGAAGAATGCCCAGGAGTGATGAGATTTAAGTAAGTATGTAGGATGTTAATTAAGAATATCTTACATTTGTTGAGGGTAAAGTAAGTGAAGTTAGAAGGTAAAGGAGAGATTTGAGTTATTTATTAAATGAAGGTGTGCATTTTGCAAGGTTTTTCAATGCATTGTTCTTTTTATATGCGAGCCGGGTTTCAGAGCTATTTTAGAACTGACATAGAAGGAAAAAAAAAAAGTTAAGGAAAGTACATTTAAAAACGGGAAGTTAGCAGAGCTTGTTTTGAGAGTTAAAGGGGACATTCTATTTGCGTTGAGGAAATGATTTTAAAGGACAGCCGGGATGGGAGGTTTTGGGCAGGAAATTAACACAGAGAGAGTTTTGTTTAAAATAAGGATTTTTAAAGTGTCACAGCTAGTTTTATTTGGATTGTCGGATAAAAGGTGTTGTTAAAAGGAATGTTTTAGTGTAGACTTACCTTGTTTGTTTATTTGTGTCTGTTTGTTGATTATTTGTTTATTGTTGTTTGCTAAAGTTATAATGAGTCGGTACAGGTGGGTTGGTAGAATGTGCAGATCAGTGCAGATCCCTGTTTGGCAACGGCACGGGAAAAAGGGTCAACCAAGGGTAAAAAGAGAGAGAGCTGGTGGAAAGGCTAGAAACCTTGTTGAAAGCGCCCCACCTCGTGAAATGAGCAGCCCTGGTGCTGGGGTCTCGTGAGACTTTTGCGGGATTACGGTACTGGAGATTCATAGAGACATCAAGATGTTGGTTTATTGGGCAGTGATTAGATTGCTGCTGGATGCACTGACAGGGGGACATGGTTACTGTTTTGGGGGGTCTGAGTTAGGTAGAGGGAGAATATGAATCTTCCTGCTTCCCCCCTCGGATTCCCCCAGATTCCCTCATCGTTCTCCGATTCTCCACCTCTGAGCTGGTGGGTTTGGGGGTGTGAATTCTGACATGGATCTCCGGTGAGGCACTAGGGTTGCAGTGTTATGGACTGAATGTTTCTGTCGGAGGGAGAACATGTTTAAACACTTCTCCCACGACGGTCTCTGCTTCATGGACTGTTTGTGGACTGTGGTTAGTGGCAGTCTTTGGATCGCCCTGTTTGCAGTTTCATAAGACGGACACATGGGTAGAGGGAACTGGTTAATGGAGAGAAATGCTTAATGTTATGTGTATGTGAATTTT
The DNA here is from genome assembly GCF_037356315.1 of Lithobates pipiens. Lineage (NCBI taxonomy): Eukaryota > Metazoa > Chordata > Amphibia > Anura > Ranidae > Lithobates > Lithobates pipiens. The sequence goes on from NW_027507784.1 coordinate 269,451,666, forward strand.
TGTCTTGTCTTGGAATTCCAATTTAGAGTATAAGATTGTTTTTGTTTTCTGAATTCAGATAGATGGTTGGGTAGTTGATATATGTCCTATGATCCTGCTAAGACAGAGAGCATTGCTAAAGTGGGCAGGTAAAAGGGACAGAGTAGGGTACTCATCTGTGTGTGGTGCTTTAAGAGGATTGAATCGCGGATTTGGACAAAGACAGATTACTATTTGAGTGATCCCTCCTGTCCAAAGTACTGTTTAGCACAATGCACGGAGGTACATATCCGCTCGCAGAGATCTGTATTTTGTTTCGGGTGGAAGAGGGGAACAAACTTCAACTATATTTTCACCACGGGTTTTGTGAGGAGTATATATTTATATTTGTATTCCATAGTCAGCGAGTCAAGAACTTGCTGAAGTGGAAAATGAATGTTAAAGAAGGATCTGATTCAGAAAAGTTATCTATAAAAGGTACATGTTTATTGTTAAAATGTTGCAACTAGTGTCAGTCTATTCATGAAATGTGTTGGGCATATACTAAGCCGATATTTACTCCATAGTAAATTGGGAACATTAAAAGGGGAATGTGACATGTCACTGATAAAATTACCAAATGTTTTTAAAGGAATCTGATCAGATGCAAATTTTTAGAGTCTGACTTTAAGACTATTTTGGGTGTGGTTGCCTATCCTTACATTATTAGAGTTAAAGTGTGTTTTTTTTCTGATAACAGCAAATGTGCTATATTTGTGCAAATTGTTAAATGTTTAAGCTGTATTAACAATGATTTATTTTAAATATTGATTCTGACAGGGTTGAGAATATTATAATTAAGAAATCCAGAATTTGAAAGTAAATAAAAGGGAAGTTGTATATTCCAGGCGCTACGCCAGAGGAATTGTGGTTAGTAAAGAAAAAGAGAAGTGACTGTGTTGTGTAATTCTGGACACTAGAAAGAAAAATATTAAGGTTTAAAGGTGTTATAAATGAAATTAAGAAAGAATGGAATGGCCAGATGAATGTGGGATGAGAGAGAGTTGTTGTATGTGTGTCTGGAATGTGCACAACAAGGTGTCTCATATTGTGTTTAGGCCCATGTTATACTTTCCCTAAAAGTTTGGGGTTAAATTTAATTAAAAGAATTGATAAAGGGATTTTGGTAGAGGAAGGGTGAAAATTTGAAAAAATGTTTGAAGAAATTAAATGACTGTAATCAAGATACATTGCTGCATATATTGAGTCCATGGGGTACTAAAATGTGATGGGAAGGATTTAGTTGAAATAAGCAATCGGAATGACTATTCTGGATATCTACCTTCTGAATTCCCAGGGTGTCAGTCAGAGTGTTGATGATGAAATGTTGTTTATCCATCAATGTTTTGTTTGATGCTGATGATCAGACATATTTGCAAAGTTGGGAGACTTCTGAGTCAGAATATGTGTTTGGGTAAAATGTTCTGTCCTAAGTCCCTTGGGTCCACTTGGATCCCGGGAATAGAAGAAACTAAAGAGGTTTAAGTTTTGTTGAAGTTCTGCTATAATACTGAATTTGGAAAAATGTTTAGTTAAATACATTGAAGCTATATAATGAAAACCTTTGCTGAGAAACATTTTCATTCCTGCGTGTTTTACTTATGTTTGAGTCAATTAAAAATATTATTTTTAATATCTCCAATGGTTAAGGCCTGAATTGATCAGGTAGATTCTGTGACTACTCATGTCAGATGAGGAGTATCTGCCCCAGCCAGCCTGCATTCACCCACAGCCCTATTCACATGAAGAAATGCCCACCCCAGTCATACCCTACACCCCACCCATACCCTGCCCTATATCCTATCCTAATGAAGTGATGACTACAGCTTTAACATGGAAATCTTTGTTGTTCATCTTTGTTGTTCAAATACAATAGGAGGTGCTCAGGTGACTAAAGGCGGACTCCGGCTGGAAACTGTTCCTGCGAATGATACCTCAAGGGGGAGCCACATGACGCAAAGCTGGGGTACAAAATTCCTGTGAGCACCACATGAAAAAGATCCAGATGTGCCAGCTGAAAGTCCCCGGTCTCGCCCAACACATCAGTTCCAGTCTGTCTGTGGATATCAAGTTCTGTCCTTACAAAGAGGCAGTGTTTTGGGGTAGAGAATTCCTGTCTGTACATATGAGTGATCACAGAATTGAACCAAAAGGTTTTGGAAAAAGTTGAGCAGAATAAGCGTTATAATGTGGACATTTCCTTTTCCTTCCTTTTCTGCAAATCTAATGGACATTCAGAAGCCATCCAAGGAAACTTTTATTTTTGAGTGTTTTCTTTGGGACTATTTTTATTTGGCCTAAAGGCTATCATGCCCCTCCCACTATGGACTGTCACGCCCCTTCCTCCCTTTTGCATTCCATGGACAATTGCTATGCAGCTGGGATTACATGTTTGTTGTTTCCTATTTTTATATGTTTAGAAGGTGATCCGGGTGAGGGTCAGGGGATAATATTGGGATTGTTGTTGTAGTGTGTCCAGGACATGCTCAACCATTTCAGTGTATACTGTTTGAAGGTAGGCACTGTATTGTATATGTATTGGTTCACATGTCCTCTACCAGCCTCTGTGTTCTAGGGGGAGCCTTAAGGTTATATGTGGCCTACCCGATAAAATCACTAGTAACACACTTATTGGACATAGAGGGGATGTGCATTCAGGGTCTGCAGGAACTCCACAGTGCTTGACACCTTAGATCGTGCTCTACGTCACACTTCATGCATGCCTCTGGTCCCCATACTGAGATGGCCAGGCTACTTTCACAGCTTGCTTTTGCAGGATTCTCTGAGGGTGCCCAACAGGTCCTTAAGCAGACAGCCACTGGCCTTGGACAACAGCACGTACATTTGTTGTGGAAGACCATGCCATCCATGGATTCTGAATTATTCCAGGGGATGGTGTTACTTGGCCTCATTGCTTCTGATAGTGGTTATTCTCAGGGACAGTGAGGCACGTCACTTGCTCAAGGCTAGTGTTTGTCCTGAATGCCCCCTCAAACACCGTTATGCTAGATCATTGTTTCTGGAAAAGAACATGACCTGGGCATGGTTCCTCTCAGGAGCCTGAGGGGGTATTGACATGATGAAAAAGAAAAATAATTGCTTGGGAGCCCCCTGGGTAACATGGGGGGTTTGGTCTCAATGCTGAATCCTGGATTAGGGATATTGCAATCTGTGTTGTACAAATTTTGCTTATGGTATTACTTTTATATGCCTGCTTCAGGTTTATTATGTGCATGGTTTCCGAGGTACTTGACCTTCCAACCCAGCTGCAGCTAATAGAATACATCCTAACTTTTACTATGGCCACCGGGATGAGTATGTCACCGTGAGAAGAAGTAAGTCATGTTCGTGATTTGTCATGACTTAGAGGGGATTGTAGTAATATGGCTGAACCAAAGTGACTCCATATTTGTAAGTTCATATAGGATTAACCTGGTTAACTTTACTAGCTGGCTTGGATTCTGTATCTGCAGACTGTAACAGTTTTTCTGTCAACATGCACATAAGGAAATATAGCTTGCATAAGCAGTCTCGTTCTATGCTGTCTAAATAAAGAAATTGTGTCACAATATGTCTGGGCCACATATCCCATGACTGTGATTCAGAGGCAGATGACATGAGTAATGATATGTAATGATATGTAACGATATGTAACGATATGTAACGATATGTAACGAACATCTCTGTATTAACCACACCCATGTTCTATGCAATGATTGGTTGATAAGGGTGCATATAACGTGCAGCCCCTCCTACAATAAATTAGACATCTCCTGACATTTGGTCTTAACTCATCTTTTATTGTCTTTGTCGGAATGTTTGTCTCCTAATGCTGCAGCATTAGTATAAAGGGTTTCGTGAGTATTGTAATTGCGTTAGTTACACCTAGCTGGTCTTTGTCAGGTATATAGAAATACCATTTTAATCACAACAGAATGGAGGCACTCGCTGAGATTTTGGAATTTAGGAATTTAGGACTTGGCAGGGTGTGGTCAAGCGTGGAAAGCTTTGACACACACAACCCTGGCCAGATAAATTTTAGTTAAGAGAATTGTGAGACGGACCAGGCTGTTAAGAAGTGGCTTATGAGAAGCCTATGTCCTTGGTGTCCTTTGTCAAGTATATAGAAATACCATTTTAATCACAATATTTGGTGTTTTAACACAGGGCAATGGGTGCAGTCTGATTTTGTACCTAAGGACAACATAGTTTAAACACCAACATCACATGGCTAAGTCAGTGACTTGAGACCAGAAGAAAACATCCTGTCGTTTCCCAGATAAGTAACTATTTATACCAATGATCTTTTCAACTCTCAAAGGAACATTTTCTCCACCCATGTAAGGTCCATGCTTTCCACTGACCAGCAATGTAAGGGAAATTATTCTTACCATTGACCACCTAATAAAAACAAACTTAAGGGTATACTGTACCAATGACCGGGGGTCCTTCTCCAACTAGCCACCCACATAAGGATACACTGCACTTCCCACCAATGTAAGGAAACGCAACACTAACCAACAATGTACATGGTAAAAATGATCCACCCAATGTAGCAAACACACTAGGTACTGCACTGGGTTAGATACCAAAGTATTAACAATATGATGTATTGGAAAACGAATGCTTCTGGAAGTAATAACATAAAGCATTTTAATCATATCCATCTGCCATTAATGTAAACAGTACCTAGGGGACCCTAGATTACAATACGCTATTTTTCTTTGACTGCTAAAAATGTCTCATGCCTTTAAACTCTATAATATAACAAGTCATCTGAAAAATATATAATGTCACAGCCAATTTCCTGTTAAATTTTGGTTATTTGTTCCTTGTCTTGCTTCTTTTATTCTGCCATTGTTTACTTACTATAGCTGCCTGTGTGGAGAAATAAATGAATATGCTTTGTATTGGTTGTAGCTTTTTCAATAAGGTTTTTGTTAATAAAAAAAGGAAATGAATATGTAGAGGACGAAAGGAAAGAGAAAATAATTAAAAAAACGAAAGAAAAATACAAATCCAAATGCAGAGAAATATATAGGTTTAGTTTGGAGTATATGATCTCCATACTTTTGTAGAACAAAAAAAAAATCTTCCTGGATTTTTTTAAATCTTTCTCAATAAATGGCAAAAATGATTGATGCAATTCAACCTTAGAGCAACTGTTTAATTTAAGAAAATGTATAGGGTTTCTGCAGTGATTTTCTTTCTTTCTTTATAGTGTGTTGGGAACTAAAAATAGTGCAATGTGTGTTTTTCATTTATATTTAATCAGGTTAATAAAAAACATTGCATGTGCATATTTCATATTTACCACTTGCAGCCAGCAAGTGGCACATATGAGACTAGTTTCAGAAAGTTTGTTTGAATAGTAACTAGAAATAAGGCTTGGATTTGTGGCAAAGACCCCGATTTGCAAAGTTTGCAAACTGCAAACTTTTGACTGAAAACTCTGAAGGTTCACCCCCAGAAATAAGGAACAATCAATAACGCAATGCATAACCTTTACCTTGGTTAACTGAGTCACAAGATTCAACAATCTGAAAGAATGGATATTCCACCCCCCATCAATAAAAGTGTTGGCTCACAGCACCCTTATTGTTAGTGACTGTTAAAGCAGTTGGGTAGGAAAAGATACTTTTTATTTATTATTATTTTTTTATTTTAGCATTGGTGCACGTTTGACAATAGATGGCTTACTAGCCCTATAGTAACAAATTACATGGTGTAATTAGTCAAAGGAAGCATTCAATAACAGCCTCCCACTCCTGTCCATGATATGTCTTTTGGAATTGTCACCAATCAATGCCCATCAGTGCCTCCTCATCAGTGTCACTTATCAGTGCTGCCTATCAGTGCCCATAAGTGCCACCTATCAGTGCCCATCATTGTCATCCATCAGTGCCGCCTATCAGTGCCACATATCAATGCCCATCAGTGCTGCCTCATTAGTGCCCACCAGTGCCTCCTCATCCCTGCTTAAGTGGTTTGTCTCATCCATGTAAACTGATGCATTCTTCTGTAATGCTTGTACTTTTGAAAAACAACAGTATTGCTGTCTGGATCACCAGATGAAAATAAAAGGGAGAGCCTAAAAAAAAGAAACTATTACAACCATCACATATAAGAATTGGAAAGCACAATACAACAAATGTTTGCATTTCGAGTTTACCACTTGCTGACCAGCTATAGCCGAATGGCGGCTGCAACACGGTAGTTCTGAGAGGCCATCATATGATGACTGCTGCGGGGTGAGGGCAGCACGCTCTGTGATCGCAGTGTTCAGAGGACACTGCTAATCACAGATTGTGTTAAAGAGCCTAAAAAGGACAAGTCCTTTATTAAAAAAATAAAACTGTCCCACAGTCTTCTTCTTCTAATGCTCCGATGGACTAAAAAAGAAAAAAAAAAAGTTGCAAGCTGTCTATGACGGGGCCTCTCAGGCAACAGTTCTTTTATAACTGAGGGCGGGGCCACACAATGACATTGCCAGGTGACCCCGCCCCCCGTTGGAGCGTGAGAAGAAGAAGACTCTGTGGGACAGCTCCCTTGTTAAAGGGGGCTTCCAGATTCTGATAAACCCCCTGTTCGCAGATCCCCACAACCATCGGGCAAGGGCTGTGGGGATGAGGCCCTTCTCACCATCAACATGGGGACAAGGTGCTTTGGAGGGGCCCCTATCCCAAAGCACCCTCCCAATGTTGAGGTCATGTGGCCTGGTATGGGTCAGGAGGGGGGTATACCGGTCTGGTATGTATTTTTGGGGGGACCCCACGCCATTTTTTTTATTTTGGCACAGGGTTCCTGTTAAAATCCATACCAGACCCTTCAGGTCTGGTATGAATTTTGAGGGGGACCCCCACGCCATTTAAAAAAAAAAATTGGCACAGAGTTCCCCTTAATATCCATACTGTCATGGAAGGGATGCCTAACACAGGCATCCAGCACAAAGTAAACAGATCAATGGGCTGCACTAAGGAATGAGGCTCGAAAGGTAAGTGAAGATATAAATATTTATTAAGGAAAAAGACACACGTGCAAACCAAACAAACACAGCAAACCATAAACAAAGCAAGAACACAAATAATACACAGCAACCCTAAACAAGCAAGAGCACAAATAATACACAGCAAACCATAAACAAGCAAGAACACAAATAATACACAGCAAACCCCAAAACCCTAAACTAACTAACTAACTATATACATGGAAAGGGAACACATATATAACAAGGCAGGGATGAGAGACAAGGGGAACAGGAGGCCAGGTGGAGGAAGCGGAAGTAAGGGGAGCCAAGGCAGGAATCAGGGGACAAGTCACAGGTATAGGGAACAGAGTCCAGGACAGGAAGCAAATCAGGAACAGGTCTCAGGCAACAGGTCAGGCAGGGACAAGGCTAGCAGGAAGGATTCTGAAGCAATGAGCCTCAGTGAAGGGCGGGCTTATATACTTCCAAGCCATACCACTTCAGGTGCAGCTGGATTATTAGAATGTCTGTTTGCTGGGGGACACCCGCTGGTGACCACCAGAACTGCAACCTTTGATGGCAAAAGAAACAGTGACACCAGCAGGCGATCCCAGCAACAACACCGTTCCTGACAGTTCCCCCCCCTAAGGAGTGGCCTCCGGACACTCCATTCTGCCCTTGACCTGACAGTGCATGTAAATGGGGAAAAGTCCAGAAAAGTCTCCCCTGTGATTGCTGACTTCTTTGCGCTCTCCGGCCAGAGTCTCTTAACCTACTGGGAGGCATGCCACCCAAGTCCGACAATGGAACATGTATCTCACCACCAGGGTCTGGAAGTTTAGATCTGGAAATAAAAACAGGCTGGGCAACTTGCTTCGGGTCATCGGGCTGGGCAGCAGGCTCCAGGTCATCAGGCTGGGCAGCAAGCATCGGGTCATCAGGCTGGGCAGCAAGCATCGGGTCATCAGGCTGGGCAGTAGGCTTGGCAGCAAGCACCGGGTCATCAGGCTGGGCAGCAAACACCGGGTCATCAGGCTGGGCAGTAGACTTGGCAGCAAGCACCGGGTCATCAGGTGGGGCAGCAAGCTCCAGGTCATCAGGCTGGGCAGTAGGCTTGGCAGAAAGCACCGGGTCACCAGGCTGGGCAGCAAACACTGGGTCATCAGCCAGGGCAGAAGGCTTGGCAGCGAGCTCCGGGTCATCAGGCTGGGCAGCGAGCTCCGGGTCATCAGGCTGGGCAGCGAGCTCCGGGTCATCAGGCTGGGCAGCAAGCATTGGGTCATCAGGCTGGGCAGTAGGCTTGGCAGCAAGCACCGGGTCATCAGGCTGGGCAGCAAACACCGGGTCATCAGGCTGGGCAGTAGACTTGGCAGCAAGCACCGGGTCATCAGGTGGGGCAGCAAGCTCCAGGTCATCAGGCTGGGCAGTAGGCTTGGCAGAAAGCACCGGGTCACCAGGCTGGGCAGCAAACACTGGGTCATCAGCCTGGGCAGAAGGCTTGGCAGCGAGCTCCGGGTCATCAGGCTGGGCAGCGAGCTCCGGGTCATCGGGCTGGAAGGCCGGGACATCAGACTGCAAGGCATCGGGCTGGAAGGCCGGGACATCAGACTGCAAGGCATCGGGCTGGAAGGCCGGGACATCAGACTGCAAGGCATCGGGCTGGAAGGCCGGGACATCAGACTGCAAGGCATCGGGCTGGAAGGCCGGGACATCAGACTGCAAGGCATCGGACTGGAAGGCCGGGACATCAGACTGCAAGGCATCGGACTGGAAGGCCGGGACATCAGACTGCAAGGCATCGGACTGGAAGGCCGGGACATCAGACTGCAAGGCATCGGACTGGAAGGCCGGGACATCAGACTGCAAGGCATCGGACTGGAAGGCCGGGACATCAGACTGCAAGGCATCGGACTGGAAGGCCGGGACATCAGACTGCAAGGCATCGGACTGGAAGGCCGGGACATCAGACTGCAAGGCTTCAGACTGGAAGGCCGGGACATCAGACTGCAAGGCATCAGACTGGAAGGCCGGGACATCAGACTGCAAGGCATCAGACTGGAAGGCCGGGACATCAGACTGCAAGGCATCAGACTGGAAGGCCGGGGCATCAGACTGCAAGGCGTCAGACTGGAAGGCCGGGACATCAGACTGCAAGGCATCAGACTGGAAGGCCGGGACATCAGACTGCAAGGCATCAGACTGGAAGGCCGGGACATCAGACTGCAAGGCATCAGACTGGAAGGCCGGGACATCAGACTGCAAGGCATCAGACTGGAAGGCCGGGACATCAGACTGCAAGGCATCAGACTGGAAGGCCGGGACATCAGACTGCAAGGCATCAGACTGGAAGGCCGGGACATCAGACTGCAAGGCATCAGACTGGAAGGCCGGGACATCAGACTGCAAGGCATCAGACTGGAAGGCCGGGACATCAGACTGCAAGGCATCAGACTGGAAGGCCGGGACATCAGACTGCAAGGCATCAGACTGGAAGGCCGGGACATCAGACTGCAAGGCATCAGACTGGAAGGCCGGGACATCAGACTGCAAGGCATCAGACTGGAAGGCCAGGACATCAGACTGCAAGGCATCAGACTGGAAGGCCGGGACATCAGACTGCAAGGCATCAGACTGGAAGGCCGGGACATCAGACTGCAAGGCATCAGGCTGGAAGGCCGGGACATCAGACTGCAAGGCATCAGGCTGGAAGGCCGGGACATCAGACTGCAAGGCCGGGACATCAGACTGCAAGGCCGGGACATCAGACTGCAAGGCACCAGACTGGAAGGCCGGGACATCAGACTGCAAGGCCGGGACATCAGACTGCAAGGCCGGGACATCAGACTGCAAGGCACCAGACTGCAAGGCCGGGACATCAGACTGCAAGGCCGGGACATCAGACTGCAAGGCCGGGACATCAGACTGCAAGGCCGGGACATCAGACTGCAAGGCATCAGGCTGGAAGGCCGGGACATCAGACTGCAAGGCATCAGGCTGGAAGGCCGGGACATCAGACTGCAAGGCATCAGGCTGGAAGGCCGGGACATCAGACTGCAAGGCATCAGGCTGGAAGACATCAGCAGGCTGGAAGGCCGGGGCAGCAGGCTGGACAACAGGCAGAGACACTGGCACAACAGGCTGAACAGCAGGCATTGGAACATCAGGCGTGGAGACAGAAGTGGGTGATGACAGAATGGTATGGGTTGGGAAAAACTTCCGTTTCTTTTTGGTTTTAGCAACTGAAGATTTGTATGTGGGTACAGGGCTGTAGGTAGTGGATGCAGCTGGTAAGAGCGAAGAGTGGAAGGATGGTAAAGCAGAGGGAGCAGATCTTGAGGGGAGATTCAATGGAACTGATGAAGGCAGCTGAGAAGTACCAGAGGGGTTAAAGGCTGGGTAGGTACAGCAGGAGGAAACAGGGTACTGGTACTTCATTGGTAGCAGGGTGTATTGATCAGAAATTGTGGTTGTTGGGGGTAATAGAGAGGAAGATATCCCAGCAGGCTGGTATCTGGACACAGAAATGGGTGGTTGGGAGCTGACAGAAGCTGAGTACAACAAGCTTGACCAGGCCTGTAATAATGGTTGCACAAAATCTGGTTTGCACACGGTTTGTCTGACCAGAGACTGCACTGAATCAATACATGCTGCAAGCACCTGTTGAGGACAAGCTGAGTACTGCTCAAAGAAAAAGGCTGAGTCATCTTCCAACAGCCACACCAAAGACTCTACCTGAGCTGCACTAAAAGGGGGTGTATAGTCATCACCTCCACTAGAGGCATCAGACAGGGCCAACTCTGTACAGATCCGAATCAATGGCTGCACATCCTCAAACAGAAAACTGCCCTGATCAACAAAAACATGGGCTATACGGATACATTCCAGCAGTTGCTCTCTAGTGTATTCACCTAATGTCTGATGACAAAAATCTCTGTCATCTGTTGCCAGAAGCGAAAGATACAGGATATCTTCCAGATGCATTTTTCTTGGCAATAGCAAGTGTCCAGATCCTATTCCCAAGTGCAGCCGATCTGTTAGTATGGCTTCAGAATTCTGTCATTCTGTCATGGAAGGGATGCCTAACACAGGCATCCAGCACAAAGTAAACAGATCAATGGGCTGCACTAAGGAATGAGGCTCGAAAGGTAAGTGAAGATATAAATATTTATTAAGGAAAAAGACACACGTGCAAACCAAACAAACACAGCAAACCATAAACAAAGCAAGAACACAAATAATACACAGCAACCATAAACAAGCAAGAGCACAAATAATACACAGCAAACCATAAACAAGCAAGAACACAAATAATACACAGCAAACCCCAAAACCCTAAACTAACTAACTAACTATATACATGGAAAGGGAAAACATATATAACAAGGCAGGGATGAGAGACAAGGGGAACAGGAGGCCAGGTGGAGGAAGCGGAAGTAAGGGGAGCCAAGGCAGGAATCAGGGGACAAGTCACAGGTATAGGGAACAGAGTCCAGGACAGGAAGCAAATCAGGAACAGGTCTCAGGCAACAGGTCAGGCAGGGACAAGGTTAGCAGGAAGGATTCTGAAGCAATGAGCCTCAGTGAAGGGCGGGCTTATATACTTCCAAGCCATACCACTTCAGGTGCAGCTGGATTATTAGAATGTCTGTTTGCTGGGGGACACCCGCTGGTGACCACCAGAACTGCAACCTTTGATGGCAAAAGAAACAGTGACACCAGCAGGCGATCCCAGCAACAACACCGTTCCTGACACATACCAGACCTGAAGTGCCTGATATGGAATTTGGGGGGACCCCCATGCATTTTTTTTTTAATTTTGGTTCACGGCTCCCTGTGGGGGAATCCCATGCCATTTTTATCAATGGCCTTTAATGTGTATTGCCGGACGACAATTCATTATAACCGCAAGTAGTTTTAAATTACTTTTTTTCCTTTAGAAATGTCATTTTGCTGTCAGACTGTTCTAAACACGGGTAACATAGGCCACTTTACAGGCATACTATAGACACCCCCCATGTATGAATTTTAAAGGAATATTACACTTTTATTGTTTCACTTTAAGCATTATTAAATTTACTGCTCCCGAAAAAACTGCAGTTTTTGAAACTTTTTTTGCATTGATATATGTCCCCTGGGGCAGGACCCAGGCCCCCAAACACTTTTTATGACAATACCATGCATATAAACCTTTAAAATATTGCCATAGACTTTTAAAGGGTGTTCCGCGGCTCTCGAACGTTCCGTGAACACCCCAAATTGTTCGCTATTCGGCGAACAGGCGAACACACACACTTACGAACACACACACTTACGTTTGACTCGATCAATCTGATGAGTGCCTAAAAACGCTTAAAACTTCTACAAGTCCCTATTCCCCACAGTTGCCCCCATCTCCCTCCAGAAGTCTCATCTCTTAAAGGGCCACCATGTCTGCTGCAGAGTCCCCTAACCCCCCCAGAACCCACATTACCCCCACAGTGACATCCAGCCCCATCCAGAGCACTCCAGCATTTCATAACATATTTTGTATTCCTATATTTTTATTGTGTGAGTGTAAGAAGGATTTACTGGACACTTGTCTCAATATGGTTGAGAGTCACTGCTTTAGGGCATGTACTTTTATACCAGAAACTTTATTTATAAGGCTCTTTCTAAATTATGTTTTAATAGGAGGCACACAGAATGTCCCGAGACTCAGTGACATTTCATCTTTTTCACATTACTTTTGAGCATCAACAAATCTGGAGAAATTGAATGTAATCATTAAAAAAAAGCTTCTTACTATGCATCTAAAGAGGAAAACTGTTAAGCCGTCTATCAAATTTTTTTTCTAATAAAAGTGATAATATGTGTAGTCAAAAGTCTAGAACTGTAGAAAGGGCAACAAAGAAGCAAAAGAAAGTTTGGATGTTTTACTTACTGACCCTCTAACATTAAAGGGCTTTTCTGGAGTGAGAAGGTTAATACATTTCAACTGATACATTTCATTCTGACCAGTGAGCCAATTTAGTTTGGTCACACTGACCTTGCTGGATGCCCCGAATCTGCTTTTATATATCCACTCTCAGATGCTCCTAGCTGAGGGGGGAAAATTGCCAATTTGCAGAAGTCTTGTTGTTGATGTTTGTGCTGATTCTGGCATTTCATGGATTACTAGCTGTGCAGATTTTGAAAAACTGAAATATGTTTGGGATATCTGGTGCAAAGTTATTGATATTTAAAGTAAGCAGAGTACACCTAAATAACCACTTTCTCTTTAAAGGCGTCTAATAAAAGAACATTTTAAAAATGAAAACATTTACTTGGGGGGAGGGGGCATATTGAAGATTCTTTATTTAGTAAGCCTACATTTCCTTTAGACAACCAATGAGGTTAAAGGTTTTCTTTGCCCAAAGCTGTCACATTTCCTACCGTGCCCTGCAGACGGCCAGGCGTGGTCACGCCCCAAGTGGCTCAAGGAGGTATTGAACCCATGACTTTCTGTTTACTGCTACTGTTGCTTTGCCTCTAAGCCACACCTCATTATTCAGCCTGGTTTCCAGCTATGCTTTGTCCTGCATGCAGCACTGAGGGTTATACTATGGATCTTGCTTTGCAATTAGTACCTGTTACTCCTGGTTAGGGATGAGCTTCGAGTTCGAGTCGAACTCATGTTCTACTCGAACATTGCCTGTTCGCCTGTTCAGCGAACAGTGAACAATTTGGGCTGTTCGCAGCAAATTCGAAAAGCCGGAACACCCTATACAAGTCTATGGGAGAAATCTAAAGTGCTCATTTTAAAGGGTAATATGCAGATTACTGTCCTAAAAAGTGTTTGGGGACCCGGGTCCTGCCCCAGGGGACATGGATCAATGCAAAAAAAAGTTTTAAAAACGGCCGTTTTTTCAGGAGCAGTGATTTTAATAATGATTAAAGTGAAACTATAAAAGTGTAATATTCCTTTAAATTTCGTAGCTGGGGGGTATCTATAGTATGCCTGTGAAGGGGCGCATGTTTCTGGTGCTTAGAACTGTCGCTGCACAAAGTGTCATTTGTGCAGGAAAAAAAGTCCTTTAAAATCACTTGCGGCTAAATTGTCGGGTCTCCGTAATACAGAGAACACTCAATGAGTGTTCTCTGTATTAGCCGACAATTCATTCATTCATTGATTTAAAAAAAAAAAAAAAAAAAAGCGTGGGGGTTCCCCTAAATTCAATTACCAGGCCCTTCAGGTCTGACATGGATATTAAGGGGAACCCCGTGTCAAATTAAAAAAAAAATTGACGTGGGTGTCCCCCCAAATATCCATACCAGACCCTTCAGGTCTGATATGGATATTAAGGGGAACCCCGCATTAAATTTAAAAAAAAATTGACGTGGGGTCCCCCTAAAAATCCATATCAGACCCTTTATCCGAGCACGCAACCTGGCAGGCCGCAGGAAAAGAGGGGGGGAAGAGAGAGCGGCCCCCCCCTCCCTCCTGAACCGTACCAGGCCACAAACGCTCAACATTGGGAGGATGCTTTGGGGGTCTGTGACCCCTCAAAGCACCTTGTCCCCATGTTGATAAGGACAAGGGCCTCATCCTCACAACCCTGGCCGTTGGTTGTGAGGGTCTGCGGACGGGGGGCTTATCAGAATCTGGAAGCCCCCTTTAACAAGGGGACCCCCAGATCCCGCCCCCCCCCTGTTTGAAATGGTAAGGGGGTACAAAAGTACCCCTACCATTTCACAAAGAAAGTGTCAAAATGGTTAAATAAGACAAACACACTTTTGAAAAATTCCTTTATTAAAAATGAAAAAAAAAAAAAAAAGATTCCAGCGGTGCTAATCCACTCTTGCTATCCAGCGACGGATCTCCGGGGTCCAGCGATGGATGATCATATCCAGCGACGGGGGAATCTCTCAGTCCAGCGCTGTCCATACATCCTTCTTCTGTCTCCTCTCCGGAGACACTGCAGAGAGCACAGCGCTGACGTTTCTTATATTGGGAAGGCGGGGCCACCCGTCACCTGACCCCGCCCCTCTGACGCTGGAGAGGGAAGCCAGGGGTTCCCCAGTGACGTGTGGGTGACCCTGCCCCCTCTGATGTAACGGCCACCCACACCCGCCCGCAGACCCTCACAACCAACGGCCAGGGTTGTGAGGATGAGGCCCTTGTCCTTATCAACATGGGGACAAGGTGCTTTGAGGGGTCACAGACCCCCAAAGCATCCTCCCAATGTTGAGGGTATGTGGCCTGGTACGGTTCAGGAGGGAGGGGGGGGCGCTATCTCGTCCCCCCCTCTTTTCCTGCGGCCTGCCAGGTTGCGTGCTCGGATAAAGGGTCTGATATGGATTTTTAGGGGACCCCCACGTCAATTTTTTTTAAAAATTTGATGCGGGGTTCCCCTTAATATCCATATCAGACCTGAAGGGTCTGGTATGGATATTTGGGGGGACCCCCACGTCAATTTTTTTTTTAATTTGACACGGGGTTCCCCTTAATATCCATGTCAGACCTGAAGGGCCTGGTAATTGAATTTAGGGGAACCCCCACGCTTTTTTTTTTTTTTTTTTTAATCAATGAATGAATGAATTGTCGGCTAATACAGAGAACACTCATTGAGTGTTCTCTGTATTACGGAGACCCGACAATTTAGCCGCAAGTGATTTTAAAATACTTTTTTTCCTGCACAAATTACACTTTGTGCAGCGACAGTTCTAAGCACCAGAAACATGCGCCCCTTCACAGGCATACTATAGATACCCCCCAGCTACGAAATTTAAAGGAATATTACACTTTTATTGTTTCACTTTAATCATTATTAAAATCACTGCTCCTGAAAAAACGGCCATTTTTAAAAAATTTTTTTGCATTGATCCATGTCCCCTGGGGCAGGACCCGGGTCCCCAAACACTTTTTAGGACAGTAACTTGCATATTACCCTTTAAAATGAGCACTTTAGATTGTGAACGTTCGAGTCCCATATACTTTAATAGGGTTCTAAAGTTCACACGAAGTTTAGGTCTGTTCGCAGGTTCTGGTGCAAACCGAACAGGGGGGTGTTCGGCTCATCCCTACTCCTGGTTCAGCTGAGGCAGTTTATCTAATCAGCTGGGTATAAAACATGCCCTCACTCTGAGGGCTTGGTCAGTTCATTGTCTCTTGTATTGCCAAAGGTTCCTGTGTTCTTGTTTTCAAGTTGCAGTATTCTAAGACTGACCCCGGCTTCTGACTTTGGCTCTGTTCATTGTTTATTCTGAGTTCTCGAATCCCTGACTACAGCTTCACCTCAACAATCCTCTGGTTAATTCCTGTCAACCGTGCATAGATTCACAGCCCAGGTAGATTTTTACCTTGTTACCATGGGCTGTGTGTATTTGCAAGGGTGAGCATACATCTCTGCACTATGGAATCCAACCACGGTAAGCCCTTACAAAAACAAATAAAATATATGCATTGGCCAGCAAAAAAGATTCACATCTTTCAATGTGAACACCACACCTTAATAGAAGCCATTGATATTTTGGGATTTCTTGCTATTGCCCAAAGCAAACTGACATTTGTGGCCAAAATGACAGTTGGCAGGTTTTCTCCATGGGGTGGAATAAAGTCAGCTATTTTAGATTCTAACATAACAAAGCATTGGATTACTGTTTATCAGAGCATCTAATGGGTCTGTCATGAACAATGAATGTAGTCATTGCCCATATAGTATCTTTCCTTGCCACTCTTTTTACAGACAGCTGTACTTTCTTTTTCTCACATAAATAGGATTGCTAGGCGGATATCTCTTTGATAGATTCTGGGTTAGTGTTAGAATTAAAGGTCAACTTTAGACACTTTTCTTCTAGTTTTTTAACAGAGTGGCAAAAGTTTGAACCTTTGTCAGGCTTTTACTGCTGTCTGACAAACTTTTGAAGAAATATCCCTTCACTTGGTGGTCACAAATACAGTAAGTGAGTATAATTTTGTAATAGGGACACTGACTGCAATAAAACCAATTATTTGCGGGGATCTCTGCATGGGTTTATTGTGTTTGGGATACCATTTAGATTTTTTCCCATGTGCTATGTACAGAAAATAAATTCGCTATGTGCATAAAAAGGATTTAAAAATAAAAATAATAGAAGTACTAACAGATATCAACATAAAATATATTATTTTGTCTGCAGTTTTTTTTTAATTTAGGGACAAGCTAGTGGAAGAACTGGGTTTGAAGATGTTCAGTGGTTCTAAATTCAGGGCATGTTTTACCTTAAGGCTGGGTTCACACTGATGCGAATTGGATTGGCTCTCAATGAAGCCGGTTCACACAGCTCCGGGGCGACCATGGAGCTCATTGGAAAAGGGTCCTGTGCATCTTTGGCTCAATTTCAGGTGCGAATTCAGCCAAAAATTTGGTCCTGATTCGCACCTGAAATGGTGTTCCGGGACGCACTGGACCCCTGCTGTGAGCCACGACCACAGCCTAATATATTCCCTGAATTAGGGTAAAAAATGTCCCAGTATTTGTATCTCCCCCTCACATCCCTAAATACTTACCTGAGTCCTATCTCAATCCAGCTTTACAACCACACAACCAAGGTTTTGTTTAGCTCAGTAGCTCGACAGTAAGTGTTGCTGGAGCTCTGTACCCAAACTGTAAGGCCGCGTACACACGGATGGATTGTCTGCCCAACTTAGTCCGCTGAAACACGGTTCCGCTCGTGTGTGGGCTTCAGCGGACTTTTTCAGCGGACAGTCTGACGGACTTTGTCTTTCGGAATTTCCGTAATTTTGTCCGTCCAAACTTGGTTTTGTCCGTCCAAACTTGGTTTTAGCGGACAGTCCGCTCGTGTGTAGGCAAGTTGGACGGACTAAGTATGGCGCATGCTCAGAAAGGATTTACACGGCCGAAGGTTGCATTGCAGTGTATTGGACGTCGTTTTTCTAGTCCCGTCGTACGTGCTGTACACGTCATCGCGCAAGTTTTCAGCGGACTGTCTGTTCATCGTGTGTGGTCAAGTCCGTTCATTCAAAATTTGGACGGACTGTCTGTCGGATTGTCTGATGAACTTAGTTGGACAGACAATCCGCCCGTGTGTACGCGGCCTAAGAGTTTACAGATGGCTCCCTGTCAGGGTATCCTTGCGGATCTACAAAGTGATCAGAGTGGTCATTATTTAGTGGATATGATTGTGTTTTTTTTTTTTTTTTTTTTGGGGGGGGGGGCATGTATTTAGGGTACTTTTGGTTTATTTAAATTAATGTACTTCATATTTATTCCTTTTAGGTGTATTTAACTATTATTTGTGTTCTGTTGCTTTATTTTTTATTTTAGTTTACTTTTACCCTGTTATTTTCCTTATTTTCCCTTTTGTCAAAAAAATTTAAATTATGAAGCTAATGAAGGTTTTTTAGAATAGTTACAAATGACCTTATGCAGCCCTAATTAAAAGCCATTTTATCCTTAAAATTCCTTCTGTAACAATATTTTATTATGGGTTTATCCTAGCAGTAGATCCATTATTTTTGACAATGCTTTTCAATGCAAAATTAAAAGGCCAAGGTAGTTTTAGATGGACATGTAGTAGTGAATATATATTCACCAAATATTCACTGCAGGTGAATCCTCCTGGTGCACGTGCTTTAAATTGCAGTTACTGATTTACCTGCAGTGACTTAGGCCGCGTACACACGTGCGGATTGTCTGCCCAACTAAGTTCGTCAGACAATCCGACAGACAGTCCGTTCAACTTTTGAATGAACGGACTTGACCACACACGATGAACAGACAGTCCGCTGAAAGCTTGCGCGATGACGTGTACGGCGCGTACGACGGGACTAGAAATTCGACATCCAATACACTGCAATGCAACCTTCGGCGTGTAAATCCTTTCTAAGCATGCGCCATACTTAGTCCGTCCAACTTGCCTACACATGAGCGGACTGTC
Organism: Lithobates pipiens; assembly: GCF_037356315.1. Lineage (NCBI taxonomy): Eukaryota > Metazoa > Chordata > Amphibia > Anura > Ranidae > Lithobates > Lithobates pipiens. The sequence goes on from NW_027507784.1 coordinate 269,470,549, forward strand.
CACTGAAACCAAGTTTGGACGGACAAAATTACGGAAATTCCGAAAGACTAAGTCCGTCAGACTGTCCGCTGAAAAAGTCCGCTGAAGCCCACACACGAGCGGATTGTCTGCTGAAACACGTTTCAGCGGACTAAGTTGGGCAGACAATCCGCCCGTGTGTACGCGGCCTTAGAGTTTTTTTGCAACCCTTTAACTGCTGCTTTTGCTGGACAGTTTGGTCTGTTACAGGCGACAAAACTAAAAAGAATCAGCCAAATAATCAGACAGGAGTTAACTTTTACTTGAAATTTACTAAACCAGTACCCCATTAACAATCAATCCAAGCAGGGTCAAATGGTGAATGTGCATACAGTACAGAATAATGTAAAAAAAAACAAAGCTTGTACTTTCACTGGGAGGTGTGGTTGATATATACATAGAATGCTGTCCAGGGCTTTGTATTGCTATGGATAGAGAGAGTGGGACATGCTCCTCAAGGGACTAGCACCTGAAACAGAGAGAGTGCCAGTGAGAATATATGCAGGATGCGTTGAGTGGTGCCATATCTCTCTAGTATGAAACCCAATTATGAAGCTGTACAAAGAGGAGACCCTAGGAGAAATGCCTCTATGACTCATTAGAACACTAGGCAGCACAGCACAGTCTCTATGAGGCTCTGTAGCCAGAGATACTAGAGAATTACTACTACTTGTGAAAGCAGTACAGTATGTAAATACTTATTTAGCCTCTGCAATAGTATCTCACAGTGAAGGCCAGGGTAGGTCTGGATACTCAAGAAAACAGCTGGAGGGATCTCTGGGCTGGAATTACAGGCAAGCAGCTAGAGGAGTCCCGGGGCTGGTATCACAGGTAAGTGGCTGGAGAAACAAGGCACCCCACTTGAAGTGCAGTACTCTGTTTACAATTTGCAGATTACATGCCCAGCCACCTCTCTCTCATTATTTGAAGTCCCTCTGAGCTGCAGAAGATGGGAAATTCCAAAACATTTGCTAGGGTGTCCAGAAGCCCAAGGGCTGAGAGCCCAGAGAATTAATGGAACACAGGGAATTGTGGGAAAATTAGCTTTTCAGAGTATTCTGAATTCTGCATTTCACCTGCTTGTGAGCTTGGTGAGCCAAGGGTTATCCCATTACAAAACTTTGTCACTGAGGAACTGATGTGTTAAAACTATGCACAGACTGCATCACATACAGTATATATCATCATTTTTTTTGTACATTGGTATTCCAATAAGTGTCACCAAAACGAAAACATGAGTAGCTTACTAAAGCTGCTAAATCTGTAGTTAGCTCCAAAACACTGAAAAAATAAAATTGAAAATTGGAAATAGGCGCAATCTCACGAGGTACGTTCGTGTTAACGCGCGTCAGTGCCTACGGAAGCGTAAGGTAGTTTCAAGACGAACGGCCGACGCTACGTCTAACCGGGCGGGCATACGCGGTGTTGATACGAATGCGCAAGGTACTCGACGTAGCCGTACGATCGCCTCGACGCGCTCACGACGTGACCTGGGCACCTCGCCTATTTAAACGTTCGCCTGACAGTGCTGCATTGCTGGATTATCGTCAGCTCCCCTGTGTACCTGTACCCGTGATTTCTGCTATCCGATCTCCGACCCGGCTTGCTCGACCTGCTCCTGTTGCTCTCCTGGCTCTTACTCCTGACTTGTACCCGACGTTCCTTGTCTGCTCCCTGCACCCGATCCCGGCTTGGCTTGACTACTCTTCTGACTTCTGCTGCTCCGCTCCTGGACTTCCTAGCACGGTTGCCCCCAGAGACTTGTTTACCCGGGCTCTTGTCCTCTGCCGCTGCTACCTGGCAACCTGTGCTACTGTGGGCACTGCATCCCTGTGTCATCTTCAGGGTTGTGCTGCACTCGGCCGCAAGGGGAGCCCTCTCAGCATCTCGGCCTCACTCCTGATCGTGACAAAAATCATCTGTTTGACTGTAATTCAACAACAAAAACTCTTTGGACATTGACTCTGTAGCTTTGGTGGGACCACTGGTGTTGAATGAAATGACTGGTAGCATACTACATGCAAATAGATTACTGATGATCAGATACTTATGGCCAAAATCTGTGGCATCAGATTTTATTATCCAAGTAGAGTTTTCGGAGTGAAGGCTCCGAGGAGCTACCGTATTATTCCAGTCCTTCTAACTCTATGTTGCAGTTCCTTAAGCAGTCAAAACTTGCAGTAGCCAATATATTTCATCAATTAGAATACTAAAGCTACTTGTGTGCTGTACGATCTGAACATTACCTGACATTCAGTGACAAAACATGCACTGCTTGTTGTAATAGACTCACCTTGCTCTTCCAGAACATTGTGCTCAATTAATATTCAGGACAACCAGATGAAGGGGTCACGGTGCTATGCGGAATGAGAATTATATCCATCAGCAGATAAATTATGAATGTGCACTCTCAAATGTATCAGAAGTTCACATCATACAGCTACTTTTTTTTAAATGACAGTAAGTAATGCTTTGACTTTTTGCCTAATAATAATTCTATTTGAGTACTTAGCATTTTTTAATGCTCTTAACCTGGCGGTGAACTTATAATCTTAATGTATACATTTTATCTGCATGGATGCTTCTTATCCATCAGTCATAAAGTTATTGGCCAAGTTCTTTGTAACAATTTTACATGGAAAAAATGACTATAAATGAGTTAGAAAATAAAGAAAGAGTTAAAGTGTATCTGTAGCGTTTTTAAACCTCTGTATTTGTCTTGAGGACCATTATCATTGAAACAGAAAGTAATGGGAAATTCCGTTAATACCAGAAGAGGTGAAGGCTATCTTCAAATGAGAACATGTTACACTCACCTGTTCCACATTCCAGCAATGGGTCTTTCCCTTTGTGTGCAACCTCTGACTTCCAGCCAATCACAGAGGGGGCACTGTCTTAAAGAGCTAGCGTGCAATTTACTCAATGTTCCAGCAATGTGTAAATATGCTAGCAGCCACTCACCCTCAGCCCCCTGTCTTCTCTGTAAGTGTTTTCCTGCATCTTTAGTGAACTCCTGCCTTGTGTTTTCAGTGTGCCCCTCCAGCCTTGTGTTCCCAGTGGGTCCCAGCCTGTTTACAGCCTTGTGTTCCTGAGGTGTCCACGCCTGCTCCTAGTCTTGTGTTTCTCAGTCTGGCCCTGACTCTTCAAGTACACCTACCTGTATTCCATCTCTCTCCACCTCTGTGTCTTTCTTTGCACTTTAGTTTGTTATGTGCTTTTCTGTACTGGTCCGTTTCCACTGTAAGTACTAGCCAGCCTAGTTATCATCACCTGTAAACTCCCAGCCTGTGTTTTTATTTTGTCCTTCAGTGTATTCCTGTATTTTTTGGCTATCTGCCTGTGTACCTTACTATCTGGTGACTCCAGTGCCCAGCCCTGCAAGAGAGTTTTTACCTACTCTCAGTTGCTGTTTGCTGTTACATCTTCTAAGGTCACTTTGCAATAAAGCAAGGAAGCATAGACACCTCTATGATCTGTATACAATAGAAAGATAATAAAAGTTACTTAGCTCAGGTTGTGGCATATAGGCAACCTAGACTCCCAGCTGTTTTGAAAGGTTGCAGAAATCGGATGCTAGCATCATCCAGGCGAAGTTTCTTCTGGCACAGACCTTCCTTGTTGTTAGGTTGTCATAGAGGCCCCAGCACTACTGTCCCTTTGTTCCTCAGCACATGACTTGTCAAGTCCTCTTTCCCCTCCACTACTACCTGTAGCACAATTTCCTGTCCTGAGCTTATGAAACAGTCCCACAGGTTTGTTAGCACTGAATAGGAGAGGCCTAGCTTCTAAAACAATAAATGATTGTCATTCTATAATTGTGCTAAAAAACTCTAAAATAACCATAACAACACAGTTGCAGTCTGCTCGAGTGAGTTGGAGGAACGCAACCTAGGTGTCGCCTGCAGCATCACATCTTCACCTCTAGGAGCTCTGGTGAATACCAGGTGGTACCCTAGATTATTTGCCTTTGCCCTTTTCTGGGCTTTTACCACCTTCAAGTGAGCAAGCATGCCGAACACACTATGTCTGCATTTAGTCATGCCCACTCACCTGCACGGATGTCAGATGGGGAGCAGCAGCTGTGTCTGTGCAGCCAATTGACAATTGTGCATCCCTGTGTGGGTAAACCCGGCATTCCATGGGAGTATGCTTTTGTATGCCCAATGTGAAAAATACCTTAGCAGGAATTTAGCAGCAAATTTGTAAGTTATGTTGTGTGTGTGTTTCCGTTAAGCCCCGGAAGGATTTACCCCCTTCCTGACCAGAGCACTTTTTGCGATTCGGCACTGCATCGATTAAACTGACAATTGCATGGTTGTGCGATGTGGCTCCCAAACAAAATTTATGTCCTTTTTTTCCTCACAAATAGAGATTTCTTTTGGTGGTATTTAATCACCTCTGCGTTTTTTATTTTTTGCTCTATAAACAAAAAAAGAGCAACAATTTTGAAACAAATTTTTTACATTTTGCTATAATATCCCCCAAAAATATATAAAAAAAAATTTTTTCCCTCAGTTTAGGCCAATACATATTCTTTTACATATTTTTGGTAAAAGAAAATTGCAATAAGCATTTATTGATTGGTTTGTGCAAAAGTTATAGCGTCTACAATATAGGGGATAGTTTTATGGCATTTGTATAATTTTTTTTTTTTTTTACTACTAGTAATGGCATCGATCAGCTTCTTTTTTTTATTTATTTTTTATTTTTATCGTGACTGCGACACTATTGTGGACACATCGGACAATTTTAACACATTTTTGAGACCACTGGAATTAACCACTTGACCACTGGGCACTTAAACACCCTTAATAACCAGACCAATTTTCAGCTTTCGGTGCTCTCACATTTACTGAATGACAATTACTCAGTCATGCAACACTGTACCCATATGAAATTCTCGTTTTTTTATTTTTTGTGCTATAAAAGAAAAAATACCAAAAATTCTGTAAAAAAATGAATTTTTCTTTGTTTCTGTTATAAAATTTAACAGATTAGTAATTTTTTCTTCATAAATTTTGGCCAAAATTTATACTACTACATATCTTTGGTAAAAATAAGTACAAATTGGTGGATATTATTTGGTCTTTGTGAGTCCACAAGCTATGGTGCCAATATCTGAAAATTGATCACACCTGAAGTACTGACGGCCTATTTAAATTCTTGAGACCCTAACATGCCAGAAAAGTACAAATACCCCCTAAATGACCCCTTTTTGGAAAGAAGACATTCCAATGTATTTAGTAAGAGGCATGATGAGTTTTTTGAAGTTGTCATTTTTTCCCATAATTCTTTGCAAAATCAAGATTTTTTTTACTTTTTTTTTTCACAAAATTATCATATTATCAGTTTATTTCTCACACACAGCATATGCATACCACAAATTACACCCCAAACACATTCTGCTATTACTCCCGAGTACGGCGATACCATGTGTGAGACTTTTACACAGTGTGGTCACATACAGAGGCCTAACATGCAGGGAGCGCCATCAGGCGTTCTGGAGCATTCTGACATTTCTCTCCTACATGTAAAAATCATCATTTATTTGCTAGAAAATTACATAGAATCCCAAAACATTATTTATGATTTTTTAACAAACACCCAGGAGAATACAATGGTGGTCGTTGCAACTTTTTGTCTCGCACGGTATTTGCGCAGCAATTTTTAGAATCCTTTTTTTGGAAAAAAAACTGTTTTGTGCTTAAAAAAAAAACACAGTAAAGTTAGCCCAATTTTTGCATAATGTGAAAGATGAAGCTATGCTGAGTAAATAGATACCTAACATGTCACTCTTCAAAATTGCACACGCTCGTGGAATGGCGCCAAACATCGCTACTTAAAAATCCCCATAGGCGACGCTTTAAATTTAGGGCTAGAATTATTGCTCTCACTCTAATGTTCGCAGCGATACCTCACATGTGTGGTTTGAACACCGTTTTCATATGTGGGCGGGACTTACGTATGTGTTCGCTTCTGCATGCGAGCACATGGGGACAGGGGCGCTTTAAAAAAAATTTTTTATTATTGTTCATTTTACTTTATTTTAGTTTGAAATTTTTTCCTCCAAAAATAAATGTTTTGATCACTTTTATTCCTATTACAAGGAATGTAAACATCCCTTGTAATAGGAATATGGCATGACAGGTCCTCTTTACAGTGAGATATGGGGTCAATAAGACCCCATATCTCACCTCTAGGCTGGAAAGCCTGAAATAAATAAAAAAAAGATTCTGGCTTTGATCGTATTGGCGAGACGGTAGAAGCACCGGAGGGCGGCGGGAGGGGGAGGATGTCTATGGCTGGGTATTGCAGGGTATCACCGACTATGGCTGGGTATTGCAGGGTATCTCCGAGTATGGCTGGGTATCTCCGAGTATGGCAATTTATGGCAGGGTATTGCAGAGTATTGTCTGGGTATTGCAGAGTATTGGCTGGAATTTTACTGCAGAGTATTGCCGGGTACTGCAGAGTATTGCCGGGTACTGCAGAGTATTGCCGGGTACTGCAGAGTATTGCCGGGTACTGCAGAGTATTGCCGGGTACTGCAGAGTATTGTCGGGTAGTGCAGAGTATTGTCGGGTAGTGCAGAGTATTGTCGGGTAGTGCAGAGTATTTGCGGGTGTTGCAGAGTATTGGCGGGTGTTGCAGTGTATTGGCGGGTGTTGCAGAGTATTGCAGAGTATTTGCTGGTACTGCAGAGTATTGGGGGGTATTGCAGAGTATTTGCTGGTACTGTAGAGTATTGCAGGGTATTGCAGAGTAATGGCAGGGAATTGAGGTGTTAAATTTCGGTGAGCAGCGATGTGGGCACTGCAGATGCAGCCCACAGCGCTGCTGACACTGATCTCTTCCCCCTCCGCTGTACCGATCGGTACAGAGAGGGGGAGGGAGGAACCGGCGTCATAACATGACGCCAGTTTGTTTACAAGTGATCACTCCGTCATTTGACGGAGCGATCACGTGGTAAACGGCCGCGATGAGCGGCCGTTTACCGTGATCCATGATGCACAGGACCCGGCGGTCATGCATGCTCTCGAGTGCGCGCCCCAGGGGGCGCGCGAGAGCGGAATTCTGGGAGGACGTCATATGATGGCCTTCCAGAGTTAAACAACCGCCCTGTAGCCGTCATTCGGCTATGGGCCGGTTGTTAAGTGGTTAATATAGCGATCAATGCTATAAAATTGCATTAATTACTGTAAAAATTCCACTGGCAGTGAGGGGGTTAACCACTAGGGTGCGGGGAGGGGTTAAGTGTGTCTAGGGGATGTGCTAGCAGTGGCACGACACTGATTGCTGCTCCCAATGACAGGGAGCAGATGATCAGTGTCCTGTCACTAAACAGAACGGGCAGATGCTGTTTACATCGGCATCTCCCCATTCTTCAGCTCCATGACACGATCGCAAGTATGCCATCAGCGAACGAGTCCACAGGTCCCGCGGGCACTGTCACGGAGCTTGTGGCAGGCATGCGCGTGCACGGCGAGAAATTCAAAGTCGTACGGTTACGTTACTTTGTCCAGCTGTGCCATTCTGCCGACATATATGTGCTGACAGCAGTCGGCAAGTGGTTACTAATGATTGTAGTCTATTACTATTTTTGAGGAAATAGTGATTTGGTAAATATTTTCACAACTATTACGGGCCCTAAAAAATCTGTAGCACTTTTTTTTTTATTCTACAGGTTATGTGCTTTCAGAAAATGTATGGTTTGAGAGTCCTACTAAACTCTGAAAGCTGTACGTGAAAAATTGTAAACCTCAGAATTTTAGAACGATTTTGCTTATTCACAGTTTTTTGTACTTTTTAATTTCACCGTTTTGAAAAAAGGGGCAATTTAAAATGTACAGATATGTGTTAGTTATTAACTCAATACAGTTTTAGCTTTTATATTTAGTGGGAATTTAGCAGGATTTTTTTAAGCAAAAATATCATCTTGGCAAATGGTTGTGTGACTATTGCGGGACCTAAAAAATCAGTAGCACCTTTTATTTTATTCTACAGGTCATGTGCTTCCAGAAAATGTATGGCCTGTGGGGGGGGGGGGGGGGTCTTTAACAATATCTGGATGCTGTAAGTGAAAAATAAAAAAACAATGTAAAAATTGAGTAATGGTCCAGCCACCTGAGTTTAAACGTGCAACACAGGGCCTGGCAGTGAAAGGGCTGATCGTTCCTATGTCTTTCTCTTTCTTGTATTCAGAAACCCCACCCCAGTAGGTATTAACATTTCAGATGCAACACCAAACGCTGAAGAAATTATGCTTATCAAGAATAGTCACTGTCCTTTTTTTTTTGTCATTTAAGTATAGAGGGGGGGGTCTACAAATCATCGATTGTGATCTACCCATCGATCATGGGTAGGTGACAGGTAGATTGCGTTTGCTTCACTGCCTTGGGGACCGCCAGCCCAAGATGCATCTCATGCGTTCACCAGCAGAGCGGCACATGGAGTGTACTGCATTGATCCCCTCCAGCCCTGTTTATCCCTGGCGCTTGTGTTTGAAATCACGTGAGATGGACTAGAGAGGAACGCCAGTGGGAATCAGTGCACAAGAATACACAGTAACTTCTCTGTGCCGCTCTGCACGTGGAGGAAACTGCTTCTGTACCATAGACTGCTGCCCCCTGTACTTGGCTCTCCTGATCCCTTAGTACTGTGCCCTTGTGCCCCCCATTGCGTTGCCCTTCTGCCTACCTGTTTTTTGCACTCCTGACTGCCCCCCCCCCCCCATACTGTGCCCTGGTGCCCCCTGAACAAAACCTTAGCTGTGTTTCTGTCCTTATTATGAGAATTCTTCCTATATGTACAGTAATTTAAAAATAGTTACATACAGTGTAATGTAGTCCAATACTGTATATGCCTGTAATAAATAAATAATAGGTTAATAATATGCTTCTTGTAGAACTACACACACAGCAAACTAAGGTGTCCCTGGAAACTTTTTTGAAATGTTGGCAACTATTATATGCTGTTTAAGTTTGTATCCTGGAGAGGAGAGTGCGTTCCAGGTTGTAATGGAAATTTGTAGGTTCTGTATATAATTGTATTATATTTTATATGTATTGCATAATGCCCTCACTGTGCACACGGCACTAACCATGTTTTCAGTACATGTTTTGCATTCTTTCAAGTCCTGATTAGAATTAGCCTGACTATGTAACGCCCCTTGTTACCATAAACGTACAATTGTAATATTAATGTGATACCTACGTAATCATGTGTATAAAAACCTTCACATGCGTCATAATAAAGGAGAACGGTTATTTGGAAAGATGCTGAGCGTATCTTTTGTGTCTGTTCCCTACTGCAGTAGTTATTAATTTGGAACCACTAATCAATATGAGGATAGGAGTTGCCTATCATCAAAATATCCATTTCAGGTGGCGAGCCAGCTCAGCAGGGGTTATCAGGTGACCCTGAGTATCCGAAACGAGGAGCTTGAGACGATCCGGGAATTTCTGATAATCAGCCAGCTGAGGTAAGCCTTTTGCTTACATTTGAGTTATCAGACTTCCTTGATCGGTAAGGCATTTTTGGGACAAAGGGTACATATTTTACTCCCCTTAATCGAACTGTATTGATTAGTGGTTATATGTCAGGTTGTCTACTGTCCATCAGAGTGTTATAGAGAAAGGGAAGAATAGTGCTGTTCACAGGTATATGTAGTACATCTGCTAGATAAAGTAGTTTAGAGGCAAGACGGTATAGGCACACGTAGAGAAGACTGGCCAGACATTATGGGCATTAAATTAAGTAAGGGAATGACCGGTAAGAGACCCTCAAAAATGCCCAGCGCAAGAGGAACGCTATATATGAACCCAAGGTGCGGTTCCGCCTATACTGAGCCCCTAGTTTAATGGCTAAAGTGGACAGGGATCCACAAAGGGTAACTGGGTTACCACCAAAGTCCACAGGGACAAAGAATCATGGAGAGTATATAGCTAGAGAAACAGCTATTTATGTGAGCAGGATGGATCAAGAGTGACATTAACACTAGGCAGAAAGGGACTTTTTGATGTTAAGTTGTGGGATGAATTTGGGGTCAGGCATTACAACTAGTAAAGTCAAGAAACAGTAATGAGAGTTAAAACAGAATGCTTTATATGTTGTCAGAGAGGGAAGATAGGATGAGCACTATGGCTGCCCATCTGATCATAGAAGGTACAGTATGTGAAGTATGGAATTACAATACATTGGATGCAAAGGATATCAGAACAAAATAAAGAAAGCAGAAGTTTAAGCAAGGAAGTATTAAAAAGAGTTTAAAGAAAGTGAGAGTATGATATGCATGTGTTGTGTACAAATGGGAATAATGTAAGCAATTTTAGAGATATATTTGAGTATGTTTGTGAATGCTGGAACCTTTAGTTCTATCACTTGTGTGTGTCATGTACGCAAATGTAACCCCCTCCTTTGTGCTCTCCTCAAAGAATGTGGCTGGCATGAGAGGTTGGTGATAAGCTGGAAGGACACCATGGCAATTTCAGTTTTTTAGACAAAACATTTATAACAAAATGTGCCGGGTTAACGAATCTAATGATAAACAATGCGATCACAATTATTTTTGAATCTGTTTTCCAAACATGGTAGAATCAAGGTTACATTTAACCATGTCTTACACTAATTGAATATCTTTTGATAGTGGAAACAGTGCATTTAAAAAAAAGAGAGAGAAATTGAGTTAAATGAAGTAATATGTCCCCCTTTAAGGACATTTATCTGTGCATATATATTAGTGTGTGATATTGAAATTATCATATGAGTATTAATTTCTAATATGAGTTTAACAATTTTATTAATAAATATAGATATATTGAAACTGGTTTAGACAACCTTTGGTTGGAAATGAAATCCAAGTTAATGGGGAAATTGGTAAAAATTGAATTAGTTTAGATTAAGATAACAATTTTGTAATTTTACATTTATTGAGTGGAAAGAAAAAAAAGATTAAGATGAGGTTGTTAATTTGAATACAGCTGCAATAATGTTTAACAAAGCCAAGATGAATGGGATACATGAGGAAGTTTTTCTACAGAAATGAAATCTTAAAGTCTGATAATAACTTGATGTGCGGTCCATGATGTGAGAGTAATAATAACATTTAAATATAACAGACCCATCACATCAAGTCCACACACCCTGTTAGGATAGCTGCTGCCTGCAGCCTGTTGGTTTATAGTTTTTGATGGCCAAGTGCTTTCTGGTCCGTCATACATATTGTTGGTCCTTTTGTTTTTATGTATTTTTATTTTTGATATCCAAAGCAGAATGTATGGATTGTGAAATGATGTGCCCCTTTTCCTTGTAAGTGCAATGGGTATAAGTAGAAGAATATTTTGGATTTATGGACATCTCTGCATGACTGCAGGGTATTCTTATCATTTATTATAATATTGCCAGGAAAAAGTTGTCTTTTTGAAACATGAAACTGGAGTTCTTACACAAACAGCATGATAGAAAACAAGCCATTGTTTATGCAAGCTGGACCCAGTAATGAAGGGTTCACTCTGATATATCAGAGCTGTAGCTTTATGCAAAGGTGCTATTAGACAAAGTTACAGACATTATTTTGGTCAAATATTTAATTTTTAATGGTCCGACATTATGCACAGCAAATATATAACTAACTAAGTGTTTGTCTAATGAAAGGTTCAAAATATGAATTTGTTTTGTGTGTTTATGTACAAATCTAACAATGAAAAATGTGTACATTTGAATCCAGCCACCTTATTGCCTCTATTGGAGGAGGCTGGAGACAAAGAAAAAACACATATGTTAAATTGATGATGTAGGAATCAGCTGCTGTGAGCCCAGTGCAGGACACACTCCCTGGAGACCCGAGTATTTACTTTTTTGTAGTGTTATTCCTGGTTTTATACCGAGGATGAAGTTTATCACCCAGAAGGATTCCCTGTATTCAGAGTCATTGGATCCTTTTTCCCCAGCTCCAGAAGCAGAGCTCCATGTTTTAGAAAAGCCTGTGAGCTATAAAAAGAGTATATATTTATATAGATAGTCGAGATATAGAGAGCTTTTGGTTCCATTTGAAGGGCCAGAAGTTTGTTTTTACTTCGGCAGGTAAACCAATCAAGCATGCCAAGTTAATTTGATTGGCTGTTTTCAGCCTTCCAGGTTCTTGCTGAGGTAGCCATACTAACAGTAAAACTCACATATGGAAGCAGACCAGGCGACTCTAAGGATGATGCATTTACAGCCCCGGACACTTGCTGGGTCTGTGCAACTCACAGATTCCACCCTAGTTCTGGCCCAGTATAGCTGGGATTAATAATTCAACTTTAAGGACCCCAGAACGAGAAGCACAAGTGGTCCACAGAGGGCAACTTCTTACGAAACAAGACTTTGGAAAAGGTGATCATTTATGTCTGCCAGACACTCTTTTCCCTTCAGATTGACACATGGACCGTGTCATCAGTCACAAGTAGTTATGGCCGCCTTAGTAAATGAGCGTGGGATAGAGCCAGGGTTCTCCACAGTTGTTTTTATAACATACCACTTTTTACCTGTTACCAAAGGTGTTACCAAAAGCTGGACATCCCTTCCAGAGATAGCAAAAAGATATATCCAGATGCCCAAGTCAGGATCTTAGTATGTATTTTGTTTGTATGGACATGTTTTCTGGATGTTCAGTGGCAAATGCTACTGCAAAGGCCCCAGTAAAAAAAAGGGTTATCAGAAGTAGTTTGTAAGTACAGAGTGCAGAATCTACAGAGAGTAACAGAGGAAAACATTTTTATAGGAGAGTCCTTACTAGAAGTTTTGAGGTTTTATTTTTTACACCCCCTACTTTCTACAATGTAGCGGACAAAGTAGAGTAAGAAACTAGAAAACTTTTGCCTGAATGTTTTATTATATTTTATGAAGCCCGTAGGGGGATGTAGGACTCTCCCTATGGGATTTGGGTTGGGTGTGTGTTACTCACTTGCTTATATTTTGTCTCAGCAGCTGAAGTCCTCACAGAGAATGTTGCTGATCTTTTAAGGTTTTTGACAAACTTATTTATGTGTTTTCTCCCCAATTCCAGATCCTAAAAGTTTGGAAGGATCTAAAACTAAAGCCAGGTGACATGTGGATTGTTAAGAGACATTTATATATAAGGAAATGTTTGGAGACTCAATACAGCATCTATTTCATGTACAGTTTTGCAAAACTTGAAGGAAAAGTCACCTGGATCCACACCAGACAGTGAAAAAATGTCCAAATTAAAGAAATCTCTGTGTCTGATTTGTTTCCCTCTTGCGATAACAGTCTAGGGTATTTTTTGATTCAATTACTTTAATTGTAAGGGATATATATATTTGAAAAGTAGTTTAGCCATGTTGAAGTCATATTTGTCTTTTGTACCTCTTCCATTTTATGTAGAATTGTCTGTGTTTACATGTGCTGATAAGTCAGCATACCAGCAATTAAGCTAGAAGGCCATTCTGGCCACAGGAGTGTACAGCCAGTACTCTGTAAATATGTCTTATCAATCGTTTTTCACAATGAAAAGTCATTTTGTAATGAAAAAGCTGCTCAGCTATTATTTTCTCCACAATGGAGTTTTTGCCTCTTTGGCCAGGACTACCTCCACCTAAGCGTGTGGAGGTTCCAGGTTAAAGGTGATAGCAGGTATGGTTAGTGATCAAAATATTGATCAAAAGAGAGGAGACTGTAATGGAAATTTGTAGGTTCTGTATATAATTGTATTATATTGTATATGTATTGCATAATGCCCTCACTGTGCACACGGCACTAACCATGTTTTCAGTACATGTTTTGCATTCTTTCAAGTCCTGATTAGAATTAGCCTGCCTATGTAACGCCCCTTGCTACCATAAACGTACAATTGTAATATTAATGTGATACCTACGTAATCATGTGTATAAAAACCTTCACATGCGTCATAATAAAGGAGAACGGTTATTTGGAAAGATGCTGAGCGTATCTTTTGTGTCTGTTCCCTACTGCAGTAGTTATTAATTTGGAACCAGTAATCAATATGAGGATAGGAGTTGCCTATCATCAAAATATCCATTTCACAGGCCTAAGCCAAGAGAGACTCCATGCGACGACCCACTGTAGGGGGACTTATGCAAGAGAGAATATGGGAAGGTGGCTGGACTTTCAGAGTTCGAGTTGGCAGCACTGATGTCGTACTGAGTTGTTAAACATGACGTTTTCCAGTAACTCATTAAAAAGCTACTTGTGTGGACATTCCTTTATTTATGGTAACAGGCCTTGGGCCAGAAGGATGTGAGTATTGCAGTAGAGGAGGACTTCAGGCCTAGAGCATGTGAGTCACAATATGGTGTTCTCTCCTCCTTACAGGTTTGTGCATACCCTTATCTCATTCCTGAGCATGAAGAAGATAGGAGGCACCCTTGGCCAGCTTGGCAGGAGCTGACGGCGAATTGGCGCTGCCAACAGACAGGTGCATTTAAATAATGTCATACTAGTAATTTTTTTAATTGTGAATGTGGTTTTAATTTGAGAAAGTCCATTTACTTCAAAATCGAACGTTTAACCACTTTCAGACCGGACCATTTTGCTGGTCAATGACCAGAGGTCTTTTTACAATTTGGCACTGCGCTGCTTTAACTGGTAATTGCGCGGTCATGCAATGTTGTACCCAAACAAAATTTGCGTCCTTTTCTTCTCACAAATAGAGCTTTCTTTTGATGGTATTTGATTGCCTCTGCGATTTTTATTTTTTGCGATATAAACGTAAAAAGACCGCAAATTTTGAAAAAAAATGATATTTTCTACTTTTTGTTATTAGAAAAATCCAATAAACTCAATTTTAGTCATACATTTAGGCCAAAATGTATTCAGCCACATGTCTTTGGTAAAAAAAAGTCAATAACTGTATATTTATTGGTTTGCGCAAAAGTTGTCACATCTACAAACTAAGGTACGTTTTCTGGAATTTACGCAGCTTTTAGTTTACGACTGCCTATCTCATTTCTTGAGGTGCTAAAATGGCAGGGCAGTACAAACCCCCCCCAAATGACCCCATTTTGGAAAGTAGACCCCCTAAGGAAATTGATAAGTGGCATGTTGAGCCCATTGAATATTTTATTTTTTTGCCTCAAGCGATTGAATAATGACAAAAAAATTATTTTTTTTTTTTACACAAAGTTGTCACTAAATGATATATTGCTCACACATGCTATGGGCATATGTGAAATGACACCCCAAAATAAATTCTGCTGCTTCTCCTGAGTACGGGGATACCACATATGTGGGATTTGGGAGCCTAGCCGCGTACGGGGCCCCGAAAACCAAGCACCGCCTTCAGGCTTTCTAAGGGCGTAAATTTTTGATTTCACTTCTCATTACCTATTACAGTTTTGAAGGCCATAAAATGCCAAGATGGCACAAAACCCCCACAAATGACCCCATTTTAGAAAGTAGACCCCCCAAGCTATTTGCTGAGAGGCATGTTGAGTCCATGGAATATTTTATATTTTGCCACAAGTTGCGGGAAAATTACAAACTTTTTTTTTTTTTTTCACAAAGTTGTCACTAAATGATATATTGCTCACGCATGCCATGGGCATATGTGAAATGACACCCCAAAATAAATTCTGCTGCTTCTCCTGAGTACGGGATACCACATATGTGGGACTTTTTGGGAGCCTAGCCGCGTACGGGGCCCGGAAAACCAAGCACCGCCTTCAGGCTTTCTAAGGGCGTTACAGTTTTGAAGGCCATAAAATGCCAAGATGGCACAAACCCCCCCCAAATGACCCCATTTTGGAAAGTAGACACCCCTAAATTTAGGGGTACACTAGTGAGACTAGGTAATAAATGGCGGGTGCCCTGAAACTATAAAAAAATAACTAACCAACCAGCGTCACCTGTAACAGTTATATGGTGATCACTGGTGAAAGGGTTAACTAGGGGGCAATCAGGGGGCTTTATGCGGTAGTATATGGGGGTCCCTGGCGCTATAAAAAGCTGCGGCGAACCTAAATACCTACCTGCCTAACTAGCGTCACCTGTGACACTAATACAGCGATCAGAAAAACGATCGCTTATTAGGCTGGGTTCACACTGGAGCGATCACATCCCTCCCGGCGGCAGTTCACACTGCCCTATGCGAACTGCTGGGAGTGTCAGTGAAATGTTAATGACACCCCCAGATCAGTTCGCATATCGCAGTGCGATCTGCAAACTTGGATCGCATGGTGTGAACACCCATGCGATCCGATTCTGCTGCGGACCAAAAAAAGGGTCCCGTGCGAGTTTGCGGCGGGTGCGACGCGAATTCAGCCATACTATCTGTATGGCTGAACTCAAATCGCACAGAGATCGGATGTGATTTGCACTGCAGTGCGGTGCGAATCACATCCGTTCTCATAAACCGCTGCAATGTGAACCCAGCCTTAGTGACACTGGCGACGGGGGGTGATCACGGGGTTAAACCTTTATTGGGGGGGTTAGGGGGGTACCTTAGAACTAAAGGGGGCTAACCCTAACTGCCCTAACAGTTATTACAGTCACAAATGACACCCGCCGGGTGATCAGGGGGTTAAACCTTTATTAGGTAATAAATGGCGGGTGCCCTGAAACTATAAAAAAATAACTAACCAACCAGCGTCACCTGTAACAGTTATATGGTGATCACTGGTGAAAAGGGTTAACTAGGGGGCAATCAGGGGGCTTTATGCGGTAGTATATGGGGGTGCCTGGCGCTATAAAAAGCTGCTGCGAACCTAAATACCTACCTGCCTAACTAGCGTCACCTGTGACACTAATACAGCGATCAGAAAAACGATCGCTTATTAGGCTGGGTTCACACTGGAGCGATGCGGGAACGCCACGAATCCGCGGCGGGTTCCCGCATCACATGCCTCCCGGCGGCAGTTCACACTGCCCTATGCGAACTGCTGGGAGTGTCAGTGAAATGTTAATGACACCCCCAGATCAGTTCGCATATCGCAGTGCGATCTGCAAACTTGGATCGCATGGTGTGAACACCCATGCGATCCGATTCTGCTGCGGACCAAAAAAAGGGTCCCGTGCGAGTTTGCGGCGGGTGCGGTGGGTGCGACGCAAATTCAGCCATACTATCTGTATGGCTGAACTCAAATCGCACAGAGATCGGATGTGATTTGCACTGCAGTGCGGTGCGAATCACATCCGTTCTCATAAACCGCTGCAATGTGAACCCAGCCTTAGTGACACTGGCGACGGGGGGTGATCACGGGGTTAAACCTTTATTGGGGGGGTTAGGGGGGTACCTTAGAACTAAAGGGGGCTAACCCTAACTGCCCTAACAGTTATTACAGTCACAAATGACACCCGCCGGGTGATCAGGGGGTTAAACCTTTATTAGGTAATAAATGGCGGGTGCCCTGAAACTATAAAAAAATAACTAACCAACCAGCGTCACCTGTAACAGTTATATGGTGATCACTGGTGAAAGGGTTAACTAGGGGGCAATCAGGGGGCTTTATGCGGTAGTATATGGGGGTCCCTGGCGCTATAAAAAGCTGCGGCGAACCTAAATACCTACCTGCCTAACTAGCGTCACCTGTGACACTAATACAGCGATCAGAAAAACGATCGCTTATTAGGCTGGGTTCACACTGGAGCGATGCGGGAACGCCACGAATCCGCGGCGGGTTCCCGCATCGCATGCCTCCCGGCGGCAGTTCACACTGCCCTATGTGAACTGCTGGGAGTGTCAGTGAAATGTTAATGACACCCCCAGATCAGTTCGCATATCGCAGTGCGATCTGCAAACTCGGATCGCATGGTGTGAACACCCATGCGATCCGATTCTGCTGCGGGCCAAAAAAAGGGTCCCGTGCGAATTTGCGGCGGGTGCGGCGGGTGCGATGCGAATTCAGCCATTCACACTATCTGTATGGCTGAACTCAAATCGCACAGAGATCGGATGTGATTTGCACTGCAGTGCGGTGCGAATCACATTCGTTCTCATAAACCGCTGCAATGTGAACCCAGCCTTAGTGACACTGGCGACGGGGGGTGATCACGGGGTTAAACCTTTATTGGGGGGGTTAGGGGGGTACATTAGAACTAAAGGGGGCTAACCCTAACTGCCCTAACAGTTATTACAGTCACAAATGACACCAATGCAAAAAAAAAAAAAATTTAAAAATAAAAAATAAAATGACATTGGTGTCACTGTGACTGGGGGGCAGGGGTAATTGGGGGGGTGATCGGGGGGGTGTGAGTGTGCCTGGCATGTTCTACTGTGTAGTGACGTGTTGGTGCAACTCACCGATCCTCTCTCCTCGGTGTCGGAATGAAAAAGACACGGAGGAGAGAATACATCACTTCCTCTCCTGTGTTTACATTACAGGAGAGGAAGTGATGTCACAAAGGATTTCTATTCGTCGGGAGCGATCGCGAGGGGGTGGCCATGAATGAATGGCCGCCCCCTCGTCCGGGATCGCTCCCGAACGAATACCGACCGCCGCAGGCACCGGGCGGGGGCCCGATCGGGCCCCCGACCCGCGGGAAGGCAGGGACGTACATGTACGCCCTAATGCCTGCCCGTGCCATTCTGTCGACGTACATCGTCGTGCGCCGGTCGGGAAGTGGTTAAAGAAAAAAGTACTTTCAAATGACAATTGTCAAGTAATCGAATGTACTGATGAGAATGGTCATACAAATATCTATTCAAACGTTTGTTTGAAAATCTGCTATTGTATTGCCAGATTCTCTCCACTGTTTTTCTTTCTAGAATGCATTTGATGTAGAATCTTATTCTTGCCTCATTTCATTATCACACTTCATCATTTTGTCATACTGTGAACTTTACATAACACTAAAATCTTTTGTTACTGCTGGGTGTAATAGTATTCAGGGTCCTCATCCTTCATCAGCACACTTGTCTGTTGTCGTATGAGTCTAGTGTACATCCAGGCTAAATGGGTCTCTACATGAATTCTTGGCAAACCATTTTCCCCACCCAAAGGAAAAATGTTTAGTTTTCATACTGACATTTAATATTCTACATACCAGCCCTTTGGTGCTGAAATCTCATTTGTAATATACTCTATAAGGTCACCACACCTACAATACAACATGGTGTTATATGAGGGCATTTCACAATCCATAGATTACATATTCCTGCTGATTTAAAATCCATCTGCTGGTTGAGAAACTTTTTTTTTACTTTTGATTCGGGCTATTACTGTCAATTAATCAACAATGCAAAATTAGCGGCACACTTTTGCAGAGAGAAGGATGTTAACTGCAATAGTCAGATCTATCAACACTGCTATGAGAACACACACTGTGAAGTGACCACATTTTCTGTTAACTTATCTGAGCTTAATAGTCTGTAGATGTGGTGGCATATGTTTTCTTTTTTCAGGCTGCATATCTTTTCTGCAAGTACAGAAAATACCTGTTTTTAATCCTGCTCTAGTTTGGGGATCATATTATCATAATGTTGCTGACTGCAAAAAGATGTTAGCAGGCTTCAGCAGGCTTTCAACAAGCTTTAGATTGTGCTAGCTGAAGCCTGTTAGCAGCTTGTTTAAAATGATACTCAGCATTCCCATTGAGATATGTGTTTAACATCCCCAAACTGGGACTGAAGGATGTTCTTAAGCTTAAAGCTTTCTAATAAACTTTGAAAATGACTTGCAAAAAAGCTTTTTGTATACCTTGTTCTTATATAAGCTAAAGTCAGGGTATAAGGCCTAAAACAGACTAGTTGTGGGCTGGGGCATGTCCCTCCTATCACGGGGTCAAGTCACGAGGGTGTATACTTACTGTGTCTCTCTTTACTACTGTATACAAGGGGTTACCATTCAGGGCAGTCATATAGCTATATACTCTATACTCTATTAAGGGTAGTTATATAGCTATATATGCTATATGCCATTTAAGGCAGTGATATAGAGATATACTCTATTTAGGGCAGTGATACAGTGATATATTCTATACTCTATTTAGGGAAGTGATATAGCGATATACTCTATTTAGCTCAGTGATATAGAGATATACTCTATTAAGGGCAGTTATATAGCGATATACTCTATACTCTATTTAGGGCAGTGATATAGCATCTGATGAATGAGCCCCAGTACAAGTTTGGCCCTTCATTCTGCTCCTCACTTTTCCATTATGTTTTTCAAAATCTGAAAAGGTTACACTGACAAAGAAAGGAAGACGGCATCCCGATGATGTCACTTGGCTCAATAAAGTTTATTCGGCTATACAAATGATGCAACGCTTCCCCTCCTGAAGACTACTCCTCTCTGATATGTTTCAACCTTATGGGCTTAGTCATAGAGATCTCTATAGCTTCCAACCATCCCTCTTTTGGAATCAAATCATTTGGTCCCTCTTTTCTGCTCAATTGTTATTCTTTTTTGATTTGATATATAGACCTCTATACAAAAATGTACTGTTTAACTACCATAAATGTTTTACTGCACTAAACCTTTTTTTTAACCTTATGATGATTACATTTGCTATTCTGAAAAGTAGTGATACAAAAACCACTTGAGGGTTAAAGCAATCATTATTGTGTAATAATTTATCCATGAGCCGCATGGCTGGAGGCATGGAAGCAGTATACCCTTTGCCTACATACTTTTTGCCGAAAAGTGTTCCTCTTTCCTATCATGGGAACTTGGAAGGTGTCACATACACCTTACTAACATGAACATTAATCTGTTGCAAGTTCCATACTACCAAGAGACAGGTTTCTAAATAGTATCTACAACTCTCTAAAAAATGTCAGGGTTTATAAACTGACTTCTTCCTTGTTTCTTTTGTCCTGCTGGTGATACCATACAGAAATCATTCAGAATAACAGTCATTGTTAGGGTAGAAATATATAGAAAATTGGCAGTGTCTTACTTATATACTGTAGGTCTTAAAATGAACCTATTATTATTAGACCACATGCCTACTCTGTGGGTTTTCAGTGTAGTCAATAGAGACTCTTATGACTAAGCCTATAATGGTAAAATGCGTTGGAGCTGGTTGTATTACAGGTGGAATGTGATTGTGTGATCTGAATAAATAGGTTTGAAGCAGAGTGATGTCATCAGTGTGTGGTCCATTCTTTGTCTTTTGACACATGGTTTGCCAAGTGGGGATGTGCTCCTTGGCGGGCACTTGATGCATCTGATAATGGAGGAGAAGTGAACATTTTAGAATGACATTATTTGATAATGAATCTTTATAGTGTAGTGATTGTGGTGCAGCAGGACATGGTTTGTACCCTGGGGAAGGTTTTTTTAATAAGTAAAATGTATAGCAATGTAATTTGTCTAAAATATAGGTTTTGATACTAAATGTATTGCTATTATTCTCTGCTACCATTGCACGGACGCCTACCACTGCACAAATGTTTAGTATCGTGGTTAGAGTAGGAGAGCTCTGCGCAGCAGTTGATTAGTTCATGGTCAGATGATGCCTTTCCAAATAAAGGAAAACACACTTGTTTTGGCTTCCTTCTGGTGCTCGGTGCCATGGGAGTAGTTGTCTGTGCATTGCATCTTTAGAATGTTTTTAAGAGGGAGCACAGATGGACTTTTTTATTATACAAAAGATTAGGAAAATCAAAGGTGCAGTAATTAAAATAAATTAAGATAAATGTTATTGGTGTAGCACTGTCCCATAGGGATTGCTGTGTGTAGACCTCCTTGGGCTTTTCCCCTTCCTATCTTACACCCAGTTATCAAGGCACTCTCATCCGCTCGCTATCTACCGTATCTAGTAATCATTCCAGGGATTTGATTTTTTTGGTATTTCTTGTTGGAACTTGGATGGAAGAAGGGAATAGGGGGATATTCCAACTGCAATTAATTACAGATATGGACAACTCTCACTCGACCTCACCAGGTTGAATGTGGTAACAGACTTTCTGTTATACCATACGATACTGGTATGGGAAGAATAAGTCCTTTGTTTGCTCTGGCAGCAGACTTGGTGAAACTATTTACCTTCAGGACACTCAGCATCCCCTTTGACTGACACCCGTTAACTGACTTTACTAGCTGAAGGGATGGCCCTCACAGGACAGGCCCCATGACAAAGATCTATCCTCAATATAGGCCAAAACAGATCCTTCCTGGTGCGTCTCCCTTCCAGTCAGCTCTGCAGGACATCTGGGTTGCAGCTTTACTTGGATTCAGGCCCTCAGGTCAGGCTGCATGGCAGCTTCTACAGAGGAGGCAGCCGCCCCCTCCCTCCAGGACCCTGCTCTCCAACCGAAGACCGCAAGCACATGTGCCCTTGGATTATATAATTATATACAATCACCCAGCAAGCACTAAGGCACTTTCCTCAGCCAATCACCAGGACTGTAACTATACCTATGCTCTCATTTGTCAGGAGTCTTCCCACTGTCCAATATGCCCCCCTATTGGACAAGTGTGAAACATTCAGACAACATAAGCACCATGAGCAGACCCTATCAATGGACCCCTGCTCCCTGGTAGGCAGAGAGCATCTAAATTTACCTGACAGCCTTCCTGGTAAGCAGAAAGACCCAAAAACTATACTCTCTTCTAGCACCTACCTAGGAGGGTGCTACATCCACATCCTGCCAAAATAAGCCATGTCCTCACTGGCTTTGAACAGCTGGCACTACAAAATACCTGTACAAAAATTACAAGGAGTATCCCACAAACTTGCAAAAGGGAATGTAACATATGTACTAAGCCATGGGGCATACCCCATATGTGGCCGAAGCACAATAATTTAGAGTGAAAAAAATATAAAGCATCTGCTGTACAAAGATATTGACAAATGTTTTCAAATAAACATCTACCACTATATGAGCACACCCCCTGCCAAACATAGACCGATTGGTAGGGAAATTACTAATTACCCTAACTAACTATACAACAATAATATCATTACATATGTACAATAATGTTCCCATGGGCAACATCCATTGAGGCATAAAGACTTCTTGCAACCCTGCAAAGAAAACACAAACATAAAAACTGTACAGTCTATCATACTTACAGTGAGACTGTCCCCTCTGCCGAGGTGCCTTCATCACCTAAACAGACACCTATTGCTAGCGTTTACATAGAGATAGTTGTTGTATCCAGCCCCCTAAGGGCAACTCTTGACCCAGTGTCCTGTGTTCCTGTAAAAGAAAAACAAAACAACCTACCAGTCTAGCTAAACATATTCTGCATTTGTTCCCCATGGGAACCATATGGCTAATAATAGGCAAAGTACCTCTTAAATATCAGAGTACTGACTCTTCTCTACTAGCCAAACCCACAAGTCAAGATGAAGAAGTGTGAAGTCCATCTGACTGATGCCCGCAGTGACCCCTTTCTGCAACATTGGGTCAACACATCTTCTCCTTGCTGCCAGCCATCATTGCTGGAGC
Organism: Lithobates pipiens; assembly: GCF_037356315.1. Lineage (NCBI taxonomy): Eukaryota > Metazoa > Chordata > Amphibia > Anura > Ranidae > Lithobates > Lithobates pipiens. The sequence goes on from NW_027507784.1 coordinate 269,493,923, forward strand.
CTTAGCAATAGCATAACTACGTGTGGGCATTTGTAGAAACTCTTCAAGGAATCTCTTATCTCTGGCACCTCCCCTTCTGAAGAGCCATGAGCTACTGCCCTTTCAGCTTGGCAGGATATAACACACATTTCTTTTAACAGCTGTGGTGGCCCACTGGCTCAAAAGATCTTCCCAAAAGTGTCTTTAACAAAATATCTTTGCAAAGTGTCTTTAACAAGGTACCTTCACAAAGTGTCTTTATCAAGATATCTGTGCAAAGTGTCTTTAGCAACTAGGGGTTTACACCCTCCAGGTAGCAGTCCGTGGCTTGAATAGAAGTCCTTTCTAGTGGAAGTTCTTTTCTCCCGAGTGGGGAGAAGCAATTTCAACTTCAGTAGCTCCCTCCTCTATTTGCAAGGATAGAAGGGAAGGGGATTTGGGAAAAGGTAACTTTAGCCCCAACAGCAACGTGGTAATTGTAGTAACTTCTTCAGGCTTAGCAGCCCCTTTATAACCAGCAGTCCTTTCAAACTGACCAGGAAATTGGCAGGACTCAGTAATCATGATCCAGATGCAGTATTCGGACTATCGTTCCTCCAGGAACCAGAATACTGAAGGCCCAAGCTTGGCTTTTTCCATCTAAACGATTGGCCTCCACACAGTCGATTGTATATGGATCTTCCTAGATTCCATTTTTTTTTAATGGACTGGTTGGTTTCCCTTATCTATGGCTTAGGCTGGTTCCTGTGTGGCTTGGGGAAATAGAGGAAGTCCCAGAACGCTTGATCGCACCAAGCCCCCTTCTTGACCTCGATTTCCTCCATTATTTCCCGAGGAGCATAAGGATAATCATATCCATATTCCATGGCTACCTTCCTCTGAATATATCTCTGGAAACAGAAACCCTGGGATGTTTTGCCTGTCACCTCTCCCAGGTGGGGCATATGGGGTCTTCACTTTAGAGTTCAGGTTTGAATAAGCATCGTTCTGAGCCTGGGCCCAAGCATAAGTACACGGCGCGGACAAATCTGGGACCCTTGTAGTATAGGCCTCACAGAACCCAAGGTTTCTTGCACATACGAATAACTGCTGCCTCAGTTTCTTCACTGAGTGAACTGGAACATGGAGGACTTCCTTTCTCCTCAGTTCCCCAATCCCGCTCAGTCTCCACTTTTGATCCTTATTCATGAGTCCCTCTTCCAAGGATCCAAATCGGCACTCAAACCCGGGTGACCCCACATCGATAATCCCTGGTTCCCCCTCACTTGATGAACTGGAGGACCCCAGCTGGACCCATTGAGCCCCTTTTGCCTGTATAAAAGCTGGACTTCTTGTTGATGCTACCAACACACCCTCTGACCCCTGCCTGCACAGCTACAGACTTCCCCGGGGTATCAACCAGACTCCTGTGTCTGTAAGTGTCAGATTCTCAGTCCCCTCTGCAAGCTTTCCCCCAACACATGTAATAGCCTCTGCACCTGGACTCACTCCGGCATCCGCCATCTTGCTACTCTCCACATGTGTCTCCTTCTCAGCTACACCCCGCGGTGGAAGTGATATCACTGCTCCCTCCCACTGTTTGGATTGGCAGCCCACAAGCAGCGACTCTGACCACATCCCCAGACTAGCTGACTCTCTGGCGGTGGCTCCTCCTGCTGGGCAGATCTCTCTGGTGCGCTCTTTCCTGTGAGGTACAGTAACTCCTTCACTGCTGCTAAAACGACACTGCTCAGCATATATGAATGGTACTGTAAAGCAGATAGTGTTACCTGCCACAGACACACATACCTCTGCTTCTTCTGTCTCCACTTGAGTCTCAGTTACACTTTCTTGCTCACGTGCCAACCGAATTCCCACACTATTGCTGGAGACCATCTTACTACTCCTGACTAAGGATGAGCCAAACACCCCCCTGTTCGGTTCGCACCAGAACCTGCGAACAGACCTAAACTTCATGTGAACTTTAGAACCCTATTAAAGTCTATGGAACTCGAACGATCAAAATCTAAAGAGCTAATTTTAAAGGCTAATATGCAAGTTACTGTCCTAAAAAGTGTTTGGGGACCTGGGTCCTGCCCCAGAGGACATGGATCAATGCAAAAAAAGTTTTAAAAACTGCCGTTTTTTTCAGGAGCAGTGATTTTAATAATGATTAAAGTGAAACAATAAAAGTGTAATATTCCTTTAAATTTTGTACCTCGGGGGTGTCTATAGTGTGCCTGTGAAGGGGCGCATGTTTCCTGTGCTTATAACTGTCCCTGTACAAAGTGTCATTTCTGCAGGAAAAAAAGTATTTTAAAATCACTTGCGGCTATAATGAATTGTCGGCTCCTGTAATACAGAGAACACTCAATGAGTGATCTCTGTATTACGGGAGCTGACAATTCATTCATTGATAAAAAGCGTGGGGTTCCCCTAAATTCAATTACCAGGCCCTTCAGGTCTGGTATGGATATTAAGGGGAACCCCGCGTCAAATTAAAAAAAAAATTGACGTGGGGCCCCCCTAAAAATCCATACCAGACCCTTTATCCGAGCACGCAACCTGGCAGGCCACAGGAAAAGAGGGGGAGGAGAGAGTGCCCCCCCTCCTGAACCGTACCAGGCCACATGCCCTCAACATTGGGAGGATGCTTTGGGGGTCTGTGACCCCTCAAAGCACCATGTCCCCATGTTGATGGGGACAAGGGCCTCATCCTCACAACCCTGGCTGGTGGTTGTGGGGGTCTGCGGGTGGGGGCTTATCAGAATCTGGAAGCCCCCTTTAACAAGGGGACCCCCAGATCCCACCCCCCCTGTTTGAAATGGTAAGGGGGTACAAAAGTACCCCTACCATTTCACAAAGAGAGTGTAAAAAATGGTTAAATAAGACAAACACACTTTTGAAAAATTCCTTTATTAAAAATAAAAAAAAATAAAAAAGATTCCAGCGGTAGTAATCCACTCTTGCTATCCAGCGATGGATGATCATCTCTCCGGGGTCCAGCGATGGCTGATCTGATCCAGCGACAGGTGATTTTCAGTCCAGCGCAGTCCATCCATGCATCCATCTTCTGTCTCCACCGAGGAGACACTGCGGGGATCCCAGCGCCTGCTGTTTCTTATATTAGGAGGGCGGGGCCACCCGTCACCTGACCCTGCCCCCTCTGAAACTAGTGAGGGAAGCCAGGGGTTCCCCAATGACGTATGGGTGACCCCGCCTTCCTAATATAAGAAATGTCAGGCGCTGCGATCCCTGCTGTGTCTCCTCAGTGAAGACAGAAGATGGATGCATGGATGGACTGCGCTGGACTGAAAATCACCCGTCGCTGGATCAGATCAGCCATCGCTGGACCCCAGAGAGATGATCATCTGTCGCTGGATAGAAAGAGTGGATTACCACCACTGGAATCTTTTTTTTTTTTTTTTTTTTAATAAAGGAATTTTTCAAAAGTGTGTTTGTCTTATTTAACCATTTTTTACCCTTTCTTTGTGAAATGGTAGGGGTACTTTTGTACCCCCTTACCATTTCAAGCAGGGGGGGCTGGGATCTGGAGGTCCCCTTGTTAAAGGGGGCTTCCAGATTCTGATAAGCCCCCCGCCTGCAGACCCCCACAACCACCAGCCAGGGTTGTGGAGATGAGGCCCTTGTCCCCATCAACATGGGGACATGGTGCTTTGAGGGGTCACAGACCCCCAAAGCATCCTCCCAATGTTGAGGGCATGTGGCCTGGTATGGTTCAGGAGGGGGGTATACCGGTCTGGTATGTATTTTTGGGGGGACCCCACACCATTTTTTTTATTTTGGCATGGGGTTCCTGTTAAAATCCATACCAGACCCTTGGACTGGTATGAATTTTGAGGGGGACCCCCACCCCATTTAAAAAAACAAAAATTGGCACAGAGTTCCCCTTAATATCCATACCAGACCTGAAGTGCCTGATATGGAATTTGGGGGGACCCCCATGCATTTTTTTTATTTTGGTTCATGGTTCCCTGTGGGGGAATCCCATGCCATTTTTATCAATGGACTTTTATGTGTATTGCTGGACGACAATTCATTATAGCCACAAGTAGTTTTAAATTACTTTTTTCCTTTAGAAATGTCATTTTGCTTTCAGACTGTTCTAAACATGGGAAACATACGCCACTTTACAGGCATACTATAGACACCCCCCGGTACGAAATGTAAAGGAATATTACACTTTTATTGTTTCTCTTTAAGCATTATTAAAATTACTGCTCCTGAAAAAACTGCCGTTTTTAAAACTTTTTTGCTTTGATATATGTCCCCTGGGGCAGGACCCAGGCCCCCAAACACTTTTTATGACAATACCATGCATATAAACCTTTCAAATTAGCACTTTTGATTTTTCCCATAGACTTTTAAAGGGTGTTCCGCGGCTCTCGAATTTTCTGTGAACACCCCAAATTGTTCGCTATTCAGCGAACAGGCGAACACACACACTTATGTTTGACTCGATCAATCTGATGAGTGCCTAAAAACGCTTAAAACTTCTACAAGTCCCCATTCCCTACAGTTGCTCCCATCTCCCTCCAGAAGTCTCATCTCTTAAAGGGCCACCATGTCTGCTACAGAGTCCGTTAAGGAGGGGGGCGCTCTCTCGTCTCCCCCTCTTTTCCTGCGGCCTGCCAGGTTGCGTGCTCAGATAAAGGGTCTGGTATGGATATTTAGGGGGAACCCCACGTCAATTTTTTTTTTATTTTGACGTGGGGTTCTCCTTAATAACCATAGCAGACCTGAAGGGCCTGGTAATTGAATTTAGGGGAACCCCATGCTTTTTTTTTTTAAATTAATGAAATGTGGGCTCCCGTAATACAGAGAACACTCATTGAGTGTTCTCTGTATTATGGGAGCCGACAATTCATTATAGCCACAAGTGATTTTAAAAGACTTATTTTCCTGCAGAAATGACACTTTTTGCAGGGACAGTTCTAAGCACAGGAAACATGCGCCCCTTCACAGGCATACTATAGACACCCCCCAGGTATGAAATTTAAAGGAATATTACACTTTTATTGTTTCACTTTAATCATTATTAAAATCACTGCTCCTGGAAAAACGGCAGTTTTTAAAACTTTTTTTTGCATTGATCCATGTCCCCTGGGGCAGGACCCAGGTCCCCAAACACTTTTTAGGACAGTAACTTGCATATTAGCTCCTTTAAAATTAGCACTTTAGATTTCTCCCATAGACTTGTACAGGGTGTTCCGGTTTTTCGAATTTGCCGCGAACAGCCCAAATTGTTTACTGGTCGCTGAACAGGCGAACAGGCAATGTTCGAGTGAAACATGAGTTTGACTCGAACTCGAAGCTCATACCTACTCCTGACTGCATAGCAGGCATTGTCTCTGTAACACATGCATTGTCCCAACACCTGACGCACCGCTCCCCTCGTCCCAAGTTAACTCTTTCTCGGCTACAACTTGACAGAGTTCTTGCCCTGATAACTGCGAAGCAGACATTTTCTTCCACTGTGTAACAAATCCTTTCTTCAATTACACTCCCGCAATCTGCATAATATGATATGGCATTTCTTAGGTATATTATTCAGCAGTTGCCAGTAGAAACTGACTGACACCCGTCCACTGACTCTACTAGCTGAAGGGATGGCCCTCACGGGACAGGCCCTATGACACAGATCTGTACTCACTTTTGAGTTTCATGATTAGTTACACAAGATTTCCTTATTGATGATAATGTGAATTTAATTAATTACGACTGGATTGATGGTTTGGGTGGAGTTTCATTATTTTGCTACACAAGATTTCCTTTCTTTTTCAAGTATACAGTATGTAAACCCAATTATTAAAATCTTGTGTACGCATATCTCAATAGAGAGGGGCCTACATGCTGACGTCATGCTGCCTCCTCCATGTGCTTGGAGTGGCGGCCACTATTGTAAGTGTGCCTGGCTTGTTTTTATTGTGCTGCAGTACATATATGGAATTTTAATATTTCCACAATAGATACTATATATGTAAGCTTTCTCTGGGCTCCCGGCTGGTGAGCTTTTTTTACATCTAGTTCGCTGCTTTGTAGAAGCAAGTATCCATGCTGCTCATGTAATGAAGTGAAGATGGCTGACTAGTGATTATTCATTGAAGCCTGTATATGTCTCACTTCTGGTGAGTGAATAATTTGGGGGAAGGTTCACTCATGCAGACATTCATCACATACTTGAACGGTGTTGCCTGGTGGACATCGTTCTCTGCTTGATACTCTTTTGACCTTTGGTGAACTCATAGTACACCTATAGATCATATACTGGATAGACTTTTTCACATTTCATTTACTTTTTTTTTTACTTGCACATACTGTCATTTTATTTCACCATCACTTGGATTTTATTATTGCATTTATTGTATATACAGTTAATTTGTCACTTTCACTAAGCGCTGCACATTTATTATATTTCTATCACAAGGTTTTGCACAGTCACCTTGCATGCCAGCTGCTACATTTGGTTGGTGCACTCACTATTTAGTGCTATTTTAACATACATAAAAAAATTTGCATCGTATAAAATCATTTTACTTTTTATTTGTTAGCATTCCCATCCCCTAATGCTACAACCAGCACTAGTATAACATAGCAGCATGTTAACTTTTGAGTAGAGTGAGAACTAGACCCTAATTTCTCGGTATTGTCCTCCTCTGGAACAGTGTCTATTTCATAAATAATATTTGGGGATCCTGCTGTGAAGGTCCTTCTTTAGGCTCTTTATGTTATAGGTAGGCAACCCTCTGTTGTTGTCTACCAAATGTGCTTCTGCCATGCCATACAGCATTCACTGGAGCATATACTTGTTAACCAATGCGATCAAGAGCGAATACTGATGTGCAAAATGTAAGCACATTGTTTCCTTGGAAACCCAGGTTCTGAATCTAGGGAAGCAACTGTCAGCACTGAGAAGACCCTCTATACTAAAGGGGAGCTGGGAATGTACCAGGCATGTGCCGGCAGGGGCCAGCACAGTGGCGGGTGGAGACAAAGAGGTGCAGACACTAGAAAAGAGTAGATGGGTGACAGTCAGGAAGGGTAGAGGGGAAAGTGCCAGGGAGGCCAATCCTGGGCTGTAACATCCCAATAAGTACACCCCGTTGAGTGACATTGGTGAAACCAGTCAGGGACCAGCACTGCTGCAGCTGAGGCACTCCCCTAGCTGCCAGGGGAAGAACTCCCCCAGTGAGAGTGGGGGGGAAGCAAAGGGAAAGGAAAGATTCTGGTGGTAGGGGACTCAATTCTTAGAAGCACAGAGAGGACAATCTGTGACAAAAACCTGAACTGCCTGTATGCTGTCTACCGGGCACTCGGGTTCGGCACATCACGGATCTGGTGGATGTATTACTGGGAGGGGCTGGGGAAGACCCGGCTGTCATGGTGCATGTTGGCTCCAATGACAAAGTCAAACGAAGATGTAGTGTCCTAAAGAACAATCTTAGGGACTTAGGAGCAAAATTGAGGAAAAGAACCTCCAAGGTAGTATTCTCAGAAATACTACCGGTACCTCGAGACACACCAGAAAGGCAGAGGGAGATTAGCGAGGTAAACAAGTGGCTGAGGAGCTGGTGTAACAAGGAGGGGTTTGGGTTCCTGGAGAACTGGGCCGACTTCTCAGTCGGCCACCAGTTCTATAGAAGGGACGAACTGCACCTAAATGAGGAGGGTGCAGATCTGCTGGGAATGAGGATGGCCGAAAAGTTAGAGGGGCTTTTAAACTAGGTGATGGAGGAAAGGGTCCAGAGGTAGAGATAGTCAGTGTGGAACATAATCCAGAGGGTAGTACTGGGGGCATTAGTGGTAGGTTAACTAAAGCACATAAACCCGAAGTAAGTAGAGTAACAAGTCCCATTTGCAACCTCAGAACACCCAATAAGAGGACAGTATGTGACCGGTCTAAACTACATGGCATGTTCATCAATGGCAGGTGCCTGGCGCACAAGATGGGAGAACTAGAGATACTGTTATACAAGGAGGATTTAGATTTTGTGGGAATTTCAGTGACTTGGTTCAACAGCTCTCATTAATGGCTGGCAACCATTCAAGGATATTCCCTTTATCACAGAGATAGAGAGGGTAAAAAAGGGAGAGGGGTTTGCCTGTATATGAAGAATAATGTAAAAGTGAATGTGAGAGATGATATCACTAAAGAAGCTAGTGTGGAGGTGGAATCCTTATGGGTAGAGCTCCAAAAGGATGAAACTAAGGGGAAAGTAATACTGGGAGTATGCTATAGGCCCCCTAAACTGGGGTACAAGGGGAAGACGGAACTCCTATCACAATTTGGATTAGCGGCAAGGATGGGAAGTGTCATCATAATGGGGGATTTTTATTATCCAGACATAGACTGGGTGTAAGGCACTGCACATTCATCTAAGGCTCGCCATTTCCTAAATGTCTTGCAGGGCAATTTCATGGGTCAGCTGGTAGACACGCCAAAAAATATAACTTTTTTCAAACTGTCTAAGCCTACATAAATCAAAATAGAACTGCCAAAAAAAGTAGTTTCCGCTACCTGTTTAAGTGGGTAGCTCTCTTGTGTGTTACACGTCTAGGAATTTAATCAGAACTATGAAATCTCTGTTGGGAGGCTTAGGTTTGCAAGGATGGAGATTCAATTATAGCTCTACAAGTCATTATTAAATACCAAGGTTACTTCTACGTATGAGCAGGCATATTGTGTAAGTGGTAACCAACAGCTAAACCATTGGCTGAGATTATCATGTTTTGCCATTACCTAGCAAAACAGACTAACAGCAAAAACCATAGATGACAGGGAAACTCACGTTGCTCCAAAATACTAATATTCATAAGATTTAGCAGTGTGCTATGATTGCTTCAGAAAAATAAAACATCTAATAAACTGAAAATTGTGGCATGTGACGAGCATATCAAGACATGGAAAATCTGAATCGTCTTCTCAAAGTCTTAGCAATGCAACTGAGCAGCACACCGGAGGATGTATAAAACATTCACAAGGTGTTTTCTATTACTCATCTGTGTGGAAGAATGTCCAGGAAATTGACCTATAAATGATTATAAATTGACCATTAAAGTAATGGACTGCAAATAGCTGAGATGGACTCCTGAACTATTTTAATCTCTATGTGGGTGGTGTTTATAACCTTTTCCAACCTGTGGTCTATGTGTCACATAAATTGATTAGTTTTTCTTCATATTTCCTCCCAGCTACCTGATTTATTTCATTGGAACCTTCTCATTTAGAACCCATTGTCACATATCTAGTGTGCCTTAAAGTTCAGCTTATATTGCAAATATATATTTCCTTCTGTCAGGGTCTTGGAGCTTATAGTTTTCCCATATTTCAGCCATTCCAGTCATTGCATAACAATTTCAGGGGTTCTGTATACAGATAAACGAGTGTATACAAACATTCATCATCCTTATTGTGCTTTTATTCAATTGTTTTTATTGATTTATAACCTACTGGGTGACTTTTATGCCCCAGTAATGGAGTTTAGATCATGGCGATCAAAGTAGGTGACAACGGTGGAGTAGGTTGAGGCTGCAGAGGTGGTCTGAGTCATATAAGGAAAAAATATATATTTGCTAGGTTTGTTTCATTTGCTCACATAATTTTACAGAAATTTTCTTCAGGTATAAAATTATTGGAGATTTTAGTGAATATATTTAGAGGCACTTTAGTTTTGGTTGAATACTAAATTACACATTAGCTTGTAACAAGCTAATACTTTTTTGGTTATTCTCCCCATTACTTGTCCTTCTGGATGTTTTGTCTGTCTATGTATTTTCAAAGTAAAGTTGAATAAAAAAGGAAAATAGCCTTTTTTTGGGAGTAGTGTCAGTCTCACATTAAAAAAAAAGAAGTTGGAGTCATCACCCAACAACACACAATTTGGGATAACAAGATGTTCCTTCTAGGTCATAAGATGACCACACAACATTTGCATGTAATATTCTATACTAGATTCACAAAATGGTGTCATCGAGGCACACCATGCCATCATATGAATACAAATTCTTAAGATGTATTAAAACACTTAATGTTTAACTAAGTCAAAACTTTCTTGCCTTTGGAACATCTACCAGGTTTTTATTGATGTTTGTGCACCCATTAGGGAGACTGACACTCTATATTTGTCCTGTTTACCATTATCACTGAATGTTAAAGTAAAAAAATCCCACATTTTGGGTTGGCGTCAGAAAAGTAATAGAGGAGAAATCTTCCAATGGGGACATTAGTTCTGCTGACCCTGGTGACACCCTGGGATTCCCTAATTTTGGAGGGATTTCCTCTCACTTCCCATTTTGGCTATAAGACAGGAAGTGAAGGGAAATCTCCCCAATGGGACACAGATGGAAAAAAAAGCTGGCAGGGATTATAACTCTCTCTAAGTCCTTGTACACACGGTCGGACATTCTGACAACAAAATCCGTCGGATTTTGTCCGAAACTTGTGTTACATACACACAGTTGGACAAAGTTGTCGGAAAATCCGATCGTACGTAACGTGATGACGTTATTTTGTTACGATGGGACTACGTTCAGGCTAGTAGTCAATAGCTTTGGTCTAGGAATTTGATCTGAGCATGCGTGGCACTTTTTTCGTCGGAATTCTCTACACACAATCGGACAAAGTCCGATCAGATCATGTTGTCGGAAAGTTTTATAGCCCAGCTCTAAAACTTTGTCCGTCGGATATTCTGATGGAAACAGTCTGATGGAGCCCACACACAGTCGGATTATCCGACAACATGGTCCGATCGGACATTTTCCGTCAGAATGTCCGACCGTGTGTACAAGGGTTTACTCTATCCAAAATGGAAAAAAGTTCTACTTTAAATCACACAATAAAAAAAACTAAAAAATCAGCGCTAAAGATCTGAATGAGAGTGTTTTATAATTATCAATTAGCTGTTGCACCTGCAGGGTTCAAAGAGGAAATCGGCAGGGTCTGCATTCCTTTAGACGTGATTTCAATTTGGGAAGATCTCATTGAAAATTATATTTTTATTTGTTATTTTTGATGACCAAAATCTGACTTGTATCTTAGTGGAGACTTCTGGGAAACCATGTCCTGTGGCCTGATGAGACCAAGATAAACTTATTTGGTTCAGATGGTGTCAAGCGTGTGTGGCAGCAACCAGATGAGGAGTACAAAGACAAGTGTGTCTTGCCTACAGTCAAGCATGGTGGTTGGAGTGTCATGGTCTGGGGCTGCATGAGTGCTGCTGGCACTGGGGAGCTACAGTTCATTGAGGGAACCATGAATGCCAACATGTACTGTGACATACTGAAGCAGAGCATGATCCCCTCCCTTCAGAGACTGGGCCCCAGGGCAGTATTTCAACATAACAACCCCCAAACGCACCTCCAAGATGATCACTGCCTTGCTAAAGAAGCTGAGGGTAAAGTTGGCTGACTGGCCAAGAATGCCTCCAGACTTAAACCCTATTGAGCATCTGTGGGGCATCCTCAAACGGAAGGTGGAGGAGCGCAAGGTCTCTAACATCCACCAGCTCCTTGATGTCGTCATGGAGGAGTGGAAGAGGACTCCAGTGGCAACCTGTGAAGCTCTGGTGAACGGCATGGCCAAGAGGGTTAAGGCAGTGCTGGAAAATAATGGTGATCACACAAAATATTGAAACTTTGTGCCCAATTTGGACATTTTCACTTAGGGGTGTACTCACTTTTGTTGCCAGCATTTTAGACATTAATGGCTGTATGTTGAGTTTATACAAAGCTGTACACTCACTACTTTACATTGTAGCAAAGTGTAATTTCTTCAGTGTTTTAACATGAAAAGATAAAATATTTACAAAAATGTGAGGGGTGTACTCACTTTTGTGAGATACTATATATATTTCTATCATTTACATCTGTTGCATCGAGGCACCTAATTGCAACCAAAATCTCACCTAACCCTCTTTTGGGAAGGTAATACACAGCAATGCATGGTAGCGCATTGTGACATGTTGCATCATAGGTACATTGCCTTGAATGGCTCCCCAGTGTAGCAATGTGTGTAATGTGCATTACTGGTGTGAAACAGTGTGATCTGGCCCTAAGGCTCCATCAGATATTTTCCATCGGAATTTCCGACACAAAATTTGAGATCTGGATCTCAAATTTTCCAACAAAATCCGTTGTTGGAAATAATGATCGTGTGCACAAGATTGTGGTGCACAAAATTCCACACCTGCTCGGAATCAAGCAGAAGAGCAGCACTGGCTATTGAACTTCAACTTACTTGGCTCGTCGTACGTCACCGCGTTCTTGACGTTCGAATTTCCGACAACATTGTGTGACCGTGTGTATGTAAGACTAGTTTGAGCCAACATTTGCCTGAAAAAATCCCATGGATTTTGTTGTCAGAATGTGCGATCGCGTGTGCGCGGCATTACAGTGATTCTAAATATAGAACAGAAAAGGAGAGCAGCGCTGGTTAATCCTAACCTCTGTATTAGCTACCAAATATAATGTGATAACAATTCTCAATCATATATCATCTGTGTCAAAAAGCATACCTACAATTTGCAATTACTAAAACTGATATTGTAAACCAAAATAGAACAGTATACTTCTGTCATAATGTGCAACATTTGCAAAGATACAGTTTATAAGAAATAAAGTATTGATGCAGTGCAAAATTACTTATTAATGTGACTCACAATAAATAATGAATAAAAAATATTCAATAAAAAGTCCATGAAGTGAAAAATCAAACACAGTCCACAGTGATAAAAGGAAAAGAGTCCCAAGAAAACACTAAAAAAAAATGTGCTGAATCTTGCTCCGAAGGACTTATTCCAAACATTGTGTGTGTGTGACACCCAGTGAGATCTTTCACCAAACAACCTAAATTAACTCACCAGAATTAATGGCTGATCCTATAATAAACCAGCTGCTGCACTTATTACTGATCCTTTAAAGGTAAGTGACTCCAAGGTGCTGGCTATAAATGCGACCCCTCTTAGTGGATCCTCACATACAGGTCCTGATCAAACATAGAGGTCAAGTAAAAAGAAGAAAGGCTCTCATTGCATAACTCCATTAAGTACAGATTAAAAACACTCACATTTGCATAGTGTCAGCCAGACACTAGGGAAGTAACGCTTGTTTTTGTTACCAATTGTCCTCAGCCAAAATTCCAAGCCACGAGTATGATCTGGTAGGCACGGTGAGGAGAGCATCCCTGCTCCGACATACGCGTTTTGTCATCCGATGTCTTCTCGGAGTGGAAGTGATTTTAAATTCATTTTTTTTTTACTTTAAAAGAATAATAATGTTATACTTACCTGCTCTGTGTAATTGCTTTGCACAAAGCAGCCCTGATTCTCTTCTTCTTTGGTTCCTTGCCAATGCAAGTCCACTGGTTCCTCCCTCTCTACTCAGTGCCCTAGTAGCAAGCTGCTTGCTATATGGGCACTTTTTTGCGCTTGCTCCCGAGCCTGGCTGTCTATTGGTATGGACAGTGGGACTTGGCCTCGCTCCCCACTCCCTCCTCACCGGTTATAATTGACAGCAGCAGATCGCTGCATTGATAAGTGGGGGCTGGGGGGGGGGGGACTGCATGCAGAAGATGTCTTACCTTCTGCATTTAGAACCACTTTAACAAAGAACTAACTAGTGTAGCAGAATTGTTACATGCTCTGTTTTGAGAGCACTTGTGGTTGATTTACTAAAGGCAAATAGACTGTTTGTTTTGAAAGGGAAGTTGCACTTTGCATGAGAATTTTCCCAGAGCTTAGTGAATATGGCAAAATTGCACTCTGCAAAGACTACCCAATCACATACAAGGGAAAAAAATGCATTTTTGCTTGAATGCGATTGGATAATGGATATCAGCACAACTTCACCTCATTTACTAAGCTCTGGGGGAAATTTTATTCATTTATTTTATTCAGCTTTATTAAACTAACCCCATAGTTTAAGGTTCTACAATGGTAAATTCCAAGATGCTTGTGCTGATGTATAGGCTTCCCTTGCATTACTGAAGAATACTTTCGTAGCAAACTTTTAACTACAGTTTAAGCTGATAAATTAACTTGACAGTAACAAAGCCATTTTAAATATTTATAACATGCAAAATTTGTACATTTTTCTAATGCTTAATTATTCTTATGTTTTATGTCTCCGTCCTCACAAATTCCTTACGTTGCAATTACTGTGGCCCAGCCTTTCCAACTGACCCAGTAACTTTTTCCAATTTATTGTGCACAATTCTGCTCAGGATTGCAGCTTGGTAATATTGATTACATTCCATTCATACTGTTATGATTTTGTAATCATATTCTTATGAAATGTTTGTGTTTTGAATACAATTTAGTCAGCGAGCTGGCATTTTCCATTCTGAATAATGTCATATTTTGAAAAATAATGTAATGCTTTAGCATAATAAAAAATGTGATGGGAGAGACTATTATTTTTTTTGTTGCTGTCAAAACCACTTGATATTATCTTGAGCATTCCCAAGGTTTCGTTTCACAGTTAGATAATGTAGACACCTGGGCTGGTATATTTCTATGGCAAATGAATTGCATTCAAAGTACTGAAATCTCGATATATTATATATATTGTTGTCTAGATACCATGCTGTTCTTCCCACTGGTTTTACAAATATACCACCCAACCTGTGCATATTGTGTTCATAATTAATTCAGAAAGGCCTTCGCTTTCGAAAATCATGAAAGTGAGTTAAGGCCTACCCTTGCTTGTCACAAGTTCAGTGTCACGTTGGCTTTGCATGCTCTGCTGGTAGGAAAATTGATTAACATGTGAAATAATTAACTGCCCGGGATATGAAAAATCACTGTAGCAGGGCATGCCGGCTCTAATGTTTGAAACCTTCCTGTAAATCTGATTTGACCTTGTATGCAGGGAAATGTGATGGATAGACTTAGTCTAAATGAAAACCCTTTTAATGCAGAATTAGCTCCAACCCGTTTGAGCTATTGTACAGACCATTTTTCTATGTACTTCCTATATTAACATTATACCTTAAATGCATTTATAAAATAAAAATATCATTTATCACTGTGGGAAATTATATACTTATATACACAGCTCACGTACTCCTCTTAATCTACTAAACTCTAACTACACTCCACCTGATTTCCTGAAAATAATGTTTCCATGATTTTTTTTCATCTGTTTTTTTTTTTTACATCTCAGTGCTGATTTTTCGCGGCTTCCTGGTAGTTTATTCTTCTAGTCTACATGCAGACCTTCCACATCAGCTGCATGTCATTGTTTTGGACCAGAGTTTTGAAGGAGACTAGAGAACATTACTGCACAGTGAGCATCAGTTGCCCACTGGTTTCTCCCACTGACCTCCATGCCAATACTGTGTGCTGTAGTGATGTAGCTGTCGGCAGGAGGGACTATTGAGCACTGCAAGGGACATGGAGATCAACATTTCTGAAAGTTTGGGTTTTCCAAAATATTTAAGGGGAAAGTGCCTTATCAGTGGGGTGCCATTTGGACACTCTGTATGCAAGAGAGGGAATGAACACTCTTTTTTTGCAGGAAAATCATTTAGGTAACTTCAATATTTGCATTTTGGTTGGCAAATGGAGCCACAATGAGTGCTCAAGTGTCTTTCATGTGTGAATAATCCATTTCTTTACTGATAAAATTAGATTAGAATACAGACAAAATAAGCTGCGCTAGATTCCCAAATCCTAAAAATTACTAATAAATGTGAAAATACATAAAAACCTATAAAACATTGGTAAGGATAGCAATCAAGAAACATAAATCAGGGGGGCGTGTCCGGCGCGTGACCAAGATGGACGCTTGATCACAGAGCTCTCCACACTGACGGCCTGACATAGCGTCTGAAAGCTTCCCCCGGGAGAATTTTGTCTTCGTTCGAACGACGCATCCACCCTGTAACGAAGGAGAGATGTCCCTCAAACGTAAGGACGACCGGATTCCTAAGAAATTGACGGCGTACATGTACCAGCCGTCCGAGAGGCGCAGTCAAAATGGCGCCGCGGCCCTGTCTCGCTGTGATATAGCGGAGACGGCTGCTTCTCCCCGCCGTGCGGGCTGGATCTCCACACCAGACAACGCACTGGTAAGTGCTGTTTCAAGAGAAAACTCTTACTCTTCACCTCCGGGTACACCGTTAGCTAATAGCCCAGCAAAATCCAAAATGAGATTAGATAATGAATTACCTCAGGACAGAGCCCAGGCCGCCGCCATGCCCTATATCTTACCTCAGCAGCCTGACGCCATTGCTTCCTTTCCTACAGCGGGACAAGCAGTAATGGACACTACTCTAAAAGAGATGCTGATGTCCCTCAGAAGCTCTTTACAGACAGACATGCTATCTTTAGTGCAGAACTTTAGCTTCAGTATTTCAGCTCTGGAACACAGAGCCACGCAGCTTGAGGCCAATATGGGAGATGTCACCGTCACAGTGAACAACATGATTGATGCCCAGGAAGCGCAGGTCCACGAAACTTCTTGGATTAAGGATAAAATCGCAGATTTAGAGGACAGAGCCAGACGAAACAACTTTAAAATTCGTGGAGTCCCTGAATCTGTTCAGACTGCTGAGCTACCCCTATATGCAAAAAACCTTCTTAAAGCTATAATCCCTGAGGCAAAAGGCATTGAATTGGTCATTGACCGTATACATAGATTCCCAAAACCTGCCTTCCTCTTAGATGCTGTACCTAGGGATGTGATTCTCAGGGTACACTTTTACCACATTAAGGAGCAATTTATGCAAAAAGTGAGAGGTCTACCCTCTCTCCCTGAACCATACGGCCACCTGCAAATTTACGCTGATTTATCAAAGCATACTCTGAGTAGACGTAGACAACTCAATACTATAACTAAGGCGTTACGTAACAATCAGATCCAATACCAATGGGCTGCGCCCGCCAAAATATATATCCAACATGAAGGATCCAATCACCTAGTTACCTCACTACAACAAGGTCTGAGGCTCTTACGAGATTGGAACATCATTCCTGTTCTTACTGAAACGGTCCCCATGGACCAGAGCAACATGGGCTCTATGTCCTCTCAATCCCTCCCACCAAGATCCCGCAGGAATCAACTCCCTCCCTAGGATCCCGGGTTCGGGATCTTTACACGCCGTTCAGATGTGATTTAGGTTCACGCTCGGTACAAAAAAAAAAATCTTTTACCCCCAATTAGTGTTTCCTAGCACGGCTGTGCTCGGGACTGTTCCATCGCAAACACTCCTTCATCATTTTTCTTTTTTCTGCTACTCCTAGCAGACGTAATCCGATTTCTAGCCTAAATTACAAGCATCCTTTCACATTAACTAGAGCCTCTATACAGGCTTTCTTACCCTTACCTCACGATCAACAGCTAGTTCTGTGTGTATTCCCCCCCCCTTTTTTTTTTCTTTTCTTTTTTTTTTTTTTTTGTTGCTTGTTTGTCTCCCTTCTACCCTTTCCCAGCAGGTCTTTCTGAGTGTCTATCAACCCAGCAAACGACGAGTATACTTCTATCTGCAAGCCGCGATCATCCACCAACGAACCTTCCTGCGGCACCCTCTGAGACTGTATGTCAATTCTTCTGGGACCTCCATCTTCCTTTTGCTGTATTCCAGGTAACACCTCCGGATATTACGATTCCTTCTGACCTGCCTCCACAGACATGACCATCAAAATTGTTTCCATCAATGCCAAAGGGCTTAACCATCCTGCTAAAAGAGCCTCCCTATGGTCATTAGCCAAGCAAACCCAATGCGATATCTTATGTGCACAAGAGACTCACTTTCTAGCCAGTCACCCTCCTTCCTGCACGAACCAATTTTTCAGTACCATCTATACAGCCAATGCTACCTCTAAGAGAAAAGGGGTGCTCATTGCCATTCGCAACTCCCTCCCGTACCAGCTCACCCAAGTTACTCTAGATGCTGATGGGCGATTCATCATTCTAACCTGCATGATTAATGCTGTCCCTTACACTATTGTCAATGTATACGCTCCCAATGTGCACCAAACGAGATTCCTCCGTAAACTACATAAGAAAGTTGCTGCAGCTCAACAAGGTGCAATGATTTGGTGTGGAGATTTCAATTGCACTCCTGATCCCTCATTAGACTCTTCTGTTTGCACCAAAAGACGCAGACCAGCTCTAAACCCCCTTCTATCTACCTTTCGTCTCTATGATGTCTGGAGATGTATGCACGCTGACGAAAAGGACTATACCTTTTTCTCTTCCTGCCACAACTCTTATTCACGTATAGACTTATTTCTTGCGGACCCTTGGACTCTACAAAAAATCTCCTCCTCGACTATTCACTCTGCGACCTGGTCTGATCATTCTCCGGTTAGTATAACCATTGAGGACTCCTCCAAATCCCCTCCAGCATATTTATGGAGACTCAACACTAGGATCCTGCAAACTGACCCATATGTTGGTCTATTAAAGGACAATCTGCTAGATTTTTTTTCCCACAACAAGGACTCTGTTAATGATCCCCGTATATTATGGTCAGCTCATAAGGCCTACATGAGAGGCCTATTCATCCAATATGGAGCTAGGGACAGGAGGCGTAGGAGGCAGCAGCTAAACGATCTTCTTACCAAAATACAAACTACTGACTCATTGAACAAACAAAACCCCACTTCAGCACTTAAATCCCAATTAACTTCCCTAAGACTCGAACTTAGAACCTTGCTTATTAGAATCCCATGACAAGTTGCAAAAACGCTTTAAAATGAAATTTTTTGCTGAGGGCAATAAACCAGGTAAACTACTTTCACGTCAGATCAATGGACATGTGTCAAAATCGCCCATACCCTATCTGTTCCACCCCACTACCAAATCTAAACTAACCAACCCGCAAGATATTGCCAATGCCTTTAGTGAATATTACAGTGGCCTATACAACCTTTCTAACGATTCCTCTCTCAGCCAACCCCAACCATCTCACATTCAAGACTTCCTACACTCGGTCCAATTACCCCAACTAACTCCTCAACAACTAGAATGTCTAAACGTCCCATTCACACCTGCTGAAATCGGCAAGGCCATCCAAACCCTACCAAACAACAAAGCCCCCGGCCCGGATGGTTTTGTAGGAGAGTATTATAAGTTATTTAGTTCAACGTTTACTGAACACTTAACCTCTGTATTCAACTCAGCTGCCTCCTCCGCTTCCTTCCCCCAAGAAATGCTCAAAGCCTTAATTGTTACCATACCGAAGCCAGGGAAAGATCCAAACGTACCTCAGAATTTTCGCCCTATTTCTCTCCTCAATCATGACGTGAAATTGTACGTGAAAGTGATCTCATCTCGACTCCTTGATCTATTACCATTATTAATACATCCTGACCAATCAGGATTTGTCAAGGGACGCCAAACTTCCGATGCCACGCGACGTATGGTCAATATCATACATTATGCAACGACCCATCGAGTGCCTTCTCTGCTTCTTTCTTTGGATGCAGAGAAGGCATTTGATAGGGTTCATTGGCAATACCTAAAACTAACCCTTGAGAAGTTTGGCTTTCAGGGTTTTATCCTCACTGCAATTTTAGCTTTATACTCTACCCCCTCAGCCCAAGTCTACTGTCTTTCTATGTTATCTACCCCATTTTCCATCACAAACGGCACGAGGCAAGGTTGCCCCCTCTCGCCCCTGATTTTTGATCTTGTAATAGAACCCCTCGCAGCAAAAGTTAGGTCCCACGATGCCATTTTTGGTTTCTCTATTGGAAAATCTGATCACAGAATCAGCCTTTTCGCTGATGACATTATATTTGCATTAACCAACCCTTTTATCTCCCTGGCTTCGGTACAATGTATAATTGATGATTTCAGCCATGTTTCGTACTATAAAGTAAACACTACCAAGTCCTATATATTACCTATGGCTTTAACTGAGAAACAGCGAACCTTCTTGCAAAACAGCTATCATTACGTGTGGTCAGCAAAAACTCTCAATTATCTGGGTATAACACTTACTGCCAACTCAAATGACCTCTACCAAGCTAACTATCTCACCTTCCTGCATGCTTTACCCACAGATTTGCTTAGATTGTCTAAAGAGACACTCTCCAGTGCAGGCAGGTTAGCTGCCTTCAAAGTGATCCTACTTCCGCGATTACTCTACCTCTTCCGATCGCTGCCCATCCCATTACCCACTTCCTTCTTTACGCAAACCCATTCCCTTCTCAAACGCTTTGTATGGCAGAGTAAGAGGCCTAGAGTGAATCACAAGACTCTTACAAAACACAAACTGGCAGGCGGTATGGGATTTGTTGATATTAAAGACTACTATAATGCAGCAATTTTAGCGCAACTAAGAGCCTGGTTCACTCCTGACCCTGCTAACCACTGGAGCTCCATTGAAGCTTCCCAGGTCCCTAGTGGCAACCTGAAAATTTGGCTCCTGAGTGCCCCAACTTTACGCAAATCTGACAAACTTATATCTCCGACCATTCATGCATCAGTAGCAGCATTCTCCTATCTCCTTACTAATTCACCTGCATCTGACACTCCGTGTAAAATACCCATACCGATAGACATCCTCAATCTGCTCATACCCCACATGCAGATAACCCCATGGAAAGATAAAGGTATAACACATATTGCAGACTTATACTCTTCTGACTTCCTCCATTCATTCCCTACATTGCAACGTACCTTCTCACTCACCTCGAAAGATTACTACAAATATATTCAAGCATCGCACTGTTTAATCAACCACCCGCACCTTCAAATTACCATGCCCTTGAAACTCTGGAGATATCTCTCCAGCACTACAGCCCCTACTAAAGGCATATCGCTTTTTTATGCTACGCTTAACGGTAAATCCACTTTTGATAAACTTCCCCCTATGCTTAAATGGGAAAGAGATATCGGTACTACTTTCTCTTCACAACAATGGCAATCAGCACTACGTTCCGCCTATACAACAACAAAATCAGCTAACCTATGGGAACTTACATATAAGCTCAACCTCAGGTGGTACATTACTCCCACGCAAATACACTCCTACAATAATTCCTTAAGCACCAACTGTTGGCGGCAATGCGGAGCCCCAGGCACCCTTTATCATATATTATGGGAATGCCCCAGAATCAATACCTTATGGGAAGAGGTTTTCCGCCTCATTGCTGAAGTCACTAACATCCCTATTAAACCGTCCCCTGAAATGGCGATTCTGTCCATAGGCATAGAGAACTACCCGCACAACCTCCGATGTATAATTACACAGATTCTTTTGGTAACTAGACTAATGATAGCCGGCAACTGGAAATCCTCTGCACATATCTCCTGTGCAGAAATTACTCCCTGGTACATACTTATGGTTCGTACGAACGAATGTACGCTATTGCAGAAGGACACCTATCCACAACAGCAAGGCGGTGGGAAACTTGGGATGCTTGGTTCTCCAACCAAAGCCCTCTACACACCTGATCTACCACTATATTGCTATTTCGATATACCACATTACACTGAAGGTACCATGAGATTTGAGTTCCTCTACCTCATATCTTAAGATGTGCTGTTCAATACTTACTTGTTCAGGTTTATATAGTTTTTTTGGTTTACTTACGAACCAGTTAATATGTTGTTTCTATTAATGTACTGTACTGCAGGCAGCTTGTTTTAACATCCTCATTGAGAACTTCACTCCTGTGTCAGTAGAGTGCCTACTCCTCCAGATACAGCATGTTCCCAGTTGGGGTGTCTGGATGGGAGGCTTTCCTACATAAAGTTGTTCTCCTTCTGTTTTGCATGCCTTGTCTTATATTTGCACGGCCCGGATATCTTATATATCCTTCAGTCTTGGCCTGAACCCACCTATGCAATATTGTTATAATGTATAATGTACATGTGGTTCACTATCTTCTTTATTTTGCTTCTTTTCTGTATTTAAACTCCAATAAAAAATATTGAACACAAGAAACATAAATCAATTAAAATAACCGTGACAGTGTGGATAGTAAAAAATTTAAAATGATCAGTCCATTTAAAACATCCAAATCACACAGGAAACCAATCCATACAAGCAAGTGAAATAATTGTCCAATAAAGTAGAGTGAAGCCACAGGTAGGTTGTCCAATAAAGTGAGAAAACCAACTGACACCCAAAACAGTGATCACCACCACCTAAAATGCACGCTTACCAGAGGCAAGCTTAATAAAGCTTGTAAACGGGAGGAATTCTAGATTATTGATTGTTTTTCTAGATTAGAATACAGATTAGAATACAGCCAATATATTTCAGGGTTTTTTGGAGCACTCCCTTCTTTAAGATTCTGTGTAAAGGATAATTAAGGTTGCAGCTATTAATTGAAAGCTGAAAAAAGGTTGTCCGGGCTACTACTTGCCACTGTTCTCTGGGTGCTTGACTGCCTTTTGACCACTTATCACAGCATTCCTAACCCACTAATAAGCTAGCTAGCAGTTTTAAAGGACCAGGTTCCCTGGGCCAGATGTAGTAAATGTAAGCTTGTGTGTGGAGCACCAGAGGATGATTTTAGAGGCAGAAATAGAGGTAATAAAGTAAGTGAAAGGCAACAAAGTGCCACTTTTATTGAGTGCACAATATGAGAAAATTAGTGAACAATGATATTAAAATATACAAGGTATACCAATGAACCAATTAATACATATATGTACAGTATCTCACAAAAGTGAGTACACCCCTCACATTTTTCTAAATATTTTACTATATCTTTTCATGTGACAACACTGAAGAAATGACACTTTGCTACAATGTAATGTAGTGAGTATGCAGCTTGTATAACAGTGTAAATTTGCTGTCCCCTCAAAATAACTCAATACACAGCCATTAATGTCTAAACCGCTGGCAACAAAAGTGAGTACACCCCTAAGTGAAAATGTCCAAATTGGGTCCAATTAGCCATTTTACCTCCCTGGTGTCATGTGACTTGTTAGTGTTACAAGATCTCTGGAGTGAATGGGTAGCAGGTGTGTTAAATTTGGTGTTATCGCTCTCACTCTCTTATACTGGTCACTGGAAGTTCAACATGGCACCTCATGGCAAAGAACGCTTTGAGGATCTGAAAAAAAGAAGTGTTGCTCTACATAAAGATGGCCTAGGCTATAATAATATTTTCAAGATGCTGAAACTGAGCTGCAGCACGATGGCCAAGACCATACAGTGGTTAAAGAGAACAAGTTCCACTCAGGACAGGCATCGCCATGGTCGGCCAAAGAAGTTGAGTGCACATGCTCATATCTAGAAGTTGTCTTTGGGAAATAGACATATGAAAAATGCCAGCATTGCTGCAGAGATTGAAGGGGTGGGGTCAGCCTGTTAGTGCTAAGACCATATGCCGCACACTGCATCAAATTGGTCTGCATGGCTGTTGCCCCAGAAGGAAGCCTCTTCCAAAGATAATGCACAAGAAAGCCTGCAAACAGTTTGCTGAAGACAAGCAGACTAAGGACATGAATTACTGGAACCTTTCTGTGGTCTGATGAGACCAAGATAAATGTATTTGGTTCAGATGGTGTCAAGTGTGTGTGACGACAACAAGGTGAGGAGTACAAAGACAAGTGTGTCTTGCCTACAGTCAAGCATGGTGGTGGGAGTGTCATGGCATGGGCCTGCATGAGTGCTGCTGGCACTGGGGAGCTACAGTTCATTGAGGGAACCATGAATGGCAACATGTACTGTGACATACTGAAGCAGAGCATGATCCCCTCCCTTCGGAGACTGGGCCGCAGGGCAGTATTCCAACATAATAACCCCAAGTGCACCTTCAAGATGACTTCTGTCTTGCTAAAGAAACTGAGGGTAAAGATGATGGACTCGCCAATCATGTCTTCAAACCTAAACCCTATTGAGCATCTGTGGGGCATCCTCAAACGGAAGGTGGAGGGGCGCAAGGTCTCGAACATCCACCAGCTCCCTGATGTCATAGAGGAATGGAAAAGGACTCCAGTGGCAACCTGTGAACCTCTGGTTCTGCCCAAGAGGGTTAAGGCAGTGCTGGAAAATAATTGTGGCCACACAAAATATTGACACTTTGGGCCCAATTTGGACATTTTCACTTAGGGGTGTACTCACTTTTGTTGGCAGCAGTTTAGACATTAATGGCTGTGTGTTGAGTTATTTTGAGGGGACAGAAAAATTACACTGTTATACAAGCTGTACACTTGCTACTTTGCATTGTAGCAAAGTGTAATTTCTTCAGTATTGTCACATGAAAAGATATACCGTAATAAAATATTTACAAAAATGTGAGGGGTGTACTCACTTTTGTGAGATACTGTATATATAAAACCCCAGATGAATAGTCCAGGTACTACCAGAGTCAAGCTGAGGTCAGTCCATGAAGATTGATAGCATGTAACCCAACATGTTTCGGAAATTATTGGTATGTATTTTCCTTCATCAGGGGTGGTTTACATCTGGCTGACTTTATGTTTATCTGAAATGTAGGTATAGTTACATAATGTTTATGCTATAGTACATAAAAACAGATAATTTTACATAATGAGCTATATAGTATTTGGCTTTAGGTACTTATATAAAAGGTTCATTGGGGAAACATGAGAAAATAATAATAACATTTACAAGGGATCCATGTTGGCTGAAAGAGTCTGCATGTACAACATAGGTGAACAAGCATGCGACCCCAGACTGGCCGTTGGTTCACATCCACAAGAAGCACCCTGATGGCTGCACCAGCAAAAAAGTAATAATGTCTAAAAAGCCAGAGAGAAACGAAAGGAGATTAACCACTTAAGGAGCGCCTCACTCCGATATACATCGGCAGAATGGCACGGCTGGGCACAACCACATACAGGAATGTTGGCCTTTAAGAGCCCAGCTGTGGGTCTGACGAGCGACGCCGCCGGCGTGCTCATGACCCGGTCCTGAGCTCTGGGACCATGCCCGCGTGACCCGCAGACCCAATCGCCACTGGTGTCCTGCGATCGGGTCACAGAGCTGAAGAGCGTGGAGAGGTAAGTGTAAACAAACCTCTCCCCGTGCTTCCTAGTAAGCCTGTCACTGATCGTCTTTTCCCTGTCATAGGGAACAGACAATCAGTGATGTCACATTCCAAGCCATGCCCCCCTACAGTAAGAAACACACATTAGGTCACACTTAACCCCTTCACTGCCAGTGACATTTTTACAGTAATAAATGCATTTTTAATCGCACTGATTGCTTTACTAATGCCAATGGTCCCAAAAATGTGTCAAAATTGTCCGTCATAATGTCGCAGTCACAATAAAAATTGCTGTTTGCCGCCATTACTAGTATAAAAAAAATTATCCCCTGTTTTATAGACGCTATAACTTTTGCGCAAACCAATCAATATACGCTTATTGCGATTTTTTTACCAAAAATATGTAGAAGACAACCTTCCGGCCTAAACTGAGGGGAATATATATAGATATATATATATATATCTATATATATATATAGAGGTGGTTTCAGCAATGCACTAGAGCGGACGTGTTTCTCCGTCAGCTCCAGTGCCGGCACAGCTAATTCAGCGTTATCGCTACAATACCCTCACAGCCACTCCATCTGAAGATGGGACGGAAGACGGGCAAGTCCCTACCCAAGAAGGGTGCTTCAACAGGGTCAATTAAGAGGTTTCTTTCCACGGAACCCGAGGATGCGGAGGAGCAAGACGGCCTAGGCCACTTTCCACGCAGTGCGCTGTTGGGGACAGGGCCTGACTCCCGAGGTAGGCCGGAACGCAGACCACGCTCGTCTGACTCGACTCGGGAGGAGAGGATGGTCTGCCTGGCTCAGCCGGAGCTGCCACTAGGGTGAGCGATCTCCCGACCAAGTCTGACCTGGCATCTATGCTGCTGAACCTGGAACGGGTCATTAAGAAAGAGGTCTCTGCGGTCCGCTCTGACCTGTCCTAGGTGCTGCTAAGAGTGGAGGAATCCGAACAGCGCTTAGACCGACATGCGAGCGCTATCAGGACACTGCAGACGACCCCCTGCCAGCTTGCCATTGCACATCGGATGACCATCTACAAAATCGAGGACCAGGAGAATCACAACAGGCGTAACAATATCAGGATTAGAGGCCTCCCAGAGGTGACCAGAGACAATGACCTACTACCGTCCATTAGAGACATTTTTAATGGACTCCTGGGTCGGGTGGCGAATGCCCCCTTGAAAATTGACTGGGTGCATAGAGCCCTTCGCCCTCGCAACCTCGCTACTGACACACCGCGTGATGTCATCTGCAGGGTCCATCACTACCCAGAGAAGGAGATGATAATGCAGATGGCCAGAGACGCCACGCCATTTGAATTTGACGGCGCAACGCTCTACTTTTTCCCCGATCTGGCAAGGGAGACCCTTTACAGACGCAGGGCCCTGCGTCCTCTTATGGAACTGCTCCGGGCGGCCTCCATTAAATACAAGTGGGGCTTCCCAGCGGCCCTGATCGCCACCGCAGATGGTAAAACCGTGGTCCTCCATTTCCTGGAGGACCTGGTAAAATTCTGTAAGGACTTAAATGTCGCTGCTCCGGACCTGCCTGGCTGGCAAGATGGCGTTCCACCCTCACGAGGTGGCATCGACCAAGGATGGCAGAGAGCGGGCCGTAAACAACATGCCTCCTCCCAGGAGCATCAATCTTGAAACCAAGGAGAGCCATATCGCTTCCTTCTCCAGCCGGAGCAGGACCCTCAGTTACTACTGCAAGTATACCCCCTCTTGACCCTTTTACCTGGGATCACTTTGTTGCCCTTTAGGGGATAGCACCTGTTAAGAGCTTTGCACTCTCCCTACCCCAAAGCTTATGCTAGGCCTTGCTTATTGCCTTGATTGACAAGCCCTACAAACATGGGTGTAGGTCACTGCCTGCTGTTCCCACAGGACTAATCGGGAGACCATGCTCAGGTTTGGACATTGTGTTCTGTTTGATTCTGTTTATTTTTATTGATTTATGCCCTGATTTGTGTATTTTTATTTTCACTCCCACCAAGATGCTGTGAGTTTTTGTGCGGTGCCGGCGCCCATGGCGTGGTTTGCGCCCAGTTGCCCGAGCTCCGTCTCCCCCTTTTCTAGCGGGGGCAGTTTGGGGCAGCGTCTCGGTGCCCTAGCCCTGTATAGGACGGCGGGTATGGGGGCGCTGGGCCTGCTTTTGCACTGCATGTCTATGCGTGTACCAATAGCTGTTCTTAGACAGTTTTTTTTCTGGTGTTTATGTTCTCTACTCTCTCTTCTGATATCTCGTCTTTTTTCTATTTGCTCTTCTTCACTTTCTCCCCTCCTGTCTCCCTCCCTTTCCCTTCCCTCACCTGTACTCTTTCCTACCCCCCCTCATCCATGTAGGCCCGGTCCACCTTGGCTCTGTACCAGTGATATTACGGTGTACACGGTTCCACTCCTCGAGACCCCATGGCCACAGTGAACCTTCTATCCTTTAATATCAGGGGTCTGCATGCCCCAGGGAAAAGACACAGTCTATACAGGGAGCTGGATCGCTTGCAGGGAGATGTGGTCTTCCTTCAGGAGACCCACCTCACCCACACGACCTTGGTCAGATTACACTTCCCGAAATACCCCATGTGGTACTATAGCCGCTCAGATGTTTCCAAAGCTAAGGGAGTGGCCATCGGGCTGCGCAGAGGAACTGCATTCACACTAGAGTCTATGTTAATCGATCCTGCTGGACGCTTTCTGTTTCTGGAGGGCACCTTGGGCAGCATGCTATGCACTCTAGCCACTCTTTATTCCCCAATCGGGATCAAGCGGGCTTTATTGCCTCTACACTTAACTCTTTGCGGGGTTTTGCCAGTGGGTGCGTCCTCCTAGCGGGTGATTTTAATGTTCCTTTGGAGCCAACTCTGGACACCTCTAGGCGCGGCTCGTCTTTATCTAACAAAAGGTTGAAATTCATCTGTACACAGCTCCACGAATTACAGCTGATGGATGCTTGGAGGATTACTCACTCGCGGGAGCGAGATTTTATCTATTATTCCTCGATACACCAGACGTATTCTAGAATTGATTTATGTTTTATTGACCATCAACACTTACCATTACTAGTGAGATCAGGCATAGAAACCTCTCCCTTATCGGATCACGCGCCAATTTCACTCACTATCAAAGTAGAGTCTCTGCCCCCTAAATCCACTAATTGGAAGTTGAATGAGGATCTTATATCTGAGGAGTTGGACAGGAAATTAATAGGTGAGGAATTAGAATTTTATTTTAAGAATAATGTAAGTCCCGATGTTTCCCCAGGCGCATTATGGGAGGCCCACAAGGTATTTATTAGAGGTAAGCTCATGGAGCTGGGGGCTAGGAAAAAAAAGGAACGTATATTACACCAAGCTGCCCTACTGCGGGAAATTAAACGCTTAGAGTAACAACACAAACTGAACCAGGCCCGGCCCTTTTCCACACCCTGACTGAAAAACGAGAGGCGTTGAAATCCCTCCTACACCTGGAGCAGAAACAACGCTCTCGGCTGGTATCCCAACGGTTTTATGAATGGGGGGATAGACCCAGCAGGTTGTTAGCCAATTCCGTGAAACAGTGGAAGGCTGCATGGGACTATGGCATTAGACACCCCACACATAGCCAGGACGTTCAGAGAGTTCTATTGGCGTCTCTACCATGTTCACCAGGCTGTTAGCGACAGGGAAGCTAGGGGGCAACTCATCCGGGACTATTTGGCCCGCGCTGACCTCCCAAAACTCCCCTCGGAGACCTTGGCTTCCTTGGAGGGTGAGTTTACGCCGGCGGAGCTCCTAGGTGCCCTAAAAGGCATGGCTTGTGGCAAGGCTCCGGGGCCAGATGGCTTCACGGTGACTTACTATCGCTCTTACGCTGACATGCTGGTTCCCCATCTGACTACCTATGCTAATGTGACCTCGGCTGACGGGGCTCTCTGTCCAGAGACTATCCACGCTCATATCACGGTTATCCCCAAATCGGGGAAAAACCCTAGTGATTGCGCAAGCTACCGTCCCATCTCGTTATTGAATATTGACGCAAAAATTTATGCCAAAACTATTGCAAACAGATTGCTCCCCCTGATCCCGCAGTGGATATCGAAGGACCGAAGAATTCATCCCGGGAAGAGAGGCACGGGATAACTCCCTGCACACTTTTTCTTTAATGGCGTATGTACAACGGACCTCCCAGCCCACCCTGTTACTTTCTACAGATGCTGAAAAGGCGTTTGACAGGGTGGACTGGGAGTACCTCATGCGACGTTGTCCCACCTAGGAATCGGCCACTCTCTGCGATCCCAAATTTCGGCATTATATCAACAACCCACTGCTCAATTACGAATTAACGGAATTTTAAGCGACCCCTTCACCTTACATAATGGCTCGCGCCAGGGCTGCCCACTCTCTCCAATTTTGTTTGCAATCTCCTTAGAACCCTTCCTCTCCATTGTCGACGAAACCCGAATATACATGGCATAACAGTAGGCAAGACGGAACATAAATACGCAGCATATGCGGACGATATATTATTCTATGTCCAACAACCCCTATTTACCCTCCCAAATTTTATGTCTGAATTCTCAGCTTATGGTACGGTCTCCAACTTTAAAATTAATATGTCTAAATCGGAATTATTAAATATATCGGCCCCCACACGCTCTGAGGCCGCGTACACACGCGGGGACTGTTCGCTCAACTTTGTTTGTCAAACAGTTTCAGCGGACAGTCCGCTCAAACTTAGCATGGACGGACTTGCCCACACACGATGAACGAACAGTCCGCTGAAACCGTGCGCGATGACGTGAACGGCACGTACAACGGGACTAGAAAACGACGTCCTATACACTGCAATGCAACCTTCGGCGTGTAAATCCTTTCTGAGCATGCGCGGAACTTAGTTTGACGAACAAGCCTACACACGAGGGGACTGTTCGCTGAAACCAAGTTTCAGCGGACAGTTTTTCGGAAATTCCGAAAAACTTTGTTCAGCAGACTGTTCGCTGAAACTGTCCGCTGAAAGCCCACACACGAGCGGACTGTCCGCTGAAACACTGATCAGCGGACAAAGTTGAGCGAACAGTCCCCGCGTGTGTACGCGGCCTCAGTCACACTTGAAACAGGCCTTCCCCTTTACTTGGCAGACAAGACACATGAAGTACTTAGGTATTTACCTCATGCCTACTCCACTGACTCTCTTCCGTACAAACTTCCTACCACTCCTTAACACACTTAGATCGGATATTCAGAAATGGTCCCAGCTGAAGCATTCCTGGATGGGGAGAATTGGGATGGTCAAAATGAACCTGCTGCCTAGGGTGCTCTTCATGCTTCAGATGATCCCGTTTGGGATAAAGGTAGGTTTCTTTACGATATTGAACTCCATGGTGTATAGATATGTATGGAATAGGATGAAACCCAGACTCCCTAGATCCTTACTCATATGTCTTAAATGTGATGGAGGGCTAGCAGTGCCGGATTTCAGGCTTTCATTGTATTGGCCAGGCTCTCGGATTGGAAATACTGTAAAGATACCAAACTGTGGGTTGCCCTGGAAGCGGAACTCTGTGGTACCGAACTCTCTACACTGATGTGGATACCGAGGAAATTTAGAGCCTTGTCAGCTAATACATCACCGTTGACACGGTCATCCCTCATGGTATGGGATTCCCTGTGTAGGACCCAGGGGTTGCCATACAACTCACATTTGATGCCCTTGACGGGGCATAACTAATAACCTGGTAACATGGATCCACAAATTCACTCCTGGCATCTGGGAACTAAAGCTTACCTGCATCAGGTCGCTGGCCCCTCTGGCGTTTACCACTCTCTGCCATAGTATGTGACTCTCCCATTTCTTATATGGACCGCTGGAAACACCACCAGTTGGTGGCTTTTGCTAATTCACTCCCGCAGCCCTTACGCTCCCTCACTGAGCTGACACCTCTGGAGGCCGCTTTCTCTGATGTTCATCCAAAAGAGAAACCCATTTCATATTTCTACCATGCATTGTGTCCCTCGACTCGACCAGAACCCCTACATTCCTATGCAATTGGGAACTGGATCTTCAAAAAGAACTCTCTTCGACCCAAAAGTCCACTATTCTCACCTTGGCACACACTTCCTCTGGATCTTCAAAAATGTCGGAGGTGGCATATAAACTCTTGACCAGGTGGCACTACACCCCTGTGGTACTCCATAAGGTTTTCCCCCAGATCTCACCGCTGTGTTGGAGAGAGTGTGGGGAGAGGGCTACTCACCCTCACATGTGGTGGCACTGGCCAAGGATTCGTCCATTCTGGCTCACTGTCTTATATTGGATCAAAGAGATCCAGGGCTGGGAAATCCCTAATGACCCATGGTATATCTTGTTCCACTGTACAGTGAAACCAACAGGCCCCTATAAAAGGTCAATTACGCCCCACCTCCTTAATGCAGCAAAAAACATTATTTTGCAGTTTTGGAAAACAAGGACGATCCCAACGCTTCGCCGTTGGTTAATTAAGGTAGATAACACTTATTACATGGAGTACTTGACCCTTTCCCTCCGTGGTAAATCTGATCTGGGCCTGTTGGGTTGCCTTCAAATACACCACTAATTATGCAGATATTATGTCTCAACCTTTGTAATCTCAGTACCTAAGGTTATAACGATGATGGTGAATGCTGTGGAGGCGGACATATATTTCCTCCCCCCCCCCCTCCTCCCGTCCCCTTCTGTGTTCTCTTCGTCTCCTGCTTTCTTCTCTCTTTATATCTTGTAAATTCTCTCTTAAATTTGGAAAGGAGGATGTACTCCTAATTGACACACTTGTCTGAGAGTTCCAGCTGGGATATTTTGTAGAATTGCCATTGGCTGTGGGATCTTAGGGACTCACATGTGGTATATATACTTGACCCACCTCTGAAGTTCTGTCCTTTTTGTCTCGGCCATTGCCTAGAGCTATGGTAAATGTTAATGTCACCTTTGTTGTCCCAAACGCTGGTCACTGTGTTTTACTGTATATGCTTCTTTTCCTTAATAAACAGTGATTAAAATAAATAAATAAATAAATAAAATACCACCAAAAGAAAGCTCTACTTGTGGGAAAAAAAGGACGTCAGTTTTGTTCTGGAGCCACGTCTCACGACCGTGCAATTGTCAGTTAAAGCGACGAAGTGCCGAATCCCAAAAAGGGGCCTGGTCCTTTTAGCTGCAAAATGGTCCGGGGCTTAAGTGGTTAATCAATACACTGAGATTAATACACAGACACAGCAAGTGTGCTGTGAAAGCAAGATAGTAGCATAAATTGCCCAGAGTTGCCTGTATTCAGGGGTACATTACCTTTCAATATCCTAGTAAGATTGCACACATCACAGCGGTCATGCTCGAATCGAGACATGCCACATGTGTGTGAGCACCTATAAATAGCAATTAACCTGATGAAGCCTCATAATCCGGCCTCATTTCTAGTTACATAGATTTTCTTTATGTTCTCAGTTCCAATTGCCTAGATTTGTGACAGCTTCAAAATCAAAGCTAAAATGACATTTTTCCATCAATTTGTAATTTTACGGTGAAAACATAAAACTGTAAATTCTAGAAGTTCACTGTCAAGTGATGTAAAATATGCATTACTGACCACAATACCGGATAATTGTGCCAAGCAGAGCAGTTGTTTTCTTCATAAGTTCTTGTCAGTGCACGTTTGTCATTTGCGGTGTTCACAACAGGAAACAGATGTAATGTCTGGAAGTCCAGCACAATAATATATATCATAGCTTAATTGCAAAGCTTCTATTCCCACCGCAGTCTGCAAGCCTCATACTATTCCACTTTGTAAATGTGGTAGCTGGAAGAGTGCTTTATATATCGAAGGGACTTGTGCTGGATATGAAAAATACACACTTATTAAAAGGAAAGTCAACTTTTTTTTATTATTTTATTTTTTCATTGTAATTATAAGTATGCAATATTTAATATTAAAAATAACGTTCTTACAAGGTGTATTGCTGACATTCTGTTTGAAAAACATGCTGGATTTTTTTTTATAAGAAAATGTAATAAGAAACCCTAGCACTATATTTATGCTTTCTGCCAGATTGCAGTAATCTACTTAAGGTGAAGGTCAAAGCCCCACAAATAAAGACATAGTTCAGCAGAGAAAATACATTCTGAAAGCACCATTAACCACTTCAACCCTGGAAGGATTTACCCCCTTCTTGACCAGAGCATTTTTTGCGATTTGGCACTGTGTCGCTTTAACCGACAATTGTGCGGTCGTGCGACGTTGCACCCAAACAAAATTGACATCCTTTTTTTCCCACAAATAGAGCTTTCTTTTGGTGGTATTTGATCACCTCTGCGGTTTTTATTTTTTTGCGCTATAAACAAAAAAGCAACAATTTTGAAAAAAAGCATTTTTTTTTACTTTTTGCTATAATAAATACCCCCAAAAAATATAAAAAAATTAATTTCTTCCTCAGTTTAGGCCGATATGTATTCTTCTACATATTTTTGGTAAAAAAAAAATCATAATAAGCATATATTAATTGGTTTGCGCAAAAGTTATAGCGTCTACAAAATAGGGGATAGATTTATGGCATTTTTATGATTCATTTCTTTTTTATTAGTAATTAGCGGCGATCTGCAATTTTTATCATGACTGCGACATTGCGGTGGACACATCGGACACTTTTGACGCTATTTTGGGATCAGTGACATTTATACAGCGACCAGTGCTATAAAAATGCACTGATTACTATGTAAATTACACTGGCAGGGAAGGTGTTAAACACTAGGGGGCGATCAAGGGGTTAACTATGTTCCCTCAGTGTGTTCTAACTGTAGGGGGGATGGGCTCACTAGAACATGACAGAGATCACTGCTCCTGATGACTGGAAGCAATAGATCCCTGTCATGTTGCTAGGCAGAACAGGGAAATGCCTTGTTCTGCCTCTCTGTGTCACGATCGCGGGCCACCGGCGGACATCGAGTCCGTGGGACATGCTCACAAGGTAAGCGGCGTGCGCGAGCCCACTAGCCCGCAATTTAAAGGGGACGTACAGGTACGCCAATTTGCACAGCTTTGCCATTGTACAGACGTAAATCATTGTGCGCTGGTCAGCAAGCAGTTAAACAATCTTCTGAAATCAGGTCACATAACCTGGCTATCCTGTCATAATTGCAGCCTAGATGGAGGGAGCCCCGCAGAGATTCATGTTGGTAACCTGATGTTGTCACGAGACATTGGGATGGGACTTGGGGTTTGATTTACTAAAGGCAAATAGACTGTGCACTTTGCAAGTGCAGTTGCGCTTTATAAAGTGCAGTTGCTTGAGAGCTTAGTAAATGAGGGGAAGCTCAGCTGACTTCCATTGTCCAATCACGTACATGCAAAGCGCCTTTTTTTTTCTTGCATGTTATTGGGAATTCTTTACAAAGCTCTGGAGCAACTGTACTTGCAAAGTGCACAGTCTAATTGCCTTTAGCAATTCAATCCCAAGATCTTCAAAACACTTACTAGGCTTGACAATCGGTAGTACTATCCTGTCAATCAGCATTCTATTTTCTTTCCTGCGGAGAAAGAGTGCCTAAGTGACCTGTACACTTCATGCTGGTTGTCCAACTGCAAGGTTCTGTTATCATATAAAATACATGCAGTGGCATGATGGCTCCATGATAAGGGGACCAGTCAGTGTGGGCACAGACTGCAGCATTGAATCCATTGGGCATCACCCCCAGACATGGTATCGGCAAGGGAAATGGCAGAGTTAGGTGAGTATAAGAATGGCTTCACAAGGTATTTATGCTTTTTAAACAGTTGTGATTAGTGCATATACTACACACAGGGCCGGACTTACCATTGGGCTCGACTGGGCTCAAGCCCATGGGCCCTGCCCAATAGGGGGCCCTGTGGGCCCCGCCAAAATACATAGCCAAGTGTACTCAGCTTGGCTCTGCTCACAGTCACACCCAGACCTGCCCTATGATGGACATAACACAGGGACTGGGCGTGACACTGAGCCGAGCCAAGTACACTCAGCTACTCTTGGCTCCGCTAGGGACTGCAAGGGGACCAGAGAGCCACTGAGAGGACCCGAGAGCTGCCAAGAGGACCTGATAGCCGCAGAGAGGACCCGAGTGCCGCCGAGATACACAGGACTCTGTATCTCGGCTGCACCATTTTTAAACCCCAAGACTGCAATGACAAGGCTGCAAATGACACTGGGGCAAGGCTGAAAATGACAAGGCTACACTGACAAGGCTGCAATGGCACTGGACAAGGCTGCAGATGGATGAGCAAGGCTGCAGATGGACACTAATAAGGCTGCATTGATGGGCATTTAAATGTAAGTTTTTTTCTTAAACTTCCCTCCTAAACTTGGGGTACGTGTTATACATCGGCCCGTGTTATACGCCTGCACGTGTTATACACAGATAAATACGTAATGTATAGAAGGTAGGGCCGAAAGTGACTCAAGCCCAGGGGCCCCCGCCACCCTAAGTCCTGCCCTGACTACACACACTCAAAAAAACTTCATCAAAGTACAAAGGGTATGTGTAGTCCTCCTGGCACTTGTCAGTTATGGGCAGCACAGTGACTAAGTGGATAGCACTTCCCCCTGGCAGCACTTCCAACCAGGGCTGGACTGGGACAAAAATTTGGCCCTGGACTTCATCCAGACCGGCCCACTTTACTCCAAACACCTGGTGTTGGCGCTTCAATCAACACGACACCATGGTTGATATGGTGTCAGGATAATTGAAGCGCATTATTTCTATTATTACATTGTAATATAACATGAAATAGTTAAACACACCATAATGCAGAATCAGTGGGAGCTCTGAGTGTATCGTCTGCCACCAGATGCAGTGTGTCACTTGCCATGTTACTTGTCAGCAGAGGCAGCTTGTCACTTGCTACGTTGCCTGCCACCAGGTGCTGCATGTCACTTGCCACCATCGCCTGTCAGCAGATGCCGCATTTCACTTGCCACATCGCCTGTCACCAGTTGGTACACACCAGAGCACTTGCTATGTTATCTGCCACCAGATGCTGCATGTCACCAGATGCCACATGTCACTTGCCACGTTACCTGCCATCACATGCCGCATGTCACCAGATGTCGCATGTCACTTGCCACGTTACCTGCCACCAGATGCCGCATGTCACCAGATGCTGCATGTCACTTGCCACGTCAGAAAGTAGTAGTACACACTGATGCTCTATCTACTGGCCCGATTGGTTCCCAGTGGCGGCTCCTAATTCAGATCGATGGCAAGCCTGGACTCTTGCACAGTGTCTCAATGCCTTTCACCCTACTAACTTTGTCAGTAATGTTCTTTAAGTGGAATAAAAGTTGTTTTAATGCTACATTTGGTGCTGTGTATCTCTCTATCCTCCCCTGTCTCTGAAACCGGCCCACTGAGCCATCGGCCCATCGGGAAACTCCCGATAGTCCTGATGGCCAGTACATGCCTGCTTCCAACCACAGCACTACCTGCCTGTTTACTCCCACACTCCAAAGATATGCTGATAGGTTCATTGGCTCCTGTCTAAATTGGCCCTAGGATGTGTATGTATGTATGTATATATATATATATATATATATATATATATATATATATATATATATATATATATATATATATAATGTATATATATATATATATATATATATATATATATAATGTATATATGTATGTAAAGCGCTGTGTAAATTGACAGTGCTATGTAAGTATCTGTAATACGTAAATAAATATTCCCGAGCTGTCAAAATGACAGTGGAGATTTTCTGTGCAAATTCTGCAGCTATAATAGCTACTGTTGTCAAAAAGCGGACCATATGACTCAGTAGAAGAAGTACCGTATATACTCGAGTATAAGCCGAGATTTTCAGCCCCTTTTTTTAGGCTGAAAGTGCCCCCCTCGGCTTATACTCGAGTCACCGCCGTCTGCCTACCCGATCAGCGTGTCGTGCAGACAGACGGCGGCCATTCCACTATTCAAAAGCCGCGCCTCCCTGTCTGTGATAGGCGGAACACTCAATTTCCCAGCAGTCAGTGGTCCGCCTATCACGGACATCCGCTCATCCTCATACTACGGACGACTGACTGCGGGGAAATTGAGTGTTCCGCCTATCACAGACGGAGGCGCGGCTTTTGAACAGTGGAATGGCTGCCGTCTGTCACAGACGAGGAGGAGAGGTGTGGCGATCCTGGCATGGCCGCCATATGTTTTTTAAACATGCAGATCGCTGCAGAAGGACAAAGAGGCATGCACAGGACACAGGTAGGCTGCAATGGACACAGTGATGGACACAGGGATGGACACAGGGATGGACACAGTGATGGACACAGTGATAGACACAGGGATGGACACAGGGATGGACACAGGGAGGTATACAGCTGCAGATGGGCATTGTTGACCCTCTTTTCCACTCTTTTAAGCTGTAACAGTAGCTGCTGCATGTCTCACCCTCGGCTTATACACGAGTCAATACGTTTTCCCATTTTTTTTGTGGTAAATTAGGGGCCTCGGCTTATATTCGGATCGACCTATACTCGAGTATATACGGTAAAAACCGTGCTATTATCCCAAATGTGACCCAGTAGCAACTTTCCTGTGATATACTAACAGAGTAGCAAATATAAATTAAATTGTATGCTGCTCTAAAAATACAAATATGTGATTCAAAAAATTCCAATAACTATATGTTGACTTGTCTGAAGCTGTTATGCTCAAACAGTGAAAATGACATGTTAACCACTTGCCGACCGCCTCACGCCGATGTACGTCATCAGAATGGCACGGGCAGGCATAAGCACATATATGTACGTCCTTTGCCTCCCGCGGGTCGGGGGCCCGATCGGGCCCCCGCCCGGTGCCTGCGGCGGTCGGTTTTCGTTTCGGGAGCGATCCCGGACGAGGGGACGGCCATTCATTCATGGCCACCCCCTCGCGATCGCTCCCGACGAATGGAAATCCCCGGTGACATCACTTCCTCTCCTGTAATGTAAACACAGGAGAGGAAGTGATGTATTCTCTCCTCCGTGTCGGTATTTTTCGTTCCGACACGGAGGAGAGCGGATCAGTGAGTTGCACCAACACATCCCACACACAGTAGAACATGCCAGGCACACTCACACCCCCCCTTTACCCCCCGATCACCCCCCCAATTACCCCTGCCCCCCAGTCACAGTGACACCAATGTCATTTTTTTTTTTTTTTTTTTTTTGCATTGGTGTCATTTGTGACTGTAATAACTGTTAGGGCAGTTAGGGTTAGCCCCCTTTAGTTCTAATGTACCCCCCTAACCCCCCCAATAAAGGTTTAACCCCGTGATCACCCCCCGTCGCCAGTGTCACTAAGGCTGGGTTCACATTGCAGCGGTTTATGAGAACGAATGTGATTCGCACCGCACTGCAGTGCAAATCACATCCGATCTCTGTGCGATTCGAGTTCAGCCATTCGCCGCACCCGCCGCACCCGCCACACCCGCCGCACCCGCCGCAAATTCGCACGGGACCCTTTTTTTGGCCCGCAGCAGAATCGGATCGCATGGGTGTTCACACCATGCGATCCGAGTTTGCAGATCGCACTGCGATATGCGAACTGATCTGGGGGTGTCAGTAACATTTCACTGACACTCCCAGCAGTTCGCATAGGGCAGTGTGAACTGCCGCCGGGAGGCATGCGATGCGGGAACCCGCCGCGGATTCGCGGCGTTTCCGCATCGCTCCAGTGTGAACCCAGCCTAATAAGCGATCATTTTTCTGATCGCCGTATTAGTGTCACAGGTGACGCTAGTTAGGCAGGTAGGTATTTAGGTTCGCCGCAGCTTTTTATAGCGCTAGGGACCCCCATATACTACCGCATAAAGCCCCCTGATTGCCCCCTAGTT
This sequence comes from Lithobates pipiens, assembly GCF_037356315.1. Lineage (NCBI taxonomy): Eukaryota > Metazoa > Chordata > Amphibia > Anura > Ranidae > Lithobates > Lithobates pipiens. The sequence goes on from NW_027507784.1 coordinate 269,532,694, forward strand.
AACCCTTTCACCAGTGATCACCATATAACTGTTACAGGTGACGCTGGTTGGTTAGTTATTTTTTTATAGTTTCAGGGCACCCGCCATTTATTACCTAATAAAGGTTTAACCCCCTGATCACCCGGCAGGTGTCATTTGTGACTAATAACTGTTAGGGCAGTTAGGGTTAGCCCCCTTTAGTTCTAAGGTACCCCCCTAACCCCCCCAATAAAGGTTTAACCCCGTGATCACCCCCCGTCGCCAGTGTCACTAAGGCTGGGTTCACATTGCAGCGGTTTATGAGAACGGATGTGATTCGCACCGCACTGCAGTGCAAATCACATCCGATCTCTGTGCGATTCGAGTTCAGCTATACAGATAGTATGGCTGAATTCGTGTCGCACCCGCCGCACCCGCCGCAAACTCGCACGGGACCCTTTTTTTGGTCCGCAGCAGAATCGGATCGCATGGGTGTTCACACCATGCGATCCAAGTTTGCAGATCGCACTGCGATATGCGAACTGATCTGGGGGTGTCATTAACATTTCACTGACACTCCCAGCAGTTCGCATAGGGCAGTGTGAACTGCCGCCGGGAGGCATGCGATGCGGGAACCCGCCGCGCATTCGTGGCGTTCCCGCATCGCTCCAGTGTGAACCCAGCCTAATAAGCGATCGTTTTTCTGATCGCTGTATTAGTGTCACAGGTGACGCTAGTTAGGCAGGTAGGTATTTAGGTTCGCCGCAGCTTTTTATAGCGCCAGGGACCCCCATATACTACCGCATAAAGCCCCCTGATTGCCCCCTAGTTAACCCTTTCACCAGTGATCACCATATAACTGTTACAGGTGACGCTGGTTGGTTAGTTATTTTTTTATAGTTTCAGGGCACCCGCCATTTATTACCTAGTCTCACTAGTGTACCCCTAAATTTAGGGGTGTCTACTTTCTAAAATGGGGTCATTTGGGGGGGGGGGGTTTGTGCCATCTTGGCATTTTATGGCCTTCAAAACTGTAACGCCCTTAGAAAGCCTGAAGGCGGTGCTTGGTTTTTGGGGCCCCGTACGCGGCTAGGCTCCCAAAAAGTCCCACATATGTGGTATCCCCGTACTCAGGAGAAGCAGCAGAATTTATTTTGGGGTGTCATTTCACATATGCCCATGGCATGCGTGAGCAATATATCATTTAGTGACAACTTTGTGAAAAAAAAAAAAAGTTTGTAATTTTCCCGCAACTTGTGGCAAAATATAAAATATTCCATGGACTCAACATGCCTCTCAGCAAATAGCTTGGGGTGTCTACTTTCTAAAATGGGGTCATTTGTGGGGGTTTTGTGCCATCTTGGCATTTTATGGCCTTCAAAACTGTAATAGGTAGTGAGAAGTGAACTCAAAAAATTACGCCCTTAGAAAGCCTGAAGGCGGTGCTTGGTTTTCGGGGCCCTGTACGCGGCTAGGCTCCCAAAAAGTCCCACATATGTGGTATCCCCGTACTCAGGAGAAGCAGCAGAATTTATTTTGGGGTGTCATTTCACATATGCCCATGGCATGCATGAGCAATATATCATTTAGTGACAACTTTGTGAAAAAAAAAAAAAAAAAAAAAAAGTTTGTAATTTTCCCGCAACTTGTGGCAAAATATAAAATATTCCATGGACTCAACATGCCTCTCAGCAAATAGCTTGGGGTGTCTACTTTCTAAAATGGGGTCATTTGTGGGGGTTTTGTGCCATCTTGGCATTTTATGGCCTTCAAAACTGTAATAGGTAGTGAGGCGTGAAATCAAAAATTGACGCCCTTAGAAAGCCTGAAGGCGGTGCTTGGTTTTCGGGGCCCTGTACGCGGCTAGGCTCCCAAAAAGTCCCACATATGTGGTATCCCCGTACTCAGGAGAAGCAGCAGAATTTATTTTGGGGTGTCATTTCACATACGCCCATAGCATGTGTGAGCAATATATCATTTAGTGACAACTTTGTGTAAAAAAAAAAAAAAAATTTTTTTTTTGTCATTATTCAATCGCTTGAGGCAAAAAAATAAAATATTCAATGGGCTCAACATGCCTCTTATCAATTTCCTTAGGGGGTCTACTTTCCAAAATGGGGTCATTTGGGGGGGTTTTGTACTGCCCTGTCATTTTAGCACCTCAAGAAATGAGATAGGCAGTCGTAAACTAAAAGCTGCGTAAATTCCAGAAAACGTACCTTAGTTTGTAGATGTGACAACTTTTGCGCAAACCAATAAATATACAATTATTGACTTTTTTTTTACCAAAGACATGTGGCTGAATACATTTTGTCCTAAATGTATGACTAAAATTGAGTTTATTGGATTTTTCTAATAACAAAAAGTAGAAAATATCATTTTTTTTCAAAATTTGCGGTCTTTTTACGTTTATATCGCAAAAAATAAAAATCGCAGAGGCAATCAAATACCATCAAAAGAAAGCTCTATTTGTGGGAAGAAAAGGACGCAAATTTTGTTTGGGTACAACATTGCATGACCGCGCAATTACCAGTTAAAGCAGCGCAGTGCCAAAGTGTAAAAAGACCTCTGGTCATTTACCAGCAAAATGGTCCGGTCTGAAAGTGGTTAAACAATATGTATTATTGGCATATAGTGCAAAGTTCAAACAATATATGAATTCTAGTGGGAATAATTTGTGATTCCAGTGAGTCTTTAGCCATTCAACACCTTTAATGCCGCATACACACGATCAAACTATCAGGCGGACCAGAGTCCGCCAGACAATCCACCCGTGTGTGGGCTCCGGCGGACTTTTTTTTCCCAAAAGTCCGGCGGACTTAGGAAGTAGTTTTGACTCAAAAATTGTCCGCCGGACTGTGAATTCGGCAGACAATCCGGTCTGTGATCGGGAGCGGTGATCAGTGACGTGCCACACACAGCCCCTCCCCCCACAGTTAGAATCACTCCCTAGGACACACTTAAACCCTACAGCGCCACCTAGTGGTTAACCCCTACACAGCCAGTGACATTTTTACAGTAATCAATGCAATTTTTATATCGCTTTTATATTGCTGTATTAATGCCAATGGTCCCAAAAATGTGTCAAAAATGTCCAATGTGTCCGCCATAATGTCGCAGTCACGATAAAAATCAATGATCACCGTCATTACTAGTAAAAAAAAAATTATCAATAAAAATGCCATAAAACTATTCCCTATTTTATAGACACTAAAACTTTTGCGCAAACCAATCAATAAACACTTATTTTTTTTTATATATGTAGCACTGACCCCCGAAGGAGCAGATGATTTGATTGGGCTTACCGTTACCTTCTTGACCTCGTGTATGTCTAGGGGTTTCCCGAGGTAGATGGCCCAAGAACTGCAGAGACTGACGCCAAATCCGCTTAAGGGATTTTTATTTGCAAAGAAGAGTAAACGAAACACAGTCTCTCAAAGTAGGAGGGGTTAGAGGGTTTAGGTAGAAAAGTCCAGGTACTCTTGGAACTAAGTCAAGTTTAATGCCACGTACACACGACCGGACTTTTTGACAGCAAAGGTTCAACGGATCTAGTCCGTCGGACAATTTGATCATGTGTGGGCTCCATCAGACCTTTGCTTGTCAAAAATCCAGCGGACTTTAGAAATAGAACATGTTTTAAATTTTCCCACCGGAACTCTGCCAGACCGAGAAATCTGTTCGTGTGTATGCTAATCCGACAGACAAAAACCAACGGTAGGGCAGCTATTGGCTACTGGCTATGAACTTCCTTATTCTAGTCCGGTCGTACGTCATCACGTTCAAATCCTTTGGACTTTGGTGTGATTGTGTGTGGCCAAGTCCGTTCATTCTGAAAGCTAGTCGGAAAACTACACAGACTTGCTGTAGTACACTTGAATTAAGTCTCTGCCACAGACTTGTTGTAAAACACTTGAATAACTGAAAGAGGTAGATAACTTAGAAAACCCTCGTACAGTACCAGTATCTTGCAGGCGATCCAGCGATACCATATGAGATCATATTTGCTTGGGGTCTTTCAACTAAGCCTCCAGGCTCCTTCTGAGAAGCCAACCTTTGCGTGGTCTTCTCCCGAAGAGTCCTCCCCTGTTGCTGAGCCTCTCCACAAACCGAGACGGCACCAGACCACCTCAGAATCCTTCCTTTAGTTACTTTGCCTCGGGCCAGCCAGCCCCAAGACTTGGAATCGGGTGGATCCGCACCCCAGGCCATGAAAGCCCTGGGTCAAACAGACAGAAAGCACTTCTGGATCGGAACCCTGAAGCACGTGATGTCAGCACCTTAAGTACCCCCTCCCAGAATGCACAGCAAGAGTGACACTCCTACTGGGCTGGTTCCGAGAAAGGACTGGCACTCAATGCACCTAACTGGACTGCGTTCTGGCACCTGCCAGAGATGACAGCACCACCTTTGGTCAAGCAGAACACAATGCAATCCAGCTAGACTGGTACTGAGAACAAAATTTAGTGTAATTGAACCCAGAACTAAACTGTGGTTCCAGGAATATTAACCCCCCTGGCGGTATTCCCGAGTCTGGCTCGGGTGGAATTTTTATACCAAAAGCGGTAACCCCGAGCCAGACTCGGGACCGCATCGCTGGATCCAGGAGGACGCTTACTTACCTTCTCCCTCGGATCCAGTGATGTCCCCGCGCTGTATGAGTGAGCCACATCTCTCTCGATCTATCACGGAGCTGATCTCCGTTCCCTGCGAGCGTTGCGACGCACGGGGATGGAGATTGGCGCCAAATTCAAAAAGTGAAACACTCACTATACATAAAGTATAATGTAATCTTACAGATTACATTGCTGTATGTAATAATTTCACATCCCCTTTGTCCCTAGTGGTCTGCCCAGTGTCCTGCATGCAGCTTTATATAATAAAAACTGTTCTTTATGCCTGGAAACTGGAGATTGTCCATAGCAACCAAAACTGTCCCTTTACATCAAAAATGATTTTAGACCAGCTAGAAAACAGCGATAATAAATTGTAATCAATCGCAGAAATGAGCGATAGCGATTTGTGGGGAGATCCGTCATCAAATACTGAAAAGTAATAACAGTGACAATTCTGCAACTGAGCAAATTTCAGTGTTTTTGATTTGATTACATTATTGAATAATTTTTATTATTGTTATATTATTATTTGATACAATTATTTATAATTATTTATTATATTATAATTTATGATTTCATTTTTCAAACTTTATCATACCCGGGATGTCTTCTAGACTCTGGTTTGGACAGATTTAAGTGAGTTATTCCTAAGAACTACAGGACTAAAATATAAAACGCCAAATTTTCATGCAAAATAATTGTACCGCTTTTAGCACCTAAAATCCGAAATAATCATACCACCAGGGAGGTTAAATGACAAAAACACAAAGCGAGTGCTCTTCAGGAGCCGGCGGTGCATATATTTTTTGGGGATATTTATTATAGCAAAAAGTAAAACATACTGTAATGCATTTTTTTTTCAAAATTGACGCTTTTTTGTTTATAGCGCAAAAAATAAAAAACGCAGAGGGGATCAAATACCACCAAAAGAAAGCTCTATATGTGAGAGAAAAAGGACGTCAATTTTGTTTGGGAACCATGTCGCACGACCGTGCAATTGTCAGTTAAAGCGACGCATTGCCGAATCACAAAAAGTGCTCTGGTCAGGAAGGGGGTAAATTCTTCTAGGGCTGAAGTGGTTAACCCCTTATTAACCCTAGGTTTACTCTGGGGAGCCCTAGTTAACTCTTCCCCTTCTCCCCTAAAATATTATTTTCATGCTGCTTGTTTCTTTATTTCTATTTTCCAGCTATTATTATTTAAGCATTTTTGTTATTATTTAAACCTTTACTGAGCAACTGTAGATTGTGGTTACGTGATTTCCAGATCTTACTCTGCCCCGCAGTATGTGCAGCCACTAGGTGGCGCTAAGAGGCAGGCAGTGATGTGACCATCAGGCACCACTGCATGATGTTCCTTTCCTATGCCAATGGCAGCAGAGAGCTGACTGTTGCTGTTGTGATCACATGACATTATGGTCAAAATATACATTAAATGTACATTTAAATATCAAAGAAAAAATGTCAATACAGTACATGGATTCAAAAGTGTTGTTAAATAAAATGCCAGTTTGTATAAAATGTTATAAAATCTGTACATGTAATGAGAAGAGTCTAGCTGGGGAGAAAACTGCTGCATGTCACTTTCCTGTAGCCCCCCTGAAAGCCATTGTCACATGGGGTGGCTTCCAGAAGAAAATAGAGGCTTTCTCACAGGGGAAGTGAAAGTGGCAACGCAGAACATGGAGAATCAGCTGCCATAATGTTGCCACTCTGAATGAGAAACTCCAGATATTTACTAAGAAATAATATAAAAATTAAGGAAAGGTTGAGCTCAAAGAGAAAATTATTTTAGAGAAACTGACACAAAGATTTACTGACACTTTAAGGGGTTACTCCATATTTGTGGAAAAAAAATAATAGAGCATATGCAGCTGCTACATGTTATGCTGCTACCAACTATCTTATATTTTAAAGTGGTTGTAAACCCATTACAACCACTTGAACCTACAGGTAAGCCTAGATTAAGGCTTACCTGTAGGTGCAAGAAATATCTCTCAAACACGTTTAGGAGATATTTGCAGAACTAGCTGCACCAATGTCTACGGTGCATGCGCAGGCACACTGAGAGTGCCGTTTCTAACCGCGATAATGCCGTTAGTGGGGGCACCAGCGGATAGCTGGTGGCATGGGAGGAGGGGAACGAGAACTGCTTCAGGGGCTTCAATCTCAGGTAAGTAATTCATAATGTGCTAGTATACTATGCATACTAGCTCATTATGCTTTTGTGTTGAAGGGGTTATTACTATTTTTTTTTTTTTTATTGCTGAGGCTTTACTTCCTCTTTAATCTTATTAAAATGTCCTTTCATTTACAAGTACAGTGCTGTCATTTTTGGTGCCATTCAATGCATAATGGTAACCTGGAGGTCCTCTGTACAATGTTGGCTCACTGATTTTCTCAGATGTCTGCACTAAGATACAAGTCAAATTTTAGGCATCTGTTGCAATATGGAATTTAAGTACTGGTGACATTCCTCAAGGGTCAATTACTTCTAAAGGGATGCAGACACTCCATATTTCCCCATTAGAACACAGTGCATCATCTGATTATAATGAACCAGTCACTCTAGTTCAGAATCAGTATGCAATCAGTCTGGTGAAATAAAGAGCTATTTCTTCAAAGCAGCACGTAGGATTCTGCTAGAAAGATTTTTTTTTTTTATCCCTGTAATGTACATTGATCAGCCCAGAGGGATTTTGTTTTATCAACATATGTGGAGTTGCTCTTTAAGGTAACATACTCCAACACTGCATAGAAGCCTAGGCTGTGACAGCTATACCTAACGTAAGTCATTATAGGACCATTATCTCCTTTTATACATGCTTATCAAGTTTTCAATACATACATTGAAATGAAAATTACTTTTTATTTTGAATCTGAAAAAGCTGTAATACCCATTTTCTGCAAGTTCTAAAACTGGGTAGATACATAGTGCCTGGCACTCAATAGGTGCATGATTAATATTTCTTGTTCAAACACATATGGAAAGGTCACAGAATGTAAACCGCAGACTTCATATTAAAAGGTCAGAGTACAAGCAAAGCACAAACGTTTATTTACAAGACCAACCATTGCTTTACATTTTAGCCCATGAAGGTCAGATCATTTTTTGTTCTTTAAAAAAAAAAAAATAAATAACTGTTGTCTTGCAGCAGCTCAGTAACCAGCCATGAATATGCTGCAGAGTGGCACACCCTTTACAACCTGTCAGAATAATATTCATTTAAACTGTGGGTAGAATTTGGAGATACACACAAATAGAGCTCTGTATTGACCAATAATTCATTACATTTAGGCTAGATTCACACCTATGCATTTTTTGTGCTTTTTGCATTTTGCATGACTGGTGTAGATAAGATGCACCTCCTCGTTTTCCCCACTGCGGCCCACCGTTACACCCCCCCAACCTGTCTCCCGTTTCTTATCTATAAAAATGAGACCACACCTTTTATGGGGTATAACCGGCCACAGCAGCCTTTTATTTATAAATATATAAATATATATAAAAATATATATATCAAAATATCAACATATAACAATTAACCATTTAAACCATTTTAACCTCGATAAACCTCCATATAACTCTGAAACCTCCTCAGTTTTCTGAACCCGGTGGCTTGTATGGCACTTTCCCAACACCATCTCACTTTGTTACACTGCGGGCAAGCTAACCGTACTAGGCCTCCGGCCGTGAATAGCATCAGCCCGGAGACAACTCCCTACCCGCAGTGTCCACTATCCCATAATCAGCTAACCCGCGTTAGCTGTAACCCAGGGAGCCCATGTCCCTAATGGGCCCCCCGACACTTTCATTTCCTGGGTCAGTTACCACCATACAAGCCACCACCACCGCCTGCAAAAAACAGCTGCCATGACGAAAAACTCCACCTGCAACGCAAAGTAATTAGTTTTCCCATCAACCCCCAAACCAAAAAGGGGAGGGTGGGCGGGAAATTTTCCTCTCCTCGTGCTCCTACCGTTGTTACCCCTCCTCTTCCTGTTTTACTCCTTTTAAAGGCTACCCACCCCTTCTTCTAACCACCCCCCTTTCCTCACCATTTACTTTACTTAACCCTTTCCTGTGCCCTCATCACCCTGTCATGCTGTCCCTACACTGCCACTCGTTTCCCTCCTTCTCGTTCCCGGGACTTTCTGATTTGCCCTACAGTCCATTTATAGAGGTTTCCTATGGAACACGTTCTGTAGTGCACACCTGCCAAATGCAAAAAGCACAAAAAATGCATAGGTGTGAATCCAGCCTTAGGGTATGTATTTGAATTTGAAGTGATTACAGCCTTTTATTACCTTGTATAGCAGCACAGGGAGAAACATGCGGGAAGTTTGATGGCCAACAGGCGCATGAAGAAAGGTGTCTCTTCCTGAAAGTGCAAAGAGCCGATGTTGCCTGTATAGCTCCGACTCCTTCACAGGCGGAGTGATACCAAATGTACTCCGCCTGTGACAGGAAGCATTGGCTCTGCTCTCTACTGCAGCCGCATGCTTCTGTCACACAGTGCATGGGAACCTGTGATCTCGGACAGCAGCCAGCAGTGCCAGAGCCACCAGTACCAGCCACCAGTACCAGCCACCAGTCACCAGTACCTGCCAGAAGTACCAGCCAGCAGTACCAGTACCTACCAGCAGTACCAGCCAGCAGTACCCACCAGCAATACCAGTACCAGCCAGCATTACCAGTACCCGCCTGCAGTACCAGTACCAGCCAGCAGTACCAGCCAGCAGTACCAGTACCTGCCAGCAGTATCAGAACCAGGCAGCAGTACCCACCAACGGTACCAGTACCAACCAGCAGTAACTGCCAGCAGTACTAGTACCCACCAGCATTACCAGTACCAACCAGCAATACCAGCCAACAGTAGAGGTACCATCCAGCAGTATCAGTACCCACCAGCAGTACCAACCAGCAGTACCAGCCAGTAGTACCAGTACCCATCAGCAGTACCAGTACCAACCAGCAGTACCAGTACCCATCAGCAGTACCAGTGGCTGTCAGCAGTATCAGTACCTGCCAGCAGTACCAGTACCAGCCAGCAGTACCAGCACCTGTCCACAGTACACAACAGCAGTGCCAGCCCTGGAGGACAGCCAACAGCAGCCACCAGTTATAACCACCTGGGAGACAGCAGCAACCAGCTGCAGGAATCCTGAGGAAGAAGCGAAGATCAAGCTCAGTTGAGATGCAGGTAAACCACTGTGCATCAGTGTGAAAGCAGCCTTAGGCCCTTTTCACACAATTGGTCTGATCGGGTCTACCTGTCCATTTTTAAAGTGGACCCAATCGGACCCTCCATTCACCTCTGTAGAGCAGCAGATGTAAAAGACTCATGTCCATTTATACCCGCCTATCTGCAATCTGATCTGCTTAAAAAAACAGAAGGGGATCTGTCCCCTTCTGTCTGGGCAGATCAGAGGGCCCTTAGGGTAGAGCAGGCTGTATCTGTGTCTGCCCTACATATGCAGAGTGGACACAGACCCGCCATCCGCACGCTATGCTCCTTGTGGCCCGCGACCTGTTACCAAGTCACTAAAGTGGTCTTCGCTCCTCAAAAGGTTGGGCACCCCGCTCTAATGTAAGGGGGGGCCTGCAAACATTCATGTAAGTGGGGTTTTGCGTACTTTGACATAAGGGGGGGCTGTGTGAACTCTGATGTAAGGGGTGCTCTGCAGACTCTGGTGTAAGGGGGCCTTTGGGAACCCTGATTAAAAGGGAATAGCGAAAACTCTTATGGAAGTGGGGGCTCTAGTAACCAGAGATCCCCCTTATATAAGAGTCCTCTTTTACACCAGAGTTCCCTCTATACGTCAGAGTTCTCAGTGTTCCCCCCCTTAAATTAGAGTCCCCAGAGTTCTCCCTTACATCAGAGTCTGCAGAGCCCCCCCCCCCCCCCTTACAGTGTAAGGGAACTCTGCAAGTTCAAATGTAGGGGGAACGCTGTGGATTCAGATGTAAGGTGAAACTCTGCAAATTTAGATGTAAAGGGGAACTCTGCAATTGCATATGTAAATGGGAGCTCTGCCGATTTAGATGTAAAGGGGAACTTTGTGGACTCTGATGTAAGGGGGGACTCTTGTGAATAAATCCATATGATTACAAATGTTATGTAATCACAAAATATATGTATAGTGTATACTGCAAAACAGAAAAAAAAATTGCAGTGTGCTGCTAAAGGGTTTGACTTAAAGAAAAGGTGGCAACTCAACCCAAGACAGCAAAAAGGAGGCCACTGCAGAACATGTGAAAGAGTCTCACTGTGGACCATAATAAATGGCCCTGCAATGGGAGTAAAGGGCTTGAGCTCGGAGGGAAGGGGGGGGGGTCAGGGGGGCCCATCATGATTTCTTGCCCCGAGACCCTGTAGATTCTAGTAACACATCTGGGTAATGCAGCTCCCTTAGATGTGTGTTGTCTTTGTATTTCAATGCTTGCCAGGAGTCTAGCTTTGTTATTAGCTCCCTGTGATCCCTGGCACAGCAGGACCCAAACAGGCAGCGGAGAGGGCAGCATAGAAAGCCAGTCTGGCTCAACAACATTGCACAGAGCGCTTGCTGATAGAAGGACACTAGAACAATGTTATCAGTGTGATGATGGTCCTTAACTAACTAACCACAGAATGGGATAGATCCTCAACCAAGCAGTATTTATTTACATTTGTTCCTGACAAGGAGTTTGACCGAATTAAAAAGCCCTTCTTAGGGCAAATATTAAGCAGTGGTGGAATAGAGGGGTGATAAGTGACACTGACAACTGGATAGGTGAGTATAGCCTTCTATTATAGGAAACTGGCTTTTTATTAAAACCTTTCAACAAAAAAAATGCTGGTAAAAGCGCAGAAAATTCAAGAATATTCAATGCTTACTTGTAGTGCTTTCCCTTCTATTCATGCTTTTTGTTTTACTTAGAATATAGTTTGGAACTTACTAGAAAACTTGACTACTCCAGGAAGAGTCAATTCCTTAGCACAGCCCCCTTCCATAGCCCCTTATTCTAATGGAAGTCTATACCAGTGTTTCTCAACTCCAGTCCTCAAGGCGTCCCAACAGGTCATGTTTTCAGGATTTCCCTCAGATGAAACGGCTGTGGTAATTATTAAGGCGGTGAAACTGATCAAATCATCTGTGCAAAATAATAAAAATCCAGAAAACATGACCTGTTGGGGCACCTTAAGGCCTGAAGTTGAGAAACCCTGGTCTATACTGTAAGTACTTTGTGTGATGACCTAGCATCTCCACCCTCTTTTCTTTGCCTTGCGTATCCTTTTATGTAGCTGTCAGAGAAGGAGCAAAGGGGACAACTATAAAGTATCACTTGAGTCTGCTGGGGCTGTTGACATCACATTCATGGTAACGACACCCAGCAGCAGCCTCAGGGATTTTGGAGGTCTACACAAGGAAGACTTTACAATTATAATATATAATCTTATAAGAAGATTTTTTGTTGAAATAATGGTCTGGAGACAGGGTCTCTGTAAGGTAGTTTTATTTTTACTGAAGATAAAGAGGTGGAATTTACTAAGACAGGAGCAGCCAAAATCTGGAACAGCTTTGCATTGCAACCAGTCAGCTTCTACCTTTCATTTTCAAAGCTTACATGAAGATAGAATCCAATTGGTTACTGTGAACATCTGCTTTAGGTTAATTCTCTCCAATATATTTTCATTCATTATCAGTTATAAAGTTATACGTATGTAATAAAACTGTATGCTTCATGGTTTTTACCAGCCTTTTTTAAACTTTGTTATTCCTAGAGGAACCCTTGAATATAAATTTAAGATCTTAGGAAACCCATGCTAACATTAATTCATCATGGATTAGTGCAAAGAATGCTCCCCTTAAGGCTAAGATAGATCGATGATGTCATGCCACTGGACCTGACAATTGGCATTGGACCAAAGACTATGCAGGCACCATCAGATAGAAGGTCAATTAGGTACAGCTCAAGGAACCCTTTGTAACCTCTGAGGAAGATTCTTTGGAACGCTGGTTGAGAATGGCTGCTTAAAGCTGGCCATGCACAGAGCAAGTATTGGCCAGTTCCTGCTGAGCTGGCTAAAATTCATTCAGTGGATGACTCTGTTGGTCACTTCCCACCCATCATCCTTCAATTGAAAAACCAAAGGAGCAGGGAAGAAAATTGTAAGCTGAACAGCTCCTGCATCCAAATACAATAGACATAGCTAGAGCTAGTCTGGAATCGTATAAAGATTTATTTGAAGGCCCATTACCCCTGTAGGGGTGTATCGTTCCGGTGAGTGGGGAACCTTGTGGGGGAGCACACAGTCACCTGGAGAATTTAGTCGCAAGCACGAAAGTCACTTTATTCCTGTTGGATTTGCAGAATCAAGATTTTTGTCAGATTTTTTCAATCTTCCTTTTCACGCGTGGACATTAATAGACCTTTTTTGTTGTGTTTTTTTTCATTTTTTCATTTTTTATTATTTTTTATTTTTTATTTCTCTGCTCTTGGTTTTTTAGTTTCTTTTTTATTTTTCCGGCTCCACTGTTTATTTAATGCTGTTTGGGAAAAATTTTAATTCTTTATTTAAAGCACATAATTTCACATATATTTATTTCTTTGACATTTATGGTATACGTATTTATATAGTAAGATTATTTTGCATTTTTGCACATTTGGATATACAAGGTCTGGGGTTTGGTATATATAGTAAGTTTTATATTCTTATTGTCTTTGGTTTTTTGTGAGGTTGCACTTTAGCTTTGCTTTTTTTCAACATTATTAACAGTGATTAATATAATATATATAGGGAATTGTGTGAATATGTATATGACTCACATTAAGTACTATATGTAGCACTTATTTTTGCACAAAAGCACTTTAGAAGATTTTCTGCAAAAATGTTTTATGCACAGTCCATTGAATTTTTTATGCACAGTCTACTGAATTTTTATAGTGAGGATACAATTGTTTTCTACAAACTTGTAACGAACAACCTACTGTATTGTGGTAATAGTGTATCCAGTGGAAATAAGGGTGGTTCTCACCTTCAATATCGGGTAGCGCCGGACACCTTACATTCTCTTGAGATTATTGATAGCTAGAGATTTGTCCATTCACGTTACACAGTGAAGATGGACAAAGTGCCAGCTGTAGCTATTGTAGGATGAATCCATTTTTTTCCATTCAGCCTACAGATGTATGGCTAGATTTAGACTCATTTAGACATTCACACTGTGCTGCTTTCAAATATTCATATTTCATGCATTGTGCATGATAGTCCTGTATTTATATCCTTCCCAACACAAACCACACATAAACCAGAATAACCTGTCAAAAGGCATTAAAACAAATCTACTTTTAACAAGAATTCCCGGAATCATATCTCTCCGTTTGTCTAATTTTTTACTTCTCCACTTGTACACCTGCTACCGTGCGTACAACTTAGCGCAATCATTTTTCAATGTTAATTGCCATTCAGGACATCCTTATCGCAGTGTAAACTCAGGAGTAATTTGTCTTATCCCTGGATAATGTTATTATAAATAGGCTGGTTAACAAAGCTCAATCTTGTTAATAGACCCCTAAAGCTTTGTTAACTTGGACCTGCTTTGTAGCTGCCTCTCAATTACCTTCCAGCTGTTGTCCTGTCATTTGTTGTAAGTCCTGTGTGTGTTTTGCAGACACACTGCATGGAGCGCCACTATATAAAAGTGCAGGCATGCTTCTCCCTGGTGAAGTTTAATGCCCTATCACTGACAGGATTGATGTAAAGTATGATCTCTGCGAAGGTGGATGATGAATTGGTGAGAAGCAAGGGCAGCATCAAGTATCAAGTGAATGTGCTGATGGTAACTGTAGATAGACATATAAGATATGATACATTTCGCCCTGGAAAATGTCTTGTCTTTGTTTTTTTATTTTTCTTTAGAAGCAAACATAATGGTTTATGCTAGATCAATAAATGCAAAGTGGAATAATGAAATTCAATACGCAGAAGACTGCAAAACCCAGAGAAAAATCATCCCCCAACTGCTTACCATCAGGGGAAATCAAATTGGTTGGTATAGATTACTTCTTACGATGTTTAATCATCTGCTGGCTGTGCAATGTATATATGCAGTAGCCAGAAAGGTGGGCATTAAAGCCCAGAGTCCTCACACATGTGCCCTCTGTCACTTGAGGTTATTTGCACCTAGCATACTGACTAAGCTGCCACCAACAGCCCGCAGTCGAGGCTTTTGATCGGAAGACAGCAGGATTGGTTTCCGATCATGTGACTGCTGTGAGCGCCAATCACAGTGGTCACATGATACAGAATCTGTGCCACCCCATCCCACCAGAAGGCAACATTCAAGATTAAATGTAACTGGGAATTCTGAAAACATTTTTGGGATAAAATAGAAAAGAGTTCAAAACTCTGTCAGTTTTTTTTTTTGCTGAGGGTCTTGCTGAGAGCGAAGCTCTTTCTTAAATTTTTGTATCATTAACAATATTGTCACCATATTAGAAAGTGATGGAAAATCTCCAGTGAGGACTCACTTTCTGTCATGGTGAAAATTTCATTTTTGTTAAACTGCAGTAAAAACTGACATAAATTCGACACATTTTCCACTCAATTGAAATAATAATAATAATAAAAAAAACTTAGCCTAATATATCCTTTAATTTAAGGTTAAAGGTTGCCATACCAGCTTTTCTAGTTCCATTTCAGTATTTGAGCAGTAAATCTAGATGTTTTTGGCACAATGAGGTTGAGTGTCTATTTTGGCCTTTAGGGACCAATTAGTAAGAAAACCTGACTGATTACTATTCATTCTCACTGATATAAAGTGTTGGCTGTGTCTGCAAGCATGGCTCTTCTTCAACTTTCCCTCTTTTGGCTTAGCCAGTTGCTGCTCTTTTTAGATGATTCACTCCACTGGAGTGCCTGAAGGTGGTTAGATTGTACCTTCATGTCTGACTAGCCTACAATAGGTATGGTCAACTTCAGGGAATCAAAGAGGTCCTAAACTACCTCAACATGCTTCCAGGTTGCATATCTGATTTCATGACATTATTTTGTTTCCAGGGTACAGATGCCTAAAATATATGGGACATTTCACAACTTCTGAATACGCTCAAATATGGCTAAAATTAAATCAGAAATAAATAGAGAATCTTTATGTAAAGACTGCCTTAGCCCACAGCAACCAACAAAATATATTTTCACCATTCTGACTATAATTAATAAAGATCTAATTGATTGCTATAGTTTACTACACTTTGCATTTCATTGTTGCTTTTGTACTACTTTATTACACATCCTGATAATTGCTCACCCTTCTTAAAGGGGTTGTAAAGGTAAATGTTTTTTCACCTTAATGCATTCTATGCATTAAGGTGAAAAAACATCTGACAGTGCCGGCGCCCCCAGCCCCCCGTTTTACTTACCTCACCCCTCGAAAGTCCCGCACTCGTCCCCCGACGTCCTTTCCACCGTTCAGCCTGGCCGCTGATTGGCTGGAGTGGATGGGTGGAAAGCAGCGCAGCCATTGGCTCGCGCTGCTGTCAATCACATCTACTGACGCGGAGCGCCGGGGGTGGGGCCGTGTGATACAGCCAGCGGCTATAGCCGCTGGCTGTATCACGGGAGCGCACCCGCAGATGCTTCTCACCATGCGAGGGAGCTCGCATGAACGTGAGAAGCATCTGAGGGAGGAAACTGGGACAGCCACCGAGGGACCCCAGAAGAGCAGGTTCGGGGCCACTCTGTGCAAAACGAGCTGCACAGTGGAGGTAAGTATAACATGTTTGTTATTTTTAAAAAAATATATATTCTCTTTACAACCCCTTTAAAGTGGTTCTAAAGCCTAAACAATTTCTGCCTTAATGCATTCCTTGCTTTAAAGTAAAAAATGTTTAAGCATCAGCATCCCCCCTCACCCCCCAATTTACTTATCTGAGCCGTCATTCGATCCAGCACTGTTTATGTCTGCAGCTCTTCTCTCCCCTCACTTATGGGTCTTGCTGGCTTTGCTGGGGCATCGGGAACCTTTGGCTCCCTGTGCTGTCAATCAAAGCCAGTGACGAGGGAGTTGGGGACAGGGCCGAGTTCTGCTGTCTGTGTCAATGGATGCAACAGTGGGGCTCAGGAGCGAGCATGCACCAGTGCCTCCATGGCAGTGGTGTGGCGTGGGGGGCAAAGGGGGTGGTGGCCCTCCGGGTGCAACATTTAGGGGGCGCATTCCGCACCTGCCATCCACAGAGTCACTCTGTCCACCCTTCTACACTGTCCCATCCGGTGGCCCATCTGCTTTCCCCCACTTGGACTGCACTCTGTGACCGCCGCTCTGTGATGAGCGAATGGCAGACATGGGTGCCCACTGCCCTGTGAGGAAGTTGTCATGCACAGCCAAGGGGCGGGGCTGGCAGTCGGTGCATGATCAAATCATGCGCATCGCTGCTTCCGAAGTCCCGCTTCGCTGTCTGGCTGTGTCTATGCTGGCATGCTGTATCTCTCCTCCTCTCCAGATGGGACTTGAGAGGCAGATAGAGGGGACTGATGTGCTGCCGGTCTGCCGGGCCCAGGGATGTGGTCAGGGGAGGGACCATGTAGGTATCAGGTAGGTCAGTGTAGTGGTCAGTTTAGTGGTCAGTGTAGATGTCAGGTAGGTCAATGTAGGTGTCAGTGTACGTGTCAGGTAGTTCAGTGCAGTGGTCCATGTAGGTGTCAGGTAGGTCAGTATAGTGGTCAATGTAGTGGTCAGTCTAGGTGTTAGTATAGTAATCAGGTAGGTCAGTGTAGGAATCATGACAGACAAAATAGGTTCCCAGATTTTGAGGTTAGCAAGTTGAGTCTTTATACCCCAGCTCAAGAACAACTTAACCCCCGGGCAGACAGGCTATGTACTACATATGCATTTCAAAGATTAATGTTAAATTGTAACCAGAGTGTTTCTTTTGGCAGCAAGTCTATGTGTAACCTAATAAAAAAAACTCCTTAAAATGCATTGTACTGTAAAAATTGCAGTTTAGATAAATGAGCTTATTTTTATCCTATGTTCAAAAATAAGCTCTCGCTTATCTACAATAAATTCCATGTTGATATTACGAATAAAGGTTCTATGAACTTTACCCTTTTATATGATGTGAATGAAAAACCACCCCATAATTTTCAAGACATAATTTGATCTACTCAGTGCAATTTTCTTAAGTAGACAAGGTTAACATAACAACAGAAGGAGTTGGGAAGTTGACGCATAATTTGTGGCAGAAAGGAAATGAGATGGAGACCGTAAGGGAGAAAATTGATATTGACATTTGCTTTCTAATCTTCCTTAAGTAAATGTATGTAGCACTTCAGATAGCTAGCCAAGACCTTAGTTGCAAAAGTTTGTATCTAATACAGAATAAGAGCTCTCACCATAAATCTTAACTGATATATTGACTTGAACTTTACATGTACAAGTCACCTTTTTTTATCATTCTTGGTGTTAATTGAACAGCGATAGAGATCTCAGAGATGGCAGAGTTGGCCAAAACTCAAGATTTTTTGGGCCTGTGGTTGGACCCACTGCTATTCCAGCCAGGGTTGCCAATCGCCAGTACATTTACTGACAGTTTGTAAAAATCAGTGACTTTTCCAACTGTCTGGAAAATATCAGGGGCTGATAATTTGTTATGCTGTGTTACATAGTTACATAGTTACATAGTTAGTCAGGTTGAAAAAAGACACAAGTCCATCCAGTTCAACCTTAAAAAAAAAAAATAATAAAAAAAAATAATAATCGTACAATCCAAATACCCAATTTTATGCCCACAATTGATCCAGAGGAAGCGAAAAAAAAAACCCAGCAGAGCATGCTCCAATTTGCTACAGCAGGGGAAAAAAATTCCTTCCTGATCCCCCAAGAGGCGATCGGATTTTCCCTGGATCAACTTTACCTATGTTAGTACCTAAACTTTTGTGTTGACTTTTGTAAGTATAAACCAGGCAAATGACTTGTCATGTGCATTGCGTTTAAACTGTTTAAATATCGCTTGTCTTAGCTTTTAATAAGAATTCTGTAATTTTTCAGGTTGTCAGTAAAAAATGTGCTCCGTCAGTTAATTTCCCATGTTTTGTCAGTAAAAAATGTTGGCAAACCTGATTTAAGCCCTAGAGACATCTGTATCCATGTCTATGAAAATCATACACACATTTTACTCATCCCTCAGCTGCTACTTGACTTTGTGGCCATATAATGCTGTTCTGTCCATCAGAGGTTTATACTGACTATTTGTACCTGTGTTGTTAAATTTACATGTAAAGTGTGTAATTTACATAAGACAATCATAAGTGGTGTGCAGGCTAGAGTTCCTTTTTGGTATTGTTTCAGTTCTGTTTTATTTGATTTCCTGTATGTGTAGTTAAAGAAGTTGTCAATAAGCAGGGAATTCTGGGTAGAATTTTCACAGGAAGGTAACCAGTCATCATTTTTACAAGATATTGCAGGAAGCAAAACATGGCTTTCTCAATCTATCGCCATCACACCTTAGAGAAGTTAAACATTTCACCTGGCTTGTTCTAATAAAACTGAGATCAAAGAAATATGCTATCTGAAGTCATTGGGACAAGAAGGTTAGCTATATGTCCTTGAGACAGAACAAATGCTGTCATGCGGTGTTTATAGCACTTTATTCTTTGAGCACTTCTGATTTATGTATTGCAACTGGACAAAGCTCTATTTTTGAGAGAAACATGTAGGGTATTTTGGCTTCATAGGATAGTTTTTAGTGCACGATCACTTCCACATGGGGATATATTTGGTGGGGAGGGGGTTTTTGATCAGTCCGGTTGAATTCCTATATCTCCTAGAATAAGGATAGGAGGGATTTGTATACTCAAGCATAGGAGTTTTTGGGTCTAGTAATAATAGGGACACCTTTCCATGAGTGCCTTGGAATAGGAAGGAACTTCAGTGACAGATAATTCTGATACCTCCCTAATATACTCCTTCTAATTGCTCCAGTTCAGATAGAGATAATCAGAGAGGAATGTTCTGAATGCACCCTATAAGTGAAAACACACACACCCAACAAATCAAGTCCTAATAATCTTTAGGTGTTGTCCCTAGGTCTTTTGGTGTGTGAGCATGCGCACTTTGTTTTGAATTGATTATTATGACCATTAGGAGGGACAAATATCTCAGATATAAGAGGACATTGTTTAATTGAGATCATACAATGCTGAACACCTAATGTGATGAAATATTAATTTTCAGATTTGTTTCATGAATACTAACTCATAAAAGAAACATATAACAAATAGAATGATATAATTCATTTAAGCAGTTTCCGTGTCCTGATATTGTGATTCTGTAGTTCTTGGGCAATGTATCTTTTTTCTACAGCCGCACATTACACGACATGATCTGGCCTCTGGCTTACATATTTACTATAGAGCTCAGTGTTAACATATAAAATATAGGGATTCATTTACTAAAGATCATCCATGGAAAGCTTTCATTTGATATAAATATTGAATGAAATTATGGCTTCCAAATTTG
Organism: Lithobates pipiens; assembly: GCF_037356315.1. NCBI lineage: Eukaryota > Metazoa > Chordata > Amphibia > Anura > Ranidae > Lithobates > Lithobates pipiens. The sequence continues at coordinate 269,552,771 of NW_027507784.1, forward strand.
CACCTGAGTCACATAATTCCACACACATAAGCCACCATTCAGGATAAATAGCATTAACTAATATTGTTTGTAGCTGTTTAAAGCCCAGGTCTGAGCACAAACCTAATTTTAAAGCACTTAAAAGTAAAAAATAAAAACAAAAAGTGGTTACAAATCCTAGCATGCAGTATTGTAAAAAGAAAAAAAAGGTATGGAACTTCAGTTGGTTGTTAATATATTCTGTAAAAAAAAAAGAAGAAAAAAAAGAAAACAGTAGAAACTTTATTTTGAAAGTTCTAAGAGAAAAGCTGTATGACAGAATAAGAATGTTTTAGATAGTATAAAGCAGAAAATGAGAGCATTTAAATCCCTAAAGGACGAGGGTACGGATACTTTATTAATGAAATATAAGGAATGTAATAAAAATTGTCAAAAAAAGAAATCGAGTTAGTAAAAATTGAAGCTGAAAAAAGGCTTGCTTATGGTATTAAGTTCAATCTTAAAAAAATAACAAGTATGTAAATTCTAAGGGGAATAATAATAACAATATCTTTAGGACCTCTCAATAACAACTCAGAAAAGTAAAATTTTAGAGGACAAAGGAAAAGTTGTACTTTTAAATACAGATTCATATTGTAACTGTGACCAGGCTATGTTCATTTAAATATTGAAATATTCTTACCAAGTTAAAAATATGAGCTTTAAAACAAGTCCACACTGAACTGTGTAGCTACAGGCAATGTGGAGCAATTGGACAAAGCTCTATTTTTGAGCGAAACATGTAGGGTATTTTGGCTTTATAGGATAGTTTTTAGTGCACGATCACTTCCACATGGGGATATATTTGGTGGGGAGGGGGTTTTTGATCAGTCCGGTTGAATTCCTATATCTCCTAGAATAAGGATAGGAGGGATTTGTATACTGAAGCATAGGAGTTTTTGGGTCTAGTAATAATAGGGACACCTTTCCATGAGTGCCTTGGAATAGGAAGGAACTTCAGTGACAGATAATTCTGATACCTCCCTAATATACTCCTTCTAATTGCTCCAGTTCAGATAGAGATAATCAGAGAGGAATGTTCTGAATGCACCCTATAAGTGAAAACACACACACCCAACAAATCAAGTCCTAATAATCTTTAGGTGTTGTCCCTAGGTCTTTTGGTGTGTGAGCATGCGCACTTTGTTTTGAATTGATTATTATGACCATTAGGAGGGATATCTCAGATATAAGAGGACATTGTTTAATTGAGATCATACACTGCTGAACACCTAATGTGATGAAATATTAATTTTCAGATTTGTTTCATGAATACTAACTCATAAAAGAAACATATAACAAATAGAATGATATAATTCATTTAAGCAGTTTCCGTGTCCTGATATTGTGATTCTGTAGTTCTTGGGCAATGTATCTTTTTTCTACAGCCGCACATCACACGACATGATCTGGCCTCTGGCTTACATATTTACTATAGAGCTCAGTGCTAACATATAAAATATAGGGATTCATTTACTAAAGATCATCCATGGAAAGCTTTCATTTGATATAAATATTGAATGAAATTATGGCTTCCAAATTTGCACCTACACTGGTAGTAGTGGGAATGTGCACACAATCATTTTCAGAACTATGTGCTTGCTGCATGGTTTTGCACGCGACCATATGCACACGTCACTACTGCATTGAATATATATGTGTGTGTGGTTCTTTTGAAAGAATACAAGTGTCTGATTGACTGATTCTGAAGCCACCATCTTCTTATGTTTATTCATGTTGCCAGTATAAATAAAGGAGTAAAAAGCATTCAAGTCAGTATTCTGCTGAGCTCAACATGATACCAGCGTCTGTTTGTGTTACTGAGAGACATACGAAGCACGCATCCTCTGCATTATATAAGAGGGCTGTATTTGTGCTTTTAAGTGCAAAGAAATGATATGCTTATAGGGAGAAGCTTAACATTTCTGTGACAACTAATGAGCTCATTGAGTCCCCGGACGTTCCAGGAGAGCAAATTTACATGGGCCATAAGGAGAGCAACAAGGTATGAACGTCAGGGGAGCATGTCCGCAATGGACCCTGAGGGAGGCACGATACATATATCAAGTATACTCCTGTAACAAAGTTATTATAGTTCCACTTTCTGGACTGAGACAGAATCTGGCTAGACCACCAAAGAAGAACACAGTAAAAAAACATAACATTCAGGCCAATGATACCCCTTCTACCTTCACATGCATATGGTCGAGTTGGTTGCTTTTCAGTACATCCCCAGAATATCTTTCACTGATCTCCTAAAGCACTAAATATGCCAGTGATCTGCGAAAATGACTGGCTGGACCAGTTCCCTTTCCTTTCACAAACATCCCTTAGTGTATTACGCACTAGTTCTTTACACTGGAGATTATCACTTACTGTACATCTCTGAATTTATATACGCATAACATTGCCACACCAACATACTATCGACAATAACTGCATTTACCTACTAAGGGATAATGACTCTGTATTTGATTTCGCTCTTTTCAAATAAGCACAGTGCCTGTTCTGCTCACTTAACATCTTCTAAGTCACAGTAGGGCACTGTACTTACGACTATAACACTGTACCTATCAGATAACCTCACCTTATACCATTATAAGCGTACAAATGTCTACTTTTCAGTTCTTCTCATGTTAACTGTTGCATCTACTTTTCGAGGCATTGTAACATTTTTTTTTTGCTCTGTACCCTAACGATTGCCTTTAATGTTTATGTTATGCACAAAACTTCAATAAAATGTCTTTAAACAAAAACTAAGGCCAATACACTTTAGGGCGCTACTGTTAGAACAAAAAATATTTCAATGAATAGTTTAGATGTTGAGTAAATCCTTTTATTGCTGAAAATGATAACTAGCTCCTTCTTATCACTTTTAAAAAGTTAAAAGGTCACCTTTACTTAGAACCCCCAAATATTGTATATATTTTTTGTAGCAGAGACTCTAGAGAATAAAATGGCGGCCGTTGCAATATATTATCTCACACTGTATTTGGTCAGCGGTCTTTCAAATGCAATTTTTTTGGGGGAAAAAATACACTTCAATGAATAAAAAGAAAAAAGCAGTAAAGTTAGCCCCCCTTTTTTTTTTTTGATAATCTGAGCGATGATGTTATGCTGAGTAAATAGATACCTACGACTAAGGCTTTTGCCGAAACACGTCAGCTTTATTGTTTTACTGTCACTCTGATGTACTAATAAATGACACTTCAAGGAAAAAAAAAAAAAAAAAAACATAACATACAATAAAAACGTTAACCATATAAAAACCCCTACCCCCCCCCCCCACCCCCCACCAGACACCCTGCACATCCGTTGGGGAACTCGGAGTGCCCAGTCCCATAACCAAGGTTTCTCTGTAGGAAATTCTCCTATGGGGACAAGGAGAAAAAGGTAAGGACCATGGGGCACTGCAACCAGGTAGTTTAGTCAGTTTAAACCTTGTGCAGCTACCCCCAAACCTGAATGTCCATAACAGAAATTGAGAGATTTATATAGATAGTCTCACTTTCGCTTAGCATAGGCCAAAGTCACATACTTAAGAGACACAACGTTTCAGCCATTGATGACATACAACCTGAACTGATACCAGCTCTGTTCCGTATGGAGAATCACCCCCAGGATTCCCCAGGACATTCCCGCCTCCCCCAGACAACTGGGACCTCATTGGATATCTCTGTCTCCAAAGTTTGGGCACACAGGGCTCAAGGGACAAACAAAATAAAAGAAGCGTGTAGCCTGTATTTAAAGAGGAGCAGAGCCCTGTTGGCCCAGTTGAAGGGGTTATTTCAAGTTCTGTAAGGTATCAACGCATAGAGGCAAGCTGGTAAATGAAAGGGGACCCCTTCCCCATCCTCTGCAAGGGGGCAAGAAGGCAGTTCAGATGGATGAGGGTCATATCCCTGTGGTCCTAATGGGGGGTGAATTTGAAAAAGAGGGGCAATGGGGGCGAGGGGACCTGGACCAACAGCTGCAGCAGAGCAGAAACCCCCCGTTAGCGTTCTAGATGAGTCTTCATTGAGGAGATCTGCATATGGCATTTGCCATGGGGAAGGAGGGAGGGGGAGGATGTGAGTCTATATCTTGGAGTCTACAGTGCTTAGCTGGCTGCAGGAAGCCGCCATCCTAGCAGTCAGGGGATGAGAACAGGGTGCTGGCTGGTAAAAACATGTGAGCAGTAAGTATAGGTTAGTAAGATACAGTTACTGGGCTCCAGGCAGGGTGTCAAGCCAGTGATAAGCTTCCTCCATGGATGTGAAGTAGCGGGTAGTTTCACTAACCACCACCCGTAGGCGGGCGGGAAACAACATGCTAGATTTTAAGCCCTTGGTGCCTTGATATGGTCAAATGTTCTGCAGAGCCTCTGGGTGTCGATCAAGTTACCCGGGAAAAGCATGATCTTTGCGTTTTCATAGCAGAGTTCAGCCACCATTCTTGCCTCACGAAGGACCAGGTCCCGGTCCCAAAAATTTAGTAGGCAGAAGATAAAGGTGCGAGAGGGGGTTCCCAGCTGTCCATGGATGGGGGGTATCCTATGTGCCCATTCCACCACATAGTGAGGGGAGAACACAGCCTCAGGAAGGAGGGTGCGGAGCATGTGTTCTGTGAATGCAACAGTGTCTTGGCCCTCGGCTCCCTCTGGGAGGACCACCACCCTCAAATTGTTCCTCCTGCTCCTATTCTTACTGTCTTCTGACTCTAGGACTTTCATTCGTACCTTTAGGGTATGCAGTGTGGCACGGTGATCCCTGATGGAGTCTTCACCCACATACCGTTCGGCCTCCCCCAGTCTGTCCCGAACCTTGTTCATGTTCCGGCGCATGAGGCCAAAGTCTGTCTGCAGTAGGTCTATTTTTGCCGTCAGGGCAATACTACAGCCCAAAATCGCCTGCATGAGAGCCTGGAAGCGGTCCTCCTCCACCGTGGCTGGCTCCATTGGCGGGGTCTGAGTCGCCAAGTACACGCCGGTGGGAAGGGCCCTCTGCTTCTGTATCGGAGAGGCCTTGGGAGTGGCATTATTCTTCCATCCGGAGCCAGACTTTTCCAGCCTCTTCTCATGCCCGGTGGTTCCCGGGAGTCTATGGCCAGTATTAGTGGGTGTTTGTCTCATTTTTTTCCCAGATAAAATAAACAGGTAGGAGCAGAGCTCTGGTCACACACGTCCGCTCAGTCTGCCAGCTTGACCACGCCCCTGTTTTTCTTCAACCTTACCAACTACGTTACATCTACTTTAACTCTGAACTGATAAAGTCTGCTAAGTTTCTTGCCCATATGCCTAGATCAGGAAGGGAAGAAATGTTCTGTGGTTGCTCACACAGTTATACAACTCTTGGATTTCACCAAATACACATGTGTACCTAGACAAGCACTTTCAGATCTGAAAAATATGTCTTGTCCAATTCCTGAACCCTGGATATTTTAGAAACTGAGTTTAGTTATTAAAATTAATATACTTAAAAAAAAAAAAATGAAGTTAAATAAAGGGCTTAATACTAGCATACTACTAGTGCCAAAAATACTTCAACACATTCTACAGTTCATTCATTTTAGATAGAAACAATATAATAATGTTTATTTAGGGCATAAATATTAGTCTCCATGCATGCATTTTTTATTTGCAGCAGTGTTGTTAATTTTCCCTAGCCTAGGGAGAGCTAAACAACTGCCCTTTTAAAAAAAGTCCTTAGAGAGAGAACAATAACAAGGTGTTTCAGTAGATAAGTCACACACATAATCACACACATGATATCCCAATTTCTGTAAGCCTCTATTTGTATCAGGCAGATGTTTAATTAGAAGTTATAAATCTGTCTTTTCCTTGAGGTCACATCAATGCCGCAGTGGAAGGCATTAAAATATTTCTTGAATAACTGGCTCTCAGCCCCATTGCTGCTTGTGGCTTAAGGGAGACCAGTGCTAAGCACCATTTATAGCTAAAATACAACATTGCGTATCCTCGAAGACAGTTTTGGAAAACAAAATAACACTATTTATCGCGTCCCATCTCTTATCTTCATGTTATGTATGCACCAGTTGAAATTTGGACTCAATAAACAAGTAAAGGCACAGGGAACTAGAGAAATAGATACCCCCTGTGTTATAAACCATAAGTTACAAGCATAGTAATCTATGCACAAGTGAAATAACAATTATCGTGTAGTATATTTAAAATGAAAAATTCCAAGGACCATATGGAATGGTGATAGGGGGTCCCACACTCAGGGCTGCCATCAGGAGGGAACAGAAACCATGTTGCAGTACACTGAAAAGGCACACGGAGAGAGGCTCTGGGTCTTTTCACTGGAATTTGGACTCCTTTGTATGTCCACTCCACTAAATGTTTTCCACACGTTATATCTGATTAAATATGTGCACTGGTAACCAAATATGCTTAGTTCCCAAAATGCAGTTGGAGTCTTCCTTAGTGATTTCCCTACGATCCTGTATAAGCTGTATTGTCAATCATGATTTAGTGTTTGGTGGGCAGAAGCACACAAGTTCCTGACAATATCAGGTACTGGATATCTGTTCATTTGTATATTCGCAGCTCTTCCACTGCAAATGTTAAGACTCTGGTATATAGATTGAGTGTTTTGAGTGATTTTGAGTATGCATAGTCATAAGGTTGTTTACTGCGTCTGCCAGGTGCTGTAGAAGCAAGTTTTAGCAGTCTGTGTCAGAAGAGTTAACACGTTGAGTTATGAATATTTATCACCATATACAATTACTAAGAAGTTTGTCTTCCTGCTGAGAGCTGGATATAATAATAATAAATATTTGGAATAAGCCATTTATTGGTCTCTTTCTCCTCTGGGCTTGTGAACAGAGGAGAACAGAGGAGTTTTGTGAGTCCCCCCTTCTGGGAGGTTGGTACAAGATGCTTGATCTTATGCCTGGTACACAATGCAAGTTTTTTCCTTCAACACAGTGAGAACGTATCAACACAAGCAATGCTGTGCTATTGCATAGTGGGAAGCCCCCGGCAGAATATATTGTTCAGAACTTGCAGCCTTTGTCTGCAAGCACTGTTCAGTTGCGGGTTTTCCACCATGCCCTTTGGCAAATGTTGGCTTCTGTTAGACAGATTGCTGTACACACTGACTTTGGACAGTGTGTAGCCAGCTCAAGAAGAGTGAATGGCAGAAAGAGAAGTTGAACACAGGGATCTTCCGTCAGCTCTACTGCTTTAGAAAACTTCTCTAAGAGAAGGTCCAAAAGTCTGCCAATAGCCATCATTGTCTGTGAGAGCAAAGAATATCTTGAGGATTAGAAATGGGCCGAACACACCCTGGTTCAGTTCACACTAGAATAGCCAAACATCGCAAGAAGTTTGGACCCCAACACTGAACCCATTGAAGTCTATGGGACCTGAACTTGAACAAAAATCTCCATTTTGAAGGCCCCCCCACCCCAAAGCACCTTGTCCCCGTGTTGAAGAGGACAAGGGCCTCTTTCCGAAACCCTGGCCGTTGGTTGTCGGGGTCTGCGGGCAGGGGGCTTATCGGAATCTGGGAACCCCCTTTAATAAGGGGGCACCCCACCCTATGTGAATGAGTATGGGGTACATTGTACACCTACTAGACATGTGCATTCGTTTTCGTCCGAATGCATTTTCGTCCAAATTTCAGCTATTTTCGTTTTCATTTTGACAAACGATAACGAAAGCAAAGAATCTGAAAAACGAAAGATCCGATAATCCATAAATTCTTTATTTTCATTTTCATTGTTACAACAGTTCGATATAGAATAGGAGATTCGACGTGACTCTGACAATAACAATCTGTGTCTATAGAACCTGTGGTCAAATGTGTCTAACCTTACCTCTATTAGTCCAAGATTATATAGAGAAATTATTCAACTGAGAAAAAAGATTTGACAGAGAGAAAAGATTCTGCAAGTTACTGTCCTAAAAAGTGTTTGGCGACCTGGGTCCTGCCCCGGGGGACATGTATCAATGCAAAAAAAGTTTTAAAAACTGCAGTTTTTTCGGGAGCAGTGATTTTAATAATGATTAAAGTGAAACAATGAAAGTGTAATATTCCTTTAAACTTCGTACGGGGGGGAGGGTGTCTATAGTATGCCTGTGAAGGGGACCCTTCAGGTCTGGTATGGATATTAAGGGGAGCCCCGCGTCAAAAAAAAAAAAATTGACGTGGGGGTCCCCCTAAAAATCCACACCAGACCCTTTATCCGAGCACGCAACCTGGCAGGCCGCAGGAAAAGAGGGGGGGACGAGAGAGCGCCCCCCCTCCTGAACCATACCAGGCCACATGCCCTCAACATATACTAGCTCCGTCGAATCTTCTTTATACATTCGACAGACACCATAAGCCTTCAAAGACAGATTCGACCGTAATTCATGTGGATTTTCGGACGAATGCAATTTTTGAACGAAAAACGAAATAAATAAAAACGAATTTCGGGAGTAACTAAATAAATAAATTTTTCAGACGAAAAACAAAATTCCGAAACAAAATATTTTACTCTGCACATGTCTAACACCTACCTATTCACCTGAGGGAAAAAAGTGTCAATAAAAAAACATACTACACAGGTTTTTAAAGTAATTTATTAGTCAGCTCTGGGGGTCTTCTTTCGACTTCGGGGGTCTCTTCTGACTTCTCCACTCTCTTCGACCTCTTCTCCCTGTGTCCAGTTCTTCTCCTGGTGTCCGACTCTTCTCCCGTTCTCCGGACTCTTCTCCCACTTTCCGGTTCTTCTGCCGGCTCCTCCACTATCTTCTTCCAGCTCTTTTGCTAGCGGTGGCCCGATCTTCTGCGTCATCTTCTTCCCTCTTCTCTTCCTCCAATGTTGACACAATGCTCTCTCCTGCTGTAATGCCGTGTGAGCGGTGTGCAACGGCTTATATAGGCATGGGGCATGGTAACCGGGTGATGTCACCCGGTGACCCTGCCCCTTATGACATCACAGTCCCAGCATGCCCTGGGACTACATACTATCTATGTGTATTTATTCTTATTTATGTAAACTATTGGTATTTGGCATTGTGTCAGATGAAGAAATATGGAGTTCTGGGGAAGCAGCAGCGACCGCAAAATGTGTAGAGAATACTCCATTCTTTGACTATTGCCATTATAGTTTTATATGCTTTTGTATACAAGTATAATAGAGGTTCTTATCAGCACTCCTTATATGTTCTTTTTTAATAATGCTTTGTAATAAAAATACATGTTTTTTTAGTATATACTGTATGTGGTTTGTATAACGGTATACTGATGGGTCATCTTTGAACACCCATTTTTTCTTTTGCATACATTTTTTCTTATCAAAGAAAAAGGACTTCTTCAAAAAAATGAAAGAGAATTCTGTGGCTAGAGTGAATTTCATCACTTGTGTGAGCCGTACAGGTACCCAATCAAGAAAATCTGACAGCTTCAGAGTTTGCCTTGAAATGATGTCAATGTCTGTTGGCAGCAGTAACACCAGCTATAGAACAAGGCAGGCCATCTCTTTGTGTTTTGAGGGAGTTGGTGGCTGTCAGGAGGTTAATGTTCTTGTCCTTGGCAATGCTGGTGCAGGAAGATCAGCTGTCATTATACAGACGGATGTCAGTGTGTCACAGCATGGAAGGGGATTCAGCGTGGGATGCCTAGACAAGCCACTGAGGCACGTGTGCTGTTTGTAGTGCAATGAGTGTAGGCATGCTGTCTCCATGATGTGCCTCTTGTCTCACATTACCAAGTAACATGGCTAGGCTGAGATCTTTGACTTCAGTTACTGCAACTGGAAAGCCCATTCTGAGTGCCAGGAGAGAGTGAGACCATGGGCAGGAGATCAAGAGAAATGCAGTTACCCATAGCAACGTCAATGATGTCAGGCTTGCTGATTATATTACAAAGATGTTGCCAACAGAACATGGTGGCAAAATAAAGATGCAAAGAGCAAGTATTCAGTATGTCTGGGAGAGCCAGAGAGAGTCAACTGAGAAAGTGCTCTCTTCCATAGTACTGGGAGAAAGACTGTCACTGGGAAGTAGGAGCTGCAAGGGAGATGTGGCTTAGCATCCCCATAAAAGTGTGGGTGAGTTTTCCTCTTCATCCAAATTAGCCTACAACCTTAAACCAAGATGGAAGAGAGATATTGGTGCACTGGAGGATGAGGATTGGAGCAAAGCACTGGACACCTGCAAGGCAGTGTCACCCAAATTATCAGATCACCTAACCCAAATATATATACTTCATCACTCTTACCTCCTCCTTCTCAGATTAGCCAGATATAAAAGAGACCAAAATACTGACTGTCCTACGTGCTCCTGTGAGCTGGGTCTACATATAAAAAGATATGGGACAGATGACTCCAGGCCTCAGAGACTTGCACATAAACAAGTGTTACCTGTTTGTAGCACTCTGGTCCTAAACAGGGCTGCTAATAAATCTAGTTGTGCTAGGTGGTAACTACCCTCACTTATTTTCAGGTTGAACCACTGATTCCTGTCCTAAGTTTGAGTTTGGGGTTGGCGTTTCTCTCTTCTATCAATAGGTGGCACTGTTGCTTTTGGCATTAGAATGATGGATTACCATAAATTCAGGTAATGGGTAACTAGGTTGTCTCAGCCAATCAGCAGAAGTTTCTTTGACCACTGTGTATGCTGGGATAGGCTATTTATTTGGGAGGAGTCAGGTGATCTGGCTTCTTCCCGCCCAAGGCTGTGGCCTGGGTGGCTGTGTGTGTTGCTCCTGGTTGCTAGGCCTGAAGTCTGAGGCATGCTAGCTGCTAGGTTCACTTAAGGCCTATCCAGCAGTTCGGGGGTTCTGCAAAGGAGGAGTAGCCAGCCCGAAGCCTGGAGCAGATTCACATGTGTTAGAGGCTTGGCTTGAGGGGAGGCTGATCGTGTCGGGGTAAAGGAAAAGTAGTTGCCACAAAGGGACGACCACTCCTATTACCGGAGACAAGTTTGGAAGGGATGAAATTCTGAAGGAGTACCAGAGCAGACACTTCTCTAGCAGGGGACAGTGAAGTAGTGAGAAATCTTCAGTGGAGACTCATCCAGGAAGGCAGTGGGTAGCTGTGAATAAAGCTTTCAGGAGTACAGTGGGTAGCTGTAAGCAATGCTTGAAAATAAAGTACAGTGGTTAGCTGTGGGTGAAGCTTGGGAATCCAGCAGGTAGCTGAGAGTCCAAGAAGTCTAGTGAAAGACAGAAAGCTGAGCTTAAGGATCTCCAGTGGGATACTGTGAATTAAGCTGGAAGATCTACAGTGGGTTACTGTGAGAGAAGTTGTTGCCACACACCTGTAAGGCAAAGGCATAATAAGCTAGTATGCATAGCATACTAGCTCATTATGAATAACTTACCTGAGAACGAAGCCCCCGAAGTGGTCCTCCGTCTTCCTCTTCTTCCATGTATCCCTGAGTGACTTCCGAGTCTCGCTGCTCCGGCGCTGTGATTCGCTGGAGCCGTGATGACATCACTCCCGCGCATGCGCACGGGAGCCGACACTCACGGCATATCGCCGCGATCTGCGGCCTGCCCAGTGCGCCTGCGCACCGCTCTCTACGGCGCATGCGCCGTAGACAGCGGTGGCTGTCTTTGGGTAAATATCTCCTAAACTGTATAGGTTTAGGAGATATTTCTTGGACCTACAGGTAAGCCTTAATCTAGGCTTACCTGTAGGTCAAAGTTGGTTGTAAGGGTTTACAACCACTTTAACCACTTAAGCCCGGACCAATTTGCAGCCAAAGGACCAAGCCCCTTTTTGTGATTCAGCACTGCGTCGCTTTAACTGACAATTGCGCGGCCGTGTGATGTGGCTCCCAAACAAAATTGCTGTCCTTTTTCCCACAAATAGAGCTTTCTTTTGGTGGTATTTGATCACCTCTACGGTTTTTATTTCTTGCGCTATAAACAAAAATAGAACGACAATTTTGAAAAAAATGCTATATTTTTTACTTTTTGCTAAAATAAATATCCTCAAAAAAATATATAATTTTTTTTCCCTCAGTTTAGGCCGATACGTATTCTTCTACATATTTTTGGTAAAAAAATCGCAATTAGCGATTATTGATTGGTTTTCACAAAAGTTATAGCGTTTACAAAATAGGAGATAGTTTTATAGCATTTTTATAAAAAAAAATTTTTTACTAGTAATGGCAGCGATCAGCGATTTTTAATGTGACTGTGACATTATGGCGAACACATCGGACATTTTTGACACATTTTTGGGACCATTGTCATTTATACAGCAATCAGTGCTATTTAAATGCACTGATTCCTATGTAAATGACACTGACAGTGAAGGAGTTAACCACTAGGGGGCAGTGTAGGGGTTATGTATGACGTGATGTGTTTTTTTATTGTAGGGGCCGTGACCTGGCTTATGACGTCACTGAGTGTCCTTCCCTATAAAAGGGAAAGTCGATCGGTGACAGCCACACAGGGAAGCACGGGGAGAGGTTTGTTTACACAGACCTCTCCTCGTTCTTCAGCTCTGTGACCCATTCGTGGGACACCAGTGGCGATCGGGTCCGCTGGTCCCGTGGGCACAGGACTGGCGGTGCGCTCCCGACCCACGGCTGGGCACTTAAAGAATCACGTACCGGTACGTGATTGTGCCCAGCCGTGCCATTCTGCTGACGTATATCGGCGTGAGGTGGTCCTTAAAGTGGAGGGCCACCCTGAAAAACAAAAACATTTTAAGAATTTGAAAAAAATCTAAAAAAAAAAAAATGAAAAAAATTTTTTTTTTTTACTTACCAGAAATGCCTGTTGCTAGGCACTTTATCCTAATCTTCCTCTTCCTCCTCCGCGGAGATCTTCTGTCTTCTGTCTTCGTCGCGGCGTCTTCTGGGTAATGAGTCGCGCTGTGTTCTGGGAACTGTGTGTTCCAGAACACAGCGCGTCCCATTCGGAAAGCGCTGCGGGACTCGCGCATGCGCAGTAGCTGCGGGACTCGCGCATGCGCAGTAGGAAACGGGCAGTGAAGCCATAAGGCTCCACTGCCTGTTTCCCTTACAGGGAATGGCGGCGCTGGGACCCGAGAGCCGATGGACGGGTCGGCCTCGGGCGGCCGACATCGCGGGCGCCCTGGACAGGTGAGTGTGTTTATTAAGTCAGCAACTGCAGTGTTTGCAGCTGCTGACTTTTTTTATTTTTTTTATTTTAACCAGCCCTCCTCTTTAAGTGGTTAATTGCTATTGCATTTGCCTAAGAGTGTCCTGTGCTCTAAAGCCTCTCTCCCCACCATTCCTGTTAAGTGAAATAAAACTCTTTGTTCATTTTTACAAAAGGTGACTGGTGCCCAGTGGCAGCTGGAGCTCAAAATTTTTGGGGGAGTGCAAACAAACTGAAAAATTCTGAAAAAAAATCATCAATTGCAGCCCCGGTGTACCATCAAACGCAGCCCCTGTACCATCAAACGCAGCCACTGTACCATCAAGTGCAGCCACTGTGCCATCAAATGCAGCCACTGTGCCCATCAATTGCTGTGACTGTGCCATCAAACGGAGCCACTGCGCCCATCAATTGCCACCACTGTACCATCAAACGCAGCCACTGTGCCATCAAACGCAGCCACTGTGCCATCAAACGCAGCCACTGTGCCCATAAATCCAATTCCTGTCCCTTCATCCCTCAGATCAGTCCCAATTCCTGCCCCATCAAACCTCGAATCCTGGTATTTCACACAAATCCTGGTACATACCATGTCTCACAATCCTGGTATATAGCATGTCTCACAATCCTGGTATATAGCATGTCTCACAAAGCCTGGTATATAGCATCTTTCACAAAGCCTGGTATATATCATTTCTCAAAAATCCTGGTATATAGCATGTCTCACAAAGCCTGGTATATAGCATTTTGCATAAAGCCTGGTATATAACATTTCTCACAAAGCCTGGTATATAGCATTTCGCACAAAGCCTGGTACTTAGCATGTCTCACAAATCCCGGTATATAGCGTTTCACACAAAGTATGGTATATAGCATGTCTCACAGAGCCTGGTATATAGCATTTCTCACAAAGACTGGTATATAGCATGTCTCACAAAGCCTGGTAAATAGCATTTCTCACAAAGCCTGGTATATAGCATTTTCCACAAAGCTTGGTATATAGCATTTCGCACAATGCCTGGTATATAGCATGTCTCACAGAGCCTGGTAAATAGCATTTCTCACAAACCTTGTATATAGCATTTCACACAAATCCCGCACAATTACCCCCCTCCAGTCTGCACAATTACCACCCCATCTGCACAATTACCCCCATCTGCACAATTACCACCCCTCATCTTCACAAATACCCCCCTGTCTGCACAATTATTCCTCAGTCTGCACAATTACCACCCCTCCCCGTCTGCACAATTACCCCCCATCTGCACAATTACCGCACTCCCCGAGTCTGCACAATTACCCACCTCCCCCTAGTCTGCACAATCCCCCCCCCAGTCTACATAATTTCCACCCCCTATCTGCACAATTATCACTCCCCAGCCTGCACAATTACCAATCTCCAATCTGAACAATTGCCACCCCCCAGTCTGCACATTCCCCCCCCCCCCGTGTGCACAATTACCCCCCGAGTCTGCACAATTAGCACCCCCCCGAGTCTGCACAATTAGCACCCCCCAGTCTGCACAATTACCCCCATCTGCACAATTTCCCCCCATCTGCACAATTACCAGCCCCAGTCTGCACAATTACCACCCCCTATCTGCACAATTACCCCCATCTGCACAATTACCCCTGTTTGCACAATTACCACCCCCTATCTGCAGAATTACCACCCCTCTGTACTAGTACCTCTGTCTGCACAATTACCACCCCCATCTGCACAATTACCACCCCCGTCTGCATGATTACCACCCCCGTCTGCACGATTACCACCCCGTCTTCACAATTACCCTCCCATCTGCACAATTACCACCCCCATCTGCACAATTACCACCCCGTCTGCACAATTACCACCCCCCATCTGCACAATTACCACCTACATCTGCACAATTACCCCCGTCTGCACAATTATCACCCCCCAAGCTGCACAATTACCACCCCCATATGCACAATTACCAACCTCCGTCTGCACAATCACCACCCCATCTGCACAATTACCACCCCGTCTGCACAATTACCCCCTGGCGCAATTACCTGGGGGGTAATTGTGCAGGCGGGGAGTAATTGTGCAGGCGGGGGGTAATTGTGCAGACGGGAGGAGATGTAATTGTGTAGATGGGAGGGGGGTAATTGTGCAGACGGGGGTGGTAATTGTGCAGACATGGGGTCTGCACAATTATCACCCTCCCATCTGCACAATTAGCCCCCTCCCATCTGCACAATTACCACCCCCCACTCTGCACCACCCCCATCATCAGCACAGACACCCTAGTCACGCACTGAGTGAGTGGAGAGAATGAGAGGGGGGCAGAGCACTGCAGAGAAGCGCAGGGAAGGGAACGAAGGGTCCAGCCAGGGCTCCAGGGATTAGTGTGTCCAGAGCAGAGGGGCAGCTTGCATGCCACGGCCGCATACAGACTCAGTAACTGAGTAAGCTAGAAGAGAGAGAGAGAGACACCATCTGGTTCGTGACAACGAGCCTGACACACACTGAGCCTGTGGTGGTTTAATACCTTACAGGAGCTGCGCCAGCAAAGCTCAGGAGTCAGTCAGGCCTGCTTTGTCTTCCACCCACCATGCGCCGCTGGTCTGTCATAGTCCACTCCTCCACTCACTCCAAACACAGTGAGCCGAGAGACTGGAAGTGACGCGGTGTCATGATAACCACTGCCCACGCATGCTGCAATGGCAAATCACTGGAGCTTGCAGAATGGGGGAGTGTTTGTGGGCGCATCTCTTGAGCCCTGGGCACTCCCTAAATGTGGGAAAATTGTCTTCCCAGCCTGCAATCAGCTGATTGCAGGCTGGGAAGCTTCCCATAGACTCCTGCATGTCTTAAAGTGACTTTTTTTCAGACTGGGGGGTGGTGCCTGAGCGCCCCCTATGGACGGGCCGCCACTGCTGGTGCCCAAGCTTTCTATCTTGCACTAGACCCACTATGCCTAGTAACTTGCACCCTGAGGAGGAATATCAGTTCTCCCTGGCTCTGGGGGTCACCATCAGCACCTTAGAAGTCAGGGAGACCGTTACATTTTGGTGCCCAACGTGGGGCTCAATGTCATTTTTGCTTGAGTCACCCCTGACTGCAACTACACCAAGATTTAGCCTGGGTCCAAGGGAAACTGTGTTATTATCATTAAGAACTGTGTAGGGAAGAACCTAAGTGTCTTTTTTGCTCTTGAGAGAGTGTCAGCCTGGTCTTTTGCACTTTATGCCAATGCTTCAGGTGTTAAGTCAGACTCTATGATAGTTTTGGGGCATTGCTGGAGAAAAGAGGTGGGTAATTAAGTTACTGAAAAACATGGGAACCAATCCTTTGGTAGGGGGAGAAGCCATTGCTCTGCAGAGGAGGAGAAGGATACACGTGTTGCAACACTGCTACTCAGAGGAGGATATGGTGGACTAGGAAATTCATGTCCCAGGCATCAGCCCTGGCCTGAGAGGGCTGAAGAGCGTCATTATTGATACTGGAGTGCAGTATGTACCGAAAGGTAGCCTTGCTCTCTACACTGAGGGAGGCTATGAAGCCATCGAGCTGGTAAATGTCAAGTGTTCTGGCCTAGCTACAAATGTTCGGCCCTGGATTATCTGCAGGCACTGCAGAGAATCACTACTTGAGGTAGTTTTGCCAGCCCTTGCCCCACAGGTGCTACAGGTGAACTGGGACAAGAATGTCACCCTTTCGGCTCAGAAAGCTCCTGAGCCTGCTGCTGTCGCTCGGCTTACTAATTGTAGCTTCTCCAAAGTCAGGTATCCCAGTTATCTCCCCGACCACGGTCAGGCCCACCTACGTTCCCCCGATGATGGAAACTAGTGGGGAGAAGACAACAGAACCTGCCAAACTTGACATGAGTGAGGGCAGTGTGCCTGTGGAGACTGTGAAACCTGAGGTCTACAAGGGACTAGTATTTGGACAGTCTGTTGCTAACAGTATGAAACGCAACCTGCTCCCAGCCGAAGAATGTTATACTGAATCAGATTCTGATATTTTGTCTGATCGGATATCTGAACTGTTTTCAGACACCATGTCTTGGCCTGAAAGGTGGTCTGACAGTGATGCTGAACAACCCTGTAAGCTTGTAAGCTTGAGGAGCAGAAACTTCCCTCTGCTGTTAAAGCCTCCAGCACTAAACCTGAATTGTCAGTTGCTCCATCACCGGCCATCTGCCTAGCAAGTTCCTTGGAGGAAGAGTGGTGGGTACACAAGTCTAGAACCCCTAAAGCTTTGAGGCTAGAGTCTATTAGGATGTCCAGAATGCCTGACATTATTGGTGGACACTGGGTTACATGTGTACCAGATACACAAGTCCTACCTGGATGTGGGGGCCCTAAAACTTTACAGAGACTGTTAAAATTGCAAAGATTTGTTATGTGGAAACTAGCCTAGGAATATGGATACCTATACCCTTATGTGCCTGAAAGTCTGGAAGCTGAAATTCAATGTAAGCGGGCGCAGTGGGTTGATGTTGCTATTTGAGGGTATTTGAACTGCTGTGACCTAAAGAAGTTGTCATCTAGACATGTTGGAAGGCACACCAGTATTCTTAAAACTTGGGACTACAGTCGCCACATTTACCGAGACCATTTTGGCATCCGCCAGTCCAACCAGGAGGATGTGCAACATTATATCACCACTTGAATAGGCTCAACTGGAAAGCCTATTCAATTGCCTGACCCTCATTATTATTGGTAACAAAATGGAAAAGATGTTGAATGTTGAATCCAGTTAAAGTTGAACCCAGAGCTATGCTCAGTTTATCTGTGTTAGTTCCACCAGAAGTTGCTCTACAGTTGAAAAATTTTGATGTGGGGACACTCCTGCCTGCGCTGTCACTGCTGGACTGTTTTTCTGATACCAGCAGTTGCAGGGAATGCCTTAAAAAAAGACATACTGACCTGTGCCCTGGAATTGCCATTATGCCTCACTCTGCAAAGAGATATGCTGATCTGCCACCCTGGATTATCAGCATGTCCTGTTCTTCATATGTACAAAAAAGTGATCTCAGTCCCCAGCTGGGTTAAGGATAGGATGAGATCTGTTTAAAGTGCAAAGGGACTTTGTTGTTCCAGAAGAGGGAAAGTTCTTTATGAATAGAGCCCCTTGCATGTTGTGTGGCTAAAAGTGCTGTTGAGGAAGTAGCCATGCATACCATTCCAGAGTTTGTCCTTGTGAAGAAGGGAACTTGCTGGAAAGTTGTGGACCATGTTGCTGCACAGCCAGGAAAATGCCTATTGGACTTTGGGGGTTAAAGTACAATGAGATGTTTTTTTTTTTTTTTTTTTTTTCCACATCAGGAATCCTATGCAAGAGACTCAATCACCTTACAGCTCATTTATATCTCAGCATGGTTCCTCATCATCGTGGCTTATAATTATTTTCACTATTCTTTATTAGATTTTCCATCAAAAATTACAAATCGTCCTAAAATGCAGCTACACAACAACAGCCTGATTTTATTTCTTATCCTTTTCCCCCCTTCCCCCTACCTTCCCTTCCCCCTCCCCCTCACTCCCCCCCTCCTACCCCCTCCCTCCCCACCCTCCTCCCCCCTCCCCTCCCCCTCCCTCCCCCTTCACGCACAAAAGCACAGGGACAACGGTAAACCACCACTATAACACCTATATCTCCCTCTACTAATTCTTTCTAATCTATAGGGTATCCCAACTCATTTATCCAGGGCCTCCAAATTTCTTTCCACTCTCTAAAATTCCCTCTCTTTACATATAGTGTCTTCTCTTTCCATATTAGTTCATTAATACTTTGGGTCCACTCTCTCACCAAAGGGGCCCTCTCAGCTTGCCATCTTTGCGCGATCAGTCTATGCGCTTGAAATAAGCAGCGTATCAC
Organism: Lithobates pipiens; assembly: GCF_037356315.1. Classification (NCBI taxonomy): domain Eukaryota; kingdom Metazoa; phylum Chordata; class Amphibia; order Anura; family Ranidae; genus Lithobates; species Lithobates pipiens. The sequence goes on from NW_027507784.1 coordinate 269,571,707, forward strand.
TGCCGCCGTAGTGTTTTTTCGTTCTCTCTGCTCTTGCCTACAGCCCAGCACACACAGAATCAGGTCCATTACCAGTTCTAACTTAAAGATCTTATTAATACTATCCACCACGTCTCTCCAATACCGAAATAACTTCGGACAGCGCCACACCATATGCAAAAGGTCTCCCTGTCCCCGGCATCTAGGGCAACTGTCATCTGCTCTCCTACCGAACAAACATAATCTCTTAGGTGTATAATAAGCCCTATGTACCAGCATCCGTTGTGAGATCTTTTGTGAGGGGGAGACCGACATCACCGGCCCCAGCTCCATTATTCTCCTCCACTGCACATCTGATATTTCCCCTATATCCTCTTCCCACTTCCTCTTCAAATTCAGGTGGTCAGTTTCCTGGTTAGAATTCGTACCTAGCTGATTATAAACTCCTGATATACACCCACTTGCCTTGTCTATTGTAAGTAACTTCCAAAGTAGAGGTGTTTTATCCCACGTGGCGTATGTACCCCAAACTGTGCTGCTAAAGCGTGTCTCACCTGTAGGTAACTAAAGAATGATTGTTGTGGTATATCGTAGACCTTTTTTAAATCCGAAAATGTCCTTAAGACCCCACCATCATAAAGTTGGCGCGGGGGTCCCCATCAAAATCCATACCAGACCCTTATCCGAGCATGCAACCTGGCAGGCCACAGGAAAAGAGAGGGGACGAGAGAGCGCCCCCCCCCCCCCCTCCTGAACCATACCAGACCACAAGCCCTCAAAATTGGGAGGGTGGTTTGGCGTCCCCCTCCAAAGCACCTTGATCCCCAGATCCCGGCCTCCCTCCTTGTGTGAAATGGTAAGGGGGTTTTGTACCCCTACCATTTCACCAAAAAAGTGACAAAAGTGTTAAAAATTACAAGAGACAGTTTTTGACAATTCCTTTATTAAAGTCTTCTTCTTTCTATCTTCTTTCTTCTTTCTTCTGGTCTTCTTCCCTCTTCCTTTTTTCATCCTTTGGTTTCTTCCCCCATCTTTTTCTTCCCCCGATCCTCTGCTTTTTCCTCCGGTGTTCTCGTCCGCCAGATCAAAGTTAAGAGAAAAAAATTACTGAGTGGTTCCCGATCAGGCGCACCTAACACCTATTGGGGTAAGACTGCCATTAATGAGTTAAAAATGCTGGAATTGCTAAAACAGTCATTAACCACTACAATACAGGGCACTTTCACCCCCTTCCTTCCCAGCCCAATTTTCAGCTTTCAGCGCTCTAGCGCTTTCAGTGACAATTGCGCGGTCATGCTACACTGTACCCAAATGAAATTGTTATCATTTTGTTCGCACAAATAGAGCTTTATTTTGGTGTTATTTATTCACGACTCCGTTTTTTTTTTTTTTTGCGATATAAGTGCAAAAATTGCGGAAATTTGGAAAAAAAACAATATTTTCTTTTTTCTATTTGAAAAGAAATCCAATAAAATCAAATTTTGTCATAAATTTAAGCCAAAATGTATTCTGCTACATGTTTTTGGTAAAAAAAATTCCGTTAAGTGTATAATAATTGGTTTGTGTGATCACGGACATATGTACGCAAATGATCATGTACATATGTGTGCAGGTGATCACGTACATATGTGTGCAGATAATCATTGGGACATGTGATTTTAGTGGGACATATGTGGGGGACATGTTTTTATTATTAGGGACATGTGTTTTTATTATTTGGGGACATGTATGTTTTGGGGACATGTGTGTTTTGGGGACATATGTGGGGACTGTGTTTGCACTGTGTTGTGTGTTGTGTGTTTACACTACACTGATGATCAGTGAGTAAAAAGCTGTAAAAAGCAGCCCATACTCACTGATCATCAGCCGGCTGCAGCGTTCTGCTCTCCTCTCCTCAGCGGTGACTTCCGTGTGAGGAGAGGAGAGCCGATTGCCTAGCAACCGGCTGTTTGTTTACATCACATGACGGCCGTGATTGGACATGGCCGTCATGTGATCAGGAGGGCCAATCACAGAGCCCTCCTGCCGATCTGAGATGTGCCGTGTCCGGGTGACACGAGCACATCGGGATCGCGCCGCTGCGCGGGCGCGCGCGCGATCCCGCTACTCCTGAATGACGTTCCTGAACGTCCTATCAGGAGTAGACGGCTCCCACCCGGCCGTATATATACATTGGCCGGGTGGGAAGTGGTTAAAGAGACTGATTGTAAGGCTGACCCCTGTGAAGTGGGAGTGGCCCCAGTTGGGAGACCTACTGAGTGTTATCTTGTGAAAGCCTTGCCCTTGTAAAATTTTCTGTTTAGTGGGAAGGCAAGAGTTAATTAGACTGTGATAGTTTGGCCAAAATTTTAATAATTATATTGAAACAGTGAAGTAGAGAATATTATTGCTGTGCCAGAAGGAGGAACTGCAAAACTGTCCATAATCAAGGGTGTATTCGCTGATGCAGCCAATATCCCACAATTCAAGAAGCTCCATGGAAGGGAAACTTTGCTCAATAGCTTATCTTCCCAGAAAGAAGTAATATAAGATATACCTTTCTGATGTTTTGCCGAATAAGGGAAGATTGTATCCAGAAATTATCCAGAATTTGTTTACTTATTTGAACTCACGTTTATCTAAACTCACTTTTGAATCTTTTGATTGTTTGTTTTTTGACCATTATTACAATTTGTGATAAATCATGTTGGTTGTTTCTACACTTGGACTCTATAGTTGAGAAGATTACACGATTGTACATATTAGCACTTTTTTGAACTTTTTTGCACTTTTTTGCACTGATACCAGCTTCGGTGATATTCATTGTTGTGTTTGTGTAATATGGAATACTGACACTCCTTTTTGCATTTGCACTTTATAGAGAGCGCGGTTCTAATTAATTGTATTGAATTAATTATCTGCCCAGAAAGAAGAACTGAATAAAGAGTTGACATCTTTAAAGGTATCAAAATGAGCTCAAGGACTTCTGAATGGCAAGACAAGCGATCTGTCCTTCAGAAAGAGACTGGGATGTGGCTGCATTCTCAGCCAATCAGCAGGAGTTTCTTTGACCACTGTGTATGCTGGGAGAGGCTATTTATTTGGGAGGAGTGAATCTTTAGTGAGGAAACTAATAGAATGAAATATGCAGTGGACATGAAGGAAACAAATGAAGCAACGATTGGACACTCCTTTAAGAAATTCACAAGAATTGATTAATTAAATAAAGGGTAAGAAGATGCCAAGACATAGTATGCTAAGAGGAACCAGTGTGACCCCAAGAGTGAAGAGGGCCCCACCTAGAAGACAGGTGGTAATCAGTGTAGTAGGTAGCTGCTGGGTGCAGCTTAGAGTTTGTGTGAGAAGACTATCTGGAGGATACAGACAAGGGCTTTTTGATTGAGGTCAGAGCAGGCACATGAGTGGCTGCATCCTTAATGCTCTGCCATTTGAAGCTGGTTCTCACAATATATAAACATAAAAACAAAATAGCTCCAATTATGAAAATTTTGGAGAAATGGCTATTTTATATTTTTAAACATCTCTCATTCAATACACTTTTATTTTCACAAAGCAGCGAATATAGTATCAAGTATACATCAAGATACGCAAATAATTTCTATTGAAAAGGTACATAAGAAATACAAGCTTTAAAGTGTTCATATATATATTTAGAGGCAATACAAAAACAGGACAAAAAAAGTAAAAAAAGTGTAAAGTGCATCCCAAACACTTTTGGCTGGTTAAAAAAAAACAGCCAACATTCGTGTGTATGTCGGATGAGCATGCTGGCAAACCAGCAGCTGCCCGACTCCCATTTAGCAGTCTCAGCCAATGGCAGAGATTGCTAATTGGAGCGTTCTGGCGGGGGGGGGGGGGGCGTCCTCCTGCCAGAACTCAACAACTTTGCATAGTTAGTTCAGCTGTGCTCCTCTAGAGGGCAGCAGGCCAATAGAAGGAGCAGTCAGCTCCGAGCACGTAGCCTTTCATCACTGCAGCCCTGAGTGACAAGACTCCGGCCCTGCCTAGGTCCAATCAGATGCCGGGGACATCACTTCCAGTTCCATGGTCCATGCTGGTCTGTGTGGAGCTGCTTGGTTCCTTTGCTCCTGGAGAAACACTGTGATCCTTTCCAGCCAGCTTCTCAATCCTTTCCAGCTAACCAGAACAGCGGTGGGACCCACAGAGCCATGTGCAATACCAGGACTGCACTTTACTTTGACAAGAATGCATCTTCTTTAATCTTGTAAGTCTTTTTAATCTTATCCTATTAAAGTCATCATTTTAATACTACACTCAGGTCGGTGCCCCCCCTCCCTGTTTTTTTCCTTTCATGTATCAAATAAGTTACGTTTGCACTATTGAAGAAAATGGCCAAAAATAAAAGGTCATTGAAGAACATAATCATAAAGAAACACGAAGACCTCATCCACAAATCACCTCATAGCTCAAATCACCTTATATCACTCCTCCTTATGTAGGAGGCTACTACCGTAACCGAAAAAAATGTAAGCAAAAAAACTCCCCCTTTGGGGGGACACAAGAGTGGTCTGCCACCAGAAGAAAAGGTTGCCAGATGGCTACTTATGGCTGTAGTGGATAAATATGGGTGAAGACTTAAAAATTAAAAAAGATTTATTTTAAATATCAAAAGTACCATTATTACAAAAATTCATTCAGTACGATAACTTCATTAGAAATAATCCTAACATGTTTTTCAAAATACTAACATAACACCACCTATGTGATTTATCAAAAGTTTTTTTACCTACAACCAATTATTAAAAGACACATAAAGACAATACACTAACACAAAACATATAAACGGACATTGGAGAACCTAGGAGACAGATAAGAAACACAAGCAGTAAATTAAATGAAATGAGTTTAATTTTTCAAAAAAAAATTATTTTAAAGAGCTTCCAGATTTGCTGGTAAATCAATTGCCCCCCTACCCATGAAGTGCTTCACATACTTTGCCCCCCATGAACGCATGGGGGGCAAGCCAGGATGGCCCCTTTCAAATGTCGTCATTCGACCTGGTGAAAAGTTGGCCTTAGTTGCAACTGAGGCCAGATAGTTGGCTGCATTCTTCCATAGGAATTCATGAAAAATGCAGCAGCTCATAATGATGTGGTTAAGTTTGTATTCGGCCATGTTTATGGCCATTTGGAAAAGCTGGAACCGGCTGGCCATTATGCCAAAGGCATTCTCAACCACTCTTCTGGCACGGGCCATTAATTATAAACCCTCTGCTCTGGGGTCAGGGTCCTCATGGGGAACGGCCTCATCAGATGGTCCCCCAGTGCAAAGGCCTCATCTGCCACAAAAACAAACTGGAGGCTTGCCACATTATCCACCCCAAGGTGCCATTCTGGAGACGCCTGTAAAATTCCATCTGTGCGATCATTCCTCCATCTGACATACGGCCATTCTTCCCTACGTCCAGATATAAGAACTCATAATTCGTCATCACCACCTCCAACATCACAATACTACTGTACCCCTTGTAATTAAAGTAGTATGACCCTGAGTTGAGGGGTGGGATGATCCAGACGTGCTTCCGATCTATCGAAACCACTGGAGTTGGGAAAGTCTGCTGGTCAAATTGGGAGGCTACAGTCTGCCATTCCTGTGGGTTGGAAGGAAACTGTGGAGTCAAACAAGAAAAAAAAATATTTTGAACATAACAATGCAAGCAGATTAGACACAAACATTCTTGGCCATTATAAGTATAACATTGAAATGAGTATTTAAATACAAAAGTATAAGGTCCACTTATCAGATTCCTCACCCCCTCTGATGGGCCATTGTAAAAATGTTATGGCGGGGGGAGATGTTTTGGACAGGTAATCCTCTCCATTGAGAACTGAATGCATAAATAATGTGTGTTACTTTGGCCAGCCCCTCCTTACTTACACTATTGGCAGCCCACTGGACAGGTAAGAAGTGTCATAATCCAAAAATAGGAATCCTTACTGTCCAAATTGAAGCACATTTTGACATCCTGCAATTACCTATCAAGATGATAGGAGAACAAAACTTTAAACAGTACCATTTGAAAGTATTCAGGCAGGCACTTGCACTACATGCTTTGGTGAATTCATCCATAAATCTGACCACAAAAAGAGGTAGGTATAGTGTGTAGGAGTGAGTTTTGGCCCCAAAAAAAGCATCTTGCACTCTGCCGAAATTTAAGGAAAACAATAACATTTGGCCACATTTTAGGGGGTGTTTAGGGTAAGTACTACAATGGAGCTGACAAAATACATTGTTAAGTGACTAAGCTAGGCGTGTATGGGCTCAGGATAGCATGCTGGGGAGGTTAGTGAAGGCAAATATGCATGAAGGACAAAAAAGGAGCATTAAAAGTTTACACAGCATATTACAATCATGGTAATTATGGAATGATGAAATCAATAAAATCAATAAAATTAGCAAACATTAAATACATAGAATGTGATGTTAAAGGATAAAACTTATTTTGTTTGCAACTTTTTTTTGGTATATTGCAGTTTTTTGTGATAGGTTATGTACCATTTTAGATATTGTATGATCACTAGTCTCACATTTTTTATTGTTTGGTATTTGGTCTAGCGCCCCTATTATGAGTATATTTATAGCACTACAGGTTTTTTTCTTGTTTTTCTAGGGAGCAGCTATTAGTGTTTCATTTAGCACATATTTGATTCATTGATTATTTGATTGTTTAATTTTTCATACATTTTTTATTACTAATTTTAGTGGCGCGGGGTTTATTAGTTGCTGTGTTGTCAGCCACTCTTTTTCACATTTATTCTAGTATCAAGTTTTCTTGTTTACTTTATAAAACTCACGCAGACATGGATGTGTTCAATTTTATGAAAGATAGACACATTAACTTAGAGGAGGTTTTTCAACAGACTCCTAGTCCTAATTTAGACTTAGAAATAGGCTTCAAACAATTACAAACAGACATGGAAAAACAAATTAGGCTATGGTGGGATGTAGCTTCCTTTGATATGTATATGGAAAAGAGCCTGACTCCAAGGAGACTCAGGTGGGATATCAGTCCCAATGAAGGGACTGAAGATCTCCAAATGCTGGATGAATGGTACCAGTTTTTTAATGCCTGTGAGCAAAAACTGATGCAACTCATGGTCAGGAAAAGGAAAGCTAAATCTGCGATTTTGGATGCCAAGATCGCAGACCTTAAAGAAAGAATGGTACCATTCGTTGCCACTGATGAATATTCAGAAAGAGCTAAAACTCTCCAGAGTCATCTGGCTAAATATGATAGTGAAATTAAAAATAAAAAAATAAAAAAATATCAGAGGGATATTAAAGATTTTGAACAACATAAAGTTTATAAATGGCAGGAAACTCTTCTGGCTAATTCTGGCAATGAGACTTCAGGTGAAAGGGAACCCACCTTAGACTCGTTGACCAAAGCCAAACCAGTTTCAAGCACTCCGAAAAAAACTTCTACCAAACAAGGGGGTAATTCCAAAACTCACCACTATCCACCCTCTAAGTCCTACCCCTACTCCTCTCCCCGTCCGATACATACCTATAATAGGTATAGTCCTTTGGACAATAGATATCCTGATTATCATTATTATGAACCACCAAGAAATCTTTTTCCACCAAGGCCCCCTAGAGGTGCCTTTAGAGGTAACTTTAGAGGGAGACCAGGGCCTCAACCAAAATCAGCACCAGGGGGGGGAAGGGAGAGGATGGAAAGGGCCCTATCGTATCCCTCCTACCCCTTACCCCCCACAAGAACCTATAGAAAACGAGGAAAGAGAGGAGGCAGGAGAAAGAAAAAGAAAGAGAGACAAGTAAATGAGGGTATTTTTAATTTAGCAGGCGTCAAGCTTTCCGAAAAAGAATTAGAAATATTAAATCAGGGTTTAAAATTTGCACCTAATAAAGATGTGAATAAGTTTGAATTATTTGTTGACATCGAGAAATATGTGAGAAAACTTAATATTAAAAAACATTTCATTAACCCTAATTTAAAAACCAGTATCCCCACCACTGAGTCATCATATGTACGTAGTGGGTTGAAAAATAATTCCGTGTTTAATCCCAAGAAAGGGACGCATCACCACATAGAAGTGTTTAAAAATATGGTCCAACATCATGATGTGAGGAATTTAGAAATTAAAAGACAAGCTAAAAATAAAACTATATGGGAAGGCATAAAAATGATAGAAGAAAACAAACAGATAGTGATACGTGCAGCAGATAAGGGGGGGGGGGGGGTCTCGTGATATTATCCCGAGACTATTATTATCAGGAAATGGGACGATTATTAAACGACACCTACACTTATAAAAAATTAAACAGTGATCCGACGTTAAAAATAAAAACATTACTTATAGAGTGGGTAACAGACGGCCTACATAAAGATATTTTAAATCAAAAGGAAGCCGATTATCTTGTACCACATGCTCCTAAAATTCCAGTTATGTATATTTTGCCAAAAATACACAAAAATAGTGAAAGACCACCCGGCCGACCTATAATAAGCGGGATGGAATCTTTGCTTGCGAGGTTGGGAGAATATCTGGATGTTTTTTTCAAGCCACTAGTGACAAAAAGTCCTTCATATTTGAAAGACAGTAGAGATCTGTTAATACTTTTACAAGATTTGATTGCATCAGAAGATACCATCATGATCACGGTAGATATTGAATCACTTTACCCCAATATCCAACATAAAGATGCACTCACGGCAATAAAGTGGGCACTAACAAAAGAATCTAAATTAAAAAAGGTTCAGATAAACTATTTAATTAAGGGCCTGGATCTCGCTATGAGCAATAACTTCTTTTGGGCCAATAATGAGTATTACAACCAATTATCAGGAGTGGCCATGGAAGCACGTTATGCTCCCAGCGTAGCCAATATTGTTCTTAATAAATGGGAATCAGAAACCATCTATAAAAACATGCATAAGTCTCTTACTTTCTATAAAAGATATATAGATGATGTAATTCTTTTTTTGGAAAGTTACGCTAGAGAGTTTCAAAGACTTCTTGAGCAATATGAATGCTAACCAATATTGCTTGAAATTTGCAGCTGAATTCAGTAAGGTGGAAGTGAATTTCCTGGACCTCACTATTATGAAAAAGCATAATAAGTTTGTTACTAAAACCTACTTTAAGGTTACAGACAGAAATGGGTATGTGCCCACACATAGTTGCCATCATCCACAGTGGATAGGAGCCGTTCCAAAAGGACAATATATGCGATTAAAACGTAACTGTGAGGAAGAGTCTGAATTCCAGTCACAAGCTAAGGTTTTAACTAGTAGGTTCTTGGAAAAGGGCTACTCACAAAAAACTTTAGAGAAAGTCATAACACAGGTGTCACAGATGGACAGACAAACTTTATTGGTATCAAAGGCTAAACCAGAACATCAAGGAGCTATAGCCTTTGTGACAGGGTTCAATAGGCAGTATAAACAAGTAGAAACTATCTTTAAAAAATATTGGCCCATTTTGCAACAAGATAATGATTTGGCTTCCATTATCCCGCGGAATCCCAAATTTATTTATAGAAGGGCACCGAGTTTGAGAAACCAACTAGCCCGTAATGTCCCCGACCCCCCAAAAAAACTTGTAACCTTCCTTGATGGATCCGGCTTCCACTATTGCATGAGATGCAAAGCTTGTAAGACTACTAGAGGACCCGGTTCATCAGGGAAGATTATTCAGTTTCAATCCCAAGTCACCAAGCTGGAGTATAAAATTAAACCATTAATCACATGTAATTCAGACCATGTTACCTATGTGCTGGAATGCCCCTGTTCCATGCAGTATGTAGGTCGAACTACCAGACAGTTAAGAATTCGGATTAATGAACATCTTACAAATATTAAGAAAGGATTTCCCAACCATAGCGCGTCAAGACATTTCAAAACACATCATGATAGCGACCCTGCACTCTGTAAATTTTATGGGATCGATAAGATCTCTAAACATTGGAGAGGAACCCATATGAAAAGGGAAATATCAAAGAACGAAACGAAGTGGATATACAATTTAAAAACTATGCAACCTCTAGGAATGAACATAGAACTTGATCTGAATTGTTTTTTGTCTAATGACTAAAAAGTTTCCCGTATTTCATGACTCAGCTATTTTTCTGCCATTTTTCCACTTTGGAATTTATTTGGCGTTTTCTCTGGCCTGTGATGGGGGTTTTGGTTGGGTTTTTTCCCCACATCTGTTAACCAGAGAGATTGCCAGTTTTCCTTTTTGGATAATGGCAGTGATATATTTAAGAATTTCACATATGGTTTTTTGAAGAAACCTACAATTAGTAATCAGATAAAAACTATCCCTCTTTTTATTTTTATTGATGAAGGGGTATTTATCTCTATATTACAGACTGACATCTAGTGGTTGGTTTGTAAATCACAAGCAATTTATCCCCTCTGCTTTTTCAATGATGAAACCGATTGGATTAGTAGTAGTGTCCCCTTTTTTTAAATTTCACCTTTTTTAATTTTCTTTTATTCTAATTCATCCCTTTGTTTGTTCGGGATGATATGTTACAAATGTTTATTTGTGATTTTCGTTTTTATTTGAATTATTATTGCTGTTAGCCTTAAAGAGGAAGTAAACCCTGATGGGTTTACTTCCTCTTTTTTTCCCTGCAAAGGTAAAGCATAATGGACTACTATGCATCGCATAGTAGCTCATTATGTGTCACTTACCTGACACAGGAGCCAGCGAAGTCGCCGCTGTCCCCTGTAGTCCGCCGCATCCATGTTGCTTGTGGCGTCTCACAGCTCCGACGAATCACAGCGGCGCAACCGCGATGACGTCACTCCCGCGCATGCGCACGGGAGTCGCGCCTCGCAGCTCCACCGCTGTCATACGGCGAAGCCGCGATGACGTCACTCCCGCGCATGCGCACGGGAGTCGACAAATTTGGCAAATCCATTCTTGGATTTGCCGCATTTAGTGCGCCTGCGCGCCGCTGTCTACGGCGCATGCGCCGTAGACAGCGGTGCCCATTTTCGGGCAAATATCTCCTAAACCATATAGGTTTAGGAGATATTGCTTGGACCTACAGGTAAGCCTTAATCTAGGCTTACCTATAGGTCCAAGTTGTTTGGAAGGGTTTACTTCCTCTTTAAGTGGGACTGAGGCTGCGCATTAAATTAAGTGTTTCTCGATTGGTCTGTTGGATCGATCGAGACACTATAAAGAACGTTAATTTTTGTGACTGGGTACGCTTCCTGATGACGTGTCAAACGAAACGTACGTCGAGGCGGTATCCAGTCACGTTCGTTTACGTCTAGTTCCGGTCGTCCTTGGTCATCGGCTGCCCTTCGGTGGAACGCACGCCTTATACCACGAGGAACTACGTATCCATCACGAAAACTTTTTGTTTTAAGCAAGCAGCCCCAGTGCCAGGTTGGGCACCAACATATTTAAGCAGCCATTTGGCCTTATGTTTTATAATTTATGTTTTATTAAACGGTATTACGCTATGGATTTTTGTTTGGCTTTTTTTATGACCCATCTGAGTCTATGAGGAGAAGCTTCTGTCCATAGGAGGTCCACCTGATTCCATGTGAGCAGGGATTTTACCCTGCATAAGCCTATTTGACTATCTTTTTAATTAAAGTAGTCAACAGCATCTGGTAAGAAGACATCTATTTTCTTCACAAGTGGGGTGTCTTTTTTATGTCCATAAATTCTTGGTGAAGGGACATTGTTTTATTACGTTATAGAAGATCCCAGCAGTTGTTCTGTTTATGGATTCAGAAGAAGGTTTTCACTGAAAAAAAACCACTGCTTTGGACTTTTGGATTTATACTTATTTATTTATCTGTATTTCCTTTTTTTGGTGTTAGCACCTAATTGGGACTTCACCTACTATTGTTGTTCACCTTATTTTGTTTCAACTTTTTTTTTGGTATATTGCAGTTTTTTGTGATATGTTATGTACCATTTTAGATATTGTATGATCACTAGTCTCACATTTTTTATTGTTTGGTATTTGGTCTAGCGCCCCTATTATGAGTATATTTATAGCACTACAGGTTTTTTTCTTGTTTTTCTAGGGAGCAGCTATTAGTGTTTCATTTAGCACATATTTGATTCATTGATTATTTGATTGTTTAATTTTTCATACATTTTTTATTACTAATTTCAGTGGCGCGGGGTTTATTAGTTGCTGTGTTGTCAGCCACTCTTTTTCACAAAGGATAAAACTTACCTTAAAGTGGAGTTCCACCCAAAAATGTAACTTCCACTTTAAGCAATCCTCCTGATTTTTGGCAGGGAGTGGGGGCTTTGTTAAGAGGGGGACTTCCTGTCCCACTTCCTCCTTCCACCCAGGGACCGCCAAGGCGACTCCTCATTTCACCTTAGGCAGCCCCCCCTCTAGGCGATCTCTTGGGACATGTGACAGGTCCCAGGAGATCACCTGTCCACTCCTGGAGTGCAGCACCTCGCACATGCCCGTGCGTTTCCGGCTGTGAAGCCAAAAGCTGTCACGTTTGGGTGCCCAGAGTGGCAATAGAGGAACTCGCGGAGAGGAGGGGCAGAGGAGTGATGCTCTGTTTGGCCACATCGCTGGACCATGGAACAGGTTAGTGTCTGTTTATTAAAAGTCAGCAACTACACTTTTTGTAGCTGCTGACTTTTAATAAACATAAAAAGCATGGAACTCCGCTTTAATATAGTCCTTCTGCAGGACATGATTGATGGCAGAACAAGTCTCTGGAATAATGATTCCCAGAGCCTGGGGGGAGATCCCAGTCATGAACTTGATATCCTGGAGACTTCTCCCCATCACCAAGTAATGCAAGGTGGTGACAAGCCTTTGTTCGAGAGTGATGGATTGCTGCATGCAGGTGTCCTGCTTTTTAATATAAGGGGACAGCAAAGCCAACATAAGATTGAAAGATGAAGTCAGTCATCCAGAGACAATTCCTGAAATCATCAGGATTATTCTCCTGGAGCTCCCGCAACAAAGGCATATGAAAGAATTGGTCACGATTAAGCAACCAATTCTTGGTCCAAGAACCCCTCCTCCATCTGTTCATGGACTGGACTTGGGTCAAAGCAGTAACTCCAACACCAAGCTCAACAACAGCACAAATTCTATGACAAGTACATAACCGCAACTTGGCTAGAAAACGAACCGCTGCCCAGAACGAACTGACAGAACGCATTGAAAATCAGAAAGGATCTGAGAAGAATGAGCTGAAAATCAGAAACAAGCGGAGAAGAACGCTCTGAAAATAAGAAGCAACCTATAAAAAGAACGCACTGAAAAACAGGAACGAGCTGACAACATGCACCGAAGAACAGCTACGTACTGACAAGCACAAACTGAAAAGCAGAAAGGAACTTAAAAGCACAAGGCTGAAAAGCGCGAATCGTCTCTCACCAAACTTCTACTAACACAAGATAAACACGAGATTAGCAGAAGGAGCCCAAAAGGTGGTGCACTGGCTATTGAACTTACTTTTTATTGGTTCGTGGTATGTGTTGTACATCACCATGTTCCCTCGTTCGTAATTGTTGGCCAACATTTGTGTGACTGTGTGTATGCAAGACAAGTTGGAGCCAACAACCTTCGAACAAAAATCCATGGTTTTGTTGTCGGAAAGTCCGATCGTGTGTACAAAGCATAACAGCTAACACTGACAATCTGCAGGAGACCTGCATGGCATCAGTGATCTGTTCATTGCTGCTCCAGGCTCCTAAATTTTTTTTAAAAATGCTAATTTTTTACCTGCAAAAAAATGTGCATTTATTATATTTTTTAAAAAGGTGAACTTATGCTTTAAGGGCTTTACATTCTTTGAATGGCATGCTTTCCTTTAGCTTTTAAAGAGTATGATATCTGCAATTTAAATGGGAGGAAAACAATTATATTTTTTTATTGAAAATAATACTGATTATGGCTTAAAAATAAGGAGATATGGTAAAATCCACAGGAAAATATACCAAAAAAACAGGCACGAGCTTTCTAAATAGTTTGGAAAATGAGAGTGCAAAATGAAAAGGAAAAATGTAGGAAAAAAAATTCTTAAAGCGGGAGTCTGCCGGGACTCCGCGTTTTATTATTTTTTTAAAAGCTAGCAGCTACAAATACTGCAGCTGCTGACTTTTAAAATAGTGACACTTACCTGTCTAGCGCGCCCGCGATGTCGGCACCCGAAGCCGATCTCTAGATCGTGTTGTCGGGTGCTGCCGCCGCCATCTTGGGTATGGGAATCAGGAAATGGAGCCTTTCGGCTTCATTTCCCGGTTCCCTACTGCGCATGCGCGAATAGCGCTGCACAATAAGGATGGTCCCCGCTGCCTCTGGGATCTGTGTGTTTCCCAGCAGGCAGCGGGGCACTTGCGGAAAGGGGCGGGCACTTGCGGAAAGGGGCGTAATCTACGCCCCTTTCCGTAGAGAGCTATCCCGGAAGTGGGTGCAGAATACCTGTACTGTACAGGTATCTGCACCCCCCTCCCCCCTGAAAGGTGCCAATTGTGGCGCCGGAGGGGGGGAGGGTTCGGATGAGCGGAGGTCCACTTTAGGGTGGACCTCCGCTTTAAGGCTCATAAATAAGCCAAGTTGACAGCTTGCATAAAACAATAAAATACATACGTCACAAAAGTTATATCAGTGTCTGATATTTTCTATTTCATGTTGATATGGGCACAGTTGGACATATTTATTTAAATATTATTTGACATAAAGCAACTTTTTGTTTTAGGTTTACTGGTCCTTGAATTCATCATGAATATTTTGCTATGTAGAAAAATGTTATGGTAATAAATGAAATAATCTTATATTTCAAACCAAAAAACAAAAAAAATAAAAATAAACAGATGTTATGGTTCTTTTTTTCAAATTGATTTCATTTCTTTATTGCTAGCCAGGGACGCAGTATTTCTTGTTAAATTACACTGAAAATTTAATATATGCTATTGTAAACGAAACCATCAATCTCTGCAGTGCTGTAACACCATGCATTGGAGCGAAACTAGTTTATTGAGTTTGTGGGAGACCAAATGCAGCATTTCATTCAATTTCAGTTTACAAGGCTAGAGCGTGCTGTGTACAACAGTGCTCTATTTTATTAATGTGCCTCCTTCTTCCTAATTGACTCTCCAGCCTGAATTTGAATGAGGTGACAGATACAGGAAACCAGTAGGGCAGCATATTTTTATGCTTTTCTCAGTAGCGTAGTTTAAAGTGAACTTCATAAAAGCATTCTTGCTGCATATCTATATGATCTGTATTTAAATATCTGAAATCCGCCATTTTTAAATTATGTGGTATATATTTCAGTTTTGCATAAATTAAATGCAGATGAAAATGTGTGTCAGGCACGTTGATGTCCAATGAAAAATGATATAGCTTTGGAAAAAATTACATAGTGTCTAAGTAAATGCAAATACTGTATATTTCTAAATACTGCCGTGGGAAGAAGGACTGCAAGGTTCTTAAACTTAGCTGTTTTGTTTAAGACAGATTGTCTGTGTATACAACAAAATATCCATGCAGATTATTAGCAGGCAATCTTTATTGTCACATTGCTTGTGGGGTGCCCCCATACTACCATTGTGTTGTAAGGGCCTATCTTGAAGAGAATATGCCAAACAGATGGATTGGGCGAAGTAATTCAGTAGAATACCCTTCGTGTTCATAAAACCTCATGCCACTGGACTTTTTCTTATGGGGATTTCTAAAAGATAAAGTTTATGCTACAAAACCAGCAACCGTTCACAAATTAAGAGTAGCCATTGAAAGAGAATGTGCCCTAATAGCAAATAAAATGATTCTATGCTTTGCGTTATCAGCAATGCCTGGACCAGAATGGTCATCAATTTGAGAACAAATAAAAAAGTATTTTAGTAATAAAAGTAATATAGTTTATGTATTTTATTTTAACATTTGAAATTGTATAGTAATAAATACTGACTTTATAATCAATCAAATTGTGTATACTTTTTTTTGGGACACCCTATATTAAGATAAGACAGATGTGCTTAAGAAGGTTACATATAGACATAGTTGGTAAGGTTGAATAAGACACTGGCCCATCCAGTTGAACCTGAATGTGTGCATTTGTTGATGTCACTATCAATTTTTAATATCCCTGTATATTGTGTTCACAAATAAACTGGGAAGGTTTTTCACATTCTTACCATTCTAACAGGAAAGAATCCCTAACACCATTTAGGATTGTTCTGATTCTCATCCATCTTCATTGTGTGACCATGTGTCTTTTTTAGAGATTACATATTTTTCTGAAAGATTTATATTGCAAGCATATTGCCTCCTTGGCATCTTTTCTGCAGGGAGAATAGGTTTAATGTTTGCAATCGTTCCTTAAAACTGAGGTCCTCCAGCCCCTTTATTAACTTTGTTGCCCTTCTCTGGAATCCCTCCAGCTCATCCTTCCTGAGGATTGTTGACCAGAACTGGACTGCATACTCAAGATGTGGCCAAACCAGAGTTTTGTAAAGTGGTAGAATTATAGTCTTATCTCTTAAGTATAAAAATGGTGGTGCTGCGCTGTTTAATAACTAATGAATAAACAAAGTGACAAAATATCTTCAATTTCAAGTGCAAGTACAAATGACATGGATGTAAAAATGTCACAATAAATAAATAAGATAGATATGGTAAATTAATGGATGAAAAGGTGGTGTGCAAAAGACAGTTGATTGAAAAAATGCACTAAAGATGTGCCAACCTAGGTACAAATACAAACAAAAAATATGAGTCCATTGGCCAACATAAAGTGAATAAATAAGTGATGATCCCCTTCACCAAACAGTGAATGAACGGCTGAGGTCAAGCCCCTCCAATGTGACTGCACCTCAGTGTGCGCTAGCTTCTCACCTTACGGTCGTAAGGTAACAGCATATATCTGAATCCAATACTCCAGATGGCCTCCAAGAGTCCTCTATGGTATCCCTCTCCAATGGGTCTGGTAGTAGTTCCATTTGTTGGATAAAGCCTCATATGTGGTTACCTCAGTGCCAGTGGTTAGGATAGAAGAAAGATCCCAGTTAGTGTAACAATGTTTTGATAAATGATTTATTACAGTAAAATGTAGAGTTGGTACACTCACTTTTAAAAAAAGCTCACATACAGACAATCCACTAGTGGTGAGCTTGTATTCCTGCATCACTTCCGGTTTTGCCTATAGCTCAATCCCAACGCATATCGTCATGCCTACGTGACTTCATCAGGGAGAGTTCCCCTGATGAAGTCATGTAGGCGTAATGATACACGTCGGGATTGAGCTATAAGCAAAGCCAGATGTGATGCAGGAATAGGAGCTTCCTGCTCATAGATTGTTTATATGTGACCGCTTTTTAAAAGTGAGTGTACCAGCTCTACGTTTTACTGTAATAAATTGTTTATCAAAACGTTATTACATTATCTGGGATCATTCTTCCATCCTAACTACTGGCACTGAGGTAATCCAATAGGAGGCTGTATCCAACAAAGGGAACTACTACCAGACCCATTGGAAAGAGACCCCATAGAGCACCCCCGGAGGCCATCTGGAGTATTGGATTCAGATAAATGCTGTTGCCTTACAGCTGTAAGGTGAGAGGCTAGCACACACTGAGGTGCCATTACATTGGAGGGGCTTGACCACAGCCATTCATTCACTGTTTGGTGAAGGGAATCATCACTAATTTATTCACTTTATATAGCTTGATGGACTCATATTTTTTGTTTGCAATTGTACCTAGGTTGGCACATTGGCTATTTATGTATTATTATTTTGGCTGTCATTTATGCCCAGTTTGACACACATGATATTATTATTATTATTATTAATATTTAAGGTACTTATATAGCGACATCAATTTTACGCAGAGCTTTACATATACATTGTACATTCACATTCACATTGGCCCCTACCCTCAAGGAGCTTACAATCTAAGGTGATATCCCTTCATTGCACTGTTCACATATATTGCATCTTTAGTGCACTTTTTAAATCAACTGTTTTTTGCACACCACCTTTTCATCCATTAATGCATGAGGACAAAGAGGACCTTATCTTATTTATTTATTGTGACTTTTTTACATCCATGTCATTTGCACTTTAAATTGAAGATATTTTTCACTTCGTTTATTCATTAGTTATTCTACAGTGCAGCACCACCATTTTTACATTCATATATCTGCCACGGATTAGCTAAACGGTGTCTGCCGCAGTAGGCTGTCTATGTTAATTACTCAATTCTAGTTGACAGCGTGAGAGTATCACCTTTTCCTTATCTCTTGAGTAAATACTCTTTTTAATGCAAGCAAGTAGTCTGCTAGCCTTTCTTGCTGCCGCTTGGCATTGTATGTTATTGCTGAGTCTGTGATTGTGAGGTTCTCCCCTAGTGGATAACTTACTTTTATATTTTTCGACCCAATTGCATTACTTTGCATTTTTCATTTTAAATTTCATCTGACATATAACTGCCCACCCCTCTATTTTAATCTTGTAAAGTTCTAAGACTGTGGTTCTTAAACGGTAGGCCTGTTTTGCTAATTTTACATGGTTCACTGTGTTCTGTTTTAACCACTTTCAGACCGGACCATTTTGCTGGTAAATGACCAGAGGTCTTTTTACAATTTGGCACTGCGCTGCTTTAACTGGTAATTGCGCGGTCATGCAATGTTGTACCCAAACAAAATTTGCGTCCTTTTCTTCCCACAAATAGAGCTTTCTTTTGATGGTATTTGATTGCCTCTGCGATTTTTATTTTTTGCGATATAAACGTAAAAAGACCGCAAATTTTGAAAAAAAATGATATTTTCTAATTTTTGTTATTAGAAAAATCCAATAAACTCAATTTTAGTCATACATTTAGGCCAAAATGTATTCAGCCACATGTCTTTGGTAAAAAAAAAGTCAATAATTGTATATTTATTGGTTTGCGCAAAAGTTGTCACATCTACAAACTAAGGTACGTTTTCTGGAATTTACGCAGCTTTTAGTTTACGACTGCCTATCTCATTTCTTGAGGTGCTAAAATGGCAGGGCAGTACAAACCCCCCCCAAATGACCCCATTTTGGAAAGTAGACACCCTAAGGAAATTGATAAGTGGCATGTTGAGCCCATTGAATATTTTTTTTTTTTGCCTCAAGCGATTGAATAATGACAAAAAATATATATTTTTTTTTTTTTTACACAAAGTTGTCACTAAATGATATATTGCTCACACATGCTATGGGCATATGTGAAATGACACCCCAAAATAAATTCTGCTGCTTCTCCTGAGTACGACTTTTTGGGAGCCTAGCCGCGTACGGGGCCCCGAAAACCAAGAACCGCCTTCAGGTTTTCTAAGGGCGTAAATATTTGACTTCACTCCTCACTACCTATTACAGTTTTGAAGGCCATAAAATGCCAAGATGGCACAAAACCCCCACAAATGACCCCATTTTAGAAAGTAGACACCCCAAGCTATTTGCTGAGAGGCATGTAGAGTCCATGGAATATTTTATATTTTGCCACAAGTTGCGGGAAAATTACAAACTTTTTTTTTTTTTTTTTCACAAAGTTGTCACTAAATGATATATTGCTCACGCATGCCATGGGCATATGTGAAATGACACCCCAAAATAAATTCTGCTGCTTCTCCTGAGTACGGGGATACCACATATGTGGGACTTTTTGGGAGCCTAGCCGCGTACGGGGCCCCGAAAACCAAGCACTGCCTTCAGGATTTCTAAGGGCGTTACAGTTTTGAAGGCCATAAAATGCCAAGATGGCACAAACCCCCCCCAAATGACCCCATTTTGGAAAGTAGACACCCCTAAATTTAGGGGTACACTAGTGAGACTAGGTAATAAATGGCGGGTGCCCTGAAACTATAAAAAAAATAACTAACCAACCAGCGTCACCTGTAACAGTTATATTGTGATCACTGGTGAAAGGGTTAACTAGGGGGCAATCAGGGGGCTTTATGCGGTAGTATATGGGGGTCCCTGGCGCTATAAAAAGCTGCGGTGAACCTAAATACCTACCTGCCTAACTAGCGTCACCTGTGACACTAATACAGCGATCAGAAAAACGATCGCTTATTAGGCTGGGTTCACACTGGAGCGATGTGGGAACGCCACGAATGCGCGGCGGGTTCCCGCATCACATGTCTCCCGGCGGCAGTTCACACTGCCCTATGCGAACTGCTGGGAGTGTCAGTGAAATGTTAATGACACCCCCAGATCAGTTCGCATATCGCAGTGCGATCTGCAAACTCGGATCGCATGGTGTGAATACCCATGCGATCCGATTCTGCTGCGGACCAAAAAAAGGGTCCCGTGCGAGTTTGCGGCGGGTGCGGCGGGTGCGACACGAATTCAGCCATACTATCTATATGGCTGAACTCGAATCGCACAGAGATCGGATGTGATTTGCACTGCAGTGCGGTGCGAATCACATCCGTTCTCATAAACCGCTGCAATGTGAACCCAGCCTTAGTGACACTGGCGACGGGGGGTGATCACGGGGTTAAACCTTTATTGGGGGGGTTAGGGGGGTACCTTAGAACTAAAGGGGGCTAACCCTAACTGCCCTAACAGTTATTACAGTCACAAATGACACCCGCCGGGTGATCAGGGGGTTAAACCTTTATTAGGTAATAAATGGCGGGTGCCCTGAAACTATAAAAAAATAACTAACCAACCAGCGTCACCTGTAACAGTTATATGGTGATCACTGGTGAAAGGGTTAACTAGGGGGAAATCAGGGGGCTTTATGCGGTAGTATATGGGGGTCCCTGGCGCTATAAAAAGCTGCGGCGAACCTAAATACCTACCTGCCTAACTAGCATCACCTGTGACACTAATACAGCGATCAGAAAAATGATCGCTTATTAGGCTGGGTTCACACTGGAGCGATGCGGGAACGCCACGAATCCGTGGCGGGTTCCCGCATCGCATGCCTCCCGGCGGCAGTTCACACTGCCCTATGCGAACTGCTGGGAGTGTCAGTGAAATGTTAATGACACCCCCAGATCAGTTCGCATATCGCAGTGCGATCTGCAAACTCAGATCGCATGGTGTGAACACCCATGCGATCCGATTCTGCTGCGGGCCAAAAAAAGGGTCCCGTGCGAATTTGCGGCGGGTGCGGCGGGTGCGACACGAATTCAGCCATACTATCTGTATGGCTGAACTCGAATCGCACAGAGATCGGATGTGATTTGCACTGCAGTGCGGTGCGAATCACATTCGTTCTTATAAACCGCTGCAATGTGAACCCAGCCTTAGTGACACTGGCGACGGGGGGTGATCACGGGGTTAAACCTTTATTGGGGGGGTTAGGGGGGCACATTAGAACTAAAGGGGGCTAACCCTAACTGCCCTAACAGTTATTACAGTCACAAATGACACCAATGCAAAAAAAAAAAGCAATTGGTGTCACTGTGACTGGGGGGGCAGGGGTAATTGGGGGGTGATCGGGGGGTAAAGGGGGGGTGTGAGTGTGCCTGGCATGTTCTACTGTGTAGTGTAGTGCTTGTGCAACTCACCGATGCTCTCTCCTCGGTGCCGGAACGAAAAATACCGACAGGGAGGAGAGAATACATCACTTCCTCTCCTGTGTTTACATTACAGGAGAGGAAGTGATGTCACCGGACATTTTCATTCGTCGGGAGCGATCGCGAGGGGGTGGCCATGAATGAATGGCCGTCCCCTCGTCCGGGATCGCTCCCGAACGAATACCGACCGCCGCAGGCACCGGGAGGGGGCCCGATCGGGCCCCCGACCCGCGGGCAGGCAAGGACGTACATGTAAGCCCTTATGCCTGCCCGTGCCATTCTGTCGACGTACATCGTCGTGCGGCGGTCGGCAAGTGGTTAAACACTACTTTATGTATTTGCACATAAGTATTGATACCTAGTCTCTGCAGACAGTGGGGCAACATGCTGAGATGGTACAATCTACGGGCAGTGTCAACTCACCAAGAAGATTTAGCGCCATTCACGTGGGTGGCTGGGGGGTGCTAGGTGGTTGAGCTGCAGCTTTACCACCCCTAGACTGTCCACCTAAACTAGGGCATGCAGCCGCTTACAGATGTATCCATGCCACAGCCGCAAATCTTTTTTCTGGTGAAAATGAAATGCCAGGTCTCATTTAACAGGCAGTACAACTGCCAAATGTAACCCATTCAAGTGAATGGTGCCACGACACAACTGCACTGCAACATACATTGGATATTCTTTTTGCTGGATATCCATGGTGCACATCAGGGGAATGGCTGGGATACAGGAGTTGTGTCTTCAAATTGTATGTTCTCTCTTTCCAATCAGTTTATGGCATGCAGGCCATGGCATCAGACCTTCAAACTCTTCAGTCCCTCCTCCACCTAGGCTCCATCTGCGTGTTATTCTTCACTCTTTCCCCTCAGACTTAGATGACACAAATCTCTCCTAATATACAGGGTGTTAGTTCATAAACCATATAGTAGATGGCCTGGAGAGATAATAGATGTAGATGTTATGTAAAAGCTCTGTAGGTAAAAAGGGGAGATTTGAATTGTCAGCCAAGGAAATGCATGTGCTTTTTAAGGTTTTTTGAGTAAAACAAATGTAAAAAGGTTAGAGTAAACTTCAAACTGTATAGAATAAGATGTAATGCCATTGCAAAGGGGCCACATTTGCTAAATTTGGTGTAAAGATCTCCCTTCTCCCTTATATTTAATTAGTGAAATACCATGACTGGTGGCTGTTAGTGTATGACTGATGGTTTTTTCAATTTGCTTTTCACTAGCTTAAGCAGTTTGCATGTAAGATAAACTGAGCATATTTTAAACCCTAGAAATACCAATAATAATGTAGTTTGGCAGTAGCTACAAATCTGAGGGAAAATCTTATAAAAATGTTCAGAAGATGTCAGTTGATGACAGTTACACTAGCAATTGTTTGAGGCACCTGAATGTATCTGGCTTAGGCATACATGAACATATTACCACTGGCAAAGGATTATATATATTTTCTACGAATTTATGAATTGTATTAATGTTATTGTCCTATGTGCATTTTCTTACATCAAAGACTGTTGCTCACCTGAAGTTATTATATTGAATTTCATATCCCAGTACTGCACATAATCATTTTAGATTACCGTTAAATAAGGTGAATGGAAGCAATTTATAAAGCTTAAAAATTATAAGACATTTTCACGATGGACCAGATAGATAGAGTTCCTCAAACGTAATTTTGGAAATTGAGCATTGCTTGTATATTCATGTGTGTATTTCTCATAAAAGTTTAATTTTATAAATCAGTATAAATAACAGGCAACTTTTTCTAGTAGGTTAAAGTGATACTAAAACCTTTTTTTTTTTTAAATACAAACATGTTATACTTACCTTCTCTATGCAGTTGGTTTTGCTTACAGCAACCCAGATCCTCCTCTTCTTGGGTCCCTCTTTAGTGCTCCTGGCTCCTCCCCCCTGTTGAGTGCCCTCACAGCAAGCAGCTTGCTATGGGGGTACCGGAGCTGAGCCGCAGCTCTGTGTGTCCATTCAGACATGCATCCCTCTTTCTCCTCGTTGGCTCACTGACTTTGAATGACAGCAGTGTTAGCCAATGGCGCTTTGCTGCTGTCTCAGTCAATGAGAAGGGAGAGTCTGGACAGGCGAGTCTCTCACGCTGTATCGAGATGCTGCTCAGGTAAGTATTAAGGGGGCTGTTGAAGGCTTTGTATCCTATTGCACAGAATGCATTAAGATAAAAAAAAAGAAAAAAACTTCTGCTATTACAACCACTTTAAATGGAGAAATGTCTTTGTTTAGAGAAAGGGTGGTATCCTTGGAATAAACTCTGAATTAGCAGTTGGCATTATTCATAAACCTTACAATACACTTATTTTCTCAGCCACTTCAAAAATCAAGCAGCCCTCATCAAAATTAGTGATGAGCAAATCTGCCTGGGTTTAATTTATGGGCTGTTTGACAAACCTTCTGTAAATTCCTGCAATTACAAGTTTTAAATGTAATCTCATAAGGGGGAAAATATTGAAAATCAATTCCGGGGGATTTCAATACTAATAAGGAAGGGATTGTCAAACTAAGGGTATAGGGAGCTGGGCACTGCCCAGAGGGACACGTACCAATGGAAAAATAAATGTTAAAAATGACTGTTCAGCAGAGACAGGATCCTCCTTTTTTTGTGACATCAAGGGAGACAAGGGAAAACACAAAGTTCTTTCAATTACAGGCTTGGCAGATGCCCTTAACCTGTATTTGGCGTTATAGAACTATTCTCATGGGCAACATAATCAATACTGCATACTATCATTCATCACATACTTTGCATGTGTAATATATTTCTATCACCGTTATATTATTGCATAACTTTAATATAGCAGCAGCACCCCAATCTGTTTCAATATTCCAACTAGGAAAAAATGCTTTGTAGTTAGTTGTTGATGCAAAATCTGATTTCTTTAACAGTCTATACCAGCCCCAAATGCTTGGATCACTGGGCATTACCACCACATGTGGCTAAAGAAGTTCCTTTCTCCACCCCTCTCAATATCTGTTTGATGTGGCAAAAATTGATGTATGCACAATGGTACTCTGTACCAGCGTGCCAATAATATAAAACTAGATTATTTAATCTTGGAGCTACATGAAGAAACATGATTTCAAGCTAAATTCTTATGTTTTTTGGTATTCTGTAGGTTGGATGTGCAATTCTTGTTTCCTGCAGTATTCTATATTGGGGGGTAATGTAGTGGAAAAACAACCTCTTTAATGGATTCAGTTTTTTAATAAAGTATAAAGGTTTAGGAATGAAATGATAAAAATGATTAACCTGTTGATATCTCCAATAGCCTAAAGCTGGCCATGCACAGATTAAAATTTGGCTGATTCATTAAGGACCGGGTTAAGATTTATTTCATGTTTTCAGACAATTCCAAGTGCAGATGTCAAAATACAATGTCCTAATGGGGGGTTCCTCCATCTACTTCACTTGTGTGGATGAAAGAATCTGTTATTTTATTTTTGCTCAGCCTGATAGCTAAAAAATAAATAAATACCCATCTATGACCAGCTTCAGGGCTGTACGACCTATTTGGACTTTATTCCTTCCAGTCACATTAAGTCAGTAGCGGGGGTGTAACCTTACAGTTGTGCAATTCCTAAAAAACGCCATGATTCAGGCTTCTAAGTAACCAAGGAGGATATTTTATAAATGTCATTGGATAATTACATCTCCATCTGTTTTTGCTGCATATGCTATCTCAAACCTGGAAAATTTGTTTTGTTAGTGGGGAAGTTAGATCGTTATGTTGTCTGGTGTGCTTGGGGGCCAGCAGATCTAAATGAAATTGACTGTAAATTTGAGTTGAACCCATCTTTTTTGAATAGCATAAAAATTGCTTTGCAAGAATCACTTCTTTAAAATATTGCTTTATATTAGGAATGTTTGAGTCTCCATCAAATTTTGAAATATACAATATAAGAGCTGGATATTTACACATAAATTACTTTTTTGCCAGGAAAAATGCAAAATAAGGTTTTTTAAGAGTGGAAAAATTTAAGCACTGGTTGAAAGTGAATCAAGATGTGTCATAAACTCATATAAACCTCCATAGGACCGCAGAACTCAGCAGGCAAGCAGCTACTTGAAGCAGAGTTCTTGGTGGAAGTATAGCTGTCAGGCTTTAGGCTGGAACATAGGTAGCAGCTGCTTCCAGGTGTAGGAAGATGGCTGCGGCTCCAATCAGCACCTCTCTCAGCTGGGTGAGGGTGACAAGAAGTAGAGGGGGAATGGCTACATGTTACAGAGTAGTAGGACCACCCCTTTATCAAAGGACCATAGGAAGTTTGTTTTTTATGTGCATTAGAATCTCAAGACCTAATCTGTGAAAGGCTGCATTCACTTCACCTGGTGTTCCCTACCACCCTCCTGGCCCTCTTATGTGCCCTATTAAATGATGTTTGGAGTCTAGTCAGTGCAATAGCTTATACATTTTCTTAGAAGAAACCATTTGCTCAATCTTCTTTCTCTTGTGGGTAGACACCATTTTTAGACAGACATCAGGATTTACTTGGCTCTGTCATCTCCGAACCTACATCTCAGCCCAGGAAATAAATGGAGATTCTACATGATGTCTAAAAATGGGGCCATCCTTCAAGAAGGAAAAGCAAGTGAAGGCATTATCAAGGGGAGTACTGTGATCTCTATAAGAGGTAATAATGTAAATATCAGTAAGTGTTAGCCCCCGTATACAGGGTCGGAGATTCCGACAACCAAATCCGTCAGAGTTATTCCGACGGATTAATTCCGGAAGAGGTCCGGAAGTGATGTTGCATACACACGGTCGGACTAAGTTGTCGGAAAATCCGATTGTACATAACGTGATGACGTTATTTCGTTACGACGGGACTACATTCAGGCTAGTAGCCAATAGCTTTGGTCTAGGAATTTGATCTGAGCATGCGTGGCACTTTGTCCATCGGAGTAGGCTACACATGATCGGAGTATGTCCGATCGGAGCATTTTGTCGGAAAATTTTACCGGCAAGTTGGAAAAGTTGGTCCGTCGGATATGCAGACGGAAACAGTCTGATGGAGACCACACACATTCGGAATATCCGACAAAACGGTCCGATAGGACACATTCCGTCTGAATCTCCGACCAGGTGTACAAGGGCTTACACTTATACAATATTTACCATGCATATATTTTCTATGAAAAAAAAAGCCTTGTGCTAGGTTCAAGTTAAAATTAACTTGTGCTTTGGCCATGCAGAACAAAGCAACACTCTTATTTTTAACACTAACTGGTTAAAAAATACCTTAAGCCTAGGTTCACACTGATAGCGGAATTTAAATTGTACGATTTCAGCTGAACTCGCACGCTTTCATACCTGCATGTCAGTCCGACTTCGGGGGTAATTTCAGAGACATCTGTGCAGGAACCTGCACAGATGTCTATTGAAATTGCACTCAAAGTCACCAAAAGTAGTACAGAAATTACTTTTGGGAATCGTGCAGCTCCGCAAAGCTGGTGTCGCACTGATTCGGACAGCGACGTTGCTCTCAATAGCTGCTGATTTGGTATGCGATTTGACATATCAAATCACATGCCAAATAACATCAATGTAAACCTAGGCTTAATCTGTGTTAAAGACAGATAGTATATGCATTATACTTTTGATTATGTTCTGTGCAATTCTTTGCAGCCAGGTTCGCCAGATATCTCAAGCTCCTCCTCTGCGGTATTGCAACAAAAAAAAAGAGTTTAAAATGGTCTGTCCTGCGCAACCTTCCTCTTGAGGTCCAAAATATGTGAGCAAAGAAGAAGTGAGCTCAGAGAGAGGATGGTGCTTTGAAACCAAGGATCATTGTGTTTGTTTTATTGCCATTAAAATTATTAGAACATTGATGACTCTAGGAATAAGATACCCCAACTCTAGAACATCAATACCATGATGAGCTACTAAGCACATTGGCACTTTATCTCTACTAATGTCATGCCATCTCTTGTAGTCAAACCATAATAATAGGAGGAATTTAATATTTTTCTGATCTCTAAAAAATAATAGCTTTCTTTCAGAATGCATTAAGAAAGTCAGGAGCCCAAACAATAGCTGTAATTTTGTGCACTGAAATGTGTCAATAGGGTTGTATACCCTTAGCGGAGAAAATATTCTGTCTCCTGGATTTCAAGCACTTAACCCAGTGAAACAGCTATTGTACAGCTTGGAAAACATTCTGTTTATGGAATCTAAACACTTTATAAAGCACCAAAAAAAAAACCCCCATAAAGCTGACTTACATGAAAGAGCTCACAGTGATATTTACAGATGACTGGAAAAAAATGTCTCTGTAGTTTATCAGAATGGAAGATATTTGAGATGATATGAGTAAAGGGAATGATATTTTGCTTCAAACAGCTGCATTTCTATCCACTAATCCTACTGAAGGACAATGTTGTCATCCTTTAGTTGACACTGACTGCTGAGGAAATTATTTTCTATATGGACATGCATAATTGTGGTCTATGTCTCCATGTCTAAACATGACTAGGGATTAGGTGTACAAGATGGAAAAGAGCAAAAGCATATTAAGCCCAGATTTAATTTTATTCAATTTCTTGTATTGCAAAAATCCAATGAGTTTCATAGATTCAAAGGGTCCTCCTTCACCAGTACTTAGTACTATTGAACAAAGTGTGTACTGGACTGATAAAATGAAAGGCCTCCTGGGGGATAATTAGCGTGATTGCTCCAGATGCTGGTTAAGCAATTGTAATGTGAGTACGGTGCAGGTGCACAGGGAGAGGGGAAAGTTGAAAGCTTGCTTCAGTGCTTCTGCAGTGAAACTTGAGGATAAATTGTCCCATAGTGACTTCAGCTGCAGAGAGGGCTTATTTTAAAGAGTATTTACCACTTGCTAAAATATGTAAATTCCATCGCATGACCACAATTCTATTTTGAAATTGCTTTCTCTATTGATTCCAATATATTTCGCTAAAATGGTTGAATTTCATTCTCTCAATTTTTTGTGAAATTGCAGGGAAATAAAAACTCTATATTTCCCAAATACCCAGTTGGAAATATCAACTGGAGGATTTATTTAGCATAAATACTTTAAGAGAAAGGCAATACTAAAACTTTATAAAAAGCTTTAGTGATTTTCTGTTTATATTGGTAGCAATGCATTAGATACATTTTGCACATAATCAAAGTAAAAAACAAAAAATGAAAATGAAGAGGTGTTGAAACATTTTAATGACAGATCACCAAAATTTCCGCTAGGTGGAACACACGCCGATCCCTTGAGATAGACGCAGCGGTGCTAATTCTGTATTTAAAAGGCTGTATACATTTGTGTCGAGTCAGGACACACTGAGTGAGTGCAATACCTTCTTAGATTTTTTTTTTATACTTGGTGAAATACAAAATACTACACTATAGTGCCCTTTTCTGGTTTAATGTGGTGGTGTCCTTTGAAGTGATGATGGGAGATATAGGACAATTTTGGAAGTGTTAATGAAGAGGCTGTGATCAATCTGGATGAGATATCAAATATGCCAAAGCACTTATTGACTTTTATTAATTTAGAGGTCACCAGAGTGATGGTGAGTGTGCACTTCTCACTGTGGTGGTGGCATTTGGTGTCTTATTGCAGGATTATTCATCAGAATATAGAAGATTACATCACTACTTGGTGTGGGATTTATAACACGTTTATGGACTTTTTAGTTGATTTATATAACATCTTTTAATGTATGTTATCATGGTTATATTAGCGTTGTGTCCTTTTTCTGGTTTAATGTGTGTATATAGTTTTCCACTATAAGGAGGGCAGCTTTTTATACAATATTTTATTGTTTATGGTCACTGTTGAGCAGGTGCCTTTATATATAATTATTTTAGATCACCAGAACCCAGCAGGCAAATTACAGGTACACTGATACAAAGTACAAAAACATGAATGAATACAGGCTGGCAAATCCAAAAATGTCAATGAATAACTAGTGTAGAATGTTTAGTACCCAAATGCAAAAACATAAAAGGTTATCCTAATAAGTTTAATAATACAAAAGGCGGTTGGTGTGCAATTTACCAAATATCCCAAAATAGGGCAATAAATTTAAAGCAGTATTAAACCCAAAATAAAAAATTGTAATGTATTGCATCTTGCCAATGCTTAGAAGCAGTGGCTTTGTTAGATTTTTCCTCTGTGTTCACCTGGTGATCTGGTCAGTAACACACCTCCTGTTATAGAGTGCCCCCACTCTGGAAGCAGGAGCATAGGGGCACCTTCGTACAGCAGCACTGTCAGTCTGGGGGAAGGGGAGTGTTATGCCGCGTACACACAATCAGACTATCTGGCGGACTTAATCCGGTGGACAAACCGCTGGACTTTGCTGCTGAGGTCCGCCAGACTTTCCGAACAAGCAGGCCTGCCCACACACGACTGGACTTTTCCGGCGGGCTAGGTCCGGTGGACAACCCGCCAGACTATGGCGGGAGTCCGCCGGACTTTTGAAATTAACGGACTTGCCCACACACAGAGAAAAGTCCGTTCATTTTGAACGTGGTTCCAGGTAGCCCGGGCCTATTGAAGGAAGTGAATGTCGGCTCCATTGGCGAGATGGACACATCGCTACCCCGTCACCTGGTATGGATTGAAAGGGGAATCTCTACGCCGAAAAAATGGCGTGGGGGTCCCCCCAGGGTCCATAGCAGACCCTTATCCCTTATCTGAGGACGCAGCCTGACCGGTCAGGAAAGGGGGTGGGGACAAGCGAGCGCCCCCCCCCTTTCCAAGCCGGTGCATCTTCCAGGGATGTGACATCATAAGAGACGGGGTCACCATGTGACATCACCCAGTGACCCCACCCCTTGTCCCTATATAAGTCGCCACACAATGTGTCCCTACCATTGCGGCCAGAGAGAGCATCGCATCAACATCGCAAGGGAGAAGAAGAAGAGAAGAAGGCGGCGGCGACAGAAGACCGGGCCACCGCTAGTAAAAGAGCTATAAGAAGATAGCAGAGGCCCGGCAGAAGAACCGAAGAGTGGGCCAAGACCCCAGAAGAGCGGGACAAGACCCCGAAGTCGGCAGAATACCCCCAGATGGCGACGATGAAGAAGAAAGCTGGGCTCCTCCGCTAGTAAAAGAGCTAGCAGAAGATAGAGGAGGAGTCCGGCGAGAAGAACCCCCAAGATGGAAGAAGAGAAGACCACCGGAGCTGTCTAATAAATTATTTTAAAAACGTGTGTTGTTTTTTTATTCACACTTTTTTTTCAACAGATGAATGGATAGGGGTACATCGTACCCCATACTCATTCACATAGGGTGGGGGCGGTATCTGGGGACCCCCTTATTAAAGGGAGCTCCAGGATTCCGATAAGCCAGCCGCCCACAGACCCCGACAACCAACGGCCAGGGTTGTCGGGAAGGGGCCCTTGTCCTCATCAACATGGGGACAAGGTGCTTTAGGGTGGGTGGCCGCAGAGTCCCCCCTTACCCAAAGCTCACTCGTCCCCACCCCCTTTCCTGACCGGCCGGGCTGCGTGCTCTAATAAGGGTCTGCTATGGACTTTGGGGGACCCCACTCTTTTTCGGTGTAGGGCTTCCCCTTTAAATCCATACCAGGCAACGGGGCTAGCGAGGTGTCAATCTCGCCGATGGAGGTAGCAACATTCACTTCCTTCTCTAGTTCCGTCTACCTGGAGCCACGTTCAAAATGAACAGACTTTTCTCCGTATGGGCAAGTCTGTTAATTTTAAAAATCCGGTGGAGCCCACACACGGCCGAATAGTCCGAACGTATGTACGCAGCATTAGATGTACTAGCAGATTTAGACTTATAAATTTAAGTTTTACTTAAAGGGGTTGTAAAGGTATTTTTTTTCTTTTAAATAACAAACATGTTATACTTACCTCCACTGTGCAGCTCGTTTTGCACAGAGTGGCCTCGAACCTGGTCTTCTGGAGTCCCTCGGCGGCTGTCTCCTCTCCTCCCCGCAAGGACTTCTCACGTTCATGCGAGCTTCCTCGCATGGTGAGAAATGCTTGCGGGGGCACTTCCATGATACAGCCAGCTCACTGTATCACTGGGTCCCGCCCCCCCGGCGCGCCGCGTCATTGGATGTGATTGACAGCAGCACGAGCCAATGGCTGTGCTGCTTTCAATCCATCCACTGTAACCAATCAGTGACCAGGCTGATCGGCAAAGAGGATGTTGGGTGCAAGCGCGGGACTTCTGAGGGGTCAGGTAAGTAAAACGGGGGGGGGGGGGGAGGGCTTAGAATGCATTAAGGTGAAAAAAATGTTACCTTTACAACCCCTTTAAAAAAAACTAAAGCCGATCATAGTTGTGGCAGCGACACTTTGGACAAAGTGTCTGCTATGTACAAATTTAGTTTTTCCTCAGAACAGTAAAGGGATTCTGAGAGCTGATTGTGTAGGTTTAACTTTGGCATCAGTTTGGCTGGGCTGTGTTAGAGTTCTGCCTGGTCATGTGTACAGTTAGGTGCACATGACAGGCCCAGAACAAGGCCTGGTTGGACGCTTTAGGTATCTGCATTCCCTGGAGCCAATCAGTGGGTGCGTCTGGCCCCGCTGAGGAGTCTGGGGAAGGGAACTTAAGATGTTGAAGTCACGTGTTCAGGGTGTTCAGGGTGTTCAGGGTCATTCTTGAGGCCATAGCTGCCTATTCCTGGTCTGGACCGAGGTAGCCCCGTGAGGGGTCACGGTCACGGAAGCGTGTACCTCCACGCAACATGGTCGGTTTGGTTAGCCCCATTAGACCCACATGGTCTGGGGTAAGGATCCATCTGTTCCCGAGTCTCGGAACCGGCTGGTCCGAGACGCAGTAATTGAAGGAGGATTCATGGCATCCGGGTGCGCTCTCAACTTGGAGGGGCACCACAGCCCGTGTAAGCGATCGGGGGAGGACTCTTCAGAGGAGGGCCAACAAGCTGGCATCCCAAGAAGTGCCTGGTTGCTGGGTTGTCAAGGACACTAACGAATCCATGCTTTTCCAGTACTGCCAAGGAGACAGAGAATGTTCCAGGTACTGAGGAAAGGTTTCTGTTCATTTTGGGTTGCAAGTTTTATTAAGTTCTGAATCAAAGGGCTGACTGCCATCATCTCTGGCTAGAGATTTGTTCAGCCTTGAAGCGCCCAGCTGCGAGTGGCTACTCTCTGAGTTGTATTAGAGACTTTCTGGTGATTAGCAGTTCAAGGTGCCTGAGTTTCTTCACCCTTGCCCTCTGTTCCCATATGAGACTGTGTTTGTTGGATGTTACCCCTGCAAATAAAAACCTTTCTAAAGGACTTTTATGGTGTCAGTGTCCAAAGTTGTTGAGTACTAACCCTGGGAACCCCTAGACGTGGAAGAAAAAGCCAAGCGGAGGTAACCGGTAAGCCCAAAAGTCAAGGCCGCCCTATCGAGGGTTATGGCCTCTACATAGTAAGCACTTGCATCAATGATAATTGGTTTTTCTCAACCATGTAACTGATACATTTACAGGGGAGCTTGTTCTTTTGAAAAACAACAGACTTTCTAGCTGGATCGCCAGATGAATATAAAGGAAGGCAAGCCTAAAGAAGGAAACAAATGCAGCCACCACATCCAAGCATTGGTAAGCTGCAACATAATAAATGTTTGCTTTTGTGTTTAATACTGATTTAATTTGGCCTCTAGACTTGTGTGCTCCAGGGGGATCAAGGATTTGTCTACATTGATTGATGCCTGCTTTGCAAAAAGGTTTGAGAGAAATGCAACGTTTGGCTGTTTCCTTCTTGGCCTCAAATAGCTTACAAACTGTTTTAAGATCTGCATAGGGGGAGAGGGAGTTCACTAACATAACCTATAAGACATGACGGGGAGTCAGCGAAGGACATCAAAGATATTTCTCTCATGACATAGCAAGTTGTGTTTGGGACAATCTGGGATGGGGCATAGACTGACTTTTACAGGTTTTTTTTTTAGATGGTAAGCCTTTGAGGGTGGTTCAAAGAAGTTTTACAAATTTCCTATAATATAGGGGGCCTCTGGTCCTCAGAGACTGTGCCAATATCAAATGACCATGGAAAGTCTAAGACAGGCCATAGATTATGTAATTTCCACCATAGGTGGAAGGAAAGACAATTGCTTGAATCCCTCCTACAGCTCTATTGTGTTTTGCCTGTGAGGAACCTTTCCTGTTAACAAATTACAATGATTAGTTTACAGCCAGCGGCACCAATCCTTAGGGATAGGGGAAAACCTGACAGGCTGATTGTACACAAATCGATGTTTTGATCAACGTGTGTGTAACAAGGGTGCCCATACATGGATCAGAATTCAGTGGTCCCTGCTGGCCAAATTTCGATCCATGTATGACCAACTTAAGGTGTAACAATACATTTGAAATTACTACTACCACTGCTATCCCTGATAATTTGCAATATAATAAGTATTATTTTTTCTTTATATGCTGTATTTCAGCTTGGTAATCATTAAAAAAAAACACCTTTTTATTCAATACACCTGCTTTTTCTTTTATTAGCTGCAACAAATAAAATATTTTTTTTAAATTCAGTAATAAAGCATTTTGCAATTATATAAGGTCTGTATTGAGATCACAATAATTTAATTCGTTAAAAGAACTTTTTAAAGATTTCAAATCTCAATCAAGTGGGTCTATGGACCTTGACAGCCATGAAAGAGCTCTGAATTAATTGCGCGCTGTCTTGCACTTTTGGTTCTTAATATTCTCTCTCACTGGGACAATTTGCCTCAGATATCTTTTGAACCAAGGATAGAAGACGACCAAAAGCAGCTCTCTGCCTCTCTATGCAATTCTTCATTTTAATGAGGAGGAAATGTCACAAATATCAATGTGCACTTGAAATATTATAATCTCATTCAGTTTTATGTCACAGTAAGTATGTTTTTAACGTCTAATAATTCAGAATTATTTTTTTTTCTCCTAGAATTAAAAACACAGCTATTCAGTAGGTTCTTAGAGTTTTTTATTAAAAAATAAAAATTAAGCAGAAAGTGTAATTGTAGTTATAGCCATATGTACAAATTATTATTATGTATTTTGGCTTATGTATACACATTTTGTAGCATAACTCTTACTTTTTTAATTGGTTTTATTTGATAAACCACAATTTGCCTACTCTAAAACAAAGAAGCATGTAATATATTATCAAAGTTGTATTCAGTAAGCCATAAAAAACAATTTACTCCTTATAGATATCTTAATTTTTTTTGATATCTTTGTTTATGTCTAACGACTTTCCAGAATAGCCAAAGACAAAATACCATTTGTGTTCTGTAGAACATCTTAAAGTGGCCATAGATGGATCAAAATTTGGCTGGTTCAACTGCCCTATTGGATAAAAGACACTTAATCAGCAGCTGCAGCCAATAGCTGCAGTGCTGCTCTGTGTATTCTGACAGCAGAGGAGTCTCCACGCTGTCATAATACAATAAAGCAGTGGGGAGAATTCCCTCATCAACCTTGAATGTGCGGTTGGGGGCTTTAGAATTGAAATTCCTTGAATGAATGCTGTCTCGTGCCAAGAAGCATCTATTGAACAATGAGACATAATACAGTGATGCTGGTAAGAGAATGTCCTATAAGCTTCTGACAACTGACAAATGTATAAATAATTCAGTGGCTTAACTAGAAATAAAAACCGGACATCATAGCAAAACCATTATAGAATCCTTAGTTCTCATAGATCAAAGCTATTTCTTGGATAAGAATTTCTCTGGGGCCGCGTACACACGCGGGGACTGTTCGCTGAAACTTTGTTCGTCAAACAGTTGCCGCAACAGTCCGCTCAAAATTTGCATGAGCGGACTTGCCCACACACGAGCGGACTGTTTCAGCGAACTGTTTGCCAAACAGTTCGCTCAACTTTTGAAATGAACGGACTCGCCCACGTAAGGCGGAGGCAAGTCCGCCCATTTCGAGCGCGTGTACAGGTAGGCGGGGCCCGCGAAGGAGACGTCGTGGGCTCCGCCGCCTGGAATGGACTTAAAGGGGAACCCCAACGCCGAAAAAAATCGGCGTGGGGGTCCCCCCAAAGTCCACAACAGACCCTTGTCCGAGCACGCTACCCGGCCGGCCAGGAAAGGGGGGCGAGCGAGCGCACCCCCCCTCCTGAGCCGTACCAGGCCCCCCACCCCAAAGCACCTTGTCCCCATGTTGATGAGGACAAGGGCCTCTTCCCGACAACCCTGGCCGTTGGTTGTCGGGGTCTGCGGGCGGGGGGCTTATCGGAATCCGGGAGCCCCCTTTAAGAAGGGGGCCCCCGGATACCGGCCCCCCACCCTATGTGAATGAGTATGGGGTACAATGTACCCCTACCCATTCACCTGTAAAATAAAAGTACCCAAAAAAAAACACAACACACGAGAAAAAATATTTTATTGCACAGCTCCGGGGGTCTTCCGTCTTCGGGGGTCTTCTCTCCGGACTCCTCCGCTATCTTCGTGTAGCTCTTTTGCTAGCGGAGGAGTCCGGCTTTCTTCCTCCCCGCCGCCGGCCTCTTCTCCCGACTTCGGGGGTCTTGTCCCCCTCTTCGGTTCTTCTGCCGGGCCACCGCGCCTTCTTGTAGCTCTTTTGCAGGCGGTGGCCCGGTCTTCTGTCGCCGCCGCCTTCCGTTCTTCTGCCGGGCCACCGCGCCTTCTTATAGCTCTTTTGCAGGCGGTGGCCCGGTCTTCTGTCGCCGCTGTCGCCGTCGCCGCCTTCCGTTCTTCTTCTTGTTCTTCTTCTTCTTCTCCAGGAGATGTTGACACGACGCTCTCTCCGGCCGGAATGCCAGAGCCGCCCTGCGCTGCCACTTATATAGTGACAATGGGGCGGTGTCACATGGTATATGTCACATGGGTTGGTCACATGGGTTGATGTCACATGGGGACTATGACATCGTAAGGGGCGGGGTCACCATGTGACATCAACCCATGTGACCAACCCATGTGACATATACCATGTGACACCGCCCCATTGTCACTATATAAGTGGCCGCACAGCGCGGCTCTGGCATTCCGGCCGGAGAGAGCGTCGTGTCAACATCTCCTGGAGAAGAAGAAGAAGAACAAGAAGAAGAAGAAGAACGGAAGGCGGCGACGGCGACAGCGGCGACAGAAGACCGGGCCACCGCCTGCAAAAGAGCTATAAGAAGGCGCGGTGGCCCGGCAGAAGAACCGAAGAGGGGGACAAGACCCCCGAAGTCGGGAGAAGAGGCCGGCGGCGGGGAGGAAGAAAGCCGGACTCCTCCGCTAGCAAAAGAGCTACAAGAAGATAGCGGAGGAGTCCGGCGAGAAGACCCCCGAAGACGGAAGACCCCCGGAGCTGTGCAATAAAATATTTTTTCTCGTGTGTTGTGTTTTTTTTTGGGGTACTTTTATTTTACAGGTGAATGGGTAGGGGTACATTGTACCCCATACTCATTCACATAGGGTGGGGGGCCGGTATCCGGGGGCCCCCTTCTTAAAGGGAGCTCCCGGATTCCGATAAGCCCCCCGCCCGCAGACCCCGACAACCAACGGCCAGGGTTGTCGGGAAGAGGCCCTTGTCCTCATCAACATGGGGACAAGGTGCTTTGGGGTGGGGGGGCCGCGCGGCCCCCCCTTCCCCAAGGCACCCCCCATGTTGAGGGCACGCGGCCTGGTACGGCTCAGGAGGGGGGGCGCGCTCGCTCGCCCCCCTTTCCTGGCCGGCCGGGTAGCGTGCTCGGACAAGGGTCTGTTGTGGACTTTGGGGGGACCCCCACGCCGATTTTTTTCGGCGTTGGGGTTCCCCTTTAAGTCCATTCCAGGCGGCGGAGCCCGCGATGTCTCCGTCGCGGGCCCCGCCTACCTTCACACGCGCTCGAAATGAGCAGACTTTCCTCCGAGCGGGAACAGTTTGCTCATTTCGAAAGTAGCCTACACACGGGCGGACTGTTCGCTCAAACAAAGTTTCAGCGGACAGTTTTTCGGAATTTCCGAAAGACTTTGTCCGTCAAACTGTCCGCTGAAACTGTCCGCTGAAAGCCCACACACGGGCGGACTGTCCGCTGAAACACTGTTCAGCGGACAAAGTTGGGCGAACAGTCCGCCCGTGTGTACGCGGCCTGGGAAGCAAAAATTCTGCTTTATTACTTTTTTTATGTGAGATTTTTCTTGTGCATTCTACTGTAGCAACTACAGTGCCTTGAAAAAGTATTAATACCCCTTTAAATATTCCACATTTTGTCTTATTACAACCTAAAATCTAAATGTATTTTATTGCAATTTTATGTGATAGACGTACACAAAGTGGCACATAATTATGAAGTGGAAGGAAAATGTTAAATGGTTTTCTAAAGTTTTTACAAATACATATCTGAAAAGTGTGGCGTGCATTTGTATTCAGCCGCTTTTACTCTGATACCCCTAACTAAAATCTAGTGGAATCAATTGCCTTCAGAAGTCACCTAATTAGTAAATAGAGCCCCCCTGTGTGTAATTTAATCTCAGTATAAATACAGCTGTTCTGCGAAGCCCTCATAGGTTTGTTAGAGAACCTTAGTGAACAAACAGCACCATGAAGGCCAAGGAACACTCCAGACAGGTTAGGTATATAGTTATGGAAAAGTTTAAAGCAGGGTTAGGTTATAAAAAAAATCCCAAGTTTTGAACATCTCACAGAACACTGTTCAATCCATTAAGAGTATGGCGCCACTGCAAACCTACCAAGACATGGCCGCCCACCTAAACTGACATGCTGGGCAAGGAGAGCATTCATCAGAGAAGAAGTCAAGAGGCCCATGGTAACTCTGGAGGAGCTGCAGAGATCCATAGCTCAGGTGGGAGAATCTATTTCCCA
The DNA here is from genome assembly GCF_037356315.1 of Lithobates pipiens. NCBI lineage: Eukaryota > Metazoa > Chordata > Amphibia > Anura > Ranidae > Lithobates > Lithobates pipiens. Next base: position 269,609,978 of record NW_027507784.1, read on the forward strand.
GGTCGACTATTAGTCATGCATTCCAAAAATCTGGCCTTTATTGAAGAGTGGCAATAAGAAAGCCATCGTTTAAAAAAAAAATACAAAAGAGGGGAAGGCGCACTGACCTAGTGCATTACCATAAAAAAGCCTTATTTAAAAACAAAACAAATAGCAAAATGGCTACTCACAAACGAGTATTGATCAAAGGCAAAATCAATACAAATGGATCCATCGCACCGAACATTGGCCAATCCAGATCAGATGTCAGAGGAATTGGTAAGTACCTCAACGAAAACGGCTAACGCGTTTCGGGGGTGACCCCCTTTCTTCAGAGCCAAAAGAAAGGGGGTTAGCCGTTTTCGTTGAGGTACTTACCAATTCCTCTGACATCTGATCTGGATTCGCCACTGTTCGGTGCGATGGATCCATTTGTATTGATTTTGCCTTTGATCAATACTCGTTTGTGAGTAGCCATCTTGCTATTTGTTTTGTTTTTAAATAAAGCTCTTTTTTATGGTAATGCACTAGGTCAGTGCGCCTTCCCCTCTTTTGTATTGTTTTTCTCTAGTATCTGAACACCCAATGTTCTAAAGGAGGGCTGCAAGACCTTTTGACAACACCATCTTAAACTGTCTATATCACACTTCAAAGACCAAGACACCAGAGCGCAGGAGAATTTGTTGTTTTTATCATTTAAAAAAAGCCATAAGAAGTCCCGTTTGCAGTTTGCGAGAAGCTATATATGGGCTAGAATATGGGGGACACAGCAAACATGTGCAAGAAGTTGCTCTGATCAGATGAGGTCAAAATATAACTTTTTGGCCTAAAAGCAAAACGTTATGTGTGGCAGAAAACTAACATTTAACATCATCCTGAACACACCCTCTCCACCGTGAAACATGGTGGTGGCAGCATCATGTTGTGAGGATGCTTTTCTGCAGCAGGGGCAGGGAAGCTGGTCAGAGTTGATAGGAAGATGGGTGGAGCCAAATACAGGGCAATTTTGGAAGAAAACCTGTTGGAGTCTGCAAAAGACTTCAGACTGGGGCAGAGATCCACCTTACAGCAAGACATTGACCCTAAACATACAGCCAGAGATACAATGAAATGGTTTAGATCAAAGCATATTCCTGTGTAAGCCCTTGTACACACAGTCGGAGATTCTGACAGAATGTGTCCGATCGGACCTTTTTGTCGGATATTCCGACTGTGTGTGGTCTGCATCGGACTGTTTCCGTCGGAATATCTGTCGGACCAAATTTTCCAACTTGCCGGAAATATTTTCCGACAAAATGCTCCGATCGGACATACTCCGATCATGTGTAGAGAATTCTGATCGGACAAAGTGCCACGCATGCTCAGATCAAATTCCTACACCAAAGCTATTGGCTACTAGCCTGAACGTAGTCCCGTCGTAACGAAATAACGTCATCACGTTCTGAACGATTGGATTTTCCGACAACTTCGTCCGACCGTGTGTATGCAACAGTTTCGGACAAAATCCGTCTGACAAAATCCGTCGGATTTGGATGTCGGAATCTCTGATCGTGTGTACAAGGGCTTAGAATGGCCCAGTCAAATTCCAGACCTAAATCCAATTGATAATCTGTGGCAAGACTTGAAAATTGCTGTTCACAGATTCTCACCATCCAACCTGACAGAGCTTGAGCTATTTTGCAAAGAAAAATGGGCAAACATTTAACTCTCTAGATGTGCAAAGCTGGTGGAGACATCCCCAAAAGACTGTGTGTAAAGTGTAATTGGAGGGAAAGGTGGTGCTACAAAGTATTGACTCAGAGGGGCTGAACACAAATGCATGCCAGACATTTATTTGTAAAACATTTTGAAATCCATTTATCATTTTTTTCTACTCACAATTATGTGCCACTTTGTGTTGGTCTATAATATACAATCCCAGTAAAATACATTTACATTTTTGGTTGCAACAAGAAAAAATGTGGAATATTTCAAGGGGTATGAATACTTTCGAGGCACTGTAGATTATTTAACATCCAGAGCCCCTGCTGGCCATGGTGTAGATCAGGGGTACCCAACCTTTTGAAGCGCAAGGGCCACTTAAGCGACTTGGTAACCGGTCGCGGGCCACAATGAGTGGAGCGGGTGGATGGCATGTCCGTGTCCACTCTGCATTTGGAGAGCAGACACGGACGCAGCCCACGATAGTTTTTAGCGGATCGTATTGGAGGTAGAACACATGTCGGTTTATGTCTGCCACTACTTAGAGGTGAATGGAGGGTCCAATTGGTCTGACTGTCGAAACTGACCGTGTGAAAGGGGTCCAAGGTTGCTTTTACACTGATGCGTTGCGGTTTACCCGCACCATGTGTGCAATGCAATGTACCTTTGGCTTTCCTGCAGTTTGCAATAGACTTCTGTTATATTCTGCAGGTTTGGTGAACTTTCAGAAAGCTCTCCAAACTCGCAGGTAATAATAGAAGTCTATTGCTTAGTGCAGGTAAATTGCTCTGCACCTGCGGATCAGTTTGAAAGCAGCCCATTGACCACTGCAGAAAAGATATGCTACACTATGATTTTAGTAATAAACTGACCTTTAATAACAGTATTCTTTCTATTCTATCTCAGAGCAGGAGGTCGCGGGCCACATCAGAGGGCTCCGTGGGACACTTGTGGCCCCTGGGCCACTGGTTGGGCACCCCTAGTGTAGATGCTCTTCAGACTGCATAGTGAACTTTTTACAAATACTTTTTCCAACAATATTTGTGAGTGAAATACGTTTTTATTATAACCATTGAGTGTATATCCTTTCATTGCACTAGATTAGTACACTTTTCCTTTTTTGTTTATGTTGTAATAATAGCTGTATGCATGTTTTTTTTTTCAGATCAGAAAGCAGGAATAAAAGCAGAAATCTATATATGTGGTGTCTAGCTTTTCCACAATGGGCTGCTGTTAAAACATATTTTGCCAGAATTTTTTGTTTCATGGTGTGCTCTCTAAAAGAGACTGAGGAGATAATGTATTGGGTCCAATAGTATAGAATTATCTGCCCTCACAAATGACCCCCCCCTCCCCCTCTAACCCTGTCCCAGGTTGACCCTTCACATAACCCCCCCCCCCTTCCCATTACAGGGTAGGGGTCTGGACACCTCAGATAGGATGGCAATAGACCCAGGAAAGAGCATCTGCATTTTGATGCTCTTGAAATCGTAGTGAGTGAGTGAGAATCACCTGGTGATCCTTGATTCCTTTCTTTATTCTGTGCCATCCAGGTAAGGGGGGCATAGTCTGATATCCACTTGAAGGGTTGGCCCAGCAAATGGTACTGGAGAGTCTCCTAAGACCACTTTTATCTCCCTTTCCAATAGATAGCCTGAGTGAGCTTTTGGTTCAAGTACACAACGGGGCACTCTTCACTCCTACTAATTAGGGCAAAACTGCACCAAGTTCCATTGTTGAAGCAACTGTTTGCAACTCTTTCTGAAAATCTGTGGCTGCAAGGACTGGTTCCTGGCACAAAGACTGCTTCAGCTGGCAGAGTGTCTCACTTGCCTCAGGAATCCAATGAATGAGGCTCTTTGTGAGGTCTGTTAAAGTGTGGCCAAGCTGGCAAATTTGGGGATATATCTTATATACTACCCCACAATCTAAGAAATTAGTGTACCTAATTCTTGGGAAGGGGAGGGGTCACATTTGGATGGCTTCCAACTTCTTCAACTGAAGTTTAACCCCATTCAGACCGGACCATTTTGCTGGCTTAAGACCAGACCACTTTTTGGCACAGCGTCGCTTTAACTCACAATTGAGCGATCGTGCGACATGGCTCCCAAAAAGAATTTACGTCCTTTTTTTTCCCAAAAATAGAGCTTTCTTTTGGTGGTATTTGATCAAATCTGCAGTTTTTATTTTTTGCGCTATAAACGAAAAAAGCGACAATTTTGAAAAAAATGCATTCTTTTTTACTTTTTGCTATAATAAATATTCCCAAAAAAGATATAAAAAAACATTTTTTTTCCTCAGTTTAGGCCGATACGTATTATTCTACATATTTTTTGGTAAGATTTCCTAGGGGCGTGTTATTAACTGTGGGGGGGGTGTGGCTGTGTGTTAGTGAACACTGATCTCTGCTCCAATCACAGGGAGCAGAGATCAGTGTCACTTGTTGCTAGGCAGAATAGGGAGATGCTGTTTACTTCCGCATCTCCCCATTCAGCCTCCCCGCCGAGATCGAGTCCGCGATGGCAGGGCGGCAATTTCAAATGGGCGTACCTGTACGCCAATTGTCCTGCCCGTGCCATTCTGCTGACGTACATCGTCGCGCGCCGGTCGGGAAGTGGTTAATCATGCCTCTGCCAACACACCCCAGACAGAGAATCTCCTCTAATCCAGTCTAAGACTATCTGGACCTTTTTTAAATGACATTCCCAGTTATGGCTAAATATAACAAAGCCATTTACATAAACTCCTGAGAATTCTTTATCAAATCAACATGAACTATTCATTCATATCAAATTGAGTGGATCATTTTAATATATATATATACCGTAAACCTTAAAAATACTAATCTCTATTTTGCTTCTTTTTTCCAGTTAAATATACCATGGATGTTTGATGATATCTTTTTGATAAGTGCAACAAAAATCTTTCCTGCTTTTTAGCTCATATCAAGTTTCTGGGCTATTTGGTAATGACCAATTCCATTTCCTCAAGGCCTTGGGATGTTTCCTGTGGCTGCACCCAATGCTCCTATTGAGAGGGACGCCACTGGAAGAATATGAAAGCAATCCACTAGCCAGCCTTTCCCTTTAGATTTGAATTTTTTGGGGGGAAAGATGGCTAAAATGCTCCTAAAGCCTCAAACACAGTGCAACTAGCTGTTGCTAAGCTTAGAAGAGAGTCAGTGGGTCTTTATTTCATTCAAAGGTTATTGTTGAAACCTTTTCAGGACCGTATTCTCTGTGTGCAATGTTTTCTGGGTCAGGTTTGTATCATGTTAAATTCTTTAAAAGGGAGGCGTTGCAGACATGTTTGGTTTGAAAGTACAAGAAGCTGGGTGATGAGAAATTGGAGGGGATATCTTCTCGAACAGTGAAAACAAGTTGCACCTTCCAGTTACCATACACATTAATAAACTATTTGCTAGACAAGATACGAAGGTAAGTGCCTTCCTATTATGATACGGTAATTCGGTCTCAGCTGGTTCCAAACTGACTAATTCATTGGGCACATTTTATGAACAGTGCACATTCTGAGGAGTGCAGTAGCTGCTGTGTCTACCTTTGGTACCCCTGGCAGACCCTTTTCTGCAGACAATGTTTTTATTTCAAATACAACAAAAATGTGAGACCAGGTTAACACCAAGAGTGCTTACAATCCAATGAAAGCATGCAACACACATCCAAAATCTAAGATTTTTAATGAAAAAATTGGTTCTTAGAAGAGCAAATCCAGTACGTTTTGGGAGCCAACACACTCCTCCCTCATCAGAACTTAGGAATTTTAGCTGTGTTAGATCAACTCAGGTAAGCAGATACCAAATAGATCTGCACTGTGATTTACAGTTTGGAAGCTTCAGGAGGTTCAGAAGAGTAGGTTAAACCTGTTTCAGTGGCTAAAAAGGAAGGAAAGGAAAAGACACTACTGATTCATAGATAGCATCAATACACTGGGAGGATCATTAATGAGCATTCCACTCTATAAGTGTGGGTCAGCATACCTAAATAACACTAAAAAGACAAAAGGAAAGGTCCCAGAAAAAAATTATAATTATAAAGCGACCCCAGATAGTATGTGAAAAGTATGCAATATACTTTAATGGACTTTTATTGATTCACATGGAAAAATGGAAACCTCTACCCAACAACATTGTTGTTGTAATAAAAACAACCACACAGGGCCCAGACTCACATAGAAAAACAGTAAGCTCCCCCCCCCTCCATGTTCCTCCCCAGCCTTCCTCAGACCCCTTACTCCCCCCCCCCTCCCTTATTCACCACTCTCATTTCCCCCTGTGTATTACCTGCTTCAACTCCCTCTCCTCCCTCTCCCCTTACCCGCTCTCGACATTAGGGTATTTTTTAACATAACTGTGTCACCTCAACGGTGCGTACCTATGACCAATGGGCTATATTTGCACAGTGAAAGCAGACCATACAAGGTTGGTGCATAAGCCCGTCCAGTCCTTCATTACTTCAGGCCAGTTGTACTTACTTTAGTGCTTAGGTCCTCAGGTTTAACATGGCTTGGCCTTCGACCCTACACCCTTCTTCTCGGTGCCCCGTACGAACCTATTAGGAATTTGTCTCCCCCACAAGGGTCACTCAATTTCCTTCCTTTTCTCCTATATAATGATAATTACTGTATCTGTAACTGTTTGAGTCTACATCTCTTTTCATATAGGTATTGTTCCCCTTGCGGTCACTGTTGTCAGATTGTATACTAGTAATTGTACCGTTGGTCTTTCCGCAATGTTGGCAATTATACAGTGGTGTGAAAAAGTGTTTGCCCCCTTCCTCATTTCCTGTTCCTTTGCATGTTTGTCACACTTAAGTGTTTCGGAACATCAAACCAATTTAAACAATAGTCAAGGACAACACAAGTAAACACAAAATGCAATTTGTAAATGAAGGTGTTTATTATTAAAGGTGAAAAAAAATCCAAACCATCATGGCCCTGTGTGAAAAAGTGATTGCCCCCTAAACCTAATAACTGGTTGGGCCACCCTTAGCAGCAACAACTGCAACCAAGCGTTTGCGATAACGTGCAATGAGGCTTTTACAGCGTCCTGGAGGAATTTTGGCCCACTCATCTTTGCAGAATTGTCCTAATTCAGTTACATTAGAGGGTTTTCGAGCATGAACGGCCTTTTTAAGGTCATACCACAACATCTCAATAGGATTCAGGTCAGGACTTTGGCTAGGCCACTCCAAAGTCTTCATTTTGTTTTTCTTCAGCCATTCGGTGGTGGACTTGCTGGTGTGTTTAGGATCATTGTCCTGCTGCAGAACCCAAGTTCGTTTCAGCTTGAGTACACGAACAGATGGTCGGACATTCTCCTTCAGGATCTCTTGGTAGACAGCAGAATTCATAGTTCCTTTTATCACGGCAAGTCTTCCAGGTCCTGAAGCAGCAAAACAGCCCCAGACCATCACACTACCACCACCATATTTTACTGTTGGTATAATGTTCTTTTTATGAAATGCAGTGTTCCTTCTACGCCAGATATACTTGGACACACACCTTCCAAAGAGTTCCACTTTTGTCTCATCGGTCCACAGAATGTTGTCCCAAAAGTCTTGGGGATCATCAAGATGTGTTGTGGAGAAATTGAGACGAGCTTTGATGTTCTTTTTGCTCAGCAGTGGTTTTCTCCTTGGAACTCTGCCATGCAGGCCATTTTTGCCCAGTCTTTTCCTGATGGTGGAGGCATGAACGCTGACCTTAACTGAGGCAAGTGAGGCCTGCAGTTCCTTGGACGTTGTTGTGGGGTCTTTTGTGACCTCTTGGATGAGTCGTCGCTGCGCTCTTGGGGTAATTTTGGGCGGCCGGCCACTCCTGGGAAGGTTCACCACTGTTCCATGTCTTCACCATTTGTGGATAATGGCTCTCACTGTGGTTCGCTGGATTCCCAAAGCTTTGGAAATGGCTTTATTACCCTTTCCAGACTGATAGATCTCAATTACTTTCTTTCTCAATTGTTCCTGAATTTCTTTGGGTCTCGGCATGATGTGTAGCTTTTAAGGATCTTCTGGTGGACCTTACTGTGTCAAGCAGCTCCTATTTAAGTGATGCCTTGATTGTGAACAGGTGTGGCAATAATCAGGCCTGGGTGTGGCTAGAGAAATTGAACTCAGGTGTGGACAACCACAGTTATAGTATGTTTTAACAAGGGGGGCAATCACTTTTTCACACTGGGCCATGATGGTTTGGATTTTTTTTCACCTTTAATAATAAACACCTTCATTTACAAATTGCATTTTGTGTTTACTTGTGTTGTCCTTGACTATTGTTTAAATTGGTTTGATGTTCCGAAACACTTAAGTGTGACAAACATGCAAAGGAACAGGAAATGAGGAAGGGGGCAAACACTTTTTCACACCACTGTACTTGTTCTTGTATGTATACTACCCTGTTTATTAAAATAAAAATATTTTGAAAAAAAAAAAAGAAAAAAAAAAAGAAAAACAGTAAGCAAATATTAGCCACTTTCAGATAATGATGTCATCGTTAATGTCATAAGCTCAACGGAGCTATGTGGAAATAAATCCTGACGATATTAAATGACATCAAGGAGCACCAACAGACTGAATAATGTGGATCTTAGGGCTAGGACAGGTGAGTTATAGAATAGGTGGTTCATTTTAGAACAAATGAACACCTGATGTTCGAGTTGAACTTATGATGAACTTAGGCTCATCCCTATCCATGATGAACAATGTCAGTGTGCCATCCAGGTGCATGTCAAACCATGCAGTCCAATGATTCAGCCAAAAAACAGCCCCAAGCTGCAGTGCATAGCCATGGTGATGATGCTAGGGTCATGGCTGTCCTGGTGGTTGTCTCCGTCCACATCATGAAGGGAAGCCTAGACTCCTCCACCTGCTGGAATACAATGCTTTCACCTGTCTCCAACTCACCGCATCTCAGCCTGCTGGTCTGTGCATGTGTGGTGAATGTTTGGACTGCAGCTTGCTGGCGTTGTCTGAGTGGGCTCAGCTGTCTCACTGTATGTCAAGAGAGGAGACTTAGGGGACCATGGGAACCCCACAGTTAACGTGTTTCGTCCACTACAAATATATGCAGACTTTATCAGAATCTGTAGGGGGTGCTCTTCGTGGCACAATTTATAGCTGCCTATGGTCCAATTACTATCACTAGTGTGATGGCTTGTGGAAAACTTGTCAAAAGATTTTTTATTTTTGTGTGTCTTTTTCCATTCTTATTTGAATTACTGTTGTGGTTGCTGTGGTCCTTGATAAACATAAGAAGTATCTGTTGAGCAGACAGGTGGGTAGCAAAATTAAAATAACTGTCTTTCTGTTCCAGCAATGTTTTCTGCCTGCAAGAATGCAACTCGGAAGACAAGCCACCAAAAATGTATTTTCACATGGTGCTTTATAGTATGGTCCATTGGGAAAGAGATGAATGGTGGGGTGGGGGTTTTGTTCTAGGGCATTGTTTCTCAACTCCTGTCCTCAGGACCCACTGACAGGCCAGGCTTGCAAGATAACTGAAATACATCACAAGTGATATAATTTGCAGCTCAGTGATTGCAGTATTCTAGTCTGCATCTTCCCAAGGTAATACTTAAAATCTAGCCTATTAGTGGGTCCTGAGGAGAGGAGTTGAGAACCACTGTTCTAGGTGAATATATTTAGGTTTATTGGTTTTACTCATATAGAGTGGAGGAGGTGTTTTTTTGGTGAACTGTGTTTTAGGTAGGTTCAATAGAGGCCCTAAAAGGGATGAACATATTGTGCTGTTTGAAAAATAAAGGTTGTTTGAAGGGAGGATCCTAAAATAGTGGTGGTGGGTTTTAAATGTGTTTTGGGGAAGGGTGATGGGGACAGGAACAGGCGGTGGCTTGGATATGTCTGGGAAGGATATGCCAGATATTGTTTCAAAATTTGGTGAATGTAGGCAAGAAGTATGGTTTCATGTGTTTTGGGGAAAGTGGGAACGTGTATTTGAAAATACATTTTTGTTTTTAGTGGTAAAGCCAGAATCTGAGTGTGAAAGGAGGAAGTGGCTTTATTTAATAAATTCAAGTGAAACAATAGGGATTTAACCCCCCTGACGGTATTCCCGAGTCTGGCTCGGGGTGGAATTTTTATATCAAGAGCGGTAACCCCGAGCCAGACTCGGGACTGCATCGCTGGATCCAGGAGGAGGTTTACTTACCTTCTCCCTCAGATCCAGCGTTGTCTCCCCGCTGTACGAGCGAGCCGTGTCTCGCTCGATCTATCATGGAGCCGATCTCCGTGCCCTGCGAGCGTTGCAACGCACGGGGACGGAGATCGGCGCCAAATTCAAAAAGTGAAACAGACAGTATACATACAGTATAATGTAATCTTACAGATTACATTGCTGTATGTAAATATTCCACATCCCCTTTGTCCCTAGTGGTCTGTCCAGTGCTCTGCATGCAGTTTTATATAATAAAAACTGTTCTTTATGCCTGGAAACTGGAGATTGTCCATAGCAACCAAACTGTCATTTTACATCAAAAATGGTTTTAGACCAGCTAGAAAACAGCGATAATAAATAGGAATCACTCGCAGAATTGAGCGATAGCGATTTGTGGGGAGATCCGTCATCAAATACTGAAAAGTAATGACAGTGACAATTCTGCAACTGAGCAAATATCAGTGTTTTTGATTTGATTACATTATTGAATAATTTTTATTATTGTTATATTATTATTTGGTACAATTATTTATAGATATTTATTATATTATAATTTATGATTTCATTTTTCAAACTTTATCATACCCGGGATGTCTGCTAGACTCTGGTTTGGACAGATTTAAGAGAGTTATTCCTAAGAATTACAGGACTACAATATAAAACGCCAAATTTTCATGCAAAATAATGGTACCGCATTTAGCACCTAAAATCCGAAATAATCGTACCGCCAGGGAGGTTAAGGAGTGTGATTCAATGATGGAAATTGGTAAATTTGAGGAAATTTTTTTTTGTCTTTACAAAAAAGGGTGTGAGGAGGTTACAAAAGAGAATGGGGACAAGATGTAAATAATGAGATTGTTGAGGTGAAAGAGAAATTGAGAGTGTTTTTAGGAAGAAAATGGGATAACGATCATGTAGTAAACTAGGATGATTAGAGAACAGGATGAGAAATGTAGCTTTTCATTAAGCAGGTGCTTGGAGGAAAGAGTGAGATGGTGGAGTGTGTGTGGAGATGAAAATGAACAGGGAAAATCAAAAGTGCAAATTTTGAAGGCTTAAATGCAAGTAATTAGCCATAAAGGAGCATGGGGGTCCAGGTATTGCTCTGGGGGACATGTATCAATGCAAAAAAAAATGTTTTAAGAACTATTGTTTTTTTCAGGAGCACTGATTTTAATGATGCTTATTGTGCAACAATAAAAACAAAAAATTCCTTCAAAAATAGTGCCTGGGGGTCTCCTCAGTCTGCTTGTAAAGTGGTGCATCTGTAGCATGCATAAAACATGCTGTACCAAAAATGAAATTTCTGTATTTTTATACATTTTGATACATTTTTGGTGAATTGGTAGGGATACTATTTACTCCATACTCATTTACATGGGGGGATCGAGGGGGCCCCCTTATTAAAGGGGGCTTCCAGATATCAATAAGTCCCCTGCCTGCAGACCACCAGCCTTGGTTATGGGAATGAGGCCCTTTTCCCAATCAACATGAAGACAAGGTGCTTTGGGTGGGGGGACAAA